>NC_134576.1:101157510-101757510 GCF_050947875.1 Dermacentor variabilis
GTTTCACGGTGAGTCCAGTGCTCCGATGTACTTCTGCCGCCTTTTCTTAACATTGCGCATTCTCACTTCACTGCAAGAATGCGCAGGCAATGACCGGCAGCACACTTCACACACATCGCGGCCTATGTCTAGCCCATCTGCATTTTATGAGAACAAACAAGTATGCTGGCCATGGCTTTAAAGGAATCGTTTTGCTTATTGAACAAGTATCGCGAGGTCACGCGCCCCGGAGATACGACTAGCCCCAGTGCGCCAATGAAGAGGCCAGCTGAGGAGAACGTCGTCACGCGTTTAAATACACTGCCTACGCCCTCAGGTGTATTGTTCTCAATGTTAAGTGAAGCTTCACGGAAACAAAGTTATTCGGTATCCTTCGCGTGGGGGTGGCAAACTGTAAGAGCGTATGCCTGCGGCCAGCGCGTGGACCAGGCCTACGTGCGACCATAATCCGTTTGAAGTGCGCGCAGGAGCACGTTCCGTCGACCCGCGTTCACACTTGCACCGCATCCACCAACCTTCACTTCCCTGCTCCCCTCAAGCTCACAGATTAAGATATATGCGGTAAGGAGGGGCAGTCCCTTAATTACTCATAGCAGGCGCTTCCTTCCCATCCTTCCGCAGGGCTGTTTTTGTGTAACAAATGCATCGCGAAGTGTCAAAAAGCACGAACAATGCCCAGCTGTCAGTGACCTTTTCACCGAAAGAATATTTTAGATATTCGACTTGTCATGCTTAACAGTAAACAATGTGCACTATCTTACTTTTAAAGAGTTTTGAGAGATGGCTGAATTCATTAATGTAAACAAGGAAAAGTGATAGGAAATCATTCGCCATTAGTTATGAAATTGCCTCACTCACACTAAGCTATCATAAAGATTCCTGTTAGGGTTCTCTATGTTTTTTTTAGTGGGACTGTCGACCTAAAGGAATGCTCCCATTCTGGTACCCGTGAAAGTTTCGCCCTTCGAAACAACTCAGGATTCCAAGGCTGTACAAAGAATCAGCCAATCAGCACCTTGAGGGGGTACTGAAACGCTTATCTAAGCAATCATAAAATGACCTCACTATTAAAGGATGTCCGCTCAAGAATCTCCTTCCCCAATTTTTTTTATTCTTCAAGTAGAAGTGTTAGAGGTAGCTATCGTACCTATGCGAGACTCCCGCTCCCATTTCATCTCCACTAGCGCGCTGGGAGCTACACAGGAGGGATGGCAGGGGCACAGGACCCCACGCTAAAATTGGGCTTTTTTTTTCACAGCAAAATTGTTAGCTTCTAGTTGATCGGGATTTTACAACGTAAGTTTTTAGGGGCTCATTCCAATAACCGTTTTGGTTGGCGATGGTGTCCGCCGGAACCGCCGGTCGCAGCTGTCGCCGGGAATGAGAAAAATATGTGCAGTTCCTGCTGGAATTGAACACGGGCCCGCCTGCACAGGAGTCAGCAACTCTACCACTGAGCCACGCCAGCGCTTGTTAGCTTGCAGCTGAAGAATTTCTTGTAAACGCGTTTTAGCACGCGAGGAGACACGCGATATGACATGCGTGCCGTATGGCATCGATGCGTCCACAATATACGAGTACATTGCAGGTACATTACAGTTACCAGGTGGCACGCTGCGTAGCAGATGGATAAGTAGAGGTAAAATGTAGTTAGAGAAGATCTGAGGAAGAAGAGCTTATGGAGATGTATGCAACAATGCTAGAATAAATACATACTGTGTACCTGAATAAATAAAACTGGCTAGGTAACTATGTCCACGCCGCGTTTCAAAGAGTATGCCGATAAATGATCACCATGATCCTCATCATTAGCATCGTACTGTGACACTTGCCACGCGATCTGAGATGCGCACCGCGTATACGTGCACACTTTGCATTGCAGTTGCATACTATTACACCAGGTGGCACGCGAGGTAGTAGTTGCATAGGTAGCTGTACAAAGGTAGATAGAGAAGGTTTGAGGAAGTAAAAGAATATTAAGGAGATGTATACAAAAATGCCAGACTCATAAGCATCTATAACTCACCTAGTTAAATCAAGCAGACTAGGTGACTGTCACCGTCCCATTTCAAATGGAATGCCATAAAATCATCATCGTCATCATTATCATCATTAGCCATTTATCGTGCCATTAGTCAAGATATGTGACATGCGCGCCGCATAGCGTCTATACGCCCAAACTTTGCATTACAGTTTCGTTATATTTCACCAGGTGTGCCGACATGTAGCAGTTGCATATAGAAGTTGTACGCTGCATGTAGGTGGGCCTGGTTAACTCAAGCAGGCTAGACGACTATTTGTCGCCACCCCGTTTCGAAGGGGATGCCAATAAACTGCAATCATCATCAGCAGCATCATATCGGGCCACGGGGCAAGAAATGTGACATGTGCGCCACGTATTCTGGGTGCCTGTGCTTACTCTTCCGTACACGTTATAGTGCCTCCTCGTAAGGCAAGAGGTGCTGAGGAAGCGAGTCGTAGAACTGCGCGCGCGGCTGGAATCGGGCAGCGTCGGACTCAGCGGAGCGCTGCACAGAGGGCAGCGCAAGCCGCAGTTCCCCGTCGACTACGGTGGGAGAGTCCATTTTGTTTTCGCGAAAACGTCGCAAGTAGAGTTTGCCACGAAATTTCAGCCTTACCTTTACAGTCGACATTTCGACGTCGTCGCAGATCATCGTGCTTTTTGCTGGTTGTCGTCCCTCAAAGACCCCGTCTGGCCGCCTCGCGCGATTGGACCTGCGTTTACAGGAATACGTCATCAGGGTTGGCTACCGCTCCGGACGCAAACATTGCGACGCCGACGCTTGATCACGTTCACAAATTCCCCCCGACGTCGACAACGCTTTGCCCCTGACGTCCGCTCTGTTACCTTTGGACATCACCGACCTGGCTTCAGAGTAGCAACAGGACCCGCGGATAGCCACTCTTCTGAACCTTCTAGAGAATCAGAAGAACTTCAGTTTGGCCTAGTTGGTGTTTACTGCATATCATCTCCTAGAGAATCCTGTCGGACTACCGGTGTCTCGTCCGCTCCGCCGTCAAGCATTACACTTCGCAATTACTCTACCACTGAAATTACCATTGCACTGGCCGCAAGCGGCTTGTAGTGGTCCCGCGCCAACTACGTAGCGATATCTTCGCTTTATTTCACGCCTACCCGCAATGTGGCCACGGCGTTGTGTCCAAGACCTGTAAGGCGGAACAACGACACTGGAAAGTCCTGTCTCCATTGCGTGTCGCGCGGTGAGTTCGGCGATCTTGCTGAGCGAACGTTGTTGCCACCGTGTTTCTGGCTGACGCTTGGCAAGTACAATAAGCCTCGGAAGAAAGTGCGGTAGCCTGTGATTGATCATCTCTTCAAATAGCTTACGAAGATGGCTTGGCTTGTTAGCGCCATGGGCCGGTAATTTGCCGCTGAGGATGGCTCTTTCCCCGGTTTCAAAAAAGCGGCTGTAATAGTCTCTTTCCCTAATAATGGAATGTATCCCGTTCCGCACATTTAAACACGATCAGCCTCCATTCCACCGTATGAAAGTGCATGTAGAGCGAGGCTGGTGAACAGAGAAGTACGGCCACCGCCACGCAAGTGCCACCACCACACACAACGTATGTCGCGCGCGCACGCATGGGTGCGGAAGTGCACCATACATCCTCATTCGTCTAGGCCTTACGATAAGCGCAAGTGTGTTATTGAACCAAATTAATGTTTAAAAGCAAATTGCATCAGAAAATGCGTAAAATCTGACATACGTCACAGTCTGCAGACACGATAGCATCGGATTGTAATGCAAATATACGAGAAAACATAACTCTCTTACACGGAGCTAAAAGACAAAACCCTTTTCCATCTGCAGTTTGGAGTCTGTCTGAGTGGCCGCAGCTTGATGGCGGTACCGCTGTTGGACAGTGTTCGCCACAATATCAATTACGGTCGCAGCACACGCTATGCGACAGGAGCAATGGACATAGCGCCCGCGCGTCAAGGACGGACCCATTGTGCGCGCACGTTCGTCACGCGCGAGCGCACGTGCCTAGAAGTGCCGCACACATATTCTTGTAGGCCCTCAGTCTGGCACAAGTGCGTCATTGAAACAACGGAATTCCTCCACGTAAATTGCGTAAGCAAATTCGTAAAGTACGATTTACACACAACCTATGGACGAGATACCATCGGATTGTAATTCAAAATACGAGAAAACATAATTCTCTTACGCGGCGGAAATTCAAGCACAGACCTCTTGTCCAGCTGCCGTTTGAGGTCTGTCTGAGTGGCCATGGCCACCTGTGTTTTGATTTAGCACCCCATGATAATCCCGACCAACTAGAGGCTGACAGCTTCGCCGTAAAAAAAAAAAAAAAAAAAGGAACACCAGTACTATCTCCGTGTTAGGGTGAAGACGTCTTAGCACTAATTCTATCATATCCCAGTACAGATGTCCCACAGGCCCTCAAGGAAGCTCTGAATTCCACTACATCAAAGGGAATATTGTGCCTTCTATTTCTACTGCACCTGCTATTCAGTACACCACTTTCTACTATTTTCTTGTGCTTCAGAAATGCTTCGATGTAATTGATTCAACTTGACACAAGCTCGAAATGTTGCCCAAGAACGCTGGCTTGCTCTTAAAGGGAATTACCTTGATCATCCATCAAAGGAAGAAAGTAAGACGGCCGATCTAATTTTCTCAACCTGTTCCATACTTTTCCTTCTATAAGCATTTATACTCTAGACGAATGCTTCCTAGTTTTCTCTTCTTGTGATACGTCGCGTTCTTTTTCCTTGCGACTTGCCATGTTTGAAATTTACGAGGTCTCGTGCGGCGAGGAACTCGCGTAGTAGAGGCCCTGGGCTTTGTTTTGTTTCTTACGTACATGCCTACTGTTTTGTTTCCACCATGGTAGGTGCCATTTCATTGGTGCGCCATTCCTTTGTGAAATACATTCTAAGACAGCCTTAATTGTAAAAGTCTTAATATAGGCCATCGCATCGTTTATACTAAACTTATTCAGAGCGTTTCGAGGGAGACGGTTTATTTGCTTAGCCCTTCCCTAGGCTGCAGATCGTTCTTGCCCTTGAGGGGCGTCTGGTGGAGGATCCCGTTCCTTTGTAGTTTTGAGGTAGATATGGAAGTCATCACTGCCATAAGGGTTTATAATGGCTTTCCAATCTAAGCTGGGCACTAATGCCGCGGATGTCATGCCTAAGTATACGGAGCTGTGTGTTTTGATCGCAAGGCCGTAAAATGTCGTCTCTTTCTTGTTTAACAGGCGTGCGCATAAAAATCAAAGGAATTTTTCAATTAACCACTCTCTTGCATCGCACCGAGAATCTCCCGCAAGATCATTGTGGGCATTAAAATAGACAACCAGTATGCGCGGTTCAGGCAGTTCTTTAAATATTCCCTGATTATGTTCCACGAGGTCGATAACTAGGCGCGTTCGAACGAGCTGCGTCATTCCTTCGACGTCGGCGACGCTGGTGCAACTATAGACCATCACCTCCAACGAGGCGCTAGATGCCCCCTCGCGGTCTACATTCGATAGTGTTTCAGGTCGTCCAGCGTGAATAGAGGCCCCAGAGCCCGCATGTCCAGAGGCCTTCAGGTACCATTCCAGGTGGCGGAGCGGTACTAGCAACGTTCACCTCTGGGCTGGCGGCTACCTTGTGGGCCTACTGTACGTATAATCCGAACGGCCGCAAAAGGCCGCTTTGATGCCGCCGCCTGACGTGCACGCCACCGCGGCATGAACGGATTCTTGCGACAAGGAGAGACGTTCCCGCGTCTCTTTGAAGGAGATGTCCTCTTTTTGAATTTCTACGCAATATGTTTTTTTTTTTTTCAGGATGAACAAGACGAAGAGGGCGTAAAATGTTCCCTTTGGAAGTTTGCCGAGTGAGGTCTGTTGGCACAGTTGCTGGAAGGGTGATCTTCGGAAGGACATTTCGCACAGATTCGCAGCTTTCTGAGCCAGGACCGAATCTTTGACAGTTGAAGCTTGGGCGAGAGTTCGCAATGTATGACCTCACACAGATGTTTGTGTATCCGCTTGGAGTGTTTCAGGGGGTGTACTGGAGGCAAAGGTCAAGATTAGACGTTCAGAGGGGGGGGGGGGGGGGGGGGGGTTCGGTGTTTTTTCATCTTATTTTGATTCGTTGTACATTAATGACGTATCTGTCTTTCCATCCTTCAAGGTACTCAGCTTCGCTCCGCTGTATTAGATCTTCTCCAGACATGACATGACGGACCGTGTTTAGGGAGCGATGTTTAGTTGCAGTAACAGGGATGTCTTCCAACGTCACAAGTTTTGAGAGGTTTCCAACCAAAGTAAAGCTTGTGTCTCACGTCGAAAGGGGTTTGCCACTTGCCATTTCTTGTAGCCCTATAGTTAGTCCTATAGTGTCACTTAAGCACTGAGCCCGAGAAACGCTAACAGGGTTCTTACTGTCTTGCCAGAAATTTCACTGTGGATTACATGGAATGTCGGGCCGGTTTCTTTTATTCGGTAAATGAAAGCAAATGTTTCGCCGGTGCGTCCTCTTCTTGATATGCAATAGTCAGGTAGTGCAGGTAAAGATGCCATAAAGGCTCATGTTTATTCGGTAGTGACAGCAGCCACTCACCACATAGCATAACAAGATACGCTAAAATGCCTTTGTAAAGGAATTGCATGCGCCAACCGTACATCCCCACTATAACCTCAACTGAATGAATCAAGGTGGGACACATCACACCAGTTTAACCCTAGCCACGGGAAATTAAGAGAAAAAGAGATGAGGGAAGAAGGAGCCAGGAAAAATTAAAGAATAGAAAAAGCAAAGCTGCTGGGAGGGGTAAATGAAAAGGCGGCTGTCGATTTCCTTTCGTTTTTTCTTTCTTCTTCAATATTTCCATTTCAGAAACTCTCTCGCGCTGTATTCAGGTTTGTAACACGATCATAGCACGGTGTTTCTTTTATTGTTGTTCTTTTTGTTCCTCCCCTTCTCGATTTTTTGCCATAATTGCAACCTTGAGCAAGGCGATCTGCGCTGTTGTGCAGGTGCGTCAAACTAGCGATCTTCGAAGTCGTGCGGTGGCCCTCGTGAATGGCTTTGCGGTGCGTTTGATTGCGTCGCGCGCATTTCTAAAGCCCCGCCTCTGTAGTAACCTTGGCTGCTGTCACGGAAGACGTCGCCGTTTCCGTCGACAGTGACGTCAGCATTCGTCATCTCGCTTTCTTTTGCGAGATGACGCAGCAGTTCGTCATGACAATGATTAAAACTCTACGGACGTCCGCTCTTACACCTCGTTTCCTGTTTCTTTGCGGCGTCACTTCGCGTTTGATCATGATAGAAGTTATTCTTCTTTTCCCGAGAGACTGAAAATCCATCTAACGCTAACGTGCTGCATGAGTTCGCAGTTTCGTCTTGTGGTTTGCCTGGAACGCTACGTGGCCCCATTGTAGAAAAGTTACTGCATCTTGCCCTGTCGCTAGTCGAGCATTCTCCTTACGAGTCTCCAAGTGGACTGGACCATAATATTTAGAAAATGGTGTTTGAGCAGGTACACTCGAGAACAACGATCTCCAGATATAAAAGCAGATATCAAATATCGTCTAATTTGTAAACAAAGATCTATGTCAAGCTTGCAGGCAGTCAATTTGGCAAAACAAGAAAACCTTATTTACGTTATTTGATACGTGAATGTAATGCCGTTAGCCGCAGGACGTCTATTCAATTCAGATGCTTCTAATAAGGTGCGACTGGTTCCAATAACATGTACAGTCGCCCAAATCTTTAACTGGTGTGCGGAAGCGGCGACTTTTCCGTGCGTCAGCGCCGTTTGACGGGGCGAGGCTGGAAACAGTCTGAGGCTAAGCGCATGCGGACAAAGCGCGCTCAGCTGGGCCCATCGTCTACTAGGCTGTTTCCAGCCTCGCCGCGTCATACGGCGCTGACGCCCGGAAAACGCCCGGAAAAGTCGCCGCTCCCGCACACCAGTTAAAGATTTGGGTGACTGTACAGTTCAGTGTTTTCGGTTTAAACTGAATAAGAAAAAGAAAATGCTAACACAGGTGCCGGAATCCATCGACCGTTTTTATTATCGTGTCGGCGGTTTTCTACTGTACGAAAAGGATGTTTGGAAATTACGCTTCGTAATCTAGGACTTACTCTCTGCAATGCAGTTATACGTTCACTTAGAGCAACGGCATGAGGATACAGCCGCAGGAACGTTTGCTGAGCCATTTATAATTTCCCCTGTGATACAAAAAGGTTTTGTTATTGCTTCTCATTTTCCATCATTGATTTATTTCGCCTTCAATAAGTTATCAATTTAGAACATTCACACTGCAATGACAAAGATTTAGTTATAATATTATTAATGTAATTATTCAAAATTCCTTTTCCTCTTTTTTACGCTTTCACCTTTATTTTACGTATTTTTAATATCAAGTTCATGTTAGTATTCATATCTATGCAAGGTTGAATCCAATTATGGTGATTTACGCGCCAAAAATACGATTTGATTATGAGGCACGCTGTAGTAGGGGACTCGGGATTAATGTTGCCCACCAGGGGGGATCTTTCAAGCGCCCCAATTCACGAGACACCGGCGTTTTTGCATTTCGCCCCCACTGAAATTTGGCCGCCGCGGCCGGGATCTATGCAAGCTTGGCCAACTTATTGTGCATTGTTTAATTTCGTTTAATTTCTGCTTCTTTATCATGCTCGATTATTCATTTACATTCCTTTATTTTTCTAAATAATTTTACCATCCGGTTCGTGGTCCATCCTTGTTTTGATGAAGCACGGGACGAAAGATCAATGATTTTGCTGTGTTTTAAATTATTTTTTGATGAACGTTTGTGCCACTGAATAAGACGTCATCATCATCATCGTCATTGTTGTTGTCGTCGCAGTCACCACGCACAGCTGTTTCCTGAATTCCTTGGTGTTACTCTACACACTGATACTCACAGTGTCATCCGATATAAATATAAATTCGGGCAGTTATTCTTTTCAAATATTTGTATCTACAAGTTCCCAAGTCGAAAAAAAAGCCATCCCAATGCAACCTGAACTATATACTTTTGCAGGTATAAGATAATTCACCTATTAGTACGCCGCGTTGCCACGTCGATCGTGTTTGATAACACCTGCCGAACTTTGGGCGAATGAAAGAGCCCTGATTGCCCGCGAAAATATGCAGCTTGGTAGTGAAGGCCTCCGATTAATTTTGATCAGCAGGTGTGGTTTCTATCTTTCTTTCTTTCTTTCTTTCTTTCTTTCTTTCTTTCTTTCTTTCTTTCTTTCTTTCTTTCTTTCTTTCTTTCTTTCTTTCTCTTTCTTTCGTTCTTTCTTTCTTTCTTTCTTTCTTTCTTTCTTTCTTTCTTTCTTTCTTTCTTACGCCTGCCTAGCCTCTTACGCCTGCCCAGTGGCCTAAGTTGTCAAACTGTTTGGTCCTCTAGGCAGGCGCTCGTGGTGGTTATGCCATCGTGGTCGCTGCGTCCTCGTTGTTCCAGCTTTGTCACGCGACTCTCGTCATGCCGTCATCGTCACGTCATCGTCTTCATACTGTCGTCATGTGTTCACTGATATACCGTCATCGTGATGCGGTCGCGCTCACTCCACCGTCGTCACTCCACCTTCGTCATCAGGCTCTCGTCATGCCGTCGTCGTCATACAGTCTTCGTGCTACAGTCCTCTTCATGCCGTTGTTGTCATAAACTCGTCGTCATCCTATTATCATCATACAGTGGTCACATCATCGTAGCTATTAAGGTATCGTCACACAGTTGTCACGCATTGTTGTCGTCATGGATTCGTTATCGTGGAGTCGTCGTCACGTCACTATGGTCATTCTATGATCGTCATTCCACCGTCGTCCCACAGACTCCGTTCTTCCCTAAGTGTCATTCTTTTCTGATGATTCTGTTGCAATCATGCTGTCATTTAATGATGATTATGATATCGTTGCTATTCCATCGTCGCTATAGCATTGTCTTCAGAGAGTCGCTATTATGTATCCGTTGTCATACCGTTGTCGACACGCTGTAGTGGACGTGCCATCATCGTCATTCCAAGCTTCGTCATCCACTTGCTATCATACCGCTGTCGGGCCAGCGTTGTCATGCACACGTTGTCATTTCAATGTCATCAAGCCGTGGTCATCACGCGGTGGTCGCTATACCATGTCATCATTTCAGAACTGTCATGTCATTATCATGCAGTTGTCCTCATACCACCTTCGTCGTTCGATCGACATCACTCATTTGTCATTCCATCGTGGTCACTGCGTTGGGGCCACACAATCGTCGTCAATGCGCCGTGCTGATGAGCGACCTCGGTAAGCGAGTGCCACAGCAAAGTGTGTTGGTGCCAGAAACGGTGCATGTCGCATACAACAGAAGCGACCGAAATCTCGGAATTACCACTTCAGCTTTCAAATAAACGGCAAGCTAAGCAATAGGGCGTATCGCCCCATTGTCTGAATACTAAGCGCATTACCGACGAAACTCATCGTGAGATGGGTTCTGCTATAACTTTTGTTTCCGTTTAGTCTCAGACCGGTACCATAGTGCTCAAGTAGGGCGGAAACAAAAAAAAAGAGCAGACAGAAGCACACTGCGAATGTCTTTGGTCGCTAGAAGCCAGAACCACTTATCGTGAGACATATAAGCAAGAAAACTATCAAGCTTGCAAGATAGCAAAGCGTCGATTTCCTTTTCAGCAAAAGTACTAGCATTTTGAAGTACACTACCACACGTGTCGGATAAGGTTGAGTGCTGTTACTAATTTTTCAATGCAATAAAAGAGTCTCAAAAGTTGTGCATGTTGCTGTCGTTGCTTGGTGTGCGCAGTTTGGTATAAAAAGCCATTGTCTGTTCTAAAAAAGAAAGGTCACAGTCTTCACAATAACGTTTGAGCAGCGCGCCAAGTTCGCGCTCTCACATCTATGTTCCTCCACGTCCATGCTACGTCTACTGCTTGTAACGGATCACCAACGAGCCCAAAATGCTTAATAGCACATGTCCCGCTTTTCCATCCATGTCCGCATTCGTTAAGCGATATGATACTAGTCAGAAGAATCAAAGGAACTTCGACACTGGCAGAAACCAACGTGAGCTGGCGCCCTTTGCCTCCTCGCTTTCCAACACCTCTCTTTTTCTATTCTTCTCGCATAGGCCCTCCGGTGCCTAGCACGTACAGGCAGCGCAATACAGAACACTGCTCGCGGTATCGCATGAACGTATGGAAGTGAGCCCGCCAAGTCCTATCGGCTTTCTTCGTTCCGAGCGAAGTGATGAATGCGGTGGGCCTGGCGTGTCTGCGGCGACCGCTGTGGCTTTTGTGGCCGTTTGTCCTGCTGCTGATGGTATGGCAAGTTCCTGGGAGAGCCCGAGCAGCCAACCAGTGCGAACTAAGGGTAAGAACGAAAAAAACATTATGAGCCTTACAGTTCCGGACCTGCACAGCAGTTTATAAGGGCCACCGTATAGTGAAGGGGTTCTGGTTAAATTTTATTACTTGAGGGGCTCCTTTAACGTGCACCCATCCTTTGCCACACGAGCGTTTTTGCATTCCGCATCAAGCGAAATGTGCACCCCCCCCCGCCCCCTTGGCCGGGAACCGAAACCGCGACTTCGGGCTTAGTAGTGAAACGCCAGTTTCCGAACCACCTCGGCAGGTTGCAGATATAATAACCCACTTACGGCTAACTTGCCCGACAAAAGACTGCGCATTAGTGATTGTATACTCAAGCAAGCCCTCGCTTTGGGCTTCTCAGCAGCCTTCAGCGGTTTGGTTGTTGACAATCTTCTAATCACAGGCTTATTCGCAAAAGCTCTAGCTTCAAGTTGACCTAAAGTTCACGAAGTGGTTTGTTCGAGATTTCTTTTTACCAACGGGACTTCTCAGATTACACTTAAATGTGATCCTCACGTTCAATGCGAAACTTTTCAGCTGTGGCAAAGCTTCGACGGCCTACTTGAATACACAGAAGCCATAACCACTAAAACATGTGTCCAATGCGAAACTTCAAGGAGCACGGACAGATAATTTTAATGCTACGGAATTGCTACCTTATGCTTCTCGCCAGTAAGACACCTGGCAAGACCTGGAAAGTTGAGAACCACCAGACGGATGCTTCTGAAGGACAAGAAAAACATTCACAACAGTGGCACCAATTTTCAACTGTCAAACTTTCTTCGTACTTAGTCGAGCACCGCTACAGTTGTGAGAGAGAATGGAGTGAAGTGCTAAAGGAGACCACTTCGCAGAAGGCACTACCTTGTTTTCTCGTAGAGCCTACAGTCAATGCTTAACTCTCACGTGTACTTTCGGTAGGTGAACAAACATTTTTATGAAAGAACAAAACGTATATTACTGCGCGCTAAACCGATATTTCATCATTCCAATAACGAAAACCCGCTCGAAAGTGCGCAAAGCATCATCTACCATAGCGACTATCTTTCAGCTGCGTCGGCAACGCATCGGGATAAGACTACGTATGTGACGTAGTAGTTCTGCGGAAACCCGCAAGGTGGAGAGAAGTAATGAATAAAGGGAAAATCCGACATCCACCCGTTCGTAGCAGTTGCTACAAAGGAAACGCATGCGGGTTCCTCGAAAGAAAATCCTCAGAGTTGAAAAAAAACACTTCCCTTTGCTTCGTGTTGTCGACAAATTCGACTTCGCCCTGCGATCTGCTAGCCGCCTGGTTAGCTCAGATGGTAGAGCGGCTGCCCCGGAAAGGCGGTGGACCCGGGTTCGAGTCCTGGACCAGGTTGAATTTTTCTTCAACTCTGAGGCTTCTCTTTCGAGGAACCCGTATGGGTTTCCTTTGTAGCAACTGCTACGAACGGGTGGATGTCTGATTTCCCCTTTATTCAGACTACGTATATTCGACACATTTATCGACTGTCCATCTCTGGCTTCTACATTAAAGTGGACGGTACGGGTACCGCATTAAACTCTCTTTTTAGTAGTGCCGCGCAGCAGAGCTAAGGTTACGAGACCTGCGAGCGCAGGTTCTTGAGCAGCCACATGTAATGGCATAGTTCGGAACCCTATGCTTGAATAAATGGCCTTGACAAGTGGCTTTGTCGGCAGATGTTTACTTGGAAGCTTTTTTGCGAGCCGCAGCTGGTGTTTATTGCACGATGTTGCTTTGCTCCTTATGAAAATATTTATTGAGGCTGTATGGTACTGAAGACAGAGTTCTCCGTTTGTTCGAATGAAATCCTACACATTATTTACAATTTAAAAAGTACAAACAATTAATTGATTTGACAGTGGTTAGATTCATACGTGTAGTCGGCACAGCCCCAACACCGCGGAGGACTTCCGCCTGGCTAGCGTCGCGTCCTTAGCGAAAATGGCGTCCGCCGATACACTTCTGCGGTATCGTTTAAAGCTGCTCTTTGACGCGAAAGGAACGAATAGATGGGCGTTGAACATGACTGGAACAGTGCGAAATGAGTGCGGCAGACGTGCACGAAGTCTGAGAAAACGGCTGCAGCAAACGAATGTCAGCGAGAGCACCGTGCGCAAGTGTATGCTGCAAGGGGGATCAAGAGATGGCGTCTCCATCCCGTGCGACAATTGCCCAGTGCTTCTTCTGCATTGTCCACTTCCGTTGTCTCTGCAACCCCCCTTCTCCACGGTATCTCATAATATCCTGAAGATGCATGCCTTTTCGGTGTCAGAGAGGATATGGAGCGAATGTTCGGCCACTGCTATCACAGCAGCTGATCTCGGTACGCAGTTGCACTCAGTTCGTAGATGCTGCCACCGCGTACGCTGCAGAGCTCACCGCTAGCAGACGACAGGGCCCGGGAGAACACCGTTAAGATGTGTTCGCCTTCCTGATTGGTTGAAGAAGCCTGTAGCTTCCACAATTG
Source organism: Dermacentor variabilis (assembly GCF_050947875.1). Classification (NCBI taxonomy): domain Eukaryota; kingdom Metazoa; phylum Arthropoda; class Arachnida; order Ixodida; family Ixodidae; genus Dermacentor; species Dermacentor variabilis. Next base: position 101,171,392 of record NC_134576.1, read on the forward strand.
TGCACCGAACCACGTAAAGAGAGTATCGTTTTCAGGGCTCTTTCGCTTGACATTTGACACGCGAAGCCAAACGGTCCGAACAAACACATATTCCCTGGATTTCCAGTGGATATCAGCACAGTATTTCCAATGATGTTCCAAATATATAGTACCAAGCAAGGCATTCACGCCTCTTTTCAGCGTAACTTAGATGAGCAGTCGTTGCAGCATCTTTTGTTATGGCGTTGCAGTAACTTTTCACTCAGTAATTCAAATTGAACAAAAGGAAAATGTTCGTTGTTCATTTACTCCGACGGCGCGGGAATGACAGCTACACAGGCGTCGCCATGCCGAAATCGTAGGTACAACAATAATAAAAGACATTATATGAGATAATAATTTAGGCTAAATAATGAAATAATCTAAGCCTTAAGCAATCGCTTACAATAAAAACAAACACTCAGTATCATCATCTTACTATGTAGACTAGGTAGCGCCAGAAGTATAGATCTAACAACTAAGATGGCTTTGTATTTTGCCAGTGTACACGTTGCATTGAACTAAAGTACGTGTACCTAGGCAAATTGTTCTAGCGCTTAGAGGAATCGGATAAGTGTACAATTATTGTTAGGTACATTGATGATTTCATTGTGCTCTTAGATAGTCCCTTCGAGTGCTTACAAAATGCGTGTAATTACATTTCATCATTAATACGCAATCGCCTTCGTCTCTTTACAATAATACTGTGAAATGCCAGCAGATGGAACCATTAGATTAATTGATGTGGGATCTATGTTTACTGGTCACCTTACTTGTTGGTCTTATAAACCAAAGGTAAGTAAGCCACCTCCCTACTTTCACTCCGGCCATTCTAAGTTTAGAGGAGCATAGCAAATATTCGCTTTACTAATGGACTTATGAAATCATGCCCGTATTTATTGTAAGAAGGTTTCCAGCAGCAAGCTTCCCGGCTCATAAAAACAGGCTTTGCTACCCACGCGATGGTGTCGGTGGCATAAGTCTTACTCCGGTGAGTACAAGTGAGTAAGCGAGTAAGTGAGTATGCGTAATACCGTAACTTGGTCAGCGTTTCAGAAGAAAAATGTAGCGATTCTTTCCTACATCCTCCAAATGTCTCACAAGTTAAGGAAGGTAAAGCAGGAGGAGGGAATGTACAAGTCGATTTTTGGGCATCCAGTAAACTGGGAAGCTTGCGTTAAAGAAAACGAGATCCCGCAATAAATGTCAAGGAGGGATGTAAAAAAAAAAGCACAGAAAAGAATTTTTGACTGCAATACGTGGGTGACCTACCGCATACCGTTGTCTTGCAACCGCCATTACATCGGGCAAACAAGGAGTTGCAGAAACGAACGGCTTATGAAACGTAACGTAACCTAACGTAACTTTGGATGGATGCATGGATGGATGGATGGATGGATGGATGGATGGATGGATGGATGGATGGATGGATGGATGGACGGACGGACGGACGGACGGACGGACGGACGGACGGACGGACGGACGGACGGACGGACGGACGGACGGACGGATGCATGGATGGATGGACGGACGGACGGACGGACGGACGGATGGATGGATGGATGGATGGATGGGGACGGACGGATGGATGTTATGAGCGTCCCTTTTGGAGCGGGCGGTGGGTCGCACCACCAAGCTCTTGCTATTATGCTGCCTAATTTCCTACCTAGATTAAAAAAGAAAAAAAACGCTATGAACTCCCACAACCAAATCTTCTGACCCCCTATTGCGAACTTTGCTTTTCTACGTCTCCGTTTTTGTCGCTCCCCTACTTTTCTTCCACCAATCTTCCAATCACCTCTTACTAATCTCTACTGCGGACATGTTTATTTTTCCGCTGCTCTCGCTGAACCCAAGGGCTTCAAGGAAGCCAGTGGTGCCGAAATCGACCGCTGGGCAGATGTCTTCACATTCGAATCAGACATGCTCCAACGTTTCCCTAGTTTTACCGCAGCAAGCACATGCTTCTTCTTCCTTCTTATATCTCGCTTTATAGGTGCATGTCCTAAGGTGTCCCGATCTCGCTTTTCTCTTCGGCTTTCTTCCAGTTGAAGTTTGTCAGCACCAGCTCCTTTCCACCTGGTTCTCTTTCATGCTCTTTTTGTCTTCAAATAAAACCTCGTCACTGCCTTGGAAAGATTAGGCTGTTATTTTTTTATGTAATTTAATGCCGCTTCCCCTTCCAAGTTGTTTCCATCTTCGTCTAGGATATGCTGTTGTATTGTTGTTGACTTCCTGCCTAATAATTTTATGTGGTTGCAATATACTCGAGGTGCAGCCTCATTTTTCTCACGTATTTCTGACAACGAACGCTAACTTTCACCTTTTATCTTTGCTTGCACCGGTATTTGAACCATAGACTTTTCCTTCCAGTATATTTAACATTTACTGGCTACTTCATCCTGCGGCAACTCCACCTTCTTTGTCTGCCTGTGCTCTCGGGATGCTTTCTGTCGTTCGGCGATCGCTTCTCGTATCTCCCTGTTCCATCAACTTTTCGGTTTCTTTTTCCCTTCTAACGAACATGTTGTTTCTCTTTCCGTATTTCTGTCGTTATTACACTTAGAAGCTCACTATATTGCCACTCTTGGCTATTTGCCAAGTTCTTCCTCGACTCTATTGACTATATTTGTTATTTGTCCAGCGTTCAAATTTGGACTGGCCATTTTGCACTCCTTACTCTTTTTCCCAACTACATATCCCATTTTCAAAATGATATGTTTATGGTCACTCTCTATGTTGCTATACCCTTCCTCATCAATAACCATTTGTCTCAACTTATCATGAATTCCTTCTGTCATCAGACAGTAATCAATGGTTGATTGCCGCTTTCTTAGTTCCCACGTGATCTGCTCTTCACACTTAGGTCCTGTATTCACGATAACGAGGTTATGTTGCTCACAAAGGTCTAGCATTGACTTCCCGTGGTTGTCGGTATAGCCATCTAAATCCTGTATGGAGGCATTCATGTCACTTAATAGCATAATCTCGGCATCATTCCCGAAACCCTTCATATCAGCACTTATGCATTCCACTAACTCTTTATTCTTCTCTGTACAATTTTTTCCGGTCCACAAATACGTAACACCCAGCCAAGTTCCTTGTCCCCCTCATTGTACCTGATAACCAAAGATGCTCTTGACATTTCGAATTTACTGTTTTTCATTTTGCTTCCTGATGGATGAGCATTCCGACTCCCCCTCCCTTTCTTACCGACTTACTTCTGTGCACGCTTCCCAAACATAATTCTTAATCACCTGCGGCTCTTCCGAGTCTCTAAGGTGCGTTTCTGTAACCGCATACACCTCTATTTGTTCTCTAACGGTAAAGTTAGAAAAGCGCCGCCTAATCGGTTCCTTACGCTTCGCTGCCAGAGATGTGGGTGCCAACCACCTATATGACAAAACAGTTGTGGTACGTACAAATAAGTGTGAAGTCACTCATAAAATAATCGAAGCTGAATAAATTGATGATTTGGGTAACATATGGGTTAGTAAACCTTGTCTAACTTTGGCAGGCAAAGAATTATGCATTCTTGCGCATGCCGTGGTGGCTTTTCTCTTTGCTGAGTTCTTTTAAATGCTTCGTCAGGGTTTCTTTTTTTTTTCTTTGCATTCTGAGTAGGTTCACATGATATGTAACCTGGTAGGCAGAAGGTTCTTATGTTCGGCTCGGTTGAAGGACATGACATGACAAGAACTTTATTTGAGTCCTGAGGGACTGAGATCATGGAGAGCAAGAACCGAAGGCTCCCGAAGATCAAGTCGGTGGCTCCACCCACGAGGGGACCGGGAGATGAAGTCCTGCCGCAATTTCGTGGGCCCTCTGGACAGCCTGGAGTTGAATGTGGAGATTGCTGCTCTTGAGAGACTCCTGCCATTGATCTTTCGTGATGGTTGGAGAGGCGCTAAGGGCTGGGCACAGCCAGAGCACGTGTTCAAAAGAGCATGAGTCATGACCACATTTGGGGCACGACTGTTAATGGTCAGGATCTATCCTATTAAGAGACCGAGGAGTGGGATACGAATGGTTTGGAAAGTCTGAGTGTGCTAGCCTGAGGATTGTTCAATTTGGGGTGAGGGGGATTATACGTTATTGTTGATAGCAGCGCCTGCGAGTCCTCCATCTGCTCTCTATTGTCCTCGTGTTTTGCTACTCCTAACTTCCCTTCCGTTTGTACAGGATTGCCTATTCTTTGTTTCCCAATATTCTAAACAAAGCGTAAGACTTATTAGAAATTATTTCGTGCACATTTCTATCGAGACAACGTTCGTAGCTTTCCTAAATTTGGTAAGGTTGGTTCGACGGCACAAGACATTTCGGTTTACGTTCTACTTGCAGGGCTGCCCTCAGCCTAAGCCGGGGCACATCAACATGCACGTTCTTAGCCACAGTCACATGGACGTCGGCTGGCTGCAGACGGTGGATGACATATACACTAATGGTAAGCCTGCGCGGAACCATAATATTTCTTTTTACTACCCAGTCTAGAGAAGAAAAATAAATTTCGTAAAAAAATTGTGACCATTTGATTTCGTGTTATTTTATATTATAATTACGCTGTGTTGTTAGATTTATAATAGGAAGCTACAAGAACAACCATTCAGCTTCAGCCTGCCACACTGCCGTAATGTTCTGGCGCATGAAATTTCCTCGGAGTCTAAGAACCCCCCGCAAATACGAACTACTGTTTGACGCTTTGCCTAAATAATGCTGAATAATTACTGGGCGATGCATTTCACATGCACAAGGGTTCAATCGCATCTTGTGCGCGTTTTAATGCTGCCAGAAAGTCAGCGTCTTCTTCGCGAACTGCTAAGTGACTGCGGTGTGCTTGCGAAATACGAACAGCATCCGCAGTTACAACAACTGTATTATATTTCCTGTGTGAATGTGTATATATCTTGTCTTGTATTACCTCTTGGCCTTCAAGCGGCACCAAGCAGGTTTCTTGCCCTGTGTCCCATCACTCGATTTGTTTTGTGTGAGATAAATGTTCACTTTCAACTTCAACTAACAGGTCCAAGCTATATGGTTTATTATATGAGTTATGAGGCATTATGTTGTTTTAACATATTTATTTGACGAAAGCGAGAACGCACTCTTGCACCACACATATTGCTCAGCACTTCATAAAAGAATCAAATTGTCTTCCATATCTGTCATCTTATTTTCCTCTTCCCTGCCGGCCTAAACGCAGGGCTAAGTTTGTACATATCATATTGATGGGTCGCATGTTGATGGTACTATTTGTTTATTCCAGCTCGCGGCACTTGAAACGTGCGTTACGGGTGGTTTCGTCGTATTGGACGACACAGAGACCTAGACCAAACGAGTACTTTTTTTCTTGTTTTCATTCTCGAGTGACAAGTCACTGTTTCAAATAAAAGCTTATCCAACCATCCATCCATCCACCAACCATCTTTCTTTCATTTTTTATACGGTTCCGAATGCATCTGATTGCAAACCTAAAATTAACATTTCTTACCTTCCGAGTTCCGTAGTGTTGTCCAGAGTTTACTTTGACAATATATTGAACAACAGATCCCAGCAGGTTAAAAGAATGCATCTCGTGTCTGTTACAACGGACCGAAGACATTTGCGGAATATGGGCAAATGACCGGCCCTTTGTTGCAGTCGTAAGGAACATCTACAACTCGACGATAAGAGGACTGAACCAGAACTCCCGGAGGCGCTTCGTAGCAGCGGAGAGCGTCTTCTTCTCTCGCTGGTGGCGCGAACAGTCGGACGAAGTCAGAGGAATGGTGCGAGACATGGTTGACTCGGGTAAGTTATTCCCTTTAAAATTCAATAACCAAAGACACTGCCAGCGGGAACTTCTTTTAGCGGCGCTATTCGATGGCTGTCGTGCTAGTTTGACAATATTAGGGTGTTTTGGAATGCGGTTCCGAGTGCCCAAACTCCTCTGTGTGTCTAGTGTGTGGTTTTTTTAATTTAATCGCTTTATTTTAAACGCATGGTAACGTCCCCGCAGAGAAACCCCAGCTTCGGTGCGCTATTTGGCTACCCTAGTTTTGGATACCCTATTTCTAAAACTCCCTGTTATGTCTAACTGCATTGGAACCTGCACCCAATAAACTTCCCACGTTGGCCCATTAGGGAGCCCTAGCGCGTCAGTACGCGCATTACAGTTTAAGAAACAGTGGAACGCTCGAGAGGGACACGTGCGAAGCTCCACTTGTGGGCCATCTTCTGACACCGACGTGAACATTGCCCAATCTTACAAGGAAATGCGCAGAAGTATAATTGCCACGGCCGCGTTTCCATATTTATTGGAAGGTATCGCCAGCAGCCACATGTACGAAGTAATTTTTACTGTTTTATGTTTGCCCTTCTCTGGGAACAATATGACGATATGACGATACACAAAAGCGTTTTAAACGCACGTGGTTGAAGGAAGCGTCAAAAGGTGGCTCTACCAGAGCTGCTGTCGGTGACGTCTCCCCTTTGCGGTATTCTGTAAACTATAGAGCGTTCACTAACAGCCTAAGGCTCTCTCGTGATTGCCCCATGGTCTTTGTGCTTAAGATGCGACGCGAACAGACCTTATAGTTTCCGTGTGTGGCTCGGTTCCCCTTCCTCAAGAGAACGGCCGACAGCCCCAATGCGTAACCCCTCTGATTGCCCACAGACAAGTTATATGCGGTGTGCTCGATAGAGGGAACAATGCACTACTGTAGGAACATAAGTTTTCGGGACCAGTGCTCTCAAAGTAATGCGGTGTAGAGGCCTATATCTGGACTGCTCAAGTTCCCAAGGCCTTCGGGCTTACAAAGCAGACTTTGAGAACACTGCGTCCTACTGTTGGACTTGCTTTTTAGTTCTACCTGAGCTGACAGGTGTAATAATATGGGAATGAGTTTAACTATAAGCATGGAGGCCCATTTCATACTCCATTCCTAGCCTTCAGCTTGCTCCGTCCTTATTACTCACCCTCAAGTACAACCTCACGTACTGTCAAAGTCCAAGGGCACGTCCAAAATATACAGATGACGGGCTGTACCCCGGGCTCTACATCGTTCGGGCACCTCTTTCGTCCTGCCTTTTTCTCTTCCCTCACCCCTGCCTTTCATGCAGGGTATCCAGTCGCTCACCTCCAGTTAACCTCCACGCCAACTTTAGCCATCGTTTCTCCCGCTTCTCAAGTTTAACGGCGCCTAGTACGTTTGCTTCGAAATGTCTCCCCAGGGCGCCTTCAGTTCGTGGGCGGCGGCTGGGTGCAGAACGACGAGGCGGTGCCCCACTACACGACCATCATCGACCAGATGACCCTGGGCCTGCGCTTCCTGAACGACACGTTCGGGCCGCAGTGCGGCGTGCCCAGCGTGGCGTGGCAGGCCGACCCGTTCGGACACTCCGTGTCGCAGGCGTCGCTCTTGGCCAGGGTTGGTGCACACCACTCCACGGGGCTCGCGCACTGCCCAACGATACAGTAGCGAAAACGTTGAAACGGAAGCACGTGATTACGACCAGCGCGTGCAACGAAAGCCCACGAGGAGACGAGTACAGGCGATTACTTATTCCAGCTATAGTCAACCTACCTTAATATTACATATTGTTCACATGTCCGCACTATTATTACTCCTTACTGTCTTATAGAAATAGTCTTTGTAGGCAATCATAGGAGGACCCCCAATAACGTGATTTTCTAAACTGTGAGACTTACCCCTGTGATATAGTTAACCATGTATATAGATAACGCCAGAGATGCAAATTGAGCTGCTGTCGTTGTTCACGTCGTTACAGATGGGCTTCAGCAGCCTCATGATCGGCCGGATAACGTTCGACCTCAAGGACAAGTGGAGCCAGTCTCGCTCCCTGGAGTTCGTCTGGCAGGCGGACCCACCACGACAGGGAAAGTCTACTCGCATTACTCGCACGCGCCATAGCACCTGCTCGCGTCAACCCTGATGCAAACATAGGTGGCGTTCACGTGTATGCGACAGTAGCATGTCGCGTTATTCAGAGAATCACGGTTAATCCCTGCGCGACAATGCTTGCATATGGTGCATTCTCCTTCGTCCCAAAGAAGCTGCAGGCTGCTTCCTTGCAATTTGCATTTCACCCGTCAGGTGGAGGAGAGCTCACGGAGGTAGTCGTCTCTCTCTCCCTCAGTACGACGCGTGAGGGTTTACATACACCACGCGATACGACTGGACATCCGTATCGAATCGCCCTCTCCTGCCGCGTCAATGCGATTTGGTTTCTGCAACGGGATTTGCTCCCCGTTCCCTAAAGGGGGGGGGGGGGAGGCGTACTGAGCAAATGCAGATCATGAAACTGTTTTCACGTTCTACAGGGGAATTACGATTCGTCGCTAATGCAACGCTTTCGACACGGAAGCCCGAATGGAGCGTTAGCGCTGGTGATAATTTACATACTGCCTCAATCTAGTCTGATGGCGGTGAGCGACTATACTCCAAGTCAGCGCCGGTGCGTCCCCCGACAAGCGATACCCGATGACGCATACTTCTTTTTTTTTTGTAGTTTTTATCGTAAAAGCAAACAGCTGTTATGACCTCAACATTGCGCAATCGGTCTTGTCGCTGGTTATCTGCGAGCAATCTGTCGATAATATGGTTTTCAGTGCCATTAAAAATTACATGCTGTTTTCAGTGCTTCTCGCAAACATCGGTTTTCCTGCTCTACTGCAAGGGACTGCACGATAGTCGTCGTAAATGCGTAAGCAGTGAGAACAGTAGTAGCTATATATGGGGTGATCTTATTGTTATGTTCCGCGGAATTTTGAAATATCGCCTGTCGCAAGTTACGTAATTATAGTTCTTGAGCTTGATTATTCAGAGAGGCGCGCATTGCTTGCGCAAAAAATAGAAACACATATTCAACTAGTTAACAAATATTCACTGATGAACTTCCTTATTGATTACTTTACGGCACATCTTGTAATTTAATATTTCTAGCCGGTGAGTTTGCAAGGCGCATGGACTTGGAATGAATTTCCAGAATGACAGCAGTTTGGAGAGATCCGCCATCAAACTCGCCATAAAGAATGTACAGTTGTTCCAGTTCCTTTATTTAACAAAACGCAGTTTTATGCACCTAAGCACAAAAGTAACTGGAACGCCCATGTATTTTGTCGGCCAACTTGGGAAATAACATGTGCAAACTAATGTCATCCTGGAAATTCATTTCAAGTGAATGCCTCTTGCAAACTCACCGTCTACGATTTGTGAATTGCAATATGGGCCGTAAATTAAACTTGTGTTACCTAATTGAATATATCTCGATTTATCGTGCTAGTAATGTCCGCATCTTTGAATAATCTTGCTTAAGGACAAGAATTATCTGCCACAGGCGATTAAAAATGACGGAATAAAACACGGGGTTTTACGTGCCAACACCACCATCTGATTATGAGACATGCCATAGCGGGGGACTCCGGATTAATTTCGACCACCTGGGGTTCTTTAACATGCGCCAAATCCATGGTGCACGGGCGTTCTTGCATTTCGCCCCAATGGAAAACGGCCACAGGGGCCGGGATTTGATCCCACAACCTCATGCTTAGCAGCTCAACGCCAAAGCCACTAAGCAACCATGGCGGGGGCTCTGCCCCATGGGACGTTCGAAAATTCCGTAAGACGTAAATATGGTCACCCTTTTTACACTAAGGTCTGCACAATTAGCTACACTGATTTTATTGCGATAGCAATTATATGGACACTCCAGGCGCATTTCTGCCGTCAGCATCGCCGTCGCCGTGAGGTTTCGTATGAGTGAAAGCGTGTGAGGGGAAGCAGGCGAACGCGGTTCAATCTCGCGTGCGCGAGCCAGGAACGTGACCCGGATGCGTGCCCTCTCGTGTCGCGCGCGAGGCAGTGGGGGGGGGGGGTAGGCGAGGGAGTAGGGGCAATCTACTCCAGCGGCTGCTAGGGTACCGCGATGTCCTCCTCGCCTGCCGCTCCGTACAGAGTGGAGACAACCGCGGCGTCTACTACGGCGTTCGCCACGCGAATTGCGGACGCCGTAGTAGACGCCTTTGGCGGACGCCGTAGGGACGCGATGCCGGTGCTCGTGTGTCTTGAAAGCGACCTGCGACGTGGCTAAAGTGCGCGCCCGCGTACGCCTAATCTTCAAAGCGATCTGCGATGTTTGAAGAGTGCGCGAAGCACCGGTAGCTTCGTATGCGCTGTGCTTTCGACGTTTCGTTCGCGTTGAAGTGAGAGATGCATGAAGGCCGTTTCGCTTGCTGCTGCTGCGATTCCGCACTTCAGAATTTTAACCGCATGCTTCCGCTCATCGAGCGAGATCTGTTCATGTTTACCTGTGCGCGCGTGACATCATGCTGGTTATATTAGTTAAAGCACGCTGGCAGGCTAGTTCGTTTGAATCCATGATAGAATGTGAGCGCGAATGAACAAGGACGTCGAAAGAAGCAGACACACAATGACAGCGCTGTCTCTATGTGTCTGTTTCTTTCTACGTACTTGTTCAGTCCCGCTTACATATTCTGTCATTGTCAATTTAGTCAGTAAGCGAATGCTTAAAAGTTTACATGGCCGACATAACTACTATCCTTACTTCGTGCAGCTATCCAGTAATTTGCTATCGCAATCGTTGCTTCGCCTTTCGGACGGAACTGCGAATTTTTTTTATCAGCTTATCGGCAAGAAAATTAGTCATTCGGATAAAATATTTACGCTCTTAAGAATACTAGTTTGTGCCACGGCTGAGGTCCTTGCCCTTAAAGCGACACTAAAGAGACATGTCAAGCCAAACCACATCAATAGATCGTGTCGAAGTCTATCATTGTTTTCCGTGGCCACTATATCACTTTGTTGCGTAGCATATCCTCGCTGTAGGCCTCGATGCTGCAATTTGAACCGCCTACGCCAAAATGGACGAGATGACGTAATCTCCACGTGATCTCCCTCTACCTCTACCGCGGTTCTCCGTGAATCAGTAAGTGTTGACGTTTCGTGAAAGATGCCACAGTCTAGAGCAGGGGACGCAACTACGATTTTCCGCTTTTCACCATTTTCTCGCTCACAAAAAATCTGTTCTCGCTACGAATTACGAATTCGTTGTAACACAAGCCCAATCTTCTATTCTAGCTCGATTTGTTATTTTCCTTTAGTGTCCCTTTGAGGGGTAAAATTGAATCAATGATGAGGACGAATAACTTTTTTGTTGGCTTAACTTTTACCAACACGAGAACAAACAGTACGAAAACTGCATGAAATAAACTTTCATAGCTATCACTTTCGCACACTCGTGTCGGATATTTCATCGCGCATCAGATGGTAACTAAAACCTCCTTATAACGAAGTTGAATGTTTAGTCAGAATTACTTAGCTGAATTCCTTACTTCGTTATATTCATTATTGCGAGTGTTGCACTAGGAATCTATATGGGGATTCCAAGATAAATTTTACTTACTGCGTTATACCCATCATTTTGTTACAACCCCTTTCGTTATATTGAGGTTTGACTTTGCTGTCAACTACGATTTCTGTCACAGAATCTGTGTACTTTGAGCTCCTTGTCGTGCACATTAAAAAAAAAGCATATGCAAATCCAACACACATCTTGCAATCTACCAGAAGTGAATCTTTCGTGAAGCGGTTAAAGCAATGCTATAAATTTGTCCGTTTCATACCTCCGTCTTCGGCGTGAAGGAAAATGGCGTGCGCGCGTGTCTCCAAACGCGCACTGATTCTACGCAACCTGACGCACGCGACGATTCTCTCAATGCGCTATGCTCCGTTTCGTATATCAGGTGAAACGCTGTAGACGCTATAGAGAGACTTTTAATGCGTCAGCATTCATTGGAGAGTACGCCAGCAAAATGGGTCCGTCACGCGAAAAGTGTAATGCCTTGAATGTGCATAAAAATTCGCAATTTGCGAAGACATTTGAGTGATGTAATGGAGTAAACGTAAATGATTTGTAGCTTTATAAGTGATGAGGAACAATTGAAACCAAAAAAATATATTGATCAGAAAGAATACCCATATGATCAGACTTATGCATACGCATAGGGATACATCGGTCTCCCCTATAATATGCATGGGGAAGCCTCCTCGCGAGCAGTTTTTCCTAGAGAAACGAGATGGCGCTTTCGACGACGTGCCGCACGGCGCCTCAGCGACAGCCCACCATTGAGAAACAATTACCACTTCCTCCTTGCTTCTGTGCGATCAGCTGTCGGAAATGCAAGCGAGATTACGCTAACGCACTCTGCTCCATTCATGCCGCATTGAATTGTGTAGACTGAAGTCGTGTGCAGTAGTTGGCTGCGAAAATTGTGACTGGCATATTGAGAACTGGAATGAATCTGTGTAGCCAAGTTCGCGGACCATTGCTGCAACCGTCCGTGCGTGTCATCCGGCACTGAGAGGTGTACGGCTTTCTTGGAGGAAGCAGATTTCCTCACCCACCGGCCTTGTATCGCTAACCTTCAAAGAAAGTGCAAGGTAAATATAACTGGTAGCGAAGCTTCCATAGAAGCCCATACGTTCAAAACATGGCGGTTCGTCGGTAGTTCATGGGGCTTAGCGCCATCTGTACGAAGAGGCAACACTTACACAAAAACAATGATACGCCATATTCGTTAAAAACAGAAGTGACGTCATCTTGTTCTCAAAGGCGCGAGATTTGTTTTGGTGGTCTGCCCTTAGAGTTGTACATTTAAATGCCCCGCCATTCATTGAGTAATAGGGTATGTCAGTTGCCCGTTTTTAAGACTATAGACGTTTGTATGCCAGCGCCGGAGAAAACTTTCTTCGATGGTTGCTTCAAGTTCTTCTGGTAGGTAGTTCCACAGGAGCAGTCGTATCTTCTGTAAGGTTGGGCAAGCTAGCCTGACAGGCTTCCTTCTTGCCTCTGCGAGGCATCTTCTCTTCCATATTATGTACATAGTGCATACCAAGACTAGGTTGGCGCAAACACGTTTATTTTTCTTCTGTTTCGATTGGCCCTCTATTCCGAAAGTCCTCGAAGCAAGACGCCAAACAATTTTGGATGGCGTCACACTCGAATAAAGCGTGTGTGGCAGACTATTTTATGACAAATTGGGCATCGGTCCCTCGGCACTATGCCCAGTCTATGCAAACGCTGCCTCGTAGGAAGCACTTTGCCATTACCTCTTAAAATCAATAATGTGCACCTCCCTCGGGAGCTTCGGACTCTTATAATTCATTCTTCTTTATTGCATGAATCTTCCCATTTTCTTCGAGCTTTAATTTATGTTCCAACACGGTCTCGGTGATCCGGGCCGATGAGTCTGTGCTGTTGGAGTTGGAGGACGATCCCATCGCTAGCATCCAGTTGTAGGATGTTGTCGGACGACCTCACCGCTGCCACCAGTTGAAGTGGTTGTAGGTCGTAGAGAGGAACTTGGGAGGAACCAGGCGTACAAGGTTTATTTACAGTATTTACATTTTAAACAAGAGATACATTCGACAGTCGAGCGGGACTCCTAAATGGAGCCCGCAAGACGAAGCATACAGCAAACGAGCACACAGCTCCAAACGCTCAGCACGAGCACACCTTAGCAGCCGACAACAGCCGCTTATAAACACTCCTTTGGTCCCTAGTTCCCTAGGTGAAAGAACCGTTCGACCATTCATCCAAGTTGACCCACCGGTTGTCCATTATCTTGAGTCTTGAAAGGCGCGTCGGTTCCCCGAGCTGATCCGGCAGCGCGGCTGCCGGTTGCCCATTGTCTTGCGCCTCTAAATTCCATAGCTGCCTTTCTCCTGTAGTCGCCACGAGTGTCAGCAGACCGTGACGAATCCCGGGGCCCACGCACCGCAAAGCACCCCCTTGCCAGGGAAGCCCCCCCTTGCCGCCGAGAGTGACCATGAAGACCTGGCAAATCAACCAACAATACGTTGTGCGCCAAACGTTGCCCGCCCTGCTGTCGTCACCGATTCTCCGAACGAGGCGCATGGTGAATTAGCGCTGTCGTCCTCGCTGGTTCTCCGAAGGGCGCCAGCACCGCGGGTGGATCGAAGCACGCGCAGTGGGCTGAAATAGCTTTGCAGAGCAGTACCCTGCAGACCGATCCTAACAGATCCTCCATGTTCCGGAAAATCTCGCCTGGCCAGTGCTGACAACCGCTGGGCAGGAAGAGAATCGCTGGCGAGCAAGAAGATGGCTTTGCTCTCTGCAACCCATGCGCACTTGGAATGCCTTCAACCATCTCACAACAACCGGCACAGAAGAGTCGATCCCGGAAACACAATACCACTCAGCGTGCAAACACCCGGAATGAGCTGTTAACCCACCAGGCTTCCTATCAAAATTTCCATGCAAGACACTCAACTGGGAACCCCAACTTTTGCCCCAAAATTTCGTGCCGCCAAAGCGAGCGTTGACGTTCCCCCTGAGTTCGACCAAACCTGACCGTCGCGTTGCACAAGAGGAAAGGTTTACGCAGAACTAAACCGAAGGCTCGCTACCACCAATACCCGAACATAAGCAGCCTAAGTTCACGAACAGCTTGTTCTTATCCTATTGCAGTGGCGTACTCATCGCACGTACTGGTGCCACTGAACAGTCTAGTCAACTCCACAGGTACGTTTTGGGTAAAACTAAATTATTTTGACGTAATAGTTCTGCGGAAAGCCGGAAGGTGGAGAGAATTGATAAAAGGAAAATCAGAGATCCACCAGTTCGTAGCAATTTTTCCCTTGTAATGTCTGATATTTCCTTTATTAGAACTCAATGATTTTCAATTTTTTGCACTTCGAACAAAATTTATGAGTCGGGTTAAACCCCCTAGGTTTCTCCCTTCGCAAAGAAAAATAATAGATTCAGTTGTTACGCAACTAATGAACGCTCTCCATTTTTTGTGAACAAGTGGTTAAGATAATCATATTAAAATTGAAAGCACATACATGTGAATACATTAATATGTCTCGTTTCCTCTTAACACCCAGCAAGAACCAGCTGTTGTAAAGATATAATATATTCAACGCCTCTCGGTGTTGAATGAACGAAAGATTGTTGCATTTTACAACGAAGCTTTTTGTGGCTAGGACGCAAAAGAAAAGATGTGTCCGAGATGTTGATAAAAAAAAAATCATCATGTGCACCGATCCCGGTGATACATTAGAAAGGGTCAAGCTACATATGGCACATGCCCCTGTGGGCTCGGGGACCTGCAACGCGCCCTTGAACTACTCTTGTCACAAGTGGGACCTAAGGAAGTCCCAGGCACAAGGGTAAGAACAATTGTTTTTGAGAAAAAAAAATGTTTTGTACAGCTTTTTCAAAAAGGACCTTAAAAATCCTTGCCAACAACCAACAAGCGATGGCTCAAGCTTCGTCGTCACCTTTTTAAATGCGCACGCATCTTTATGCCTACCCAACGAGGAAACCCATCCGTCCGTCTCTCCGTCACCTGAGCCAATCGCTTTCAAGAAAGAGCCGACAGCGGCGAGCGAATCGACCTTCATGCTGCCTTCAATGCGAACTAAGCGGCGAAAACAAAGCGCACACGGAGCTATCAGAATTCGGCGCAGCCCGTACCCATCGCAGATCGCTTTCAAGATCGGTCCAGCACCATCGCGCCATACGTAGCCGCTCCCGGAGTACAGTTGATCACGGTTCATAACGGTTCGACGCGGACGGATAAGGCGCTAAAGAGCGATGATGGTTTATAATGATCGGAGCGTCATCAGCGCACCTGGCGCCGCCACTCTCTGTAGTTTGCTTGCGACATCAATTCACCTTGCACTGCGATCATCAGCAGGTCGTGTCACCGCAGTGCTGTCGTTTTAACTGGTCCGGATCAAGTATCATAACATTTATAATGTGACCGGTCTGCGTGGAGATGAGCAAGTGGGACAATGCTCACGCATACTTAGAAAACTCGGAGGAGCTTTGTGTGAATATTTTGCAATGACGGCATTCGCGCAGAAACAGTTTGGTGTTTACTGACCAATTTCTGTGAAAACATTTTTTATACATGCTCAATTCCGAATGAAAAAAAATGATTTCATATTTGGAAACAAACAAACCGTGTCAACTATACGGCTGCATGCTAAGACGTTTGAGATTAGCTTGCTTTTTGTTGTTTTTCTTTTCGCGTTTTATTTTATTATTATTTGCAGCCCGTCGCTGCAGCCTCACGCCCAAGTTCTCGCTAGCAAACGCCATTGCAGCGAACCATTGACGGAACGCGCGGAGTTGTGCCAGTTTTTGCGACTAAAGACCTATTGCATCCGCATTGTGGCAGCAGTGCGTTCATGAGCCCAAGGAGCTTCCGGTCAGCCATTTTCGACAGTCCAGTTAGCGAAGAAAAAAGAAGTATTTTGTCGCATAGCATACTCTAGCCACATATTCTTGATATTTTCAGATATAAGGAACCTGCGCCGTACGTCGAGCTCATGTAAGGGCTTTTCTTGTTGCACTTAACTACAATTCACCTGTTAAATATTCTAATTCTGCAGCAAAACTGGTGCCAGCTGGAGGGTCCTATTAATTTATAGGTTATTGTAACATGCGCTGCTACTGAGGCCTTAACCGGAAGTCTTCTGGGAACCCTGTTTGTAAGCATGACAAAGCTTCCACAGCGTTGCATCTGACGTATGAAACTGTGCGTAGGTGGCGTTCGCACGAAAGTATGCATGGGATTGTGGCCTGACATGCAATAAAACAAAAAAAATAGATCTCGCCTAATTGCTAGAACATAGGGCTGTTGGGCTGGAAAACCAAGGTTCTATCCCACCATCGGGCACGTAACTTATTTTTTTTAAATTGTGAGCTATTCGTTAAGACAGCAGTGGCACCCAGTACCTACGATCAGGAAATTCCGGGACGGTTCGCAAAGAAGGCTTCGCTTTAAAAATTTGTTTACAGCCAGAAAGGTAAGAAGTGTGATGTATCCATTTGACAAACCAACACCCGGAAGGCTGCAAAACTTTCCGTTACTGCGCCTTATCCTTGGTCCTTCCGGAAAGCCTAACTGCTCTACAGCAATAGAGCGGGTGCCTCTGTGAATAGAGAGAGAGAAAACATTTATTTGGACCGTCCAGGTTGTTGCTCTTGAGGTCGAGTGGGTGGTGTCCTCATTCCAGGACTTCACTGGCCATGGCTCCTCGACGCACCTGCTGGACGAGAGCCTTTGTGAAATGAGTAACAGGAGGGACGTCCGAAATTGTGCAGGTGGAGATGGCGGCCACATCTTCGCGTGGGTGCCGGAGAACACGTACGTTAATCCGAACCAGATCTCCTTTGGTCCGGAATACTGCAGCTATGGAGAAGTAAGTGTTCCACGTATCTGCACGATTTAATTGCATGCCATGACGAATTTAGCGCGCACTCGCGAATGGTATTGAACGCACATCGCTGACGCATACAGCGCACGGAGTGTATAGTAGTGTAGCCCTTGTAAGAAGGACAAGAAGGAACTCTTCACCAGTAATATGAACAATAAAATTCTCTCTGAAAACTCTATTTTCAACTGGGTGGCAATAACTCTATTATTTAAACGGTGAGAACGAGGGAAGCCAAAGGTGTAAGATATAGTTAATAGAGAATGTACATGAAGAAGTTGCTGTTTGGAAACTATGGGCGCTATAACGTAAAGCTATTCCCAGCTTTTCTACTCCAATTCTACAATCAGCCATCCACGATCGGTGAAAAATTTTTTCACGCCAACCCCGCTTCGCCTGTCTGTCACACGACGTCACGAAAACAGCGAGGATGCCCCATCTGATATGATATATGCACACTGATTTTGCACAATTAGGCCATACGAACGAACAATAATTCTTTCTGATTCGACGCCTTTTTCCCCATTAGCCCTCTGCTATTGGTCATATGTTTCCTGGCTGCGTACACTTCGCCTGTCTGTCATGCGACGTCACCAAACCCCAAAAACTCACCGCATCAAAGTGACATGTGCGCGTTATATCGTAGAAATCCAACAAACTGAGACACCAAGGACAACATAGGGGAAATTACTTGTACTTACTAATTGAATTAAAGGAATGATAGATTAATGGCAATGAAAGAGGATGAAAAAAACAACTTGCCGAGGTGGGGAACGATCCCACGTCTTCGCATTCCGCGTGCGATGCTCTGACCAATTGAGCTACCGCGGTGAAGTTTGGGTATTTATGTTTTTACTACAAGAAATAACCTTGGTAGTCTTAGCCAGCGCCACCACTCAAGGACCTTGGCGGCGGATGTGGCAGCTATGTAAATGATTGCTAACACGCTTCAGAGGTATACCAGGAGTCTATTTGCCTGCTCCTCTTAGTGATCAATCATTCCCAACGACCTTTTCACTTCAGTGCTCCAACGCAAGCTGCGTTCTTCGTCTCCGCCATCTTATTTTACGGCTGCAGCTGTACAAGACTCCTAGATGACTTCCAACGTGGAGCTCCTAAAAAGAGGCGTGAGAAACAAAGTTATCGATTACTGGCTAAAGAAGCCGCGCAAGAAAGTTGTCTACCTTATTTAGGTATGGACAAAATTTGCACTGCCGTTAGGGGGAGCAGCCATCTTTTTTTTTTTTTTCGCGGACAGCGGCTACGGGCAAAACGGAACGAAAGAACCGCAAAAACTCTCAGCCTGTTATTATGACATGCTTGCCGCTAATGATCGTTCACCGTGGCTTTACCGCCACCGACACCCTTCACGAAGTTGGCAGCCCAACGTTGGCGTCGCTGACATGACAGCTGGCGACTGGCGTCGATATTAAGCGCGCAGGCTCTAAACGCAGGTCGGCGAGAGCGACAAATTCTGGTCTATACTCAAGGCAACGTTTACCGTTTTAATTACCGGTAATTACGCGGAGTATAACCAACCTCTCTATATCGCTTCCATTTATTAGGAAAAGGCGTTTGATTCAGTAGAGACACCAGAACTCACAGAGACATCGCGTAATCAAGGAGTACAGGAGGCATAAGTGAATATATTCGGAAATATGTGCCAAGATTCAACAGCTACCTTGGTGCTCCACAAGAAAAGTAGAAAGTTACATATTGGTTACGCGCGAAGGAGACCGTTCATCACCCTTACGGATGAAAGGGACCGTTTACTTTAGGTCGCGAAGGTGAGCACAAGAGTGGCCAGCTGGTTGATCAACTGAGCGTCGTCCTCTTGCTTTTTTACCGCTCGGGACCGCAAGCACGTTCACCGGTCTTCGTTTTCCTCACGCGTGACAATATCAAAAAGGGGTCAGACAAGGAGACGCAATCTATCCAACGTTAGTCACTGCACGCTTAGAAGTATTGAAGCTATTAGACTGGGAAACATTGGGAGTGAGGATCAACGACGAATATCTCAACGACCATCAGTTTGCAGGTGATGTTGTCCTTTTCTGTAACGCTGGGTACGAATTACAACAAATTATTGAGGACTTTAACCGAGAAGGCGCAAGACTAAGGTTGAAGATTAATATGCAGAAGAGAAAGGTAATGTTGAATAGCCTAGCAAAGAAGCAAGAGTTCATGACTGGCAGTCAGTTTCTATAATCTGCGCAGGAGTGATAACGATTTGAATGAACGATAACAATAATGATAACCGATAACAAGATTCGTCGACAACAGAACCATCGATAACGTTCGAGAAACTTCCGATACATGCGGGAGCGTACCGCGCTGAGCGATAACATTTGTTAAGCGGCGAAAAGGGCTCGCCCGTAAACGATAAACGAGTCCACGCGTCAATGTTTCTCTATCGTGATCATCGGTAAGTTTTTAGTAGCATCTTCGAGTAAATTTCGTGAGGCTGATTTTGGGATAACGTTTCCTTCCCCCTTTCCCACTGCAGGAAACCGACGAGCTCCCGGACTCGAAAACGCCGGGCCTCCTCATTATGTACGCGAAGAGGCAGGTGCGCAAACACGCCACAACCATCAGCGTGCAAACACATCATTGCGAAGCTGTGCAAGACTTGCCCGATTTTGACGTTTAAGGTTCCGTGACACGTATTGAGCGTATCGAACCTGAGAGGAAGAGAGAGGGGGGGGATAGGAACTTCAATGAGCGAAAGAGGGAGAGAACGTTAAGTTGGACGAGTTGGTATGGATTAATTTTGTCGTAGAATTCATCGCGCACAACGCGCTCAATTCTGCGCTGATTGCGCTGATTCTTATTATTCTTTTTTTTTAGATCCTTTCGCTTGTGCGCGCTGAGTTCTACAAAGGAAGACGCAACCTTAAGCGTCGTGACGTTACCCTGCTACTCCACGGTGGGGAAAGTGGTTTGGGGGTGGGGGAGGGAGAGACGACAGAATAGAAAAAAAAAACGAAGGTGGTACGTCGAAAACGATGATGATAGCTGCTGCGTAGTCAACTACCGTTTCTGTGCAACGAGCACGTGCCTGCTTCACGGCGCGTGCCACTTCGCGGACAGGCGACGAGACTCAGCGAGGCTTAAAAACCTCCTTGTCGAGGCTACAGTAGCGCAGCCAGGAGAATATCTCACGAAGCTTCGAGGGAAAGAAACACATGTACCGAGACATGTTCATGTTTTTGGGTCACCTGTCTCTGGCTTCAACTGCACAGTGTCACGCGCACGGCAGGTCTTTTTTTTCTCTCTCTCCTCCATGCTTGCAAGCGACCACGTTCGTATCGCACGTCCTGTTTCAATAATTTGTGAAGCTCACTTTTCTTTTTTTTTACGTCTGGCTTCGATGCGCACACGCAGGCGGAAATGTACACGAACGACACAGTCGCCATGATGTCCGGCGGGGACCTGGCCTTCAGCCGCGGTGACTGCCGATTCCAAAGGCAGGACGCGCTCATCGCCGCGGCTAACGAGATGGCGC
Organism: Dermacentor variabilis; assembly: GCF_050947875.1. Lineage (NCBI taxonomy): Eukaryota > Metazoa > Arthropoda > Arachnida > Ixodida > Ixodidae > Dermacentor > Dermacentor variabilis. Next base: position 101,192,182 of record NC_134576.1, read on the forward strand.
AGGCGACGGGACACCGAGAACCCGTCCACGTGGTCCACTCGACGCCCGCCTGTTACATCGAGGTTGGCCCGGTCCCCTTAATTTCGCGTCTGTAAGAACGACGCGACGTAGCACGGTGGCCCGCGCGCGCCGTCGTCCTCGCATTTATTCGGCGCGATCGAAGCGATCAGCACACCGGTGGCTGTGGCGTCCGGCCTGGTCCAGCCCGGCCAAGGGTGCGAGCACGTTCTGCAAGCTCGTGGCTCGTGAACCGCGTGACCGAGATGCGCGTCGGGGATTGTGACGCATGATGATGATGGATGGCGACGATGATGACACTGTGCTTTTACTTGTTAACGGTGCCGTCGCTCGGCAGTGGGTAATTAGTCCATTTAGGTAGGGTTGTCGGGCTTATAGGTACTTATTGACAGTTTTAGCTGCCTACGTGGGGCTGCAGACACGTCAAGCCGCCTACTGGCACCTTCTTTTTTCCGTTCTCCTCCGTGTGTAATTTACATGGTAGAAATAAAGATTTGATTTGACTTCAATCAAAGCATATCAAAAAATAAATTTCGGCTTAGTTTCAAACCGACAAGAGAGTTCTCTTTCTAGAAAAACATTCATCTGGTTTAGTGGCACATGATGCTATAGGGGCCTAGTCGGGCTACCCGAGCTGTCACCGTTCTCGCCGGCACCATCCCATTCACGTATACTTCATCATCATCATCATCATCATCATCATCATCATCATCATCATCATCATCATCATCATCATCATCATCATCATCATCAGCCTAGTTACGCCCACTGCAGGGCAAAGGCCTCTCCCATACTTCTCCAACTACCCCGGTCATGTACTAATTGTGGCCATGTTGTCCCTGCAAACGTCTTAATGTCATCCGCCCACCTAACTTTCTGCCGCCCCCTGCTACGCATCCCTTCCATTGGAATCCAGTCCGTAACCCTTAGTGACCATCGGTTATCTTCCCTCGTCATTACATGTCCTCCTCATTACATTACACGTATACTTATGCATTGCCAAACTGGTAAAATAATATTACGTACGAAGGAGAAAAACGATGAGGTGACATAGGAATCCTGACTTTTCGGTTACGTTTATTTTAGCGGGCGCGCAATATTGTCACATTTACAGCTGGAACAGGCGGGGCAAACTTACGCGATGTTCAGACCTTGATTCATCTTTAACTGCGTGTCATTAAATTGAGCAGAGCAGACGCTGTAAAAATCGATGATGTCACGGCAAGTCTGTGCGGAAATTCAGGGCGTCGTCGCCATCCACGCTTCATCATTCTTTTTGAGCGTCTTTCCCTATTTATCAAGCGGTTTCTCGCTCTAAGAGTGGACGCTTTGCTATTGGAGAAACGTAATTTATAAAAAGCAGCCTGACCTCGTAACGCCCAAACATAGTTCCACATCAAGAGCAATTAGAACTTCACCTTTATTTCTCTTTTTGCCGCGGAGAGTGCATGTTTACAAAAAAAAGAAGTTGTCAAATGGTATTTTCAGCTATTACCTAATTAGCCCAGTATTTCATAAATGTTAACTGGTCCGCTAAACTCTCCACAAATGAAAACTTGCTCCGGCCATATCAAAAACACTTAAGTTGTGCGTAACGTTTTCCTTGCCTAAATCAGAATATCGAGGTATCAAAATCGCCTAGCATACGTATAGGGAAAACACGGGGAAGGTGGGAGATGGAAATTCAAGACGATGAGCAAAACGTGAATAAGGTGAAAGTGGAAGCCAATGTTTCGACATGTGGACTTGTCTTTTTCAAGGCAAGTGGTCTTGAAAAAGACAAGTGCCCATGTCGAAACCGCTCCGTTTTTACCTTGTTCTCGTTTTGCTCATAGCATGCATATAGTACGCTACGCTGCGAATTACAGGGCTAACATGGGATTGATTGATTGATTGATTGATTGCTTGATTGATTGATTGATTTTTTTGCAAGAAAATTCACCTTAGTGTCCGTATATATGTTTAATGTCCCTTTAACATGCGAGCCAGAATTCATCACATCTTGTGCCGATACATGGGTCTCTGTGCGAAGGCGCTGAGCACCAAGTCTAGGACATGGCCTCGCTACTCGGGAGACCTTCTACCATACAGTGACCGGACGGGCCGCACCTGGACGGGATTCTACACCACGAGGCCGAACCAGAAGATGTTGGTGCGATACGCGAACGGGTTCCTCCAGGCAAGTATGCAATTAGCCGGGAGATAACAGTCAAAAGCTTTTTTTTTTTGACAAATGGGTTGCCCGGAAATCTGCAGAGTGTCAGAGCATCTCATCTAGGTGACATTAGCACTTAGCTCTAATAGGGCACTGCAATGGTAGCCATTTCGGTCTCTTCGAGAAGCAAGCTTTGCGTTTGGCCAATATTCGTCCGACAGTGCCGATTCAACTCAAGGCAGTTGCTATACATAGCTTGCACTCACGTCACTCCTACCACCCTGTTGGAGGAGCAGCGATGTCAGAAGCTACGTGTTTTGACGTCGCACAGCATTTCTGCCAATTTCTGCCTTGGTTCTGGCACAGACGCCAGTAGCGTTTCGACGGCGTCTCAATGGCATTGAGGCAGGTTACTTTCATGCCTTTGCGTCCCGAAACAAGACCACGTTGACTGAACAGTAGTGAAGTTGAACTTATTCCTGGTATACTTGGCGAGCCAGCGTGCATAAGTTACATAACTCAGCACGGTGTGCCCGTCAAAGTGGCCTTAAAACCGGCAGGGGCCATCAGCCAGACGATAATGCGCCTATGTGGCGCGGTAAAGGCGCGCGTGCACAAGGTTACCGCGCGTACAACAATTAATTGCTCGCAATTCTGAGTACGATAAACTGACGCCATCCTAACCGTCATGTTGGAGACCCAGCACCACGAGAAGCTGCGTCCGTGATGCTACGTGCAAGCTATTAGTTGACTGATTGACTTGCTCGTTGATCCTGCGATTGCCCAAACACTAGTCCTGCTCGGCGGATCCTACTCGGCACCACCCCCTGACCGTAGCATTCACTTCGATGAGCAACACCTTGGCCGCGAAAGATACCCCAGTGGCAGGCTCAGGCTTAATTTCTAACCATCTGGAGTTCGATAAACGTGCTCTTACATTACAACAAAAACTAGGTATTGTTAGAACACAAGCCTGCGTCCGTTTTTCTGCGATTCGTCACAATCAGATTGTGGCCTCAGCTGCTGAAAGGCGAACGTTACATCGTTGTGCTCAGCAGCACACCTTCGTAGCCACAGATCCAACTCGGCGGAAGAAGCAGTCGCTGCACCACTGCTTCTATTAAATTGCTTTTGTTGCTTGGTGCATGCCGTTTGCAATTTGAAATAATGCGAGCATGGGCATGTTGGTATGCCATTTAGCCTCTTTGCGCCCGAAAATACAACGGGACACTGCGAGAGACGTAGACAAAGAGACATTGTATTTAGTGTTACCTCATTGCTGCATTTTACTGGCACTATATGTCAATTTTTATAAGTTGATGCAATTTTGTCGTGATATTCCCGCGTTCCCAATGATTCATGTAGATCTGAGGGTTTCCTTTATCCTTTGAAGAGAGAAAACGATGCTTACATTCGTGAATTTCCTAATATATTCTTTCTTTTTCCTTACGTGCAACTGCAAATGGACTCACTTATCCAATGCCTCGTACGCAGCCAGTGACGCATCTTTATATCTTAAATATATGTGACGACAAAGTTGAAGGATGGAGACGACGCAGAGCGAGGCCGAGTTAACCGACAAGCCGAAAAATCATGAAGCAAGACGAAAATCTTGGAATACCAGGGAAATGGACAAATATTAGGGTACTTATATTAACCTGCTAGTTGAGGAACGTGCAAATTGTCAACAATTATGTCGGATTACTCCATTAGCGTCTCTTTGATTGCCCGAATAGCAGGATTTGTACGTTAGCTTAAAAAAACAGATTTGTAGTATTTGGCGAGCTGATGAACATTACCAATGCTAGTATGTGTCATTCATAATTCCGCCATTAATCACTATTGCTCTCTTTCTGGCGTCTTTTATTTTGTAACGCTTCATTCAGTAGAGGGGGAGGGGGGGAAGAAACCTCACTCTTTTTAGGCATTACCGACTTACTCACTGAACGGTGTTTTCTTAAGTCGGGTTCGAAATAAACCAAAAGGTTGAGAGTTTACTTATTTAACACACCGTGGTTATTCGAAAACTGGGTAACGCTTTTCTGCTTTTTTTTTGTATATACTACTGAAAATGAGCTATCGACCTATATTTCTGAATAAAGCTGGCAACAGTGCCGCGTTAACGGAGTTCCGTGCGCAGCACGGAAGCGAACAGAAGCAGAAGCTCACGTGACTCGTGCATTTTCATTTCACTGAATAAATGTTTTACCCTCCTGCTCCTCTTCGTCGCACATGCCGTAAACTCAGTCTGAACTATTATCCAGACGAGCTTTACAAAAAAATTGTGCCTGTCCAACACACTCGACAGAATCGAGGACGAATGTGGTTGTGAATGCCGAGAACGCCTGGGAAACATCCGACTTCTCTGGCTGTTCCGACGACGATGCAGCTTGTGAGATTGACTAGCGAGGTTACATTGCCGTGCTTACGACAAAAATATGTGTGACGTGTTCAAAGTTCTTCGTTTTGCTAAAAAAGAAAAACAAAGAAGACTTTGATCGACCTGTATTCGAATTAACATTTTTGTTTTTTTTAATTTCTCCACAAGTTCAACACATAAGGATCGACCTATATTCGCATAAACACGTAATTCAGTTGTACGCCCGCGTGACCCGCCGGTGTGACTTAGTGGCTATAGCGTTGTGCTGCTAAGCACGAGGTCTCAGGTTAGATAGCCGGCCATGGGTTCGTGCGCTTCGATTTAGGCACACGGTGAGGAAACCCAAGTGGTCGAAATTAATCCGCAGCCACCCACTAGGGTTTGCCTGATAATCATATCGTGGTTTTTCGCATAAAACCCCCGGATTGAATTTTTTTTTTCATGATGGACTAAAACTGTCAGTAGTACAATTTCAAGATTAGAATTACTTCGTATGTTTTACCGCTGTCATAACGTTGCGTTGTGAACGTGCTCGTCGTGGTTTTCGTTGAAATACCAATATTGTTTTTTTTTTCTGTGGTGAACAGGCCAGCAAGCAACTGTCCGTTCTTGGACGCGGTGACACAAGTGCTCACGTAAGACACTTGGGTAAGCGGAGAATGCACGAGATAATAAATTGACACGTTCTATTGCATCGTTATCACGCGTCGACACATTGACACAAGCGTAGGCAGAATCGCTTCACTGACATTGAAAGCCGCTACACAGTTTCGTACCAAGATTTCTAAGGGAACCCTAACGCTAAGGGAAAATAATATCATTATAGTGGCAAGGCGAAATGTTGTGCTTCGTGTTTGCGAGGCATACCAATGTTCTGCTGTCTTCACTTTTCACCGATGATCGCGAGCCAAAGTAACTACTGGAGAACTATATAACTGTTAGGTGCCGGCACCATGAAGTTCACTATAGCACAAGCCGACCTCCATAAATGCTGCGACAATACCGAGAGTAAGGAAAAGCTAATATTAGAATCAGGGCTGGGTAAATATACCGTGCAATTGTATCATCATACGATACAAGATACTCAGGCAACAAATACTTGAGATACAGATACAAGATACTAAGACAATTATTGTATTCGATACGTTATTTTCCATTTGTATTTTAATATAGGTCGATACATTCGCACATTTCTTATTATAGATCTATATAATGTGGCAGCAAACGCGTATGCGAGAAATGTTTGCTTAGAAATTTCTTAGCTCCGACTAACCTTGTTTTATTTGAACAAAATCCCTGTTATGATCAAAATTTTTTTGTCTATCTTGCTCGAAGTATACTATTTTCATTCCGAAACTATGTATTGGGGTTGCGTTAGCTGCTCAACGTGAAAGCTCTTTATGCGCTGCGCTGTCGTTGCGATTGTTGCTTGTCGCTGTTGTAATTGATGGGAATCGCTGCTAAATACAAGAGCGTCAATAAGAAGCCTCTGCACGATGGCGCAAATACCGCTGTGGACTTTTACCTTATCCGTAAACTTATTACTGTTTCGACAATACCGGGTTAAGGACAGGTGCACAGCAGCAACAGCGCTGGTAGCAACATTTTTACGCGCAAGCTTAGCTGGCCAGCTCTTCAAATCGCCGAATATACGTTTGAAACCACGAAGAAAGCGAAGGAAGAAGGCACCTGGAGATAAAGAAAATCGCGCGCCGGGGAAAGTACGAAGTACTTTCCCTAGACGATTGTGTAGGTAAGGTTGAGCGAAGCAGGGATGGAGAAAAGAGGCGAAGCATCGCGGAGGAGGAAGGTAGGCGGAGGCAAACTGGGTTGACCTCCTCTGGAATTTGCTACAGGTTTTCCTTGCGATGCACACGTACTGGGTTCGCCTCGTGGTAGCATCGCCCTCGCGTGCCGTACCCTGGGTGTGCGAGTCAAAGTGTGCGACGGTGAGTCGACGATAGCGGCTCAATCTCGCGTGAGCAAGGGGAGGAAGCGCGCCGTATTCCTTCGCGCGCATGGCACCATGACACCGGGGACGGGGAGGAAGGAGGCCGTTGTACTTCGGCCGCGCGATCACGTGGGTTTTATCTTGAAAGCGATCTGCTTTGGGAGCACAGTCTAGGTGGGCCGATGACTCGCAGGTTTGCGTGGGCCGTGTCCTCACCGCTCAGTTTGCGTTGAAGCGATAGACAGCACGAAGGTCACTTCGCTCGCTGCTGCTGCCACGATTACTCCCGCCAGCGTTTTGACTGCGAGTGTCCGCGGTCGTCGAGTGTGGAGTGTTCATGTTTGCCTGTGCGCGCTGAGACCAGGCCAGGTAATTTAGATGGTAAGTGAATGTTTACAACGGGGCGTTCTACTCCGGCGGCTGCTGCGTATGGCGCGGCCGCGCGAGCCCTGTCTTGAATACAATATGCGATGCGAACAGTGTAGACGTCTTGACATTATCTTTGAGTAACGTTATAGATACATAAAATAATTTCAGTTAATCTGGAGGTAATTACGCTGGGCCCTATGTTAAGTTTTGACATGGCGACGCCTTTGCGGTTTCCACGTAAAATTTCGCCTGGCTTTTCCTGTAGAGTCAGTATTTTAACATTTACGCTTTTCTGCAAAAATCTGATGCGCCTACTAAGTCTGATGCGCCCACCGGAGCCAAGGGAAACAATGACCGAGTGATTCGCAGTAGCACACAGAGACGGCGCCACTGTGACCAGACAAGCACGCCAGAGTCTGGAGACATCCCATTTCGCGTGGGCCACGAGAGGGCCATCTGGGGACTTACGCTTCTCGGAATCTGCCTCTCCCTAGGTACGACAGTTCCATGAAGGAGACCGCACACTCTGCTCCGTTTGTTCGTAGACGAGCTGCGCTGCGCGACTGCGGGTAAAATCTGATGAATAAGCTCTCTTTCTCTCCGTTCATTCCCGCCATCACTATACCGCGCGAAATACTCTGGCCTGCCAGGACAGGATGTATTAGCTCGTGCGCGCAAAATGCTGTGCCTTCACCTACAACAACAAAAAAACATTTTTCTTAACATTACATTCTGAAACCTCGCCTGTCCGAACTTTGCTCCATTCAATATACATTTTCGTGACGTCCAACAGTCGTCGTTTCTGTGAAGTACCAGAAACAATTGAACATTGTTTTATCGGCAACAGGGACGCCATCTTATCTTGGGACGTGCTTCGACATACTCCTCACAAAGATTTTGATTTAGATCGCCCTTCTACGAGATATTTGGTGCCAACTAGTCGTGGCAATGTACCCTTTGGCACGTTTCTATACTCACTGGAAAGTATTGCCTGTGGAAAACACGCATGTTGGATCGAAATGCCAAACCCCCTGTATTTTCATCAGCCACTCGTTTTATTCAGATCATCGTCCAACTGACAGATCTATACGAACAAATCAAATTTCGTCCACATTGATATTCTGTATTGGTGAGATGCTTATCTATATCGCCATTTCAGTGTTTCTTGTGAAGACTGACCGCGACCTGAGCAGCGCGTTTCAAGGACGAACAAGAACACTACGTTGTTCTTTGCTTCGTCGCCCTGCAAGTAGGTGTTACTTCTTGCTTCGTTCATCTGCTTGTTTCCTGCAGGAGTAATTCGTGCCTGAAACAAGTACCATGAAGGAAAAAAAAATCGCCGGAGTCACGCACGAGTCACGACCAGACGGGAGGAACCACGTGTTAAGAGCAGCACGGGCGCGCTGACAGACGGTCGTCACACCAACAAATGCGCAAAGTGCGAAAATTCGTTGAGCAGGGAAGGGGAGCAGACGAACACGCACACAGGACCGACAAATATTGCGAAAAATTGCGAAAATATTGCTTCTCGAGCAGACAGCTGGATCACTTATAACGAATTATGGTACACAACGCAAGCGCTCAAAATCAGCGGCGACCATCCGAAGGGCGCAGAAGGGAAGCGAACCTTCGCTCCTGCAAGCGAACCTAAACGAGCGTAGGTGCACGACATGAGAGGTGAAACAAGCGCCGGTAATCCGCCCTTCGAACCATTACAGAGGAGGTAGGATAGAAAATTACTACCCCGTGACCCTCGGACCACTTTGGCATTGTCGTGTTGTGGTTTGGTTTCCTACGCGTTATAGCGTCCGGCTAGTTGAGAAGTCAACGCCTGCCAGAAGCCGCGGTTGGTTGAATGCGGCAAGTAACGCAACGCATCGCCTTTAGAACGCGTCGCATCCATGTAGATGGCGGTAATCGGAAAGGCGAATCACATCAATGCGCAAGGAGGGGTTTAGATCGAAATGTTTTAGCCGACTCACGCTGCACGAGCGTCTGCGTGTTGAATCCATGGAGATACAGAAAGTGAGACGGCTGCTGCCGCCGTCTACCTTCCCGCTCGCCGTCGAAACGCCCTCGCTCGCCAAAAACAGGTTCAGGCTTGCCTCGAACGTGGCTGGATTCACCATGCGTAAATACTGTCCCATAGCATTACTGTTACGCCCCAAGAAAGTCGCTGCGCAATACTGTTGCACTTACGCAAACGCAAGCTACACATGCAGAGTGAGCGTTGAGTTGCCTTAGACTCGCAGGGGCTCCCAAACTTTCTGGTCACTTCTTTTCTTTCCTCCTCACCGCTCACCTTATCCACAGACTCGCGACTATTGTTACGATGCATAAATCGGGCATACGAACTGTGGATGTGGCAGTTTTAATTGCTAAATTCAAACTCTGATGCAAACATCCACCGAACGGGAGACGGGGTCGCGTTGGTTTTGACTGGCTCGCGGAACCCTAAAATACCAATCGCGGCGCCCCTGCATTCCGCAGATCCTCAGTCTGAGAAACCCGTGCCGTACGACATTGCAGTCTGGTTTTTCTTCTTTTTTTTTTTTGTAGTGCTGCCGGAGCTCCCCTGGCATCCGCTACGCGTAACTGCATGCGCGGCAACTTCGCGACAACTTCGCGAAAGCAACCACGGTGACACTCTGTCATTGTTCTTGCAGGCGAGGCCGTCGCCACGCTGCTGCACCACGACGCAATCACGTGAGTCGCCAGCATGTAGGCTCCATTGTCGCTCGTGGGAGCGCCCTGACCTTCGAGCAACACTGTGTGCTCACGCCAGCCACATTCCCTGCACCGTTCCGACTCTAGGGGCACGTCTATGGATGAAGTCGCCAAGGATTACACCGCCATTTTATCCGATGGCATCAAGTCGTGCGAGGCAAGACGATTTCCTTGCTTGTTGCGTTAAGTAACAGCCACGTCGAGCTGCGTGCGTTCTATATTCAAAAAAAAAAAAATATGCGCGAACCCCTTAATAATGCTTTGCTTTTAAGTTAATTCTAGATCATCTGTTACTGTTGCCTTATTGTTCATTTATATGCAGCATGTAGCAAAGTTTCTAAACCGCCCTGTTACAGTTTCATTGATGCTTAATCATACATAACAAATGGCAAAGTATCTATAAGGGGCGCCTAACCCATACAGCCATACCTTTATACAGGATTTCTATCTCCCCCCCTAACATTCCTCGGATGCTGACTAAACGCTGAACTTTGAATTTACTTACGGCGCGGAGTGTTCCGCTCTCAGCGCTCCCATGTTGCGTAACGCGATATTAGCACAGTACCGATAGTACTATATATAGTACCACTGTAAATGTGTTGAGTTTGGTATCTGAAAGACGCAGGTACGCGTTTCGTGCGGTTATTTCACAGCGTGAAATATACGCGCGGATTCCGCGTAATGCGACGCCAAAAATACGCCGCCAAGAGAGAGAAAGAGAGTAATATACGAAGGCAGGGATGTTAATCAGTCAATAGTCTGGTTGGCTATCCTACGCTGGGGGAAGGGAGAAGGGGAAGCGAGAGAAGGGTAAGCGAAGGTGTAGATACGTGCAGGACAGCGCTTGAAATCTATAAAAGGTTTCATAGTATATATATATATATATATATATATATATATATATATATATATATATATATATATATATACTATGAAACCTTTTATAGGCCTGAACAATCTACATCCATTGCAGTTACGAAAAACAGGAACACACACAGCGCCTGCCGACCAGATAAAGCGGATTCCATTTTCCTTGTGTACAAAGCATAGCTGGCTATTCACGGGAGAATAACGCTTCCAGATATTTTATACGTTGTTTTATATCTATACTGTGGCATCTTGAACACCTTGAGCATATGCTGCGCATGTGTTAGTTGATGACGTTTTTCTTTTGCATTTGTGCTTCTTAATCCTGTGATTTGCTACGTACTTCTTTTTTGCACTGATGTGAGACGAAGGAGCCGTCACTGCATTCTGGTCCCAACAGCCCCTTATAAAGTCATGTCCATTAAAAAAAAAATAGGGAAAGAACAAGTCCGTAGCGTTCCGTACTATTTTCGAACAAATTCGAGCGCCGAGTGAGGTTATTGACCACGTAGACGTAACGTGCAATTTTCCACACGCGTCCTCCTGCAGCGATTGGTTAGCACAGCCTTGGTGTCACTGCTGGATCCGGGAATTCTAAGGACCGAGGAACTCGCCAAGCGGTTGGGGTACTGCCACCTTCTCAACCAAAGTGACTGTCAGCACACCGCAGCTGATCCCAAGGTAAGCGACGCCGACGTTTAGCGGCTCTTGCCCCGCAAGTAGTGCTTCCGCCCCCCTCCCTTTTTTTTTCAGGTCAAGCTTACATTTAGAACTCAAAACGATTCTGCGGTGAAATTCCATTATTAGACTTGCCGGAAAATATGAACAGAAGCTAATTGAGCGCATTTCTGGTCGGTCTCAAGTCGGCAAGTATCTGCAGTCACTTACAGACTTCGGCCTATATTTACAAGAACCTCTTACGTTATATTTGTTCTTCAGAGAAATTTTAGCCAATCCTGATGCAGGACATATTATTAGCATAGGCGGTTGGCCAATCACAACGAGCCCTTACTAAAGCACGGCATGGCGAATAAAGCTTGTGGTGTGTACCTTCAAGTGTGCGTGGCAACCATTGCTATCTGTGCCTGTTACGACAGTGCATCCTAGTACAACGTCTAACACGGTTGGCACATTTCTGTTCATGAAAAGCAAAGACGCAGACACTTTACAATCACATAATATTTTTCGATCGTCAAGTACTTGTCAATGTCTGCAGAAATCAGAGCACGTCATTGTGCTACCGTATAATTATTACGCGACAAGAAATCGAACGTAAGATTCGAGATCAGGAGAAATACGATCTCTTTATATCCCTCTATTTCCCTTCCCCAGTGTAGGTCAGCAAACCTGACGGGCCTCTAGCTAACCCACCTGCCCTGCCTTTCTTTTCTCTATCTCCCACAGTAACTAACAATAATAGTTGAAAACTTATTCGATTGGTGAATCAAGAGCCAAATTCTTTTCATTCATAAGAGCCAGTTCTAGTTGACTGGCCACCTTCCGTAATGTGTGAATAATCGCCATTTGCTGACGCCTGCTGCTTATAAGAATAGTTCTAACGCGTTAAATTATTCTGGAAATACAAGCCCAGGAATCTCAAAATCTAACCTAAACTCCTCAAACGTTATGAGGCTGGGAAACACTTATAGATCTGTAACGATTCAAAGAAGGAACTCTGAAAAATATATCAGTAAACTAATGTTGTAGGCGAGATTTTGTCGCCTGTAATTAGGTGCGTCTTTATAGGTATTGTTCAGTCATAGATATTGTTGCGGATTATGGCAAAAGGCCGACACATATTTTCTCACTGGCAGCATACGCCCGTGATACCGAAGAAATTAATCATTTTTCTTCTTTTTTTCAATGAAAGTGTTTACGAAAATGCAAAGAATTATTCTCTCCAGAAAAAATATATCAGTAAATGGGAGACTCAGTTGCTGGTATGGCGTCACCCACACATCGGGCGCGGAAATCGAGCGTTCGCCGTTTTCTCCGCTTGCAAAACAAAGAGTGCACTGCCGATTTGGTGAGCCGTGATTCTTTCGCAAGTTAAGCTAAGAGTAGCTAGCTCGGCTGCGTTACCGAGAAAGTAGAATATCATTTTAGTCAAATGGAGAAACGTTTAAACGTACTCGGTGGTTAGCTTTAGCATAGCTTGACCGGCAGCCAATGGGCTAATTTCTAGACCAGCACCGACTGCGTATGGATCAGCCGCATTCGCACAAGCAGCACAGCTCGGCATACCAGCTCACGAGTACACTGGCTCTTACTCCTCGCTCCCTAGTTTGAGCTTCAGCGTGTACCGGTAAATTTGGAAGGACGTGAGCATGAACGCGAGGATAAAAGTGTGGGCATAAATGGGTACCGGTAACTATCTTTCGAGAGGAGAAGCCTAGTAAAACACCACGCACAGTTTTTGAACCACTGTGTACAGTATAACAGACTTCTGACGAAGTTGCTGCCCTCAGGCCCCCCAGTTCGGCGTCGTCATCTACAACCCGGCCAGTGTTCGGGCCTCGCCGTACGTACGCCTGCCCGTGTCCACCGACAGTTCAGTCCTCCTGAGCGTCACCGGTCCAGGAGGCACCAAGGTCGAGTCACAGGTAACGTAGTCGGTTCCAGTTCGGTGGAGCGACCATAAGAGGGGCATTTCCGGTGCGTTCCAATACTCGCCGTAGACTGCTAAGTAGGCAGCTAAGCGATCATCCGCCGCCTTAGTTATAGCTTGACTTCTAAGAAAGCCAGCAAAAAAAGGACAACTTCGTGAAGCCAGCATCGAAGTCAAACACGATACGGGCTGCTTTTCTGTCCAGACAAGACGGTGGCTGAGAAAAGTGCTTGAAAAATAGAGAAGGACTCTTGCGCAGAAGAAAACATTGTCACGCTTTTTTATGAGGTAAGTAAGCTACGTAGCGTTTCTTTTTATAGGTTCACACATGCAAAGGGTTAACATACAACGATAATATGTGCATGGTTATACTGCGCTCAGTTTTACAAACACGATACTAAGGAAGGACAGGACGTGGACGGACGAAGCGCTTCGTCCGTCCACGTCCTGTCCTTCCTTAGTATCGTGTTTGTAAAACTGAGCGCAGTATAACCATGAACGTTCACCAACTAGCCCCCTTCATTGCTTTACTAGATAATATGTGCTTTGTTTTTCAGCCTTTTTCTCGTAGATGCGAGGTGGTGTCAAGTCGCAGAGATGTCTTCTACATCCATCGCATTACTAGGGCTCCAAGCTGTCTTCCTAGCTATCAATGTAAACTGCTTCCAATGCTGTCGAAATATAAAACGCACCCTCTGAAAATCACGAATTCACATTGTGTAGTCATGACACAATGCTTTCATTCTTTTAACTCGGTTACTGTGCAGAGCCGTTACTATATGTGTATGTAAATTTTGTAAGCGTACTGCTTAACCTCCCTGTCTTTCCCCTATAAGCTTTCTCTCTCTTTCTCTCTTGTAAGCATAGTAGGGGCGTTCGAACAGTGACGTGTCCGATTGAGATACGAATATTTTTTTTTTATTTTCATTTCTACCCTGTACACTAGACGCTCACGCCAGGAACTTTACAGGAATACCGATTCAAAACTGACTGCTTTAGGTGATTAAAAAATGGAATAGTCTCACAACACGTGTAACTATTCCTGCAACAATTTAGATCATTTCGTTTCATTACTCGAAAGCTACTTACATGTTTTACAGAGATGAACTGTAATTCTCTAATTGGTCGCGTGTACTCGTATATAACATGCTCATCAAATCCTGTATTACTTTTACATATGTATTTAACTAGCGATGATGCTGGAAGGGTCTTGCAATACATGTAACAGGAAAAAGTGGCAGGAGAAGTGTCGATTTAATCAAATATAGAGAAGATGTAATGCTTTAAAAACTTGCGGTTCTTCATATGCAATGACTCATGACTCCAAGTGCACAGCCAGATCTGGTGCGCTAATATGAACTAACCCATAAGAAGGGAGACATTTCAAAAAATGAGGAATTATTGGCCTGTTAGCTGGCTTTCGGTATTGTATAAAATATTCACTAGCAGACTTCATGTGCTAGCACAGGAGATCACGCTCTCTCTATGGTGCACACAAAACAGCCAGACCAACCGGAGCAACCGTCAATACCACCTGCCCTCTTTGATGCATCTCTGTATGCCGACTGGACTCCGCCGAAGAGCGGCCACTCTGCTTTATCGCTTATAGCTAGGAGTGGCTTTCACGAAATCTTACTCATTTCGCATTAGAATGGCCGACAACGTTCTCTGCAATGCCTGTCTTTGCGAGGAGACGCTAGAACACATTCTGTGCAACCTGTCCTGAGAAAAATGTTCAGCGACAGTCCCTGGCATCCGTTCTAGCGCACCATGACACTAGACCATTGTCACTCGAAACGGTTTTCAAATGTCGCCGATAGAAGACATCGCAGCTGAAGGCGACGAAGGGACTATTTCGGTTTTCGAAAGAGATGGGATTGGACAAGCGGCTGTGACAGTGATATCACATACCACGCAAGAGTGATGGACTCTAATTGACGATGTGTGTGCTGTGCTATGTGCTCTCTCTCTCTCTCTCTCTCCCTTCCCCATCTTTCATTCCCCCCCATCCCGCTCCCATGTGTAGCGTAGCAAACCTGTTGACCTAAACTGGTTAACCTCCCTGCCTTTCCTTCTCCACTCTTTCCTTCCTTCCGTCACTAAGATAATATCCGATACAATTAAGGAAAAACTTGACTTCAATCAGCCAAGAGAACAAGTTGACTTCAAGAAGGGATTTTCTACAATGCACCACGTGTCACGTCATCCATCAGGTAAATGAGAAATATGCGGAATAGTATCAACCTCGCTAATGGCTTCCCTCGATTATGAGGAAGCACTGGATTCAGTAGAGATACCAGCAGTCATGGAGTCCTTGCGTAATCAAGGAGTACAGTATGCATACGTGAATACCCTGGGAAACATCTAAAAAGATTCCACAGCCACCTTAATTTTCCCCAAGCAAAGTGGGAAAATAGCTATCGAGAAAGGGTTCAGGCAAGGCTGTTCACGATATGCTTACAAGAACTTTTCAAGTTATTAGACTGGGAGAGATTAGGAGTGGGGTTTTTCAGATGACGTTGTGCCCTGTTCAGTCACACAGGGGATTCATTGCAACAAATGACTGAGGACCTTAACCGTGAATGTGTAAGAGTATCACAGCCCAGCACGCGACCTCTACATCCCAGCACCTGCATTTCTGCTGCATAGCAAAGCAAGCAACGCGCCATGTGCGCAAATTACGCATCTCGGCCCGTGGCGGCGGCGGCCGGTATGCGCGGAGGCGAGCGCCATCTGTTGGTGTGGCAAGAAACCCTGCGGCAAGCGCGGAAGAAATACCATCACAGCGCCCGGAAAGACTGGAGAAGAGGCAAAGAAAGCCTCGCTTTTAAAGAATAAAAACGGGTTGGAATGCACGTGGCGGGCATCACCAAATCCTGACTGTGGGCTAAACACTACCGCTGAAAAGAAAAGCGCACAATCAGTGCATTCAACAAGTGTTAACATATAACAGAAACAGAAACTTGGAGGTTAACAATGAAGTTCGAGAACGAGTTAAGGACTGCGCAAGGAGCGGTGCAACGAGAAGTGTTAAGAGTAACGTTAAGAGACAGGAAGAAAGCGGTGTGGATCAGAAAGCAAACGGGGATAGCCGGAGTTCCAGTGGACGTTGACAGAAAAAAAAAAAACACGGAAGTGTGCAGGCCACGTATTGCAACCGGCGGACCATTAGAGTTACAGAATAGGTGCCAAGGAAGGAGAAGCGCAGTAAAGGACCGCAGAATATTGGGGGGGGGGGGGGGGGGGGGGGGTGATGAAATTAGCAAATTTGCAGGCACGAGGTGGAATCAGCAAGCGCAAGACAAGAGAAGTTGGAGATCGCTGGGAGGGGCCTTTGTCCTGCTGTGGACGTAAAATTAGGCTGGTGAAGATATATTACTACTGCCTCTACCATATAGATGTCGCTTCGTATAAAGCTCAAATAATAGAATAATAAACGTATTCCTTACTTAAACACTCGCAATTTCTTGTAAGGTGTCTGTTGTTTGTGTTAGTGCTACGTATTAAGTTATAATTAAGCTGTATACGACTTATTTTTGTACGTATACTCCCATTTCTTTCACTATATGATTATTATGTATGTTCCCTTGCTGTTAAACTCCTCGTTGGGATTGGCAGTACATTTGAAATAAATAAATAAGCAAATTTCTATACCCAGCGAAATATAAAGTTTCTGTTGACTCCGCCTGGCAAAAAAAAAAGAAAACCAATTTTAGTGACATTATTTGATACATGCATATGATGCCGTTCACAAGCAGAAATCCGGTTAACTGAGGAGCTAACAAACGAGAAATAAGATTTCCCTTACCTGGCGCGCCACAACGATGCAATGAAAATAGGGACCATCCCGTCACCTGAAGCCGGGTTGTGCTCGTATAAAGAGTGAAGCGTACCTCTATATAGCACCGCACTTTGTTTTAAATAAACGCAATGGCAAGACTGATCAAATAGTAAGATTCTGTGCCTAAATCGAGGCAATAAATTTGTGTTAAGCAGACTAAAAGTGAGATATTTACAAGCAATGGCGTGAAATTACTGTGCGGAACCGTCCCGGTACCTTCTCTCGGGAAACTGTATACCGCTGCGCAACCACTGCGGCTGCATGCGGAATTCATGACGACGCACCAGAATTGCTGGGAACACTCCTCATTTGCATCACTATTTCAGCCTTTAGACTACAACTGTTTTGTGCTTTATAGTATGTTCGAACGGAACTAATATTCGTCAAATTCGAACAGCGATTTCCCGAACCAAATGCGAATTGAGTAGCAAGGGCTGTTTGATTAGCATTCAAATGGACGAATGTGGACTTACCCCTAGAGCGGGTTTATATACATCTATATAGCTTAAATCATGTATACTCTTCGGCTACCTGGAATTCCTGAAATATTTGCCAGTTATGGAAAGCAAATGCTGCGAGTTAACATTGAGCACACTTCTGTAATGAGCTTAACAGCAGTGATGACGTAGACTTTGCTTTTATTTCTTTAATGAAGCCTGTACATGTGACACACTTGTACAAGAATCTATTAAAGGTTCTAAGGGACTACTTTATCTCCACCCATTTTCACACTTAAGGAATTGTGCTTTGTACACATAGTTAGGTAACAGATGGGCACAGTTCCGTAATTTTCTATACTTGCGTGTGCGCACGCTGTTCGTATTCTGTATATCTGCTTTCATGAATATTCCGATAAAGCAGTACGTCTACCCTCTCTCTCTCTCTCTCTCTCTCTCTCTCTCTCTCTCTCTCTCTCTCTGACTTTCTTTTTTGGAGATGCTGCCCCAAGCTGTCAGTTATGGGGGCGGCCACCTCTTTAGGTTGCGTAGTTTAGCAGCTTTTATACACTTGCTCCTTCCTTTCTGATAAAATAAAGAAAACTTTGATTTGATTTTAACGAGTTCGCCTCACCAGACGCGTTCGTCTCACTTCATCGAATATCGCTACCGCTTCTTTTCCGGAGTGCAGCAGCTTTTGACTGCAATTTGACTGTTTCTTTCCCAATTGTCGCTTTCGATGAATGGTCTGCGCTGGGTTGTGCTGCTTGTGCTCTTTGATCTTTTCCGCTTTGTTTGACATGTATATCCTTCACGTGCAATAAAATCCTCAGTTATTGCAGCGCCATACTCTCCGCAGCCTTCTGTCACCTTTTGTGTTCCGTTTGAGCTACACTGTGAAAACTGCTTTCACAGAAGGAATGTACTGGAGCAATATAAACTCGCACATATCAACTTTCTGATTTCGTCCTCACGCAATCCAATTAGCCTTTTCTCTCTTTCTTTCTTTTTTTTTTGCCTCGTGAATTTGGCTCGTCGTAGTCACCAAGCTTCGCCGCAGGTCGTGCCGTTGGCACCCCACCGCCACAAGATCCCGGAACGCCAAGGCACCGCCGAGTCCTCGTTGGTGTTCCAGGCTAACGTAGAACCTCTGGGGGCAACCATCTACCACGTGAGGAGCGGAAGGGCCGCGGCAGAGAAGCTCAGAAACTTTCTCGAAATCCACGAGCAGGACAACTACATCGAGAACGAGGTATGCCGGAGGTGTCTCCCTCTCTATCTCCACTGCGCAGTGCGGTAATCAATCTATTAGCAACTTGTCGTTTATTTCACGAAACGGGCAAACGAGCGGCAGATGAAAGCTGCCATTTGGCAGCTTGACGAGCCAGCAGAGCTCATATGCTTCACAGAATGCAGATTATAACTTGAAAAAGAAGTACGAGAATCCCTAATACAATAACGCAGTAGTGAAAATTGTTTTAGTAATGACGCTTTATTCAATAATACTAAATTAAAGGACAGCATGTTTGCGCCTTTATTGGTGCCCGCAACTCCGCTTCGAAGGGTAAGCAAAACTTAAAGCATATATATATATATATATACATATATATATATATATATATATATATATATATTGAAAATTGAAAGATTCGTAATAATTCGAAAGACATGGTAACATGAGCACAAACGTCGTATTAATTTCTGACTTGAAACACGTGGTTCGTGCTTACCACGTTCGGCCTTATTCCCATCTTATAACCATGCCCTTTCGTTTCCAACAAGAAAACTGTTGACAAGAACCTTAAATGTTTCGGTAATTTGGAGTTTAAATCATACGCTCGATCGATAGTGGTGAAACTGGTGGATCTCAATGGCATGAGCACTGCGAATATAATCACCGATGTTCTGGAGATCCGCGTTGGAGCTCGATGCTGTGGAAAAGCTTGTTGCTGTTGCTATTGATGTTGTTGCTGTTGTTGCTGCTGTAGTAGTTGTTGTTCTTTGAAGCGCAGAAAAATGGGCTGATAGTCCCTAGTTATTTGAAGTTCCCCAAAACCTTATCAGGCAAGATAAACTAAGTAAAAATAAAAAAATATCCACACGCATTAGACACGCGAACATGACTTAGAAGCACACGAGCAGCGCCACTATACGGGTATTAGCATCGGCAATATAGTCTAGTACCTGGGACAGTCAATCCATCCCACAAGAATTGAGGAGTCCACACAAGCCGCTTCGTGTAGACACATATACCATGTGTCCCAGCTAATTAACTCTAGCCAAGCTGCATGTTTCGGTAGCATCTTTCTACCGAGCATCTAAAGACTGGAATGGCCTTCCTCATCAAATCGCTGCCATCACCTGCTCTTCACAATTTGTTCAATACGTAACAACTTTTTTATTTACAGAATTGAATGCATTATAAAACTTGTTTGTGTACGTTGTATTCCCCCCCTTATGTAATACCCCTACTACGGGGTCTTTAAGGAAATAAAATGAAATGAAATGATATGAAAAACTGGGGAAGAAACTCCCCACTGGGGTATCGTCATACAGTATGTAGCATCCGCGTAAACCCCTTAAGCATGAAGCTTACATCTCTACCCTTAAAACCTAGACTGCCGTATTTTGATAAATAAGCAACTCCAAAGTACACCTCGCGCACTGTGACGGTCTCCCCAGTAAAGTCGTTTTTAACACCAGTCTTGTGGTTGGTAAATGTAAGTGCTGTTGCTGCGCTTTTTTTTTTCCTCGCATAATTTGCCCACCGATGTGCTCACCTGCGCTCCAACGCGTCCTCTTCAGAAGCTTCTCCCTGTTGTTGGAGACGCAATTCTCTCTTTGTTTGCCCGCGCAATATCTCGCCTGCGTTCTAACTGCACTTACATTTGGGTTTCGCATACGTCTCTGTGCCGCATTCTGATAGCTTCGTTCCTCGTCACTGAGCAGTTTCTTAGGGCGCGGCGTAGCCACAGAATGAGAATAGTGGTTAGTACACAGTTCTGCGTGATATTCGGGCTTGTGGCTCGAGACATTCTTGTAGCTTTGTTTATTAAGGCGAAGGCCTTAAGTGACTCATACCCCCGATGGTTTTGAAATAAATGCGTCGTTTGGTACAAAGGTATAAAAACTATCATCGTCAGCAATGGCTCATACCGCCCCAATCAAGCAAAAAGTGCAATGGCTGATACCCCCGTAAGGCTGAGGCTACAAGCGCTCAGCAAAGTGAAGCGAACAGTGAATACATTCATCGAAACCACCCATCCAACACACAGAACAGCGCATACGTTTCAATCCCCTGCTGAGAGGACGCAACGTAAAGTCCAAGAGAAACGTTGTTGGCGCGAGTCTGATCACGCTGTGCGAGCGCGGGAGGCCATGGCTAAAGCGTCTAGAAAACGAGCCGAAGAAGCCGAACTGCGAGGAGCAGGCTGTCGCCTTCACGTGTTACAGGAGTGTAGCATGCTGCCGAATTTTTACGCATTATGTGCCTTCAAGTTCCTAAATTTCAAAGCAATCTATACTTGTATAAACGCAGAAGACCCTATGGACACGCATAGACGCTCATAATTGCCGTGGTTCAGCCTGTCGAGGTGGTCAGGTAGAAACGCGCTCGCTTGCCCGCGAGGAATTCATAAGGTCGTCCTCTGCCGTTTGTCGATGCATGGGTAATGGTTTCAGTATCAGGCTTCAGTACTAGACGTCCTGTGTTCGAATCCTGCCGTCGGACAATCTTAATGGCGCTGATTTCATTATTTATAACGCAGTACTTAGTTTAAAATGATGAGTTTACAAACTCATATGAAGGATGAAGTTTGGGCAACTCTATGTACTAACCATGATTCCCATGCTAATTCAGGCACCCCGCTTGCAGTTGCCGTAGACATTAGCGCCAGAGTTCCCTCTATAGTAATTATTGAATGGAGTCATATGGTTTGGACCATGGTTTGGACCAAGGTTTGGACTTTGGGTTTTACTTTGGGTTTATGTGTGGGGGCACCTGGCGGCTTCCTGACAAAATATCGCGTCGGAGGCTCGTGAGTACACTAATAGGCGGCGAAAAGCGTTCAGAGGTTTGTGTACTCACAGGAATTCGTCTATACGAATCCAGACGGCACTACGGGTTTTTTGGGACATGAAACGGAAGGAAAAACGGAAGGGAGCAGAAAATACTCAATTCAGAGCATTTAACCAAAGAATGCTACGCATTAAAGAACAATAGTCAAACCCCACGGTGGAACATATAATGATAAGAACTAGGTTGTCCGTTTGTCAGACCTCTGACAACCTAACACCGTAAATATGAAACTTTTATCTTGCGCTTTTTTCTTAATCTTTTGTTTTCCTTGAACAGCTTGCCTAACTTTCGCTGTGACACCCTGTATACGAAAGTATCCGACATTTGGCCGAAGAAAAAAAACCGGCATAACTGGGAGCGTCGGAAACCTAATCACCCTTAAAGTAGTCTATTGGGACTCCACACACTTCTCCCAGCGGTGCTACCATGGTTGGAAGCATTCCGAGAAGGCCTCTTTCGGAATGGAGTTCAGCTCAGCTGTCGCTGCAGCCATAATGTCCTCTCTTGTCTGAAATAGCGCTCCTTTTAATGGTCTCTTGATTTTGGGAAACAGCGAGAAGTTGCAGGGGGCCATATCAGGGGAATATGGAGCCTGTTGAACTACAGGAGTCTGATTCTTCGCCAAAAAATGTCTGAGTCAAGTGCGAGGAATGTGAAGGAGCATTGTCGTGATGGATGCACCAATTTCCTGTTGACCATAACTCTGGTCTCCTGCGCCGCACAACATCACGTAGGCGACGGAAGACAGCCCTGAAGTACTCTTTGGTGACTGTTTGACCCTGTGGTGCGTAAGGTCCCTCTATAATATTTAAGGTAGCGACATCTGCCGCGCGCGCCACCTAGAAAGTTCCTGTAGCAGACGGCGCCCACGCTAAACCGCAGCGCCGCGGCATTCGTGAGGTGAAAAAATAACTGCATACGCGCGGAAATAAAACCTACTGGTGCCTGACTGTGGCGAAAAACGAAAGAAGGACCCGAACTGCTTAATTTAGTGCTTTAATTTCAAATGAGCGCTCCAAGAAAATAGCTCAAGAGGGCGTAATGAGGGCTTGATCGCCTCGATTCCGCATGTTTACATTTCGTTCGTTCTCGCTCAATAACCGTGCGAGCCTTGGTGATTGCTTGCGCTTAATCCCGTATGCTCTGTGAAATCTTTTACATGTAAGTGTGCTGCGTACACATAGCGGTTGCATTGAACGAAGAAGTCGTATAAAAATGAAGGCTGACAGTCGCTTGGACCAAAAACTTTCGACATAACGTCGCTCAAACGTGCGACTCTCAAAGCTTGCGACCCTCTCGGCAACTAAACAATATCCTGTGTGTGTGTGTGTGTGGAAACGAGTGCGCCAACAGTCTTCTTGCCGCTGAGTGTGTCTGTCGTGTAGCGATTACACGATGACTGCTGTGTCTTGTGGTTCAATGCTACGAGCCAGTGCAACTGTCGTGACATGATGAAGAGGTGGTATGGATCGTGTCAGCGTCTCCTCGATCGTGTTCGGGCTGCCAGCGCGATCTGATCTCGCGGCACACCAGCATCAAGCGTAGTGTGTGCGCGTGTGTGAATGCGGTTGACTGTTCTCGTAAACCGTGCGACGTCGCCGCCTAAACTCGAATCATGAAGCGCATTGTTGTGTTTATCCCTTTTCGCCTCCGTGCACCGCTAAAGCCCCGTAAGAATTAGAGGGCCCTTATACGAAACACACGCGGATTGGCCCAGCTATTACTGGACTGTGTTTTGCTGGCAATCCGTGTATCGCTTGTGGCGTTTTTCTTATGATCATTTGCAGTTGTGTATTTTTCATCAGTAAAATGGCATTGCCGACTACAGAAACATCTTCGAGTGTAAGGGAAACTTGGAAGGAACGAGCTCGCAGCTGTGTGCTTTGATATACTGTATTACGCTTTATTATTTGACGGCCAGTAGCTGTGGCTATGCAGTATTCGTTTTTAAAAGCAGATTAATGCAGGCACTTAGCAATATATTTATTCACATATGCAATGCACAAAATATGATTAGGATATTGGAAATTACTTTTTGAACATGTTGTAAAGCGCAGTTAACAACGCGCGCACAAACACAGGAAAGTGTAAAAGTAGAATTCGCTGCTTCATTTTTTTTATCGCACGTAACGGAATGCGGATACTCGTCAGCGAGTTAATGCGTTTCTGCCCCACTATTTACTTGCATGCTAGGTCATACTGCACTTGCTAAGTCAAGGGGCTCGTAATGCACTAAAATCAGTAATCTCCACAAACTTCGGCCGTCAACATTCATGCGCGCGAATGAAATAATACTGCAGCTCTGCACACACAGGTGTATACTTTCTCTCGCACCTTCGTATCGCTCTACGTTACTTTCCTCGCATAGTCGTGCAGTTACCGACGGTTCAGTCTTTCCGTCCATTTCTATGCAACCACAATTACCTTCTGGTTAGGTTTTGTTTGCTGCGCGGGATGTAAAATAACTTATTGTCGTCCTCCATCTGATCTCGGCACCCATCCGCACAGCAACAAGGCATTTCGGTCCTTCGCATCCTAGGTCATACCGATCTATTCAGCGGGCTCACAGTGAACTAAAATAAATAATCTCCACAAACTTCGGCCCTCAGCATTCAAGCACGCGAGTGAAATACTATCACCGCTCGACACACGCACGTGAATACTTTCTATCGCACCTTTGTATCGTTGTATGTTACTTGCCTCGCATGGTCGTGCTGTTACCGACGGTTCAAAGTCCGTCCGTCCAATTCTGTGTAACCATACTTTTCGTCTGGTTAGGTCCCGGTTGCCGCGCGCGATGCAAAATAACTTCTTGCCATCCTTCGTCCCGTTTCGGCAACCAACCGCACAGCAACAAGGCATTTCGGCCCTCCCGGAACGACATTATCGCAGCGATATGCATAGCACAACAGGCGAAACGCGCGCACTTCGCCCGGCGCGTAGGAACTTTCATGGCGGCAAAGGGGCGGAGCAAGGTCACATGTCACCGTTCAGCCTATCGCAGGCGTTGTCGGCTGGATCAAAGCCTGTCGGTACTTTTAAATGATTGAGGGACTTTAGTGGTGCGTACTCGTGGTGTACCACAACGCGGGAGTTAAAGAAAGCAGTCGGCATCACTTTGACATTGCTGCACACATGGTGGGCCTTCTTCAGTCTTCGTGATGTGGAATGCTTGCACTGTGACGACTGGGATTTGGTTTCAGGGTCGGACCCGAACATCCAAGACTCGTCACTAAGTGATTATGGTGTTCATGAAGTCGGGGTCACTGTTTGTGGAATCCGGCATGTCCTGTGAGACTTCGACACGAAGTTGTTTTTGCTCCACCGTGATGTTGCGTTTCGCCTGCGACACGTGGTTTTGCCGGCGCGACTGCGGCGGGGCGGCAGACATTTTGGCCCGATCGTCGTCGCCGCAACGCTCCCCGCCAGGTGTTTCCAGGCGCGACTGCGGCGATGCGACCGCAAAGGATCACCCTCTCCTTCCAGTCATTGTGCCTGAACCAGGCGATGCGACAGCAGGGGCACCCTCTCCTTCCAGTCATTGTGCCCGAACCAGGCGATGCGAAAGCAGGGATCACCCTCTCATTACAGTCATTGTGCCCGATCGGCAGCGCTACGACAGTGTGCGTCACCATTAGCCCATTGTACATTCACGTGCTCGTCTATTGAGGGGTTCCTTCTTGCCCTCAACTGCGAGAGTATAAAAACAGCTGCCCCCGGACGCCAAAAGGAGGGCTCCGATTTCTTCTGTTGAGTAAAGTGCTCTCCCGTCTCTCTACTTCGGTCAACCTGACCGCCAACTCTTTGCGATGTTAAAATAAACAAGTTGTTTTGTTGTTACCAGTCGACTCATGCTTTGCCGGGACCTTCGGATGCTTCCAGTTGTACCCCAGGCCGCCAGGCCAACGCTACCCTTGGGGCTTGCGACCCAGGTACAACCACGGGCGTCAGCGCCGAGTTCCCAACAACCGATCGCACCAGCGGTGCGATCAAAACATCTGGTTGGCAGCGGTGAGATCGCCTCCGACTTCAAACAACTGTCTGCCAGCGGTGAGATCGCGACAACGGAGGCCAGTTAGCACAGGCCGAGGTTGTCTACCTCGGTCACGTGATTGGTCAGGGTCGTCGCCGCCCCTCTGAAATAAAAGTGGCCGCTGTGCGAGACTTTCCGCAACCGCGCACCAAGACCGATATTCGGTCGTTCTTGGGTGTCGCCGGCTACTATCAGAGGTACATCCCTAGGTACTCTGATATCGCGGCTCCCCTGACGGATGCTCTAAGAAAGACAGAGCCTCAAACAGTCGTCTGGGACGAGACAAAGGAAAGAGCTTTTAGCGCCCTAAAGAGTGCCCTAACAAACCAGCCTGTGCTACGATCGCCAGACTATACAAAAGGGTTCATTGTTCAGTGCGATGCTAGTGAGCGAGGCATGGGCGTTGTACTGTGCCAACGGGAAAATGGAGAAGTAGAACACCCCGTCCTGTATGCTAGTCGTAAGCTGACCAGTCGTGAGCAGGCGTATAGCGCCACCGAGAAAGAGTGTGCGTGTCTCGTGTGGGCCGTTCAGAAATTGTCATGCTATCTAGCCGGCTCGAGGTTTATCATTGAGACGGATCACTGCCCTCTCCAATGGCTGCAGACCATCTCTCCCAAAAATGGCCGCCTCCTGCGCTGGAGCCTCGCTTTACAACAATATTCCTTTGAGGTGCGTTACAAAAAGGGGAGTCTCAACGGTAACGCCGATGGCTTAAGTCGAAGCCCCTAACGTAGGAATCAGCCTCAAAATTGTTGGTTACTGATGTTTTTCTTCCTGAGGCAGGATTTTTTTTAACATATTGCTTTTGTTTAGTGTTTCAAAGTGATGATATGCTTTCTAGTGCAATTTTTCAATTTGTGGACGCGTTCTGAGTGATGCTAGACTACTGTAAGGAACTAGGCAGTGGTATAAAAAGGGGAAAGAGCCTGGCAGGGCTTAGTGAGGGTTGTGCCGTGCTTGCTGACTGAGCGGTTGAGTTTCAGCGTAGTTCTAACGCTTGCCGGGAACGAGAACAAAAATGTGAACTCTCCCGAAGTCACTTTGCAGTGTCCCGTGCGAACCTGAACGAGAGAACGAGGCCTTCTCTGTGCGCTGCGCTCAAGAAACGTCGAGGGACGCCCCACTTCGGTTATGAGCATCATCGAGCGACATCCCTCCGGACAGCGGATGCAGTCCCCTGTCCATCGGGATCTCCTTCCCCCGGCGGGGCGGTCTGTTGCGTTTCGCCTGCGACACGTGGTTTTGCCGGCGCGACTGCGGCGGGGCGGCAGACATTTTGGCCCGATCGTCGTCGCCGCAACGCTCCCCGCCAGGTGTTTCCAGGCGCGACTGCGGCGATGCGACCGCAAAGGATCACCCTCTCCTTCCAGTCATTGTGCCTGAACCAGGCGATGCGACAGCAGGGGCACCCTCTCCTTCCAGTCATTGTGCCCGAACCAGGCGAGGCGAAAGCAGGGATCACCCTCTCATTACAGTCATTGTGCCCGACCGGCAGCGCTACGACAGTGTGCGTCACCATTAGCCCATTGTACATTCACGTGCTCGTCTATTGAGGGGTTCCTTCTTGCCCTCAACTGCGAGAGTATAAAAACAGCTGCCCCCGGACGCCAAAAGGAGGGCTCCGATTTCTTCTGTTGAGTAAAGTGCTCTCCCGTCTCTCTACTTCGGTCAACCTGACCGCCAACTCTTTGCGATGTTAAAATAAACAAGTTGTTTTGTTGTTACCAGTCGACTCATGCTTTGCCGGGACCTTCGGATGCTTCCAGTTGTACCCCAGGCCGCCAGGCCAACGCTACCCTTGGGGCTTGCGACCCAGGTACAACCACGGGCGTCAGCGCCGAGTTCCCAACAACCGATCGCACCAGCGGTGTGATCAAAACAGTGAGCAGTTTCGGCATGAATTTCCCTGCAACTCTATTCATGGCCAAATCTTCGGTAAAAATGGAATGTGCAGAAAAAGTGCTGATTCCCACCTCTCCCGCAATTTCTCGGATAGTCACACGACGGTCCCGCGTCATCACAGCGTTCACTTCGGTAATGACGTGGTCATTTCGGCATGTTGATGGCCGACCGGAGTGTGGATCGCTGTCCACCGATGTGCGGCCGTCTTTAAATCGGTTGTACCGTTCTTCAATCTGTGTGCTGCTCATAGCATCGTCACCGAAAGCCGTCTGAGTCTTCCGAATGACTTCCACTTGGCTCTCGCCCAGTTTCTGGCAAAATTTCATGCAGTAGCGCTGCTGCATTGCCTCCGCCATTTACCTCGCAATAAAAAACTGACGAGAGCACTGCGCACTACCTCACTCAAACGCTGCGTCCCAGCGACTGACGCTGTCGGCAGTCGGGAAAAAATTCGTGCATGCGCACGAAGGTTCAAGGTCGGCTTATGCAAGCGCGCTTGTTTCATATTCATCAGGTGTTCGCAATACAAAAAAAAGGTCGGATACTTTAACAGACCTTGCATACGACACCCATATTTGCACATAAACATGACTGTTTTTTGACGTAAATGTTTACGCAGCAATATTCACGTAAAGTAGCTATGCAAAGCTGTTGTCCAGCAATGTTGTGTAATCATGTCGCGTGGCGTTCGTGCGTTGGGCGTTACACAACAGCTGACAAAGTGTCGTGGTGCTGCCGTCGTCCTAGTGTCCTCATCTCGTCACGCCACCGTCGCTATCAGCGTCCCTGAGGCTATAAGTTTAGCTGCCTGTCTTGCAAATTCCGTAATTCTCCATTATTGTTATGTTCTACGGCGCTTGGAATTTTGTTAAACTGAAGCTTACTTTGCGCATGCGTTCGTGATCGTGGCTGCTGGGTGATGCGACTATCTCGCCGAATAGGTTATACTTAAAGAAAAAAATATTAATCACGTGCCCGATGGAAGTATTGAACCTCACTCACCCAGCTAAGCAGCTCTAACCATTAGGCCGCAATCGAACGCATACGTTTACCGTGAAAAGAGAGAGACAAAAGGGAAGGAAAGGCAGGGAGGTTAGCCAGTTTAAATACCGGCTGGCTTCCCTGTGCTGGGGAAAGGGGTAAAAGGAATAAAAGGAGAAAGAAGAGAGAAAAAAAAACAAGAAAAATTCACGTAGTAACGCGATGTCACGCGCAACAATAGTTAAAGGCAGTCGCACAATTCACAGGCCCTTAAGAACTTCAGCAAAGCTCTTAAGGCCTTGAGTGCCGAAACCCGTCTTGACCAGTGTCCGAGAACTTTCTCTTCTGTGAAGGGGCAATTGTCCAGTTTTCCGAGCGCGGTCACGAGCACCTTTCTTGGCACATTGTAACGAGGACAGTCACAGAGGAGGTGCTCAATCATCTCCTCGCAGCCCCAGGTGTCGCAAGCAGGGCTGTAGGCCATTCCAACGCGCAAAGAATAGGAATTCGTGGATGCCACGCCGAGTCATAGGCGGCACAGAAGTGTTGCTTCCGCTCGTGGCAACCCTGGTGGAAGACGGAGTTGCACACTTGGATGCAATCTGTGAAGACGTGCGTTCGTGAATTCACTGGTGTTCCACAGAGTTTGCGTAAGCTCGCGTGCGAGGGAGAGAAGACTTGTGGCTGTATCTGTGGGCACCATCGTGGGCCGACCGGGCAGCGTCATCCGCACTGTGATTTCCCGAAATTCTGCAGTGACCCGCTATTCACTGGTAGATGATGTGTCCCTTGTCGGTTGCGAATTGGTGGAGTAGTCGGATGTCTGCGACTAATTGCACAATTAGGTCCGTGGTTGAAAGGAAACAGCAGACTATGGAGAGCTTCCTTTGAATCACAAAAGATGGACCGTGAATGTGGTGATTTGGGACCAATAAACTCCAGAGCAGCACGGATAGCTGCGAGTTCTGCAGCCGTCGATGATGTAACGTGAGACGACTTACCGTGAAAAACGCCATCTGGCTCTTTGAGATCAGCGCCGGGTGTGTCGCATTGCGTAGCACGGATCGGTTGCGTAGCCCGCTCCAGTTTCGTTTACGCGAAGGACGTAAGAATGAAATTGGGAAATTTATAGACTTTTTATTACTCGCTTCACGAAAGCTTCCCTTCATTTAAAATCCAAGATGTACGTTGGATCTGTTTCTTTTTGCGTTTTTTTCATCCTACTCTTTCCGATGCCTTTCTCTCAGTCATTCCCGTCTGCGTACGCATATCATTGTGGAGACCGCCACAAGCACACACACACACGAGAAGCCAACAAACACTGACACCAACGACAACATAGGGGAAATTACTTGTGCTTAATAAATGAAATAAAGAAACGATAAATGAATGGAAATTAAAGTGGATGAAAAAACAACTTGCCGCAGGTGGGAACCGAACCCACCAACCTTCGCATTTCCTCTCTCTTCTCCTTTATATATATATATATATATATATATTATCGTGGTACAACGCGGACAGAAGACAAAGACAGGGAGACGTTCAAGAACAACAGGACAACCTGTTCAAAAACATACGGAACCGAGGCACGCCTTCTTCGTCCTCTCCCAAATCTCAGCCACCCACTAGACGGAGTCCGTTATTACCCCCATCGTCGTTGTCTTCTAAGTAGAATATACGCGTCATTTGTCCCTCCCTAAAAGAGCATCGCCCCGATGCTAAACCAGAAATGTCACTCGGGGATGTAAGAGTCTCTCGCATAGTTATTCGCTCCCATACGGCTTCATGCGGACAACGTGCACAAGTTCAGGACAATGCGTGCGACGCCGCGTACAACTGGCACTATCGGGGACGACCTCGTACGTGACATCACTGAGTCGGCGCAATACTCGATATGGTCCGAAGTATCGTCTTAACAGCTCCTCGGGGAGGCCTCGTTTCTGTATGGGAGTTCAAACCCACACTCTGTCGCCGACGTCATAGATGACCATTCGATGGTTAAGATCATAGCGCCCTGCGTCGTAGTCTTGCTGCTGGCAGATCCGAAAGCGTGCGAGCTGCCGAGCCTCTTCTGTGCGTTGCGTAAACACATCGACGTCCTTATGAGTGTCGTCAAAGTAGCGCGGAAGCATTGCATCCAACATCGTTCGTACATCCCGTCCGTGAACAAGGGTGAACGGAGTCATGCGCGTTGTCTCTTGTTTCGCAGTGTTGTATGCAAAGGTGATATAAGGTAGGATGTCGTCCCAATTTTTCTGTTCAACATCCACGTTCATTGAGAGCAGGTCTTCAGTTGTTTTGTTTAGGCGTTCTGTTAATCCGTTGGTTTGTGGATGGTAGGCGGTTGACTTGCGATGAGACGTTCCACTTAGCAGCAAGACGTGATCTAACAGTGCAGCCGTGAATGCGGTTCCTCGGTCTGTTATTACGACGGTTGGTGCACCGCGTCGCAGAACAACGTGCTCAATGAAAAGGCGCGCCACCTCGGCTTCTCTGGATTGCCTTTATTTCAGCGTAACGTGTAAGATAGTCGGCTGCGATGATAACAAAGCCATTCCCTGTAGTATAAGTAGGAAGTGGGCCCAATATATCCATTCCGATTTGGTCAAATGGTCTTCGAGGAACCTGGACGGGTTGGAGGAGGCCGGCTGGTTTCGACGGAGGCGACTTGCGCCTCTGGCAGTCGAGGCAAGTGCGAACGCGATGTTTCACGGTGGTGGTAAGTCTCGGCCAGTAGTACCTATGCTGCACTCTGGCCAGCGTTCTCATGTAGCCTAAGTGACCAGAAGTCACCTCGTTGTGACAGGCTTCAAGTACTTCGGTAGGAAGAGCTGCAGGAATGACGAGCAGATAGGAGGACCCGGTTGAAGAAAAGTTTCGTTTGTAAAGTACTTTCGCCCGCAAACAAAACAACAGTCCTCTTGCGAAAACTCTAGGCGGCTTCGCAGATCTGCCCTCTAAGTAATTGATCAGTTCGAGCAACTCAGGGTCGTCCCGTTGTTGTTGCGCGATGGTGGATGTGTCCAGAACACAAAGAAATGCTGAGTCTTCTTCGGTTGGAGCAGACGACTCTATCGGCGATCGAGACAGGCAGTCAGCATCCGTATGTCGTTTCCCCGACTTGTACTTGACAGTAATGTCAAACTCTTGCAACCGTAGGTTCCAACGCGCCAGTCGTCCCGAAGGATCTTTAAGGTTTCTCAACCAACACAGCGAATGGTCGTCGCTTATAACTGTGAAGTGGCGGCCATACAAATATGGGCGAAATTTCATAACCGCCCATACTACGGCGAGGCCTTCTTTCGCACTCGTGGAGTAATTAGCCTCTGTGCGTGATAGTGTTCTACTTGCATAGGCAAGTACTCTTTCTGTGCGCTCCTGCTGTTGCACAAGAACAGCTCCTAAGCCAACATTGATTGCATCAGTGTGGAGCAATGTAGGAGTGGTCTCATCAAAGTGAGCAAGCACTGGAGGTGTCTGGAAGCGTTCCCGCAAGTCGTTGAATGCACCTTGCTCTTCGTCGCCCCATACAAAAACAACGTCGTCTCTCGTCAGGCGAGTTAACGGCGACGCAATATGAGCGAAGTCTGCAACAAACCGCCGGTAATAGGCACAGAGGCCTAGGAAGCGCCTGACAGCCTTTTTATTGGATGGTACGGGAAACTGTGCGACGGCGGCAATTTTTTTCGCGATCCGGACGGTCACCTGCGTGCCTGACGACGTGACCAAGAAACTGTAGTTCCGCAAAGCCAAAGTGGCACTTCTCCGGTTTCAGGGTAAGGCCGGCGGACCGGATGGCCTGCAGAACCGCTTCAAGCCGTTCCAGATGTTCTTGAAATGTTGTGAAGAACACGATGACGTCGTCGAGGTGCACTATGCAGGTTTTCACTTCAGACCTGAAAGCACAGTGTCCATGAGCCGTTGGAACGTAGCAGGAGCAGAGCACAAGCCGATCGTATAGGCCATCTGGTGTCACAAAAGCAGTTTTTTCATGCTCTCTCGAGTCTACCTAGATTTGCCAACATCCGCTTTTTAAATCCATTGATGAGAAGTAACGTGCGTGTCGAAGCCTGTCGAGTGAATCGTCTATACGGGGAAGCGGGCAGACATCTTTCTTTGTCACCTGATTTAGTTTTCGGTAGTCCACACAGAAACGCAAACTGCCGTCCTTTTTCTTGACTAGAACTACAGGAGGTGCCCAGGGATTCCTAGGAGGTGGGCACCTCTGGGCCCAGGAGGTGCCCAGAGGTGCCCAGGGCCCAGAGGTGCCCCATTGAAGGTTGGATCACTTCGTCTTTAAGCATTTTTGTCACTTGATGTTGTACGGCTGCACGTTCTCTGGGAGCAGCACGATAAGGGTCTTGGTGAATTAGTCTTGCCGCATCCCCTGTAATTATTCGTTGCTTTGTTAGAGGTGTCCGATCGACGCTGGACGTCGACGCAAAGCAGTCGCTGAATTTGGCCAGTAGCGTAAGAAGCCGTTGTAGTTCGTGTGGCGACAAAGCAGTGCTGACGTCAAGTACAGGCGCTGGGTCTTGCGTGGCGTTTCTTCGAGTAGTGAACAGCAGCCGCGGACAACGGCAACACCGTCAAAATAAGCCACAGCCGTGCCCTTTGGAAGGCGACGTCGCTCTGTGCCAAAATTTGTTAGCAACAGGTTCGTGCGCCCTTCGGTGACATTTACGATTCCTCGTGCGACCGAGATACCATGAGTGAGCAACAACGTGGTTATTTGGTCGGCAACGCCTTCGCAATCAAACGGTACGTCCAGTGGCGTAGCTAGGTCGTCTGGCACCCGGGGCCCATAGGTCTTCTGTCACCCCCCTCCCCGGGTGTAGCTGGCGGAAAGAGGGGTGTCTTCAGACGCGTATGACACCCCCCCTCTCTCTGGCCCCTTGCACCCGGGGCCCACGGCCCCCCGGCCCCCCCTGTTGCTACGCCGCTGGGTACGTCACATGCTACCGAAACAAGGGTACATTATCGAGGTGGGATGACAACGTCGTCTTCTGTTAGACGAAAGGAGTGGTGTTGCGGCGATAAGCAGTAGAGTAAACCAGAACTCTCATAAAACGTCACCATGCGATCCGGGATGCTAATTACGGTGCCATTTTCTTTCAGAAAATCCATTCCAATAATCAAATCTTTACAGCACACAGGCAGAACGATGAAAGCGGCCACGAAAGAAGAATCGCCGATATAAATTCTAGAAGTACATCTTCCAGTAGGGATCAGTAGTTGACCGCCTGCCGTCCTTATGTGAGGTCCCGTCCATGGCGTCTTTACTTTCTTCAGGCGGAGGACGAGTTCCTGACTCATTATCGAGAAGTCGGCACCAGTGTCGACTAGCGTTGTCACTGGCTGTCCGTCCACAAACATATCAGTGTCGGCGCTCACAATTTCTTCAGTGTTTATCGGCTTCACAGCGTTTTGCAGCGGGAGTGTTGGGGGCTTTTTATTGTCTTGCGGGGGGGCCTGCAACCTTACCCCCCCCCCCCGAGGTACCCGTCTTCAGTTTCCCCGGCGTGGGCTGGGCGACCTTCGTCCTCGGAGTTCAGCAAAAGTACGTCCAGCAGGTGAAGCCATCTGACGCGGAGAGGTTGGAGAACGCTACCGACGGCCGAAATCGAACCTATCGTTGGGCACGGATTCGTCATTCGGGTGAGCCCTTCGGTTCCCGAAAAGTAGCGTCGTCGCGGCGTAGTATGGAATCGTCATTTGCACGTCGACCGTAAGACCACGCACGATGAGGTCGAAATGACGTGTCGCGATGCCAGCAATTGCGCGAAATATGGCCGGCACCTCCGCAGTGAAAGCAAAGTGGTCGCCTATCAATGGTGCGCCATACGTCGGTGTTCCGAAATTGCGGCCGTCTCGTAGCGTAGTTTTGCGGCTTTGACCAAGGGGCGGTGAACGACGGCTGCTGGTGTGACTGTAGCGGCATAACGGGTGCGTGCCTCGAAGCGTCCTCTTGCGGCGGCGACCAAGGAGCTGCTGTTGAAGGCTGGTGGTACGGCGGTGTGCTTGTGGCGGGTGGTCGACATCGGACAGCGGCGGCGTAAGTCATGGGACTCTGGTGATCTTGAAAATCGGCTGCTGGGAACGCCTGCCTGATTTCGTCGTGCACCACTTCAGCGATTGATGCTACAGGTCTATCCAACGTCGGTGTCAGAATCTTTTCCACTTCCTCTCTGACAGGCTCTCTGATCAATTCACGCAAGGAATTCTGATACTCGGCAGTCCCTGCGGCGGCATCGATTGCATTGCTGGTGGACAGTCGATCGTACTGCCTGCACCGTTGATGAAGGGCCCGCTCAACAGCCGTAGCCTGTTTGATAAAGTCAGCGACGGTGACTGGTGGATTCCGTACAAGCCCCACGAACAACTGCTCTTTTACACCTCGCATGAGGTAGCACAACGTCCTATCTTCGGTCATGTTCGGGTCGGCTCTACGAAAGAGGCGGGCCATGTCCTCGGCCAACATTGTGACCGACTCATTAGGTTGTTGCACCCGTAGCTCCATCATCTGCTGGGCACGGTCGCGTCGGTCGGCACTCGCAAAAGTATCCGTGATTTTCTGATGAAAGTCATTCCATGTCGTTAGGCTAGCTTCGCGGTTTTCGTACCAGGTACGGCCACTGTCGTTAAGGCCGAAATAGACGTGGGAAAGCTTTTGCTGCTCAGTCCACTGGTTAATCTGTGCGACGCGTTCATACTTGTCAAGCCAGTCTTCAATGTCGTCGAAGACTGCACCGCGATAGCGATTGGGAACCAGTGGATGCAGAACGGTTACTTTTTGTGGTCTGGGAAACCGGCTGCATTGGGGTGCTTGCGGTGAGCTGGTTTCGGCCATTACGAGATGTATGGTGCTGCCGGAGAGAGGTGGTTGAAGAGGGGAAAACTCCGGGGCAAGGCCTAGCAGTCGGCGACTGAAGCGATGCACGGGTGTCGTAACTGGTGACAATGCCTCCGGGCTAGATGAACGACTCCCAGTGTGTGTGTGTGTGTGTGTGTGTGTGTGTGTGTGTGTGTGTGTGTGTGTGCGTGTGCGTGTGCGTGTGCGTGTGTGTGTGTGTGTGTGTGTGTGTGTGTGTGTGTGTGTGTGTGTGTGTGTGTGTGTGTTGTATATTGCAGTTTCATACAAAGCTCCTTCTCACTGTCCCCAGCTTGCACGTCATCAGGCTATGCCCGCAGTTTGTAGCAGAAAGGAACGTGCTGGTTAACAACCTACAGAAGAGGGGTTTTCCACACGCGAGTTTTGAAGACTTAGTGCTCTTCGAAGCACCCGCAGTAGTCGGGGAGGCAGTTGCGCGACTGTTATTTTTTTCTTCGAGACGCGGAGTTGATCAACATTTGGTGACGTAACCCTTGCTAACAACGAATGCGACGTCATAGCATGCCGCGTCCAAGCTCGCCTGCAGCAACACCGCCACCTTATGGATGTCTTTTTTTCTCTTTCTCTATTCGCTTGGTTGGCCGTCACAACTCTCTCTAGCGCAGCGACATTTCTTTTTCGTTATCCTTTCATTCACGGCAGCTCACCACATGATCCTCGTCGTTGCAGAGGTACCGCGTCGAAATAGAGCCCGGCACGAGCCTGGTATCCACAGTGGTTCTGCGGAAGCCCCAGACGTCCGTCAAGCTCCGCCAGTCGTTCGGTGCCTACGCGTTCAGCGAAAATACCGCGCCCGATCATGTGCGCCCACCAGGCCACTACGTGTTTAGCGCATACAGTGAAGCTCGGACTATGGGCGACCAGGTCATACACCGCGTGGTCAAGGTAAGCTTGTTGACTTGGTCATGCTGAGACTGCTCAGGGTCACCATTCCCGAGGTCAAGGTCGTGCTTAACCCACTCATAGACTCAAGGACGGGCTGCGTGCTCCACTGAGAGCTGCAAAAATTTTTAAATTGAGTCGGATGTGAGATCAGTTGAGCGTGATGATAAACTGTGGGCCGCGCAAAAAAGAAACAGAAGGGGAAAGAACGGGGACAATCAAGCACGTTTGCCCAACACAAGAAGATGTACCCTTTCGGTGCATATTTCTGCGATGTATTTACCGTAAACGTCTTTGACGCTGCGCTGCCAGTGTAGTTTCACGTGACGAACAGAAAGCATGAATGAGCGTGACGCAGCTTTCCTGAGGGTAAAGCAAGCGCCATTATCAAACAATGATGGCGATAGTTATTTATCGTGTTTTACCAACTAGACCAAACCTTTACGCAACTAAACGCTCTCCCTAAAGGTGTACCCAGGTCTTCATTTGTTTTCAGATTGCCCGAGTTCTAATTCATTCGCTGTAGTATTTCTGCCAGCGTCGCTCAGTATTCGCGCACGATGCAGATCTGGCGCCAGCGTTCAAAGAAGAAAGGTAGTTATGGTAACTCCTCGTTGTGGGAGTAAACAGCCTGTCCTATATTAAACTTTGTTTTCGCGAGTTATGTTCGCTTTTAATACAAGGCGCGTTGACTGTTGTACTCAAGTACAGCAGCTGTACTCTGTTGTGAGGGCTACGAAAACTCTTGAACATGAGTTAGGCATGGCAGTTGAGTAACTCTCGAAAGTAAGCTGATGCAGTTACTCCCAGCTAAAGGAGTTCTAGCACTCTCTCTCTTGCAGTTCAGTGTGCGCTCCGCATTTCTCGACGCGTCTGCGAGGCATTGTTGCAGTTGGTGGCACCCAACGATATCATTTGGAGCGCGATAGGCTGCAGTATAAGGCCGTATATATAATCCCATGATCACATGATCACATGATCACATGATCAGAAGGTTGAATCACATGATCCAGCACGGAAACAGGTCAAATAATAAAAAGACGGTGCAACGTCTGACAATACGATCTACGGTGCTTGGTTGCTAGCATTTAACAACAGAGCTAACGTTGTCTGGGGAACCCGATATAATTCATGCGACAACTAACGACTTTGGGAACTGCTTAGACCACTGCCTGTCGGATCATGTTACTGTACGTTTACAAGCATGTAAAGTTCTTCAGGCACTAGAAATGAAGCACTTTGAAAAAATTGGCATTTTGGAAAGGTTTTGCTTCTTTTTTAAATAAATAACTCGGCAGGTAAAGGGTTAAAGATACGTGAACTCGAAGAAAATAAGTCTAGCCGCAACGCCGAACATTAGTTGCCTCGCTTTATTGACAGCCTCAGGCACTACAACAACATATTTTACGTTTGCACACCTGCTTAGCTACGAAAAGGGACAAAATGCACGCGTCTTTGGTGTTACACAGCACTCATAATGCACGACTAAACGAATGAAAATTAACGGGTGACCTAAAGATATCACGGCGAACCTTAACTAATTCGCGAGCAGGCAGCTTCAGGCTCAGGTGGCGAACGAAATAGTACGCTGTGCCAAGAATCTTAGTCGAACAAGGCTGGTGACCGTCGTGTGCAGTGCCTCGGAGAAACGCATGCAGCAGTACGACAACACCTGTTGCCCCGCTTTTTTGCTCGCGCCACGTCAACCTTTTAATCGCAGTTACATCACTAATGGAAAAAATTTGAGACTTAGAATTGCCCCGCACAGGGCACTACTGGTAATAAAAGCGTCTCCAGCGCTTGTCGAACGGGTGCGGCACTGCTACAGTTGATCTACGGAGGGGAGGCATGCAAGCCGCTCCTCAAACATGGAGGAGGAAGGGGAGGGCCTCCCCTTGACTTTAAGCACTGGTAAGCCATAACAATTTGTCCTCACAGATGTGCGTTCTTTGCAGCCAATGAAGCTCTGCTTGAGTAGGTTAGGTTGGGTTAGGTTGGGTTATGTTAGGTTTGCTTAGGTTAGGTTTCATTTCATTGCGACAGTACTCAAGTGCTCGAAGCCGCTTTCGTCGAGCGCACTGTCTACTGAGCTGTCGTGAGCAACAACAGGGCTGGACAGTCACTGCAATGTCTTGCACTCCACACACACTCGGAAGGCAGTGGTATTTGTGCTTATATTTCGGAGGCCAAAACAAGCAATAGTGTAGTATATGAGGATAACATTGTGTGCATCGCACTGTAATTGTTCTCGACAAAATGACGATGTATTTCCATGCAGTTCTTCGTTTCCGTGCTCGGAAAGCGGCTTCGGTGGCACATAGGAGGCGTACGTGAAAGTGATCATTATAAGACTCAAGCACGGCACACACTTACGATAGAGGATGCTCCGAGATTAAGGTTGTTGGAGGAATACCACATCGAAAACATCGACCCCTTCAACACCAATAGCGGCGTCGTGGCGACAGAGCCGCGTAGTTTACACAGTGGCCCACAGTATTCAAAGGCGCCAAGTGTCCTATGCGCACTGCAAACGCACAAAGAAAACGAGATTGCTCAAATCTCGTAGGTGCCACTGCGTCATCTGTAGCTCGTGACATTAGTTGTAGTAAAAATTTTGGTCTCAAATCCCACTTGAAGGTCCCCCCGACGGGACACACGAAACGAGTCACCGAGCGTTTAATAACCATGAAGCCTTTAACACAGCAACCGTTTTCTCACCAGCAGCCTAAATAGTGATTTTTTTTTAAAAAAAGCTGAATTAAAAAAGAAAGATGTAAGCAGACTTCAAATTTTGAATCATTTCAAATGCGACGCTGCGGAGATGTCGTGCTAGTGAACGGCGCACACAAAAAAAAAAATGTAGCTGCTTTTCACAAAACAAACAAAAAGAAGATGTGCCAACATTATCCAATTCAAATATACTTATATATTAAATGTTTACCCGCTGCGAAGACAGGATTTCTGAGGGACAATATCGGTCTGTCCAAACCGCTTCCGAACAGCAAGCATTTGAGAGTTATTGCACGGCCCACTTGCTGCACTTTCTTCTTCCATGTCTCACAGGGGCCCGTAGTGCAAGAGATTCACCAGATCTTCAACGGCTACATTTCGCAAGTGATATCGCTGCATAGAAACAGTCCGTTCATCGAGTTCACCTGGACCGTGGGGCCTTTGACAACGCTGTAAGGGTTATCACGCCTTGCGCCTCTTGAGATCGACCGGCCTGTGCGAACGCCTTTAATTGGAACACCTTTCCTATTACCTGTTCCTGACCTTTCTTTTTCCTTTTTTTTCTCTCTTTGCCTTCTTTCCAACCAGTGTATCACCCTCCGCAGTGTAGGGTAACAAACCGGAAACTCGCATCTGGTTAACCTCCCTGCTTTTCCCTCTCTGTCTCTCTCTCTTACTATGCCTTGTGAGCACCGCATATAGCGCGTGCGACGTTCAATACTTCGTGATTACGAACCTATTTAAGAATGAAATATTGTCCTTCGGTTCAGTATACATCTGCCTAAAGAAATAAGTGTATATACGTCGCGCTTAGGACCATGTTTATTTATTCTTACTTTTTATATTTTTCATTTCTATTCTAATCCCACTGAATGCTCTTCCTGAAAGGTGTTATTGGCTCACATAACTGCGCTTGTATTTACACCCTAAAGGTGTCAGCATGCGACAAGCTTATTTACGCCCCTTCGTGTGTGTAAAATTGTTTACTGTACGGACGAATTCGGCCTGCGTTCAGAAAACTTTTCTACGTAAGTGCCGTTGGCGATTGCTTATCGGCCCGGCGATCGTATCCTTACCACAATCGTCACTATCATGCCTTGCAGGGTGCTGGGCGCCCGTGAAAGAGAAAAAGTGTTCGAACGCGGAGTCATCTGTAGTAAATACGGGCCTACGACATCGAGAGCTATGGTTTGGTCACAGCCGGCACTCGCACGGTCTACCAGCGGTCGCACGGTACCATGTGGCATCTTCTGGCACAGGAGGCTGGGATAATTAGCACAATTAAGCGCCTTGCAACGCCTGTGGTGGCGAATAAACTGCAGAAAACCTTCTAAGCTACACTCCGTTCCTCGAAGATGAAGGCCCTGCACTCTGCGCCGTTCTAAACGAGCTAGACTGAATACCTTTCTGCCTGAACAAAATCTAGGGATCGTTGTCTCGCACACCACAGCTGCAGGAGTACACAGAAGACGCGGCTGCGATACCCGAAGCCAACCGGACTGAGCGACCGTCTGTGACACAGGTCTAAGAATTCAATTACCTCAGTGACTCCCAGTCGAGTGCACATCAACTCGGAATCTTCTATTTTTCTCTCTATTTTCTTCTCCGTTTTTCCCGTACTCTCACTGCAGCTTAGCCAACCGGACTCCCTTATGTCTCATCTTCCCCCCTTTCATTTATTGTTTTCTCCCCCTCCCTTTATTTGGCGCATTCCGGAACAAAGACATTAGCGTAATCCCTTCATGAATCTTTAGGGATCCGTAATTTATGGGTGACAAATACTAAAGCAAGTTTCGTGCAGTAACATTTGTTTTGCTCGTCGTATATCAATTATATCAATTATATGGACACGCCAGATCAATTTTCGCTGTTGCTGTCGCAGTCGCTGGGATATACGATACGAAATCCAAATGCGATAGGAATGAGGGGCGCAGTGGCCGCATGCTGCGCGCTTGATGGCAGGCGTGCGAGGGCGAGAGTCACGTGATCGACTGCGCGTTAGGGAAGGAGAGCACGCGGCTTCTCCTCTAGTGCGGCCGTGGCTGCGCGTGGCTGTCGGTGGAGCCGAGGCTGGGCTCATGCGCGCCTGCCTGCGCGCCGTATCTCGGAGGCAATACGCGGCGGGTGCAAATTGTAAGGGCTTGTCGTGATGACTCGTGGCTTCATTCGAGCTGTTTTTCTGCGCTTAGAAATTGAAGCTTCGGAAACTCCGCGAGGCGAGCGGCAGCGCGAATAATTCTCTTCTCGCTGCCTGGGGCTCCTCACCGCCCCAGCGTTGTGAAAGCGAGCGCTCGCAGTCATCGAGTGCGATGTCTTCGTGCTTGTCTCGGCGGACGTGAGATCACGCTTGTTTGGTTAGAAAGCGAATGTTTACTGCAATGCATACAGCCTACACCAGTACGGCGCTCACTTCGAGTAAATGTATGATACTTAGCTATAGATATCGGGGCTTCATCTT
Source organism: Dermacentor variabilis (assembly GCF_050947875.1). Classification (NCBI taxonomy): domain Eukaryota; kingdom Metazoa; phylum Arthropoda; class Arachnida; order Ixodida; family Ixodidae; genus Dermacentor; species Dermacentor variabilis. Next base: position 101,233,494 of record NC_134576.1, read on the forward strand.
TCGGTCGAAACTACAACGGTTTTTTTTTCTTTTTCAGCATGGATAGCGCGGGCTGGACTAAGAAAACCGGCTGCGACGTAGTCAGCCAGTTTGAGAGCAACCTCAACAGCTCGGAATTTTACACGGACAGCAACGGCTGGAAGAACATGCGCCGCATGTGAGTGTCTCGCACGACGTCCGGTGTCCAGCCACTTCTTTCTGGCAACCCTCACAATACATGCATTGGATAGAAAGTCTGTGCAAATTCTGTTAATCTATTTCTGTGACGTCTCACGAATATGTGTAGGCTGTCGCGCTGTCATGCACAAAGCTTTTTTTTTCTTTAACGGGCCTTCTATGCGAGTGAAACTAATTGAAGGTTCTTAGCGACCACTCAAAAGAAGCTTTCAACAATGATGTGTTAAGTTTAATTATCGGCTTGCGACAATTTAAATACCTATAATTTATATAGTTACGGCAAATATGTCGATGCCAGCTTTTGGGAAGCATAGAAAACACTATAAATTTAACCCACAACATAACCGTTACTGACAGCATTCATCCCAACAGTCTGAGTACAATACTTTTGTATGTTTCAGTCGTCTACGACTTGCTAGGTTCTAGAGACAGCACTAAAAATAACATTGCGCTTTCTACTAAGCCTAACTCATAAAGTAATAACTGACAATGGGTTGTTCCAGTAGCGACATTATTTTGCTTTTATGAGTCGAAGAAATCAAATTTCTCAATTTCTCAAATCAAATTATATCCGCTGCCCCGCAGAAGGACGCAGCAACCATACACGCTGCCGATTCCGTCCAACTACTATCCCGTCACATCGTGGATATACATCAAGGTACGTTTAAACTATGACACCCTTCTTCCACCCTCTCCCACTAATACCCAAACCAAAAAGATCAAAAATCCGGGGCCTTACGCGCAAGATTGACGATCTGATTAGGAGGCGTGTCGTAGTAGAACACCCCGCACTCATTCTCACTACCTGGGGTCTTTCAACGTGCACTTTAACCAAGGTAAACGAACATTTCTTTTGCATTTTTCTATCTTCGAAATGCGGCCGCCTCTGTCGAGATCGAGCTTAGCAGCGCAACGCCATATCCACTTGGCTACCAGGGCTGTAGTCTTAGAATTGAGTGAAGGTAATTTATTGCAGCTTTGTAAGGGAAGGGAACGCTATTAGCGTATAAGGTTTATTCTCATTTGTATCGTATACTATGTAATAAAGCAGCACCGCGTCAGCTGCCTTTTGATATATGCAGTTATTCGAACCAGCAAGCTGAAGGTTATGTTTCGGCTCCCGCAGGACCGAATCAAGGGGCTTCAGATGATGGTTCTACCGGACCGTCCCCAGGGAGGCAGCAGCCTGCGCTCTGGACAGCTCGAGCTCATGGTATAACATGCTTTCCACCTACCGGTTTACGTGTCACCTAAATTGCAGCGAGTGATATCCTTTCCCAGTGCGCGGAGTTATCAGGCACAGGAGCGAAACATGCCCTCGGATGTACAAACATACTGTCACGTTGCGGAAATCAAGGAAACACACGTAAACGGGAATTTAGAAGTTCTTCAGCAAGCAACGCAACGTTACACCAAACAAGGTGGCTGCCGAGACCGATCCCACCTCGACACACTTATCAAATCGTCTCCTCTTTGTCGTTGGCACCACTCTTGGTTATAACAGAGATTTGGCTTGTCCGTTAGAGTATTGTCGCTTGAGGAATGCACGGTTAGAGGAGAGGGGCACACCAGCAATAACGCTGGTATAACGAACACTTACCACGAATAACTTAACCAGAGAGCGCACTAAACTAATACTACCGGTGACCTACCACATTCTATGATAACCTTCAGGTGCAAGTAGCCTTAGGCCAGATTTTTATAACTTGATAAAGTGTAAGCTTGGGTGAGTTCGTTTGCACAGAGCTCGTGTCCTCGTTTATTGCGCGGTGCAGACGTGTAGATCTAATGTAGCCTTGTAGCGCGAGTGCCAGGCGCGTCGTTACTCTCGACACTAGGGCTTTCGTCACTCTCGACACCGTTACTCTCGACACCCCCACTGCCATCGCCTTCTGGCGAGGGCAGCGGGGGCTCCGTGAGACGGGAGAAAATGGCCGCACTCGCGGTGCGTATTCGCACAGTGCGTTTTAAGGCGAAAGACCTTATGTGCCCCACGAAGCGGAAAGTCAGGCGTTAGCATCCTATATGGCAAGCAAATTGCCACGTGACCAAGTGATGACGTCACGTTCCCGGCGCTGGACCTGCTGCGGTGAATCCCACGGTTTTCCGAATTGGGCCAAGCCACGGCGTCCGTCCGACACCGCGGCTTTGACCACTTAGAAAACAGGTTTGACCCACGTTCGAAATTCCGACCTGACCAACTCCCTAAATGGACTGGGCCCACCCCAAAAATTTGGGTGGCCCACCGTCAAAATTGACTTTACCCAATTCGAGCACATGACCAAAGGAAAAGTATCGCGTGGAAGAGTCACAGAATGCTTTCGCATTCAATTTACTTAAGGAAATTTAAGTGCCTCTGTGACGTTTGGACGTCGTCTTGCGACATCTGCTGAGCTGTTTGTTTTATACGTGTCCTTATCGCATATGCTGAGCGGGATGTACGTACAAAGGTTATTCGTCCAGGCGGCGCTGTGCCGTCGTTGGCTGCAACAACAACCAGCGAAAGAGAAGGCAGCCCATGCAATGAGCCCTGCGACGTTCACGGAGGTACAAGGCGCTCGTTTCCTTGTGTGTGGAGTGTGTTCACTGCTCAAGTTTCTCGCGGCGCCTGAGGAGCGACACTATAGCATAGTGCCTTTAAATAGGAATGACTTCGTGCCCAGCGACCTTGCTCGGGTCGTTCAGTCGTCGTAAACTGCGCGATAATGTGCGTTCTGCCTTCCCGTGCTGAGGGCCTGCGATGACATGACAGTGCCTTTTACGAACTTTCGAAGTTCTCGGCAACATCCAGTATATTTGAGAATGCCGTACTGACAACTGAAAATTCGTAACACTATAAGATGTAGCTGTGTGGTTTTCTGGTATTTAAAATACCATATTCTATAAATAAGGGGAAAAAATCTATGACATAAGAAGCACCTCCCCCTCAGGAGGATAAGATGATGACATCGTCTGTCATGGCGCACCCTACTCTGGCCTTGTTTAACACGTCGCTGCTTGACCAAATGTAACAAGGTGACGGCACCGGCGTTGGTACTGCCGTCCGCGTCTCCGGTAACCCAGTACCGCAGTACTTTTATACGGCGGAAGTTCAAGCTCTCTGATGTCACGAAACCACCGCGTGTCGGCATTGTAAACGCTGTAAAGGCTGTACGCTGGCGCCGATTTCTGGTTAAATAAGAGTCACGACGCGGGAAGGATAGTCATGGCACTGCAGAAGCGTCCTTTCAACCTCACCTGGTGCCGCCTATTGGTACTGCATTCACTTGCACGTGAAATTACTCAATCCCCAGCTATGCCATTTCTGGCCATATTCCTGCGCGTTACACGACCAAGAGTAAAAGTTAGCTTGACGGCAGCCGTTTCTTGTTAAAAAATATTCGCGGCTGAGTACTTCTCGTATTCCAGAAATGCCATTTCATTGTACCGCACACTTTATTACAAAAATCTGCAGTAAGGGCACGCGGCGCTAGTTTGTGCAAGAGGATCTAGTATTGAGCCCTAACCAACTGAATCCGCCGTGTTAACTGAGCGGCCATGACAATGTGTTGCTATGGCGTTCCGAAAGCCATTAGAAGCGTTGTTTATTCCTGCAATTGTTAACTAGTCAGCACGTCGTGACAATGGTTGCCATGTGTTTTTCGTACGGCGCTCAAAGGCGACAATGATAAGCTCGCAATTTATTTTATTGCGATAACAATTATACGGACACTCCAGTCGCATTCGCGCCGTCGCCGTGATGTTCTCCATAAAGTTCAAGTGCGATAATACCGCGGCCGCGCGCCGTATGTTGTCGGTGCGAGTGCAAGTGACAAGGTTGGTGGCTCGACCTCGCACGCGCTAGGGAGAAAGGCGGGGAGGAAGCGCGCCGTCTTCCGTCGTGCTCAAGGAAGAAGCAGGGGGAGGCATTCTAGTCCGGCACCGGCTGAGTATACCGCGCGGCTGAGCACGGCCACGCGGGCCGTATCTTAAAAACCATCCGCGATGCGTACATAATCCAGGCACGCCGTGGGCAGGTGCTTCGTGTGCACTGCGCTTCACGCCGCATAGTTCGCGTTGAAGCGACAGGCAGCACGAAGGGCAAATTTGTTGCCTGCTGCTTCCGCCCTTCCTGACGCCAGCGTTTTGGCACCGAGTGTCCACGGTCATCGAGTGAGATGTGCTTATGTTTGCCTGTGCGTGCGTGACACCATGCTTGTAAATTAGGAAACGAATGTTTGCAAGTTTAATACAGCCCATTAAACTACTATCTTTCCTTCTTGTAGCTGTCTCTAATAGTGTGCTGTCGCAATCGATGCCAGCTTAACTCTCGATATTAGGACGCAGGGAAACAATGAAAGAAATTCCATCACAGCAGCTGTGTTTAGAAGATGCACCTTTTCGCCTATTACAAAAGTCGCTGTGAAAGCCCACCGTGACATTCTCTCTGCTTTCCTCTCAAAGCACATTTCAACACAAGTGTAGCGTCAGAGAAGCAAAAAATAGTGATATTTTGATGGTGGTAACGTACGTGGGAGGGCCGTTCTTCCCAAGATTTTTCGTAAACCCCCAATGCACGCACTTGTGCCTAAGCGTGTTGATCTTGTTCACTTTCTCACGCAACTAAGTGTGACGACGTACGTCGCTGTTTGTTTTCCTGATTGCTTGCTTGTTTGCTTGTTCTTCGCTGTTGTCAGTCGTCGTTTCGGAGGCAGAATCTATTTTTTTATTATTATTTTACAGTCAAGCAGAGGTTACCCATCTTTGTATTATTATTTTACTGTCACGCAGCGATTTACGCTATACTTTTGCGCGGCTATTTGGATTTGTCGTCGACTTCTGCCTATGTGATAAGGCCAATTACCGCAAATTTTCTGTCCCCTTTGTATTTCACATGTAATTATTGGGTAAGCAAACCTAGAACCAGCAATTCTTTACATCCTCGTTATGTAAAACATGGCACCGTAAGCGTCCTTAGGGCCGGCTATTCCAGAATTCCCAAATATAGGTATGAATAACGCGGAGAAAAACAACCAATAATATGCAAAAAAAACTTAACACGCGTTAGACACGCAAAGACGGGTCACAAGCACATGAATAGTGTCAACATACAGGCATTGGGGGCGGCTGCATGTACGATCCCGTACCTGGACAGTGGCGAAATCGGTCTATTCTCTATTCATTCTGGGACCTGCACGTGTGATTGGCAGCTGGCGAATGACGTGTTCAGTCAACGCGAAACGTGAGCATCCGTGATGCAGGTGCATCGCCGCCACAGCACCAACGACGCCCTCGGGGTAAGCGAGAGCTTGCAAGAAATGGGCGCTGACGGTGCTGGCCTGGTGGTGAAAGGCACCCACCGGCTGTTCTTGGGATCCATAGCAGAGGCGGGACCCTTGCTGCGGCCGCAGGCACTTCAGCTGGTCTACAGACCACTCCTTGTCTTCACTCCCGCCGGATGGAGGCCGAAGAAAGAAAAGGTAATCGTTCGTGCTGCGTGAAAACATCCTTTAGACTACACGCCTTCCGCTTCTATTTTAGTGTGGAGCGTAGTTTGCATCACGTCAGGCACTTGTGCGGTAGTCAGGTTCCTGTCTCGCATCGTTTTATGACTCAAACCTTGTCATTCTCGACGTGTCGCATATGATATGCTGAATTTGTTGCCTCGAGGGGCTGATTTGAGCGCGGGAAGCTAAAAGGGATACTAAAATAAAATATAAAGTCGCGATAGATCACTACATTATTCTGCTACAAGTATATCACCCTTCTTTTTTTGGGCGCTAATTTATCGATTTGTCGCGTAGGAAATTGCCGCCCATGGGTTCCGCTACTGCTCCTCAATTTCAAACTCCCGCGCCACGATCAACGAGTTGACGTAACCTCAACGCGACTCTATGCTGCTCCATGTGAATGATCAAGTGCTGACATCGCGTGAGAGTTGCCGTAGTCTACAACAGGTGGCGTCGCTTCTAATTTCCATTATCGACAAACTGTCGCTTAGCACTGTTTTCGCTGCGAATACTGAATTCCTTATCACGGATGCGTAATATTTCACTCTAGATGGAAATAATATTCTTCTTTGGCGTCCCGTTAACACAAAGCTCATAGTTGCGTTTTCGACATGATGTTGTGAAGTTTCACCAGTGGCTAGTTCGACAAATGAATTAATTATTAAATACTTTAATATATTGTATGTAACTCAAATGACCTTTCGTTGCTTATTTTGTGCGTCCAAATATACTCTCTATGGCCACAAATGAAGTTGAACAAGTCGCTTCATTTTTTCTGGGTGTGGTACTGCGTTTGAGCATCAACGGATCGATGAAGAAAACAATTAAAGAGACGCTAAAGGCAAATACTAAGTCGACGTGGACTGTTTAAATACCATTCCAGAAACCTCGAGACGCTTGTTTCCTGCCAAAAAAAAAAAAGACTTAGTTTACGAGAAAATTGTATCTGAACGGTCCGAATACCTTTTTCGAAATTCAAATCTCGCGCCACCTAACCGGAGGAGCGGTGACGTTGCTTAGGCCATCAGCGCCCTCTGCTGCCGTCGGTGAGTAAAACGGCGCCCGACAGACGGCGGCACCGAGCCTAGACAGAGCAGCGGATTCACCGCTGCAGCTGCTTTTTGGTCAAGTGGCGCAGACCGTGCGGGCATCCCGCGACACCTTGTGCGAGTTTCGCGAATCAGCAAAACCAGCGCAGCACTACGCGATCAGGGAAGTATTCAAACGCGAAAGCGTGGGCGGCGCAGAATCGAGCGAGGACGAAACCTTTCGATTGCCCGCGCCGTTGTCAACGGAAATTCCCTTTTCCGTCGGCCATTTCCCAATGGAATAAGTTTACTAACGATATTGTGTGTTGCAATAACATCAACTCTTTTATTAACCGCATTCAGTGTATTGACTTTTCAGCATGGTTTTTTTTTTATCCTTACATTTCTGTACCACTCCTGCACGGGCCGTGAAGGGCCTGCAGTATATTAAAATAAAACAAATTTCCACGAGTTCTTTTTTCTAAACATCAAATGGAACTGCAAAAGTAGCTTTTTATTTCATCTGATTATGCAATATGAGCGTGTGTTTTCGCAACGAGTAGTTGAGTGCTAGTGACAGAAATTAACTCAGGAGTGCTTCGTCATCGGGCAAATACTTGAATGTCTCAGGGAAGCCTCTAATCATGTCCGGCATTTACCTCAATTTCTCGATTATTAAGGCTCTGGTCGCGATAATATTACTACGGGGTAGTATTGATGCCTTGGAGATTCTCGAGCACTAATCTTTCACTATAGATTGACTCAGTGTTTGCCTTTAGTGTCCCTTTAAGGGTCCGTCGTAACGAATCAGTTTGGAACCCGCTGCATAAGAACCGGATTCATGTTGAAAATTTAGTACTAGAAAAGACGAAGACAAATGAAGAACGCGTCACGAATGGTGTGGGAATAAAAATGAGAATATTTTCGTCAGCCAACCCTCTAAAGAGCTGTGCGAGAAAGTGCTGTCTTCTTGGAGCAGGATGACTACCACATTTTCGTATCTTGGTTCAGTGTGCGATAGAGCCCTGTTTTGACGTCAAGATCATGCTTCTTCTAGTTGTGTTATCGCTGTAATAAGTTTCCTCTCCGCATCCATGCGCAAGTCTTACAACATTTTTTTTTTCTCCTGAAGTAAACCTTCAGTTGTCAGAAAGCGCTCGTGGCACGTGTATTCTTTGTCTTCGTCTTTTCTAGTGCTAAATCTTTAACGTGAATCAATACCGACTTGGTCAGTTCACTCTCCATAAGAACCGGATTCTTTATACACTTAGTAACAAACCAAGTTCTGTCTGCATTATAGTCCGAATACGCACGTATGCTTGGCGCGCAGAAACCGTCCCAAAGTGCTACTTGTCAAGAAATAAGTGTGCATGCGTCTGTCGCCTACGAAATAAGTAAGCCACAGTCTCATACATGTACTTCTCTCATGTTAATAACAACTAGTGCTGTAACACGCTTGGAGCGTAAATCATGTCTCATAGGAACAGTGGACCATTGGCAAAAATATTCTGCGCCCGCACGCGAAAGGTTCTCCAACCTGAAGTTCTCACATGGACGGTTCACCACTTTCTAAAAACGCAATAAGTCGTGGTGTAACGACTCCAACGCGCGTTCCTTTTTCTTCTTTGTTTCTTTTGCGACAGCAATTGCATAGGCACTCCTGACACATTTGTGCCGTCGGCGTCGCCGTTATGTTCCGTTAAAGTCAAAGGGTAATAACATCGTCACAACCATGCCGTATGTAGAAGTGAAAGCGTGCGAACACGAGCCAACGATGATGGCTGAATCTCGCGCGCCGAAGGGAGGAAAGCGGGAAGGAAGCGCGCCGTCTTCCGCCGCACGCAAGGTAACGGGGAGAAGGGAGGGAGAGGAGCCGCGTGGGGCACGGCCGCACGGGGCCATGCTGGCCGTTATCTTGAAAGCGATCTGCGATTAGTGCAGAGTCTACATGCGCCGAGGGCTCATAGCTTCGTCTGCGTGCCGTGTTCTGCTGCTAAGTTTACGTTGAAGCGACAGGTAGCACGAAGGCAAATTCGCTCGTTGCTGCTGCCGTGCTTCCTCACTCCATCGCTTCGACAGCGAGTGTCCGCGCTTATTGAGGGAGATGTGTTCATGTTTACTTGTGCGCGCATGACACCATGCTTGTTCATTTAGTCAGTAAGCAAATGCTTACGGACGTTTATGCGGCCGATAAAACTACTGTCCTTACTTTGTATCGATGTCTATTAATCTGACATCGCCATCGATGCTTCGCCTTCCGGGCGAAACTGCAACTTTCTTTTTTTAACTTGAGACAGCATAAGTCAATGACGGTTTATTACGGGTAATGAGGGCTGACAAACCAGCGAGACCAGCGATGAAGAGCGCGCGTTCTAGGCCACGTTATCGTTATCTATTGAAACGCAAGTGACTCAGCACGACTGCATCTGGCCGGGAAGCAGTCAAATATCACCGATAGTGACAACGGGGATATGCCTCGTTTTCCAGTAGAATTTTGCAGTTCATCCACTGCCCGGAAGAGGTCCGCCGATACTTTGCAAATCGTGATACTTTGCTTTCACAAGGTAGACAAAGAAGTTTTGAGGAATAGAAAAAAGATTTAAGGAGATGTACACAAGAATGCTTGGATGAAAAGCATGTGTAACATGCCTGATTACCTCAAACAAGGTCGTGATTTGAAATGAAGAGTTCGACGAAGACACGTCACGTCAGAATTGCGCAAAGTAAGATCAAATGGACGCCGACCAAATACATAAAAAGAAAAGAAAACAGGTTTCGGGCTCCCAAACGGGAGCCTTGTTCGCCTTGAACAAAGGTCCCGTGTGGTAGTCGAAACGTCTCGTTTTCCTTTTCATGTTTTTGGTCGGCGTCCGTTTTACGTTTTGACCACGGTAGTCGCTATTCCTCACTGCCCCGCTTCAAAGGGGAAGCCAATAAATCATCATCATCATCATCGTCTGTTTTTCTAATTAAGCAAAGGCGCGTGCTTCCGCGCCGGAGACGCAGGACAGGTACGCGTGAATAATTGCAAACCTTACCGCGGTCCTTCGCCTCAACGATTTTGCGCCAACGCCCCAACTATATCTTTGAGATGATCGCCCCATGCTGATGACGATTATGGGGATGTTGATGAAGTAATTGCATAAGAAGACGTGAATAAATTGTAACATTTCGTAACACGGGTCGTCAAGAGCGCATGCGCATGCTCGCTTCCTTTACGGAAACGCGCCGGCATAAAATTTATTTTTTTTTAGAATTTCATTAACCGCTTCATATCGATTCCAACACGTGCGTTCGATCGGGATCATCTTTCTTTTTTCGCCTATTTTCCTCGGCCTCTCCCTAAATAAGTGGCCGTTTTCACGATAACAGCCTCGTGAACTTCTTTCTGCGCAATAACCGCTTAAGCAAGCGATAATGCAATACTGATCGCGTTCCTATAGAACGCTTTCTTTCTGTGCGCTTAGTCTCAGACTATGCGGAAAGCAAAATATTGAAAGTCTTTTTTTTTCCTTTTTTTTCTTTTTATTTCTTTCTACGGGACTGCTCCGGGTTTTACGACGAAATGCTGATTAGCTGAAAGCTTAAAATTCACCCATCATCCTCCGTGTCTCATACAACAATTGAACACTGTGGAGAAGCGGGCAACCTGTTGACTGTGGCCATATTTCATAGTGAACGATTTGATCAATCAAGCCTGTATTATTACAGGCGTAGCGATTTTAAGCATTGTAAGGTACAATTTGACGCTAGTTTTACTAATGACGTTAGCTTTATACTTCTGCATAGAGCAAAACAGAACATATCACCAGAGTTAAGGCTCACGATTTCCGCCGATAACCAGTTCTCTTGCTTCATGAATGCTTGGAAAAAGGCATATATTTAAGAATATATATTCTGAAGAGGTGGTCCTGAATTTTGCAATTGATCATTTCTTTTCATTGCAATTATTTTACTAGAACTTCTTAAAGCAATTCTTTGCAGTAAATATTTTCTTGTTCCATTACATTGTGCACATATCTTTTCTTTAAATTAACATGACAAACATAACAAAACGTTGGTTTTGGTTAACTTTAAGCCATAAGTTTCACAATGAGGTGCTTTATGTAATGATATGAAACAAACTTCCTTTTTGTCAATATCTCATATTGATATTAAGCGAGACATTTTTTTTTCTAAATTTGGCCTTCTGAACCGCACTCGGCATAGTTCAGTACTAACACTTTCCCGCATGGCGCAATGGCTCTCAAGCTTCAGCAAATCAGTATGCACAGAGTGGGATTGTAACGTGAATTTCCTCAGCACCGGAGGGCCTGGCCGTTTTGCGTAGTACCAAAATGTATACCATAACTATCGTCCTTGCCTTGCCTTCCTGTCGTTCCTACCAGAGCGTGCCAAAAGCCGGGAGGTAGGACGAGTGATATCGCAGTTCTCTTCTTTTATTGCAGCTTGTCTTCTTTTTCTTACTTTCTGTTCAATCACAGCTGTCTTAAAAAGATTATGGAATTTAATTCTGGGTTTTTATGTGCCAAAACCACGATTTGATTATGAGGCACGCCGTAGTGCAGACTACGGAATAATTTTGACCACCAGGGAGATCCTTAACGTGGCCCCCCAATGCACGGGACATGGGCGTTTACACATTTCGCCCCATCAAAATGCAGCCGCCGCTTCCGGGATTCGATCCCGCGACCTCGTGCTTAGCAGCGCAGCACCATAGCCGCTAAGCTACCGCGGCAAGTAGCAATAACTTGAGAACACACACCTTAGTGCGCATTATGGATGTCTAATGCGCATCGAGTCTTTATCCCAGATCACGGCACGAGACAACAGCCTTTCCGCAAAAATACACCTGGAAATTAGTTTCCGCGAGGCTTTAAATAATCATGTCTTTTTTTTTTTTTCGCGAGAAAATGGAAGATGGTGGAGGAACATTTAGCTTGGAATGATCCCGTAATCGAGGGATCGCGGCATAATAACCGGCCCTGTTTAAGGCGTGTACAATGTGCTCCAGAAACCACAGTGACGTCAGCTTTCGTACTTTCCAGTTCACTGGACTACGGGCGCCGCTTCCAAGTACAGTACATGTGCTGACGCTGGAGAAGCTCTCGGCAAATCGAGTACTCCTCCGCCTGGAACATCTCGCCGTCACCAAAGCGTTCGTCATGCTCAATGTCACGGTAAGTGGACGCGCAACTACAGAGTTCTATAGCTTGTCCGTATCGGTAATCACCGTTCACCGGATGCCGAGTTACAGGGAGCAGCCGAGTTGGCGGCGCCGTCTGGAGGAGCACAGTTTAACCAGAGGGCACACACAGTTGTCGCTGCAATAACTAAGCATATTCTACCTATGTGCTGGTGTTACAAAAGCACCGGTAGCGATGCAATGAACAGCAGCTCCTATCGTTGTTTTGGTATTCCTTCGACGACAACACCCGCGCAACAAAATAACATTTGGCAGAACTCATCTCACGACGACTGCCAACGGTAATGTGTTTAGCATTGAATCAATACAGTGACACAACGTATTGCCGTCATCGGTACGACTTATGTATGAGGCGTGTACTGCAGCGGGACTCCTCTTTCGCGCTTCCTTAGGAACACCTGGCGCCATCTAGTGCCGCCGCCGCGAAGCTCGAGTGGCCTCCAAAATGCACGGCATGTCGGTCCCTGTGAACGCTTAGAAAAGCGTCGTGCGGCAACGGGGATCCTCACTCGCGCTATTTTGTTTTCTGGGCGCGCTGCACCACCTAGCGGAGCTGCCGAGACGGCCGCGAATGGCCTCAGAGACCAGAAGCGTGCGTGTCTCGCCGGTGCCTGCGAACACTGAGAATTGTTTCCTCGCTTGCCGCCCATCCTGTAGCACATACTCAGTGATCCAGGTTGGTTAGGGATTTGTTGAAGAGCGGCACACACCCAGTGTATTTGAGGCGCAGCATCCTAAAGGGTCTGGTCGCTGTCCTTGAGGAACCCTTGTGACGTGGGTTCAATTTCGTTCGGCATTCGAGAGATTTAAGCGAACGTTTTAGTCATCGTATAGAGGCACATTCCCAGGGGCACCTAACTAGTTGTCTGAGTTGGCGTCGAAGACATTCGTTGAATAGCGGCACACGCTAAATGGCATATACATAGTGACCCAAGATGGCATCAAAAAGGTTCATCGAAGAGCAACACTAACCGACTCGCACATACCCAGTGCTGGAAGTCGGCATCGAAGAGTCTCATTGAACAGCCGCACCTACAGTGATCCATGTCTGCGTGAACAAGTTTCGTTGAAGAGCGGCACATAAATACATAGCCCCCGCGAACTGCATAAAGCACCCTGAGAATGCTAACGCAATGGATACGTTTTACGCGTCGTTGCACAAACGTCACAGGATGTCGTTTCCAGCGTTGTTACTACAGCCCACGTTTACAGTAACCCCGTATTTCCATAAAGAACAATTCGTATACTAACAGGCTAAAACTGTTTAACAAAGAGTTTCAGCTTGTTCGTAACGTAATTGGAGTTAACGGAATGCTGTGTTACCGTGGCATATAAACTTGAGATTCTAAACCTCTACTGCTTATCTCGACTGCTGACAGGTTGATGCTTCCGTCCACTTTAAATCCAAGCGCTTCTGGAAGGTCTCGCTGGGTGAATCCCTTCGCATTCCCTTAGGATGTGCCGAATGGTCTCGGGATTTTCGCCGCACGCATGCATGATCTGGTTGCGAATATTCGCTCCGGTATGTTTGCTTAATCACGCACATTACTCGCGCCATCTTCTGGTGCAAAGTTTAACCAGAGAGGACAGAGAGTTGTCGTTGCGGTGAATGACCACATTCTAATCATCCGCTACTGAGATCAAGGCATTCGATAGCATTCAGTTGCGTTCGTTTTTATATTTCGTTTGGCGAGAACGTCTCCTGGGAGACTCGAAAATTGTTTCACGCCTTGTTGGACAAATCGTCGCAACCGGCATATCTTACTGCCTTTCAGGTTTACCGTAAGCTGGAATTTCCGTACGTATATGGACAAGGTAAAACTCTCTAATACGCAACTTTGTTTTTGTCAGATCTGCAAATTCCTGAGATGAAAAAGAAAAATATGCAGATACACCCAACTTGTTGAAATTTGAGAAGCGAAGCTTTCTTGAAGCGGTTGAATAAAGGCCATGCAAGTCATTATATTCTTCACAGCGGTTTGAACCACAGCGATTACTTGCCTGCCAGTGCATGTAGACGGCAGGACACGGAAACCATTTTGCCCGCGAGGAACGCGTAAAACGTGTCACACTTCGCGTGAGCAAGACCTCGGAATGGCAAACCAAGAACATACAATAATATATTCGTTGCTGGCTGATTAATGTTACGTATATTTTAAAGCATGCGAAGCAAAAGACAAAATAATATCGTTTTCTATTTTTCCCAGAAAACGAATACAAAATGCGGGACTATCTTCAACAGCGGCGCAAGAGGCCTGCTTTGGTGTCGCAGCCTTCCCTTCACAGCCAAGAAAAATTGGTCGCGAGCAATAGTGTCCTACGAAGTTGTCTGGAATTCTGAAAGCCACTCGTTTAGATTCATCATCATCATCAGTCTGGTTACGCCCACTGCAGGGCAAAGGCCTCTCCCATACTTCTCCAAATACCCTGGTCATGTACTAATTGTGGCCATGTTGTCCCTGCAAACTTCTTAATCTCATCCGCCCACTTAACTTTCTGCCGCCCCCTGCTACACTTCCCTTCCCTTGGAATCCAGTCCGCAACCCTTAATGGTCATCGGTTATCTTCCCTCCTCATTACATGTCCTGCCCATGCCCTCCCCCCCATTTCTTTTTCTTGATTTCAACTAAGATGTCATTACCTCGCGTTTGTTCCTTCACCCAATCTGCTTTTTTCTTATTCCTTAACGTTACACTCATCATTCTTCTTTCCATAGCTCGTTGCGTCGCCCTCAATTTAAGTAGAACCCTTTTCGTTAGCCTCCAGGTTTCTGCCCCATACGTGAGTACTGGTACGAGAAATACGTGAGCTGTTATAGACTTTTCTCTTGAGGGATAATGGCAACCCGCTGTTCATGATCAGAGAATGCCTGCCAAACGCACATCAGCCCAGTCTTATTCTTGTGATTATTTCAGTATCATGATCCGGATCCGCGGTCACTACCTGCCAGAAGTAGATGTATTCCCTTACCACTTCCAGTGCCTCGCTACCTATCGTAAAGTGCTGTTCTCTTCCGAGACTGTGAAATATTACTTTAGTTTCCTGCAGATTAATTTTTAGACCCACCCTTCTGCTTTGCCTCTCCAGGTCAGTGAGCATGCATTGCAATTGGTTTCTCGAGTTACTAAGCAAGGCAATATCATCAGCGAATCGCAAGTTAATAAGGTATTCTCCATTAACTCTTATCCCCAATTCTTCCCAATCCATGTTTCTGAATACCTCCTGTAAACACGCTGTGAATAGCATTGGAAAGATCGTATATTCCTGCCTGACGCCTTTCTTTATGGGGATTTTGTTGCTTTCTTTATAGGAAAACTACGGGGGCTGTGCAGCCGCTATAGATATCTATCAGTATTTTTACATACGGCTCATCTACACCCTGATTCCGTAATGCCTCCATGACTGCTGAGGTTTCGACTGAATCAAAGGCTTTCTCGTTCATCAATGAAAGCCATATATAAGGGTTGGTTATATTCCGCACATTTCTCTATCACCTGATTGATAGTGTGAATATGGTCTATTGTTGAGTAGCCTGTACGGAATCCTGCATGGTCCTTTAGTTGATAGAATCTAAGGTGTTCCCGATTCTATTTGCGATTACCTTAGTAAATACGTTGCAGGCAACAGACAGTAAGCTGAACGGTCTATAATTTTTCAAGTCTTTGGCGGGCCTTTTCTTATGGATTAGGATTATGTTAGCGTTCTTCCAAGATTCCGGTACGCTCGAAGTCATGAGGCATTGCGTATACAGGGTGGCCAGTTTCTATAGAACAATCTGCCCACCATCCTTCAACAAATCTGCTGTTACCTGCAGCTAATCTTCTGTTAATCGTTTAGATTACAGTCCCCTAAAGTGATTTATATATGTCAAAAATGTTGGAAGCGTTTCATAAACTTGAAAACTCCAAGAACACGAGGTCACGACTAAACGTGTAAGGAATGCTTATGTATATAGGGGAATAATTGGGCTTAAAGCAAACTTTGTTGCGCTATGTATTAAGTATTTGAAATAAAGTACGGTGCTTGTTTAGGAGTGTAGTCTCATGGCTTTTAATAATAGCGGTACCTTTGCAACTTAGGCGACTTATTTTGAGAAAATATATAGAGAAACCTAGAGCATGTGTCGATCCTAAAAAAGAGTCTTTCTTGCGAATGCGCGCAATAATGGTTAGAATCACACCTGTACTTTTCTTACTTCTTTCGCTGTTTTCATGGCTGATTTTCTGTTATATTGAAATGTGACGTTAACAGTCTATTCAAATTTTGCTCTGGCTTTCAAGCAAGCGTTTACCCTTTTTTTTTGGGGGGGGGGGGGGGGGTGATCTCGTTTTGCAAAAAAAAAACATGGCAGTTTTACTCGAAGGGCGAAACATAAGATAGTAGTTCGCTATTTTTGTGGGTTGGTAAAGTTAGTCCTAAGTAATCAGAATCGGTTTTATTGTGATGATAAGACAGATTACAAGATGTTAATATACTGAAGGAGGTCCCGAAGTCAAAGACTACAATGGGACCTCCTTTATGAACTAAACGTAGTCATACCTGTGGTTAGCCGCAAGTGTCAACACGCTACGCCTAAAGAAGTAGCACTGTCGTCGCACTGAGCATGCGCAGAATGCTACGGCAGCTTTCGCGCGTTGTGTGCCTCCACTGCTTTTTGAATTTAGTGTGAGGCCCTAACGCCCGCAGAGGCGATTCAGCGTAAGAAACATGTCGGTGCCTTCCAGGCGATAGCCATGTTTGCCTGAGAAGATTTAAGATTAAAGGCATTCTCTGTGACTTAAATGTTTGGGTGTAGTCGCCGCGCTGCAATGGTAAAAAAAAAAAAATCTGAGAAATAAGTCAGTCAGGATAATAAAACCTGGCCAGGACGCATTTAACGTTTCAAGAATGTAGCGTCTACCTAGCATTCCGAATCACTTGCGCGGAACATCACGGCATTCCTACCGCCCTCGCTATAGAGGTCTGCAGTGCCTTGAAATAAAATTATGATACTTTGAAGTACTTATCGGCAGACTATCACATTTGGTGACTGAATATCCTTGCTAGACGTAGTTTCAATGCATGGTTTATTTATTTATTTATTTATTTATTTATTTATTTATTTATTTATTTATTTATTTATTTTCATATACTGCAGTAGCCTCTGGAAAAGCCATAGCAGGAATTTATTCATCAGATTTCAACATAAGTTCGCACAAGAACCCACAGAATAAAGAAAACTAAAATTAGATAAAAATCAGATAATTCAAAAGGCGGAAGCACATAGAAAAAGGACAGGTAATTGAAACACTCGCGATACAAAAATTTTAAAAGTATGAAATTTAGATAACAAAAACAGCATGAACAGTATCGATAAATCAAACAAACACTCAATTGCGAGATAAACCGGCACACAGCAGGCAAAAAAAAAGAAAGAGCGCGCTACTACGTCCACACATAATTCGGTAATGGCGTCCAAACAGCGTTCACGAGGTCAGATCGGTGCTCCTTACAAAAGCAATGTTCCACCATGCCAGATGACGCTTGTATAGCCAATGGAATCATTTTGTCGATTGATCCTCAAGCTCTTCAAGTTCTTCAAGTTCTCAGTATATGCCGCTTGTTTTCTATGTGCGAAATTAAATTGAAGAAGCGCGAACTTCGAAGTGCTAAATTTTTTGCACCAAGGCATCGCTTAGCCAAATTCTATGATGTCATCTTTCCTCTTGTAGAAATCGCCATGCTTTTACTACTAATTACACACGTGTGTGTGTGTGTGTGTGTGTGTGTGTGTGTGTGTGTGTGCGTGTGTGTGCGCGCGCGTGTGTGTGCGTGTGTCTGTGTGTCTGTGCGTGTGTGTGTGTGTGTGTGTGCGTGTGTGTGTGTGTCTGCGCGTGTGTGTCTGTGTGTGTGTCTGTGTGTGTGTGCGTGTGTGTGTGCGTGTGTGTGTGTGTGTGTGTGTGTGTGTGTGTGTGTGTGTGTGTGTGTGTGTGTGTGTGCGTGGGTGTGTGTGCGTGCGCACGGTAAGGATCCTCCTCGTGATTAAAAAACTAATCCGGAGTCCCCTCACTACGGCGTACCTCGTAATCAAATCGTTGCTTTGGCACGCAAAATCCCGGAATACAATTCAATTCGATTCAACATATTTAATTTGCGATTCTGAATCATTGAGTTAATTAGTGATTCAGTCGATTATGCATTTCGATTTCTTGTGCGAGTAATGTAGTGCACGCTAAGCAATCCAACTCAAGGACTACAATTGCGCCATTTTCCAGGGGCAAAAAAAAATTATGTACCCTCTAAAAAGAAAAGCCGTACGTTGCCACAAGTGTGTCAGTCGCAGCGCTCCTTTAATTAAAGCCGTCTCCGACTTCTACTTGATTTGATTGATTGATTGATTGATTGATTGATTGATTGATTGATTGATTGATTGATTGATTGATTGATTGATTGATTGATTGATTGATTGATTGATTGATTGATTGATTGATTGATCATTCGCTTGATTGATTGATTGCTTGAGTGTTTGATTGCTCAGTTGCTCGATTGATTTATTGCTCGATTGAGTAATAAATTGATTGATTGCTCGTTTGATTGATGGATTTATTTATTGATTGATTGATTGATTGATTGATTGATTGATTGATTGATTGATTGATTGATTGATTGATTGATTGATTGATTGATTGATTGATTGAGTTGCAGCGGATGTTGGCGGACCACCTACTGAAAGACCTGCAACCAGTCACCCTGGCAGCGAACCAGTTCCTTCCGAACGCCACGCGAGAACACTGGCCGACGGCGAGGCCCGGTCTACAGCGACCCCACGTGGAGAGCATACGAATGACTTCTCCCGAGGTTATGATAGTGCCCAGCACCGGCGACAGCGTAGTCAGGCTCAAGCCGCGACAAATAGTCACGTTTCTGGCTACCGTAGTCGACGAATGACTTGGCGCGGGCGAAAAAACGCGTAGCATTAAATGTATTGATGTTATACGTGTGTATTTATGCCTACCATCACTCTCGAATATTGATAGAGTAGATTAGAGTGCATTAGCGCCTTCGAAGGGAGCGGGCTGCGCGCACGATTGTGCACGCGAAGGTATGCACTAAAATCAAAAACGCTGATCGAAGTAATTATAACTGCTCACATACATCTTGGAGCACGTTTGCTCAAAGGCTTCCTGCTAGCTTTAATAACATGTGTAAATTTTTCTAGTAAACCAACTTGAAGAAAAGACAGCTAGCTGTTTGCTATCGGTGTCAGTATGTCATCCCGCAGTGCGTCTGCTTCATTCATTGCTCTTGACAAAGTTTTACAACAGACATTTTTCAAGTATGCTGGAGAGGAAATTGTTGACGTTGTGATGTTTGACGTCTATGTAGAAAGTTCCCGCATGTAGTCGGCATACTGTAAGCTTGGCAAAACTCACAGAAGCAAGAAAAGCTGTTCATTTGCCCGGTTACAGTACACTTAATTGTTCTGATGATGCAAAATCAAGTGAAATTAAATGTTGAATTAACGAAAAAACTGGCGCCTCATGGGGTTATTTTACGTGTGAAGTCACATAACCTTGTTACAACGCCCTGCGGGGCCCATTAAAAGGAAGTCAAGGTGGTGGGATGATGCTTATATTTTTCTTCCCAATTATAGAGTTCTTACAGAATTTGTGTTTAGTTCAGTCCGTCATGTCCCGTTCTCTCACAAAAAGAACTAAACTGACATCTGAAACCATGTGCAGAAAAAATAATTATTTTCTGCAAACATTGCAACAACCAAAAAGAAAAAAAAACGATATAGATTACTCACTGAACACGGCAAATCGAACGTTCCACCAGCAGCGGTTCCGTTAATCGTTTAGCAATGTGGTTGCATGTAGCGATACTTAGCACATTGGAGATAAATGGAAACATACTGAGTATACAGTTTACCCGCCGCTATATCTTTCTTTTTCTTTGCTTCCGCAGGATCGAACTGAATAAACAAAAGAAAATCAAAAGCGAGTACAAATATGCACACCGTAGCTGAGAGCACTATGTACGCATATCTGACACACTTATGCGCATGCAGGACGAGCATCGTTCATGAACAGTTATGAAAAGTTTGTGAACAGTTCGTATATGATCAATAAAAAAATTTCTCGAGCGGATGGCACGCAGGAAAAGTACGGACACAGCACTGCATCCAACTTGCTGTATATACCTGCATGCCGTCGCCCCGTCGCCAACGAAATTTTGCGAAGATGAGCTGTACCTTAATGACAAAAAGTTGGTGTTATTTTCACAATGCATGTAATATACCTGAACTCCTTCTTTTGGTATTCTGTATGACACGAATGATATGGACGACGTTTAGAATAGCTGAAATGCAACCGTGCTAACGACATTTCCTAAACAACGTGTCCGTGAGCACGTTCTGAGGATACATCACACAAAAGGAATTGTAGAAAGTGCAAAAGGTGCTGTTTTAATGCAGTCAGCATTCGTAATTAGGGTACTTTATGCGCCCTCCTGGAACTGACTCTCTGACTACCTGTCAATTTCTTTAACCGTCTTTCCGCCGGCCTCGGTATCTGGGTAAACCACGATTGAATGGGTAGCGCACAGGGATACTATCTATGCTGACGGAACAGGGTTCCAAACCAACCGCCGGACCAACCTGTGTCGCTGGGTACGTGGCACTAAGGACCTACGTGCCACTCTTCAACGAGCCTCTCTGACGCTATGGGTCGCTGGGGATGCGGCACTGGGTCTGTACCCCTCTCTAGTTGTTTTTTTCTCTCTGACGCTGGATTGGAGCACTTAATATGTGCCACTCGATCTGCGCTGCTTCGTACGGAACCTCTTTGATACCAACTAGGGTCACACCGTATGTTACGTTGTGCAGCTCCTCAATGAACCCCCTCTGACGCTAACTTCGGTAACTATAGCACGTGCCCATTGGTATGCGCCGCTTTACAATGACAAAAGTCGTCCTTAAGATTGTCAGATGCTCCGCGGAATCGATCCGGCGCCAAGCGCGGACTTTGAGGCGGCGTCGCTAGAGGGCAGTAGCGTGTGCATTAAGGAGCGTGAGAAACGATGCCGGCTGCATACTTGTTTCGCCATCGGCAATACACGGTGTCTCTACATTGCTTCAGTGCTAATCGCAATAACACTGACATTCAGTGTGAGACCGGTCCTGCCAATTTTTTTTCGTAAGTTCAAGCACGTTTAAGAAATATGCTTTATTGCCGGACTATTCGTTTGTTTGTGTGTTTAGTTAATATCACTTCATGTTATCATCATTTGCTCATTGGACAATCTATTGCGCGCGGAGATGATGCTGCCGATACGCAGTGGCCAACATTTCCAGTTTTATCAAATAAATCACTCACTCAAGGCAACACCTTGGGGAGAGCCCAAGGTATGGGCGCGTTTTCTTTCGGCCTCAAATGTCCGATGAAGGCATTTCAGTGCGAGGCAAGGCAAACCCACGTATCGCATATCACACATCACGTATCAGTTCGTCGAACTACAATGACGGTTAATGTAGAGGACACTAGCCCACACATTTCAGATACGATAATTCTGGTACAAGATTGCGGTATAATGAGCGCCTTGAAATTTACGACAATATGACAATCTCGGAGGCCATGCTTTCGAAACCCGTAATAGTTTTTGATCTACACATTCACGATGCTTTCATATTTACGTAGTTACCGCCGAAAGCTACGCTAAGTTTGCCCGGAAGCAACGGATTGGTAACGTTTCATCTTGAATATTTGCACAGCGCGCACGCCGGTGCTTTCACTGTCGCGACTGCGGTTGTGCACGTCTTTTTATTGAGCGCAAAATGATGGTAAAGCATAAGACCCAGCTAACTAGCGAAGTTATTGAGGCTGAAACGGTTAAACGCTGGGTGATATGTGCATTAGCGCAGCTTGCGTTGCGCTGTCAAATCATGATTGAATTGCTTACTGTATTTTAAACCAAATGCCAGGCATAACGTACTTCAATTATGACAGTTGATATATATCGCGGTAGTTATTCTTGCATATTAGTCTTGTGCCTTGCTTCCTTCTTGTTTTGCCAGTGTATAAATTCAGTTTTTTTTTTCATAAATCTAGTTGGAAGTCAGTGCTTTTTTTTTTTCATAAATCTAGTTGGAAGTCAGTGCTCTTTCACCCTGCCTGTCCCTTTTCCTAAGTACGTGTGCGCTGTGAACATATTCAAGATACAACTACATGCATTCACAGAATGCGTATTCATGAGCGAGATAGCGGAATAGTGACAGATATTGTCACCTGGGCCTTCCTGCCCTATAGCACTCGCTTTCAGCCTGAAGATGCTCAGAAAGACGAACCTCAAGCTTGAAGGACAAAGCGCTGGCAAAGCGACGAAGTTCGCAAACAGCTTAGTGCAGTATCCGCGTGGTACAAAGCTGCGCACACTTCTTCACACATTTTTTTGCTCCCCCCCTCCACTCCATTTTTCTTCTTATTTTTATATTCAGCATGCCAAGCGGCAGATCCTTCGAATTAAAAAGAAAGAAAATCTGTAGAAACCATCCATGATTATTGTAAATTTGAGCGAATAGAACGAACGAACGAACGAACGAACGAACGAACGAACGAACGAACGAACGAACGAACGAACGAACGAACGAACGAACGAACGAACGAACGAACGAACGAACGAACGAACGAACGAACGAACGAACGAACGAACGAACGAACGAACGAACGAACGAACGAACGAACGAACGAACGAACGAACGAACGAACGAACGAACGAACGAACGAACGAACGAACGAACGAACGAACGAACGAACGAACGAACGAACGAACGAACGAACGAACGAACGAACGAACGAACGAACGAACGAACGAACGAACGAACGAACGAACGAACGAACGAACGAACGAACGAACGAACGAACGAACGAACGAACGAACGAACGAACGAACGAACGAACGAACGAACGAACGAACGAACGAACGAACGAACGAACGAACGAACGAACGAACGAACGAACGAACGAACGAACGAACGAACGAACGAACGAACGAACGAACGAACGAACGAACGAACGAACGAACGAACGAACGAACGAACGAACGAACGAACGAACGAACGAACGAACGAACGAACGAACGAACGAACGAACGAACGAACGAACGAACGAACGAACGAACGAACGAACGAACGAACGAACGAACGAACGAACGAACGAACGAACGAACGAACGAACGAACGAACGAACGAACGAACGAACGAACGAACGAACGAACGAACGAACGAACGAACGAACGAACGAACGAACGAACGAACGAACGAACGAACGAACGAACGAACGAACGAACGAACGAACGAACGAACGAACGAACGAACGAACGAACGAACGAACGAACGAACGAACGAACGAACGAACGAACGAACGAACGAACGAACGAACGAACGAACGAACGAACGAACGAACGAACGAACGAACGAACGAACGAACGAACGAACGAACGAACGAACGAACGAACGAACGAACGAACGAACGAACGAACGAACGAACGAACGAACGAACGAACGAACGAACGAACGAACGAACGAACGAACGAACGAACGAACGAACGAACGAACGAACGAACGAACGAACGAACGAACGAACGAACGAACGAACGAACGAACGAACGAACGAACGAACGAACGAACGAACGAACGAACGAACGAACGAACGAACGAACGAACGAACGAACGAACGAACGAACGAACGAACGAACGAACGAACGAACGAACGAACGAACGAACGAACGAACGAACGAACGAACGAACGAACGAACGAACGAACGAACGAACGAACGAACGAACGAACGAACGAACGAACGAACGAACGAACGAACGAACGAACGAACGAACGAACGAACGAACGAACGAACGAACGAACGAACGAACGAACGAACGAACGAACGAACGAACGAACGAACGAACGAACGAACGAACGAACGAACGAACGAACGAACGAACGAACGAACGAACGAACGAACGAACGAACGAACGAACGAACGAACGAACGAACGAACGAACGAACGAACGAACGAACGAACGAACGAACGAACGAACGAACGAACGAACGAACGAACGAACGAACGAACGAACGAACGAACGAACGAACGAACGAACGAACGAACGAACGAACGAACGAACGAACGAACGAACGAACGAACGAACGAACGAACGAACGAACGAACGAACGAACGAACGAACGAACGAACGAACGAACGAACGAACGAACGAACGAACGAACGAACGAACGAACGAACGAACGAACGAACGAACGAACGAACGAACGAACGAACGAACGAACGAACGAACGAACGAACGAACGAACGAACGAACGAACGAACGAACGAACGAACGAACGAACGAACGAACGAACGAACGAACGAACGAACGAACGAACGAACGAACGAACGAACGAACGAACGAACGAACGAACGAACGAACGAACGAACGAACGAACGAACGAACGAACGAACGAACGAACGAACGAACGAACGAACGAACGAACGAACGAACGAACGAACGAACGAACGAACGAACGAACGAACGAACGAACGAACGAACGAACGAACGAACGAACGAACGAACGAACGAACGAACGAACGAACGAACGAACGAACGAACGAACGAACGAACGAACGAACGAACGAACGAACGAACGAACGAACGAACGAACGAACGAACGAACGAACGAACGAACGAACGAACGAACGAACGAACGAACGAACGAACGAACGAACGAACGAACGAACGAACGAACGAACGAACGAACGAACGAACGAACGAACGAACGAACGAACGAACGAACGAACGAACGAACGAACGAACGAACGAACGAACGAACGAACGAACGAACGAACGAACGAACGAACGAACGAACGAACGAACGAACGAACGAACGAACGAACGAACGAACGAACGAACGAACGAACGAACGAACGAACGAACGAACGAACGAACGAACGAACGAACGAACGAACGAACGAACGAACGAACGAACGAACGAACGAACGAACGAACGAACGAACGAACGAACGAACGAACGAACGAACGAACGAACGAACGAACGAACGAACGAACGAACGAACGAACGAACGAACGAACGAACGAACGAACGAACGAACGAACGAACGAACGAACGAACGAACGAACGAACGAACGAACGAACGAACGAACGAACGAACGAACGAACGAACGAACGAACGAACGAACGAACGAACGAACGAACGAACGAACGAACGAACGAACGAACGAACGAACGAACGAACGAACGAACGAACGAACGAACGAACGAACGAACGAACGAACGAACGAACGAACGAACGAACGAACGAACGAACGAACGAACGAACGAACGAACGAACGAACGAACGAACGAACGAACGAACGAACGAACGAACGAACGAACGAACGAACGAACGAACGAACGAACGAACGAACGAACGAACGAACGAACGAACGAACGAACGAACGAACGAACGAACGAACGAACGAACGAACGAACGAACGAACGAACGAACGAACGAACGAACGAACGAACGAACGAACGAACGATCGAACGATCGAACGAACGAACGAACGAACGAACGAACGAACGAACGAACGAACGAACGAACGAACGCACGCACGCACGCACGCACGCACGCACGCACGCACGCACGCACGAACGAACGAACGAACGAACGAACGAACGAACGAACGAACGAACGAACGAACGAACGAACGAACGAACGAACGAACGAACGAACGAACGAACGAACGAACGAACGAACGAACGAACGAACGAACGAACGGGCGAACGAGCGAACGAACGAACGAACGAAAGAAAGAAAGAAAGAAAGAAAGAAAGGAAGAAAGAAAGAAAGAAAGAAAGAAAGAAAGGAAGAAAGAAAGAAAGAAAGCAGCTAAGCCTTGCACTGCCGCGGTGGTGGCTATGGCTGCCAGCGGATCTGCGTGCAAGAGCAATGGTTCGAGGCGCAAGATAATCAAAACGGCGGTGTTGGCTTTGATCAATGCTGTTTCGGACCTGCGGTCACGGCAAAAAGTCCGGAAAATCGGACAGCAAAGGGTTCTTGCGTTTGAAATTACAGATGTTCTTATACATTAACATACATTAACTCTATGGGGCACGTGGTGTTGCCGCGAAGCTGTCCGAATTATCGGGCATCTCCCTAAAATGAGGCGTCCAGAAAATTGGTCCTTGACTGTTCACTGGAAACTCCTCCAGCCGACGACACGGTGTCAAAGACAGTTCGTTACGATTCCTCTCTTTTACTCGACCCAGCACCAGGGCAACTTTCGTTCCCGTTCAATAAAACGACGGCTAATTTTCCCTGACGAAAGCACCAATTCCCTGAGTTTTCCCCGAGTTCTTGCAGACTATTCAATATCCCCGAGAATTCCCGGTCTTCCCGGTTGGTAGGCACCCCGGTAACTTGTCTTTGGCGGTGGGAGCAATGCAACATTGGGCTGAAGGGGCGTGACTTGTCAGTGGCAATATTTGTACAATTCCCATGAGCACAATTTGGAATTGGGGTTCAAAGGGTTAAAAGTGGAAAGGGCCCACTGTCATAGAACATAGTACGCGCCCTTTTAAACAAACACGCATGCAAAACTGTATCAGATGTTGCTGTGCTGACTTTAGCCTTTCTCACTGTTACTTTCTTGTGGCTGACACTTTTTTGTTTTTGTTTTACCGCGGTTACTTGACAAAAGTGAGAACAGGGTTCTACTGTATAGACAAGGGAAAACAAAGCACATGTTTCTGTGTGATTTCTCCTAAAATTGTCATACTATAATTTGCTGATATATTTTAAGAACGTAGTACATGACAGACATTGAGAAATTAAATCCAAGAATCCCACAAACTCAAACTCACTCTTACCCAAGCCAAAACGTTAACCCTTCTACTGTTTAATATTGATGTAGTAACGTTAGCGTTGCATCATAAAATGCAATGTTTGATCTGTTCTTTTGCCTTTGATTTTTTTAAATACTTTGTGAAGTCACTACAGTTGGTCTGTCAAGTATTTGCTGTGAACTCAGGAATTTTTTTTTCTGTACTAAAACCTATATACAGTAGAACCATGCTCATACGTATTAAAAAAAAAGAAACGTGAGAAGAAACGTACTAACTGGGAGAACATAGGATTCAAAGTAACTAAAAAAATGAGTTGCCTCTCCCATAATCGAGAGTAGATGTAAGCATGAAGGGGCAATCGGCAAAGCAGAATGGTTGCAGATGATAGTCATAATCTTAAAATGAGTGTACCGCATGATTGCAACGGCACACCCCATCACACCACACCGCACCACGCCATACCGAGCACAGGTCCATATGGACGCTGCCCAGCTAGAAGGAAGAAAACCGGCTGAAGGAGGCACGACAGGCAGTACGCATTGCCCAGCTAGAGGAAGAAAAATGCCCAAAGGAGGCGCGACTAAACGTCTCAGCAAATCTCAATTCTTGCTTCGTGATCTCGGCGCAAGAGGTTACGTCTTGGGCCACCACTGAGCAAAGGGCTGGCTTCACCAAGTGTTTGCTTGCCAAGCTGCGGTTACTGTGCTAAGACACAGGGACAACAAAAGCAGAAAAGGACAGGACGGGTAACCCTAGTACTACAAGATGGACTTCCACCAACTAGCCCATTTTGCTGTTCTATTGCTTGTCAAGGCTGGCTGCGTGACATAACGCTCTTTCCTAACTTTTTCCTTCCTCCTTGGAGGCAAAGCAGTGCATCAGACTCTTCCGGCACCACGCCATGCCGCAGCTCGGCGAGTGCAGTAGATCTGCAGCAAATTCCATTTCGCAGTGCATGGTGCCCTATATCTGCCTTTTGAACGTCGCTATTGAAAATGACGGAAGCAATATTTTTGTAACTTGTTTGGGCTGTAACTAGCATATCTATAGTGGTTCTGTAAAAGGGGTTGGGGGCCAGAGACCCCATTTTCTTAAGTTTTGACTGGTTGTTTGAATGATCTCGTTTTTTTCTTGCAACTTGCCCAGACAACAGTTCTTGCTTTTGGCTTTACTGCCAGGCTTTAAAATACATGAAGTCACTCTCTTTCATTTGATGTGTTTATACAAAAAAGTGTGTAAGCTTGCAAGGGGTTAAGGCTCCTTTGTCAAGCCAAAAAATGCTTCCTGGCATGATAAAGTGAAGACTTGTGCATTTCAGTCTGGAGTCGCTCACTGCACTTTCAAAAGCGCAATCAGCACAGAGAGCACAGGAAAACACACAAGCAATAGTTCAGCAATTAATTTGAAACAAATAAAACTTTGTTTTACAGAATGACTACATTCCAAAAGAGCAACCACATACTATGCAGATAATACAGTCAACTTATGTTAATTGGACTGCTGTTAACGTGTCCTGCCTCTATATGTGAAAATGTTTCAAGTATCGAAGTGTGCCCCTACTTTGTAACTTGTCCTTGGAACAATGGATGATTTGAACAAATGCTACATTTAGCACCATTGCCACACTGATAGAAGAAAACTACATATTAAAATGGCAAGTCCTTGTAGAACAGAAAAGGAAGTACAGCAAACTTCCAATAATCCTATTCCCGTTAATATCATTTTTTCAGTTAATTCGATCCTGGCCAAAGGTCCTGGCCGGCGCCCATGTATTTCTATGGGTCTAAACATTCATTATTTCGATCCTAAAACTGGCATTAGCCAGATAATGCGAACTTGACCAGACCCCAATAACGCCACCTTTTAGTAGCAACGTATGCCTCAGCAGAGCTTAAGGGACAGTAAGTGTGTTAAACAAACGCTATCTCCTGTCTGAAATGCTTATTTTTGACCCAGCCGAGAAAGATTTTTAAGCTGTAACAGTAGCTGACAATGTTTGATTATGGTACGTATCTGATTCTAACGAACACTTTTTGTTTACCAAGGACATTGAGCCGAAAATTGCCTAGCTGTGCAATCAATTGCGAAACTAAAACCCCGGTTGTAGCAGTCATATGCTTTACCTCATACCATATCTGTAATACGGCGAAGCTGACTTTAGAACGCCGGCTGGCATTTTAAAAAATTAGGTACGCGTAGGTTTCTACTTTGATTTTGAGTTATTTCTACTTTAGTTTTATACTTAGACAAATACTTATACAAATAGATACTTAGACAAATAGAAAGTTGATGCACGTTCGTTTCAGAGGCGTGTTACTCAAGCACATATTACCAAATGAACCAACGGTGTTTCAGCAGGTTTTTGCATCTTAATTCGACCCGTCAAACTTGTGACGGTAGAATTAATGGAAGTTGACTGTAGAAATCGCGTGATGAAGCACCAAGAAAGTTACCTTGCTCAGGTGGTGAAAAAGCATGGAAAAAGTGCTTCACACAAGATCCACCGATGTTCTGTTGCAGATGCAAAAGCCGCCTCCCTTATCTGGAACAGAATAAATTCCTTTCGAAGACAAAATCAAAAACAGAAAGAGAAGTCATCAAGACATTCCACATCCATCTTATTCAGTCTTACAGTGTTGCTACATCACCATTTGCTTAGCATCCTATGCCAAAAAAAAGTTGTCACAAATACAATGATCTGATTCCCATGTTTTTCACCATCCAAGCAGTGTTTACTGTCAATTATTACTGCTTTCTGTAACCTCACCTGTAATTACTGTATGTTAACCTATATGTTAACACTGAGCTATATGATAAGCTTAGTAAAACTTGTAGAGAATACTGGATCTTTATTTCTGTTCCTTTAGACATAAGAAGGAGTGCTTAAAAGCGAGCCGCATTTGCAAAATGCTTGCATAAACAGCAACTGCCCCAGTCATGTGCTAATTGTGGCCATGTTGTCCCTGCAAACTTCTTAATCTCATCCGCCCACCTAACTTGCTGCCGCCCCCTCCTACGCTTCCCCTCTCTTGGGATCCAGTCCATAACCCTTAATGACCATCGGTTATCTTCCCTCCTCATTACATGCCCTGCCCATGCCCATTTTTCTTGATTTCAACTAAGATATCATTAACTTGCGTTTGTTCCCTCACCCAATCTGCTCTCATTTTATCCGCTTAACATTATACCCGTCATTCTTCTTTCCATCTTTTTTGAAAGTGGGGAGCACCTTTGCCACCTGCATTCTTTTTGGTAATTGGCCTTGTGAGAGACAGATATTGCAGATATGAGGAAGAAGACGTGAAATAATGTCAAGCACATAGCTGACAGGCCTGATTTCCAGGCCATCAGCGTCACAGGCACTACTGTTGCTCAGGTCACGGAAAAATAGTGTTATATTATGTTCATTTGTAGGGTTCAAAAATATTGATTCCGTGCAGTGAACATCTATAAATTTACAGGCACTCAGGCTGGCAGTTTGGTGAGATGTGCTGGTGAAATGATTAAAACAACCAGGAGGCGCATCACTACAGATTTCGTCACCGTTAATGACAATGTGCTTCCCAGGTGTATGACACGGTTCTCTGTTTGTTAATGTGTTTAACTTGTGCCAGATTTTACGGCTATCATTTCGGCGTGTTAAAAAGTTCTTTTCAAGATATGAGGTACGAGCCGTACGTAGCTGTTTTGTAAGCCGATTACGAAAGGACCTAAAGGTTTGCAAATCACTAGGATCTTTGGAATTATTAAACCGGTTAAAAAGTCTATTTTCTCTTAATTTTTTTAATAGGTCATTCGTGACCCACGGTTTGCAAATTCGGGAAGCGCGAGGCCTTCGTGAACGGAACGGAAAATGTTTCTGATAAAACATGCTAAAGGTGTCAATGTACAGCTCATACGCAGTGTCAGCACTGCGAATCATAAACACAACTGCAATCAACTTCACACAGTTCTTCGCGAAAACGGTCAAGGTTATCGTTGGTGATGGTTTGAAATATAAGACATTTATTTTAAATTTTTGACTTACGTTTCCAGCTAAAAAAAATGGCATGTGGTCGCTGACATGATATGAAAGAACACCAGTTTGATATCAGCCTGACCGCAATTCGTGATGAACTAATCAAGGCGCGTTGACGTATCAGAAGCGACTCTAGTAGGATAACGTATGACATTACAGCAGGCAATCAATGTTAACTGTGAAACTTTATCCGACCAGTATACACGACAACGCTGCGGCGACACAGACTGCTGCGGACGGCGGCGCAAGGGGAATTGATGAGGCAAGCAAACTACTGCCGGTGGCGGCGCCAGGTGCGCGGATGACGTGCCGATCATTATAAGGCGGTATCACTCTTTAGCGCCTTATGCATCCACGTGGAACCGTTATGAAGCGTAATCAAACGTACTCTGGCGGCGTCTGAGTATGGCGTGGCCGCACGGACCATGCCTTGGAAGTGGTCTGCGATGCGGACAGTAAGTGCCGACTGCTGCTAGCTTTGCGGTATGCGTTGAAGAGAAGTGCGCGGGCCCATTTCTAGAAAACGATCTGCAAAAGGGGCTGGGTGCGTCCCGTGCTGAGAGCTTCGTGAGCGCTGTGATCTCAGTGCTTCGTTCGCGTGGAAGCGACAGGCAGCGCCAAGCTAAACTCACTCGCTGGTCCGGGCTCTATCTGGAACGCGATTGTCTTACAGGACGGACGGACGGGCGGACTTTTTTTTGCGTTGGGTAAGAATAGAAGTAATTATGCACATAAAAAGGACTAAGGGTGTTCGCTGAGTCATCCGGGTCGCAAAAAGCACAACAATGTTTTAACGCTTGCCTTGTAAGACATAGAGTCAGATTTACGTTGCAGGATTGTCGCTTTGGACAGACGTGGGCCGTCAAACTTTTTGAGCAAGGAAAGAAGTGAGTATTGCGTGTACAATATACTGCGGACAATGGTACAGAATATAGCTGATGATTTCTATACTCATAAAAAAGTTTACACCCTTTGAGGTTTACCTTGCACCACAGCAATCATCGTCATCTGTCTTGCCGTCATTTCCTTCCAATAAGGCTACCAGCCCGGCACTTCCAAGTCACGAACGGCTTGCGCGTTATCAGTATGGCACAGCATTCTCGACAGAAAAGTAGTGAGCGCTAAGTTTTCAAGGAAAAAATTAAGTTAACTTCGTGCCAAAGCCATGATGTCATTAAGAGGCACGCCGTAGTGGGGGACTCCGGAAATATGGACCACCTGGGGTTCTTTAACGTGCACCTAAATCTAAGTACACGGGTGTTTTCGCAGTTCGCCCCCATCGATTCAGTCTCCGTAGCCGAGATTTAATCCCGCGACCTCGTGCTTAGCAGCCCGAGTTTTTAAGAATGGAAACGCAACCAAGGCCGATGACGATTATTTTTTGGGGACAAGATGAGCCCCAAAGGGTACAAACTTATTAAAGAGTGTAGTTCCACGAAGTGGTCATAAGGCTGGTGTTTCGGCTATTAGTATGCGGAAGGCACAAGCCTCTTCATAATCAGTGCACTGATTGCCGGGCAAAATGATTTATTCGTTTCCATTATTTATACAAGACGTTATGTGGTTAAGCTTCTCTTTAAGTGAAGTTATGAGAGTAATAATAGCCACTGTACCTCACTAGCCTGCGGCAGATCTGCGATTACAATTCACAAGTAAAAACACAAGGAATGAAATACCTCTTGTACGTACCGCTGAATGTGCTTTGTTTATAGAAAGCTGGTAAGCTAATAGACAAGCAAATAAATTTTAAGGTGCAATTGCACTGCCTAAATAGTGACGTTCCATTCGGTCTGCATTCATCTCATATGCAGCAGGCCATTATTGGGAAAATTTAGAAGTAGCGTCCCGGCCCGGCTTTGCGTGCGCGTAAATTCAAACTCCCTTATATTCCTTAGGCGTGTATTCCTAGTGTCTTGTTTCTTGGCGTTGTTTTGTACGCCTGACCTATAGCGCCCCCTTGCTTCGCGTCTACTAATTGTACAGCCCCACAGTATGGTATTTTAGAACAGCCTAACAGCCTTACCCTCGTGCTTCACCCTTGCTGGCCACCTTAGCTATAGAAAGCTCTCCGAGCTGCCAGATGTGTGCACGGCCGTTGATTAGTCATCTTTATATTGCGCAAGAATACCCCCCACACAACACTGACAGATAGTCGGGTCGGTAATATGCATCGCTCAATTCTGAAGCATCCATTTTAGTGTTTTATTAAAGCAACTTCGCCGCGTCTGCAAATGCACTGCGAAGCAGCAGCCTGCGACGCCGGGCGACGCAGTGCCGCCGCTGCGTTTTAAACACAACTCCGTGGCAGCAAGTCGCGCCATAGTAACAGTGTAGTGCACTCTATAATACTTGCTGCTACTGCCCTGATGCAAATTGGCTAATATCCACTACGGAACATTAGCACTATAATTAGTATCATTCAATGAGTCTTCTGTTGCTTTCATATATCTTTTCATTACGCATTCTTATTGTCTCAATTAGGCACCAGACGTTCTTCGCCTCTAGGTTTATGTGGTAGTCTTATTTCTGCCATAATTCATTCTACTTATTCGAGCCCCGTCGTGTCAAACACATAGTGAAGAGCTGATAAGGAGCTTACTCCACACGTACAACGCCGCCGAGGAGATTACCGAAGCCGAAGAACGCGCGCAACTCACTGGCCTGACCACCACAGCGACAGGTAAACGCATGCTCGAACAGTTGGGTTACGACCCTGAGGGATTCTCCAATGGTCAGTACCCCGATCCCTAGGTGCATTCGAGACAAGTTCGAAGTGGCCCTTGTGCCCTCAAACGTACATCCCATCCACAACGAGGGCAGACGCAAGGCCAGAGCAGCAGCCATCCTCAAACAGATCAAGCGACAAGACATTAGAGCAAGATTCGTCGACGCCGCGGAGTACAGCGATGGGAAGACGTTTGCCTTCGTTGTGGTCGACTACAGCGTCAAGATTTTTAATAGCGCCTCTATTCGCACTTCAGACCCCGGAGTCACCGAGCAAGCCGCCATTAGGGCTTTTCAGAAAGGTTGCATCGCCGAGCAGGCTGCTCATCTTCTTGGCGCCTCGTATCCGTGTGCTCTCACGCATCATTCAATTCACTGATTTCCCGCTCACGTAGGGTCGGTCGAGGGTGCTCCCCCGAACCTCAGTGAGTCTGCTGACGAGGCTGCGCGGGACCTCACCGACCCCGCTTCCTCTGTAAAGCGCTGATTCCCCTCCGCCCTACGGCCACAGTGGCACTCCCGCTACTCGCAACAAGGTTATTAAATTCTTCTACATATCTCGAAAGGTCTTTCCACCCCCTCACCCCAAGGTGAATAGGACGCAAGCCGTTTCGCTTAGACTTCTACAGACAAGCACGTATCCGCGTCTGTCCGTTCTCGACGAGGCTCACCCCGACGTATATCGCGAAGACG
This sequence comes from Dermacentor variabilis, assembly GCF_050947875.1. Classification (NCBI taxonomy): domain Eukaryota; kingdom Metazoa; phylum Arthropoda; class Arachnida; order Ixodida; family Ixodidae; genus Dermacentor; species Dermacentor variabilis. The sequence continues at coordinate 101,267,702 of NC_134576.1, forward strand.
CCTGCCCGTCCTGCGGGCAGACCTCCACTCTAGCACACATGCTGTGGGAGTGCGGGTCGACATACCCCAAGTTCATCAAGGAGGAGTGGGATTCGCTTCTGCGTAGCCTCGCTCTCGCCTCCCCGCTCCAAGCGGATCCTGGCTGTCCGGCGTGCCCGCGACAGGGCCAGTGGACTAGACCTGCCGGTCCCGACGTGCGACTAGCCGGGTGCGCGACGAGTTGGCGTCCTCGCCGGACCTACAATAAAGTTTCCTTACTCACTCACTCACTCACTCACTCACTCACTCACTCACTCACTCACTCACTCACTCACTCACTCACTCACTCACTTCGTGGCTTCTAGGTGTGGTTTTTTGTAATGAGCTTCGCGTTAGAATCGGGAAACGCTATGGCGGTCCACTAACCGTAATGTAGCGCACATTATTCAAATGGTAATGTTGATGATGATGAATATTTTAAACTTAATATATTACTCGAAAGGGCAGACTTTAATTACTGTCTAAATAAAAATGCATATTTGTCTAACAAACTAAATTTTATTAATCATGCTCACGCTGTTATTTCTCTATCGTGCTCATTTGAATATTGTCATCCCAACTCCGTCACGCCATTGTAGTTGTGCACCTTCGTCGACCCATCGACGTCATTCCTTGTTCATCATTTTATTGTAATGACACTGTCGTCGTTCAATCGCGATTACGCCGCCACTGTCGTGCCATCGTCGCCTTTGCGTCGTCGTCGCTATCATGCGTGCATTGTCATGCTGTCGTCGTCATGGCGGTGTGGTAGGGACATCGTTGTCATCGCCGCTCCTTAATCGGGTTGCCGTCATATCGTTTGGTCGCCCTCAACGTCACGTCATCGTCATTGTACAGTCGTGATATCATCGCCCTCAAGTCATCGTCACCATAACTTAATAATCGATATTTAATTTCCTTCATGCCGTCGTCGTTGCACGCCTTTGTGTATCGCTCTATCGATATCATTTCTGCCAAGTCATTACACTGTCACTGCGTCAGCGTCATGCATTGTCGTCGTCATGCCTCCACACTCATGGGCGACGTTCTCACGTGAGCGCCATAGTCAAGTGGGACGACATCGCAGTATGTGGCATTTGGGGTGAGGTAATGAAAGGCTAAGAATTGCTACTGCGTGTGGATAAAAAACGTCACTTCAGAAATGTGGTCCGTCGCTACATTGCCCGTTTGCTCTCCGCATTATCGTCAACAGCCATCGCGAAATAAGTTCAGCCGTAATTATTTTTTAACGTCATGGCTGCGTCATTGCGGGAAGCCTGAACTAAACTGGAAGAAAGTCGAAGAGAAAGTTCCAAAGCGCAGAGCCACAGAGCAAGACGAGGTTCCCGTTAGGGCCGATTGATGAACTAGGTCATAAATGTAAGGAAGCTATGTTGAAAGCAGTAGAAAAAATTCAAGAAGATAGACGAATACCAGAAAGTTGGCGACAGAGTAGAAGGAATTTAATTTATGGAGGTAACAGGGAGAAAGAATTCACTTGTGTAGACCATTGATAATTGCATCGGTAATATACAGGTTAGCAATGCAGGCAGTTAAGCTAAAGCTGCAAGCATGGGCAGAGAATAATGGCGTTTTGCGAGAACTTCAGAATGGCTTCGGAATAGGCAGGAGTTTGGATGGTAACTTATTTGTCCTCACTCAGTGTATTAAAATATCAACAGTAGAAAGGAGACCGTTATATCTGGCCTTTTTAGACATTACAGGGGCGTATGACAACGTTGACCGCACATTTTGTCGGCTATTCTGGAATGGCAAGACATAAGCGACGATCGCCTACAGCTTTTGAGAGAGATTTACCTAGAAAATACAGTTTGCGTTGAATGGGAAGGGATGAGGAGCGAGGAGAAAGTTGTTATCAAGAAGGGACTGAGGCAGGGGCGCCCTTTATACCCACTGCTGTTTATGATGTGCATGAGTGCAGGGAAATGGCGCTGGAAGTAAGTAATGTCGAGTTTAATCTTTCATACAAACAGGCGGGTGCAGTAGCAAAGCAGCTGCTTCCAGGTTTGTTTTATGCGGACGACATTGTGTTGCCAGCTGACAAGCAAAGTGATGTGCAACGCCTGGTTAATATCTGGGTGCAGGAAGGCGATAAGTTAGTTCTGAAATTTAACTTTAAAAATCAGCTATTATGGTATTCAAGGAAAACAGCGAATAGAGTGACAATACAGGGCCAGGAAATACCTCGCGTAAAAGGATATAAATACCTTGGTACATGGATAAATGAAGGCAATGGATATGTGGAAACACGGGAAAAAACAATAACAGTAAAGGGGGGGGGGGGGAAATGCGGCCATAGTGAAACACAGAGCGCTATGGGGATACAATAGGTATGTGGCGCTCCGGCGTATGTGGAAAGGTGTAATGGTTCCGGGACTTACATTGGGAAATGCGGTTGTTCGCTTGAAATCAGAGGTACAATCAGGACCAATGGAAACAAAAGGTCAGTGGGACGCCTCGCATTGGGCGCTCACGGGAAAACTACAACTGAAGCTGTGCAAGGTGATATGGTCTGCACAAGTATTGAAGTGAGCGAAGCTCACAGCAAAATTGAGTATGAAGAACGACTGAGGAATAAGGAAGAAAGTAAATGGGCTGGGAGAGTGTTGAGGTATTTGTACAGGCGTAACATTGATTGACAGTAGAGGAAAAGAACTACGAAGCTTACCAGCACGTATGCCGCCTCTATGGTGAGCAACACAGCAACAAAGGACGTCAAGCGGAAAGTCAGAGAGGCTTAGTTAATCTCATGGGTGGGGACAATGGAAACGAAACCTGCCATGAGTAACTAATCATGAGGAAAAAATGAAATAATTAAAGAAACAACTACGATAACTCAAAGGCAAGCTCATTACTTTTCGAAGCAAGATCAGGATGCCTTAGAACACGCCCCTGTAAAGCGAGATATAAGAAGGAAGGAGAAGTATGTGCTAGCTGCGGTAAAGCTAGGGAAATGATGGAGCATGTTTTATTAGAATGTGAAGATGTCTGCCTAGTGGTCGATTTAGGCACCACTGGCCTCCTGAAGTCCTTGGGTTCAGCGAGAGCAGGGGGAAATTAAACATATCTGCAATGCAGACGTACACAAAGAAAGTTCACAACAGGAAGTCAGAACATTTGGTTATGGGAATTCGCCGTGGGTTTCTTTTTCTTTTTTTACCTAGGTAGGACATTACGCAGTATAATATCAAGAGCTTGGTGGCGTAGCTCACCGCCCCGTTCCAAAGGGGAGGCTCATAACATCCATCCATCCATCCATCCTCTTATGTGCAGGAAAGTTTTGTATGCTTCAATTTTGGCGCAACCGAAGTGGTGTTCCCTGGAATGCGAGCTGGCAACCTCGTACGCAGAAGCGAAAAGGCCCAGCCGCTCAGCCATTGCACAGCGACGACGACGACGAAGCGGGAATTTAGGGCGGCGCAGCTCATGCCGATCTGAGCGAGGAAGGTGCGCGTGACAGTATTCGAAAGAAAGCACGAGATCCAGGCGGCCTGACGCGGTGTGGGAGCTGCCGCCGCCGCTGGCCCACCTGTACGTCGAGCCGCCAAGAAAATCCAGGTACGAGATCTAGGTGTTTCCTTCCGTGGTGAGGTCACGAGAGTCACTAGTGATCCCGTCACTTGAGTCAATGATAGGGAGCAGGTATTTAAGCTTTGAAAGCGATTTCCTTCCATATGTTAGTTGGCAGGTTAGAAGATGTGCGGCGGCGGTGACGTCGAGTAGGTCACTAGTGACCTAATAATGTCGCTCAAGAATAAGCTGTTACATTCTCAGAACCATTTCGTTTGATATGCATGTTGGGAGCATAAGAGTGTATGCAAGACACAAGCCTAATGAGCTACATTGAATCGCTTGGTGATTATGTCAAGTGCTTCAGTAATGGTGAGCTAGTTTTTACCCTTGCGAACGATGTGATCGATATGCAAGACGATAGGGAAGAAAATCGCATGTCATGATCTCAACCCAATTCGCGTAATATCCGTCACGATTCTGCCTCAGTTATGCGGGTCACTCTTGTCAATCGGAAATGCGACTCGAAAAAAAGGAAATGAGCAAGCGGTATAACACACGGAAGTGTTTCTGAAGCAGCCATGACGACACCGGTAGCGCGGAAACTGTGCTCCCATAGTGCTGACTTCAATATAGTGGTCACATCGATGAATAGACGGTATTCATGACGCCTACGACCACTTCGGCTAGAATTATTTGTTTCTCAATCAATTTCCAACAGCATTAAATTGACTGACACTGACTGGGAATAAAATGTGTGGCACTTCGATGAAAATGGCTGGCGCAAGGATTAAATGAGTTGGCACGCTGATTAATTCGGATGGCGCTGGGATAAAATGTGGTGGCGCCTGGATTAAATTATTGGCGCTTTGATTAAAAATGCTTGCGCTCAGATTAAATTGGCTGGCACCTGGATTATTTTCAATGGCGTTTGGATTAAACTGAGCGGTAAAAGTTGCAGATCAGCGTAGACGATTTTTATCCACTACTGCGCAAGACAAACACAGGTCTTCCTCCTCGTCGCATTACCAGGCAAAGTCTTTCCAATGGCAGTTATAAATTCCCCAGGGCATTGTCGCAATGGGCTGGGTTATTCTAGTTTGCGTTCTATGCTTCGCTTTTGCTTGTCCTCGTGAGAATATATGTTCTTAATGTAATGCATTCTTCTCCGGATGCACTCCCTTTTTTTGCGGGTGTCTCGCTGCTTAACTACGCGAATCTCGTTGATAGTGCAGCTACCTTTTTTTTTTTTTGAACGATTCTGCTATTAGAGCCCACAAAAATAGGGTGCCAAATGGATGGTTGCGTATCTGAAATGCTACCAGTGGATAAGTGCCACATGGCTTTAATTTGCTTTCAATCTTCTTTTATCCTGTCATTGTAAATGTTCTATTTGTTATTGTAAAGATAACAACTACAGCACATTGTCCTGGCCTGATCGTTCAATACAATATTTGCATTATGCATAGCACCGTTGTCTACAAACGATGAATGGTTCGCATTATCTTAGAGTCAACTGCACTCGACTCTGCCCCCATATTTTTGTTCGCTCCGTAACACTGCAAAGACATCATTTTTCTTTTTTTTTCTTATCTGAATATATGAAGCACCATTAACATGAGATGACTAGCTTTGTCGCATCTACGGAACAGTATATCTAAAGTAGATAACACAGAAATGTTGGGCCGCTCTAAAGGAGATTTAACTTGTAGGAATAGCTCTTCGTGATATTTAACTAACACATCGCGTTTGTTACCTTTAGTCGATCTAGAAAATACTCTTCAAAAAATTTCCATTTTGAATGGTACTACGTTACGCACTTGTAAAGGAGCGCTCACACTAGCGGGAGACTTCCCGCAGCGGCACAGCGTCAACGTCGATGCTGCGTCGCAGCTACCCGGAATGACGATCACACTGCGCGCGTTTTCTCGCTGCGGTTGTCTTGGAATGTAGAGAGAGGAGGCGTTGAGGGAGGACCCTAACGAGCAGAGAGGGAAGGGGATAATCATGTGACACCAGATTTCCCACGTGGTCGTCTTGACCGTCTGCTAGCTCTCCTCGCGTCGCCCTTGTTGTCACGAGGATGGCTGGTTCGAACGATGAGCTGTTGGCTAAGGTTTCGTATGATAGGGGACTGGTAAGGCCAGTTTACAGCCCGACGTTTAGATAATACAGCGTTCACACTCATCCACTATCGGCACGTAGACGCCACGCCAGTGAAAGCGCCGCGCTCTAAACTCCGACTCGACGCGTGGCCGACGTATCCGGCGTACGTTAATCCTGCGTCCGTTGGCGTTCGCGACATGCGGCAGGCTGCATTCCGCACCGGCCTCATCACCTAGAATGCATCGCGGCCGCGTCTCACCAGTGGAAGAAGGAAAATGGTCTCGCCGCTGGTGATGACGCGTTCCCCTGCACATTGCGCACAATCTATAGCATTAATTCCTTCTTTGAGATCACTTTCTCTCTGCACATTGCAGCGAGCTCGAGGTTGCTTGTCATCCTGAAACCCCTACTTTAGTGTAAAATGCACATGCGTCTAGCTACCCGGCGAGGTGTACGCGGTGGACTGTAGGTAAATATAGGGTTTTCGGTTTTCTCGCCACCGTAACGTGACGAACCTGTCCAGCCCACGTGGGCGGCCGCCACGGCCACATGGGCAGAGCCCGAGCCATTTCGACCCATCACGGAGGGCTCTGGCCGGTTTGTAATAAAAAAAAGAACAGATTGGAACACTTTTACATTTTACCGGCCGGCGTCGCCAACCTCCGCCGACGCTGGTTCACGCCCACGCTGCGTCGCAACATGAAGTGTCCTCTACGCAAAGCCAACTTTGTCTACACAGCCATGATACCAGACGCTTCGGAGTGCATTTGTTATTGTGATAACTGTTAAATCGATACCACCAGCCCGTTTCTGTCGTAGGCCTCGGCTTCGCCGTCGCCGTCGTTGTCGTCGTAATGTTCCGTATAAAGTCCGAGTGCTTAACATCTCGGCGGCAGCGGGTCGTATGCTGTGGGTGAAAGCGAAAACGTACAAGGACGAGCCAAGCATAGAAGCTCGATTTCGCCCTCGCAAACGATGAAGGCAGGGAGGCCGCGCGCTACCAAGCCACGGAGGCCGGGGGAGGGCGGCGGCGGGGGGGAAGGGGGGCGGATTGCGGCGGCCCCTGCGTAATGGCGCGCCTGATTCCTGCCGCTCTGGGCCCTGCCTTCAAGGTGATCCGCGGCGGATACAGACTTTAGGCGTAACGAGGAGCTCCGTGTGCGCTATGTTCTCGGCGCTTAGTTCGCATTGGAGCGAGAGGCAGCACGAAAGGCAGATCGCTCGCTACCGCTCGCTGCCGCTCTTACTCATCCCAGTGTTTCGATAGCGATTGCCCGCGGCCATCCAATGAGATTAGTTCGTGTTTGTCGGTGCGCGCGTGGCACCATGCTTGCTAATTTTGCTAAGCGCACACGACCGCTAATACAACTGCCCTTACTTCATATATTGCTGCCTAATAATTTGCTATCGCAATCGATTTGCCTTTCGGGCGAAACTGCGGCTTAATATGGTGACTGGAAGAAGCGCTAATGATTCTTGCGTTGGTTATCGATGTTTTCCGCCGAGCAGGCTTTGTGGTAATTTTGTTTGTGTGGGGCAGACCACTATCTTAAGATAGTGCAACCGAAACATTTGTAACGTTGTAAGTGTAACAACGATGACCGCTATCTTAAGATATCGTAACCGAAGCATTTGCAACGTTGTAAGTGTAACAACGCTGAACTTGTAATATACCAGCCCTTATTGTTCTCCAAACTATCTAAAAAACGAAAATTGTCTCCACACGACATAAGCCGATCATGTATAAGAAACTTTTACTGGTTTTCCAGAAAGAAAACTTCGCTGTCGAAGAAACATTCATCCTGGCGCGAGACTCGAAGGCCGTCGAGTGCCTTTCCGGGCCGGTTCCTCTGTCGTCTCAGCTATCCAGGAGGGTACTCGATCACGTACCGTGGTCAAGTTGGTTGACAACTGTAAACAGGCAGACATATCAGCGCAGCGTTTGATACTCGGACAAGGACGAAGTTTGTGTGGGCTTCCGTTGTAACTTCGGCTATAAAACAATTAATTGTGGGGTTTTCCGTGCCAAAACCACTTTCTGATTACGAGGCACGCCGTAGTGGAGGACTGCAGAAATGTCGACCACCCGAGGTTGTCGCATTTCGCATTCATCGAAATGCGACCGCCGTGGCCGGGATTCGATCCCGCGACCTCGTACTCAGCCCCACCGCCATAGCCACTGAGCAAGCACGGCGGGGGCCTCCGGCTATAGTGTCGGGTGGGTGATACATTTTGTAATGCAGTTAGCATTATTAGCCTACTTGAGCCAATCTCTCGCGCACTCAGTCTGTCTGTCTGCTTGGCTGTGTACTTGACCCCGCTCTTAATTTAAACAAACGCCTTTGAAACTTCCTTTAGTCATCTCGCCACCGTAATCATGCTATCTACGCTCAATTGTGATCATAGGCTGTCATTTCATTGCGCTGTGACACATCCATTGTCACGCATTCGTTGACATACCGTCGTCGGGATGCCGCTATGCTTGCCATATTGTCGTCATCCCTGCTTCGCAATCCGACCATCGTCTTGCTGTCGGCTTCACGTCATCGTCCTCATACGCTCTTTGTCAGCTTATCTATTCATGCCGTATATATAATGGGAATGTGTGGGATCGCTTGTTTTTTAACGGAACATAGTTAGTCACGCAGTAGCAAACCATATTCTTAAAATGAATCCAGGCTGTGTTTACATCTATTCACGGGTCGGAGGTTATTTCAGTAAAAGCTTGAAATTCGTGCGCAAGGTGGGTTAGTATGCTGGCGTCATCCGCCTTCTCGAAGCTGGGTACTATAGACGTATTACAAGGCGTTCTTAATGAGCAGTCCAGAGGCAACAAGCATAGCGGTATGTTGTGATCTGAAATGCCTTCAATAATTTCTGTCTGTGCTTGGTGCCCTGAAAAATGATCGCTGATTAGTATAAGGTCAAGGATATTGTTTGCGGAACCTTGCTTACGCGTCGGTTCTAGGATTATTTGGTGAAGGTTAAATGATAACATTAGGTCAAACAGAATTTCTGAAGAAGATGATGTGTGATGCATAGTTATCCAGTCTACGTCTGGAAGGTTAAAGTCTCCCATAAGGATGATTCTAGAGTTGTTAGCATATCGGTGTAGAAACTCATGAATGGCAGAAATGCTCTCATCACCCGAAGAGGGGCTTCTATAGAAGCAACCCACACAAATAGTAGTACTGTTACAAAGAATCCTGCAAAACACGCTTTCAGCACCTGACACATCTGGCAGTAAAACAAATGGAAGGTTTTTCTTAATCACAAGAGCCACGCCACCACCACGGGAACTCCGATCTTTTCGAATGACTGAATAGTTAGGTGGAATGATTTCATGGTTGGAAACATCCGGTGAAAGCCACGTTTCCGTGACGGCGACTATATCAGGTTCGCGATCAGTTAATAGGTTTTCGAAAGATTCTATTTTGTTTAGTAAGCTTCTTGCATTTACATTTATGATTGTTAGTTGTCTTATCGAGCTCTTCTCCGCGTCATTGGTGGGCCGCTTATTTTGCTTGATTCCGCTTCGTTTTCTTTAAGGGCTACTTTGTCATTGGTTTCTTCGTCCCAAACAAAGGCGCGACTGTTAATGTACAGTTTGTCGAAGGCAAGGGACACTTTGTCGTGTTTGTCGCGATTTTCTTTGGCACTATTCCAGTTTCTTTCTAATGTCTCGTATTTTAGGAGAAAAATCTTCCCCGATGGCAAATTTTGAACCTTTAAGTTTAAAACCTTTCTTCAATATTGCCGATTTGTCGCGGGAATTTAGAAGTTTAAAAACTACCGGCCTAGTCTTTTTCGTTTGCCGTCTGCCCAACCGGTGTATGCGTTCTATGGTAACTGCAGGGTCCAGCTGTAGGATATCTTGTATGATATCTCCGCTAACTATCTGCTCAAAACTGTCGCTTGTTTCTTCTTCTGATTCCTGTATGCCATAAACAATTAAGTTAGCTCTCCTGCTTCTATTCTCAAGGTCATCGATTTTTTGTTCCATTGTTTCTATTACGCGACACATGCGGGAAATCTCGGTCTGACAAGATTGTACTTTATTTTCTAGAAGTGCAATGGCATCTAATTTGGTCCCTATATCTGCAAGACGTTCTTCCTTTATTTCTTTGGTATCAGCAGCAATTTCCTTTAGTTGCCTAACGATGTCCTTTAGTTCAGGGCCGGGGTTTGTTTCGACGTCTCCCGATAACAGTAGCAACTTCCACAGAAACACAGCCATATCAAACACCCCGTGACATAGCTGCGGGCACGGCAGCACCACCAAAAAACGGTTGCTAGTGCGGAAGCATTTTCCAAAAGGCCTTCTCACCTGCACAACGAAGATGAGGGGATTAGTGCACCGCATGCTAGTAGTACCGCCGTGCCCACTGCCAATGCAGTGCCCGTGCGGGATATATATGGTCCACTCTTGTGGTGGCGCTCGCAGCGGCTTATGCGCCGAACAGTCTGCGCATGTTGCCGTCTCAAGGTGACTTGGTCGATGAAGGTCCGATGATGTCAGCGTATCCCACACGTGGACGAGTGCTTCATTCACCGGTGGGGTGACAAAGGTTATCCCGGGATGGTCGATGCTGCTCTTGGTGCCATGAAAACACAGACCAAGGGCGAGCTGCACAACGAAGATGAGGGGATTAGTGCACCGCATGCTAGTTGTGCCGCCGTGCCCACAGCGTTTGTCGCCATTGTTGTCGTGCTGCGAAACCCATGAAAGGCCGCGCGGGAGCCGATCGGCTTTATATGGCAGAGTTGGGTAAAGGGCAATTATGCCTCTCGATTAGATGCGGGCGGTAAAATGAGGACATGCGCAGTGCAGCGTGGGAACAGGCTTAGTGCAGCCGCGCACTTGGATTGTTGCCATGTCTCGATGCAGCGGGAGGGCATGATTTTGCGTTCACTACTGTTTCTACGGGGGATATGTTTGTGGGTACAAAAAATTGAATCGCTATTCCGGCCTGGCAAAATGGGATGTGCAGCGAAGCTGTTGAAAACCACCACAACTGCTGAGGGCAGTTTGCAATGTATTATACCAGATGCCATATTTATGTGTGGCGTAAGGCTCAAATTACATGTCAATGCGGCCGCATAAAGCGTTTGTATGCAGTGTGCCGGTAGCCCTTACGGTCACTGAACAGTTCTGTAATTTTGTTTCAGTTTCCGTAGTAATGAGTTAATCTTCGTATATTTTGTTTTTGCAGGAGCGAGCAAACCATGGAACTCCAGGGAGGTGCCATCTGCATGAAATGGTAGCGTCCACTAACTTGTTTCATCATGAGAGCAAATAACGCTGCTTGTGCAATGGTGTTGCGGGGATAGATGCAAACAAGAGGAAGCATACGTAAAATATACAATTGAATACCAATAACTGACTAAAAAACGAGAGTTGGCGACAGCTAAGAAATTGTCGCCGTCAGTTGCAGAACAGATTGGCCTCTTCTCCATAAATAGTGCTGATCCGTGGCAAAGCTCGTTTTACCGACTGCATGGAACTTCGGAAATAAATTTTCAACAGAAACAGAGTGATCCTTCATATCACAGCTAGTTGTTGGACAATGGTAACAAAAAGAAATATTAAAATAAAGAAGTTTTATTTGTTGAGCACAGCTTTCAAAGCTCAGTTTAGGTCTGGGCGGGCAGTCAGGGTGAAGGGGTGATCTTTTCGGAGTGACAGTCGATACGAGACCTTCTATTTATTCTCACCTAATAAGTACATGCAATCGACAAGACCTTGAATAGGAAGACAATGTTTTGCTTTTCCGTCATGACACCGCTTTTCTCTTTCTTTTCAGCACGACGTTTGAGCTTGTTCTCATCGTCGTTGCAGTCATCGGTAAGCGATATTTTGTTTATGCACTCATTTGTGTAGTTGGCTATGGTTAGTGGAACAAAACAATGACCGCTAAATACCTAGCCTAATGTTATATATGTTCTACGCATCGCTTTGAGTCACCGTGGCTTTAGTATTTCAGGTGTACCATTGCTGGCGGGAGGGTATTACATATTTCCAATTGAGATATTGACAATGTACAACAAAGACACAGATATTTGGAACTGGCTGTGGTTGCTTAGTGGATATAGTGTTGGGCCGCTAAGTACGACATTACAGGATCAAATCCTGGCCACAGCGGCCGCATTTCGATGCGGACGAAGTGCAAAGACACCCTTGTACATATATTTATGTGCACGTTAAAGAACCTCAAGTGGTACAAGGCAATCTGGAGTCCACCACTATGGCGTGCCTCATAATCAGATAGTGGTTTTTGCACGCAAAACCCAATTAATTTTTTAAAGCAGACATCGAGATTCAGGCATGTGTAGATGTATGCTAACCTGCAAATTGATCTCAAGCCATGTTCTCGTGATGCAAATACATAAATCTTTAGAAGGATCGACATTTGTGCGAGTTGGCACTGGTTGAACATCTTGAAGGGGCAGCTATAGTGAAGAAAGAAGGCAGGAACATGTTGCACAACTCAGTTCGATCCGTTAAATTGTGTTAACTTTACTCGGTTTAGTGTGTAATGTCTTGTAGTCTTTGGTCATCTTTTACAAAAGTGACGACAATATTTTCGTGCGATTTCGATGCTTTCTAGCTAGACCACTCACAAGCTACGCCGAAATCAAAACACCAAATCACGCAAAGAAACAGCGTTGTGGTGGGTGCAACTGCGCCACTCGTGAAGATGAAAACGACGTTAATTGCATTCTCGGGTTTTACGTGCCAGAACTGCAATAGGATTATGAGGCACGCCGTGGTGGTGTGCTCACGTATAATTTTGACTACCTCGGGCTATTTAACGTGCAATCAAAGCACGGTACGTGGGCATTTTGGCATTTCACCCCCGGCAGAACGCATCCGCTGCGGTCACGATTGAGTGCATGCCGTCGGGCTTAGCAGCGCAACGCTACAGCCACTATGTTACCACGGTGCGTGAAGGCAATGCATGCTGCTCGTTGGGGGAATAATTGCGGCCATCAGTGTATTTAGAGATGTATATGTAAATGAATTCACGAATTCCATGCCACTTTTTTCATACTGGAACTTATGCTTTCTTGCAGACTTTCGAAGAATTAGCAGATACCACGCACCAAATAGCCCTGATAATGGAATATTCCAAATGTTCGGCATTCCAAGGAAAAGATTTGGGATGCTGAACTAAAATACGGCTTGCTACATTTCCTTGAATTGAACAATGTCTCTTATATTCAGCGACTTCTATATCATTCATGGCAGTGGCTTGTAAAGGGAAATTTATGCGTTATGCATGCATTTTAGTAGGTAAATTCAAGTTGGCCCAGAGCTAGAACTTCCTCTTAAGTTTTGATTGCAACAGTAGAAATCCACACTCTCAACAGGATATACGACGTCTCGGGGTGGAGCAGGGAAGCTTTTGCATTGTTGTCTTTCAAACCACGATATGCGTTTAGCTGCCTTTATTGGTGGCCGTCGAGTAACTTTGAGCCAAAAGCCAGAGCTGTTATCAGGGCACTCAAACGAGAATATCCGGGCATTCAAACGAGAGCAAAACGAGGTCATCCGGGCAACCAACCAAAACATTAAAAATGCAGTCTCTGGCCCCGAACTCTTTATACAGGACCCCATTACATATGCTTGTTACTGCCCAAACAAAATATTATAAATATTGCTTCCGAGTTCTTAGTGTTTGTCCACACTATCGCTCAAGCTGTAAGCCCTAGTGGGCTGAACTGTTACTTGTCATTTCCAATGGCAGCGTTCACAGGGCAGCTACAGAGCACCAAATACACACTTCCTTGTCATCTTTTGGCGATGAGTGGTGAACGCCAGCAGCCCGCGAGCGCCGCGGCGCGGGTTTTGCATTACCCCAAGAGATGGCGCCATGCTGTGTGGCGTTTCGTTCAGGCGCTTCTGCATGGAGCGATGGCTTTGCGGTTCTAGTGCTGTGCTGCGAAGCACGAGGGGGCGATGTCAGATGCTGGCCGCGGTGACGGCATTTCAGTGGTGGTTAATGCAAAAAACACCGGCGCCACGTGCAATGGGGGTACGGTAAACATCTCCTGGTGGTCAAAATTAATCCGGAGTCCCCCACTACGGCGTGCCTCATAATAAAATCATGGTTTTGGCGCGTAGGACTACAGAATTCATTCTTATTCTATCTGGGCAGTACACCCTGTCGCCCTGGCGGCTTTCGCTGCCTGTCGTGTATCGTTGAGCCGGTTTTCTTTTCCTCGCTGGGTAGCGTCCATATGGCCCAGTGCGGATGTAGAACGCTCCATAAATAAGCATGCCGCTTAGTGCACTACAAGACGGGCGTCGGCCCGAAACCCTGGCTTGCGTGCTGAAGAACTTGTCGTTGGTCAAATAAGTGGCGTTCATGTATCATTGTGATAATGCATCGCTTCTGTTCAATTTATGCATACATATATATAGATATAATAAGCACCTGAACAAAGTATCATTTCAATATTATTAATGAATGGTTAACGAAATGCACTGCAGATTAATTATGTCATAAAGTATTGGCGGAAATAGATAGCCAAGTCTGTCCGTATTGCTGTCGACACTATCAGTAGAAATGTTATAAGCCTACACGCTAGTATTAAACGTACCTTATTATTTCCAGAAACATCACGATTTCGCAGAGTGGCCCTCTGACTCAAGAGCGTGACACTGACAGGAAGATCTCGAGCGTCGAGATCACCGATGCAGCACATAGTATTTAATTAAGCCACATACGAACAACCTGAATTAGACAAAATATTGTGAGCACCTCTCATTCCCAATTTTGTCTCGAATAAAACCACATCTTTGCATGAAATATACCTTGCGAGATTTCCACAAAGGTGATTTGGCACTCGACAGGGATTGAAAATTATATAGGTGACTATTCGTAATCGTTACGCTCATACAGCTTCAATGTGAGAATGCTGACCTTGTTGACGTAATGCCTTTTGTCTCATGTGCAGGACTGACAGTGATAGCCTGGAGGATCATCGAGTACCTCCTGTACTAAGTAAATATCCAATCTTTTCTATGCCCTCCTAACGAAAAATTTGTCTGTCGGGTGAGAGAACGAATGGCTGATAACCCCGTAAGCAAGCAAAAAATGCAATAGCTCACACCCACGTAAGCCAGAGCCTAGAAGCGCTCAGCAAAGTGAAGCAAACAGTTCATACATTCATTGGAATCCCCCATACAATGCACAGAACATATGTTTCAATAAAGAACAATCTCAAAACAACTCAAATCTCAAAACAACAACTCAAAATCTCTGAAGTACTTGACTCGTCGGGAATAGTTGATATGCTCTTTTTAGATTTCAGCAACGCGTTCGATAAGGTACCCCACGAAAAATTAATCTAGAAGCTCGAGTGCATTGCACTCTAAAAACAAAGAGAGTTCCGGGCACTCTCTTTGAGGGAGTTGCGGCTTGTCCCATATTTCACTCTCTTTTCGAGAGTAGATCGACCCTCTTTGACAGAGAGTACGTCAACTCCTGTTGACTGAGTTTTGTTACTCCACCGCAAGGGATTGCTAGTACTCTTCTGCAGAGTGATAATACTCTTCCCACAGGGAGTGCGAATACTCTCACCGCAGGGCTAATGGCACTCCACCAGACCGAGTACTTCTACTCCCCCAAACAGAGTGCTAGTGCTCTTCCCAATTTCCAGTCCAATAAGTCGTGGCCACGCATGCAGGCAGGAAATCAGATCAAATTAGGGCTGCAGATATACCGTTCCCTAGGCGGCTCCTCGGAGTGAGTGGCCCAATTCCAAGCGGCCTTCATAGTAGGCCTGAGCAAAGTTATGCAGAATTTTAGTCATTTTTCCTGGCTATTTGCTGCCTACCATGAGGCGTGACTGCTCGGAATCGACCTATGCGTATGCGTCCCGAACGCCACTGCGGAGAAGAAAAGACCTTTAATCCGCAATTATTTTCGCAAATTTCACAATCAGGAGTCACGTAATCTATTTGAAACGCAATAGTCAAGGGAATCACACACTTACGAAGAACCACAGTGCTCTATACGTCACGTGGATTCGAACCCGCGTACATTCGCATGTATACAATTCAAAGCACACATCCTAACCATTACACCACAGAGCCACCACGCCCAGTGGTGTTCTTTTAGAGGTTATATATATATAACAAATGTATTTGAGGAATCGGCTGCAGTGGGTGGGGTTTCTCTGCAGTGCGCTGTGCTGTTGTGTACTGGAATACGTTTGCGTTTGCATCATTTCCATTCCTTGCTACGACTAACGAAGGAATACAACGTAGACGACAACGTGAGAACTATTCACGGCTTGTCGTAACCCCAGGAAAATAACAAATGTGCCGTTCAGCTCACGATCGAGTGCTTTTCCAGTCCATGCATTATATGGTATCCGAAAATACGCGGATACAATGTATCGTGCCAACCATCCACGTATGTGAATTTATTTCGCGCGTATACTGGTGAGCATTTCTGTTTATTTTTTCCGCCAGTTCCATTCGTATGTGGTCAACTGCGACGCCAGTACCAGGCATTTCGACGTTCCTAACGCTGCCGTGTAGGCGTTCTTTTCAAGTGCATTAGTTCACAGTTTGGTTCAGTCCACTGTGAGCTGTTGTCCTGCATTAGCAGCGGATCGTTAGCGTTTTGAAGCGCACGCATTCCAGCATTTGGAGACTGCTTATGCCGATAGCCGCGTCACATGCATTGGCACGCATGTTTAAATGACTAATGTGTCCACTTGTTACGCGTGCACTGCTCGTATCCTGTGGCAGTGCTCGTTCTAAAAGCTTCGAAGACCATCTACACTCATACGTGTGTTCAGTATATATGCACAGGATGACTTGCCGGCTAGCTGGTTGAGCATTTTAGAAGAAACATCTCAACACAAGGACGACGCAATAACATGGACCACACCACGAAGCGCATGTGTGGTTGATGCTTTTTTTCGTGCTGGTGTTAGCGCTGTTTCTTCTTGCACGATACACGCACACCACAGGTACGCGATAGTTTAGGAGCATAGGGCGTTAACTTTGTTTTCCCCGTTTCCTCTCAGCGTCAACGGCACAATGCCTTGCCCGGAATTGCGCACGCTTACCCCCATATTCAAAAATGCATCATAACTTGAAGCCCATGCTTGACTTGATCTAAATGACGCAAGTCGAGAACGCACCAAAATAAAGGCAGTGAGCGTCTGGGGGACGTTCGCACCAGGCGTCGTTTACATAAAGTCAAGCGTGAGCTTTGTATTAATATACATTTCTGAATACGAGGGTTAGTCGTCTACTTCTCACAGAAAATGTCGAAGAAACGCCCACCAAAACCAGGCACATTCGTAAACGTAACTAGGCAATACGAAGCTCCATAAAAAAAGAGTGGTATTAAAAGCTTTCAGTATTTTTCTTTACTCCGATATGGTTGCGGTCTCGTGGCTTCAATGTACAGAGATAGTGCAGCGTTAGCTAAAAAGCATGAATTTCCGAACTCCATGCCAAAATAAGCTTGTAAAATCATTTAGGTGCTAGAATCCAGGGTTTGTAGCGATCCTTGAAAACCCTTTATTTCTAAAATGCCATGTTCAAGGCATTGAAAACCCTGGAATGTTTAGAAGTACTGGAAAGTCCTTAAATTTGTACACTTGGCTAGGCTTCGCAGACATTGCCAAGCGTTTTTTTTTTCCCTTCTGTGACACTCTTCGCATGTCACAGAGAATTGTCTGTGGAGGTAATAGAAGGAAAGCGACATCCTTTAAGTTGAAATTACAAAGGAGCTGCAGATACCAGTTTTAGGCACATGGAACCGGCGATAAATGTACTTGGAGGAGCAGAAGCAGGAAGCTCACCAGTTGAGGCATTCAAAGAAAAGCCTTGATGAGTAAGTCGAGAGCTATAGACACAAAGAAAGGAAGTTACAAATGACTATTGCTTATTTGATGGTGAAAAGCTGAGGCAACAGATGACATCACATACACTGTCAAACAGTATTCAAAAACTGCAAATGTTGCAGGTCCAAGTAGTTAATTGTGCTATTGCAGAAAAACTTTCAGCGTGTTCTTGAAATGCTTCCTTGCGTGCGTTTAGTGATGGGCGGTGAAAGGCAAATTAGCAGTCTTTTAAATGTTTGAAATCAGTGAAATGCGATTTGTTTTGTTTTCTTTTGTTTGCATTAAAGTTAACGATGTTGTTGAACAAGTTATTGCCTGTCCAAACTACTAAAAAAATCGCACGAGGTCCTTGAAGTTACTGTGTCGGGGCCTCGGAAAGTGCTTGAAAACCATTGATTTTTTTCTTCAATATTGCTACGAACCCAGTAGAACAACTGTCATGGAGTAAAAACCTTGGCTGAACAGGGGCTTATACGAAGAGCACAGGAAGACTAGAAATGCAGTAGTAGGCATAGAGGGCCCTGAAAAAAATGTGCCACATCTGCTCGTCTACCTTATGTTTCTGCATTGACTATCACATTTTTAATAGAAGTGCACTTCCTGTTCTACTCCAATAAACGCAACATTACCGACTCCAGTGTGGGGCAGTCCTTCAGCCAGTGCAGAACTCTTTCTGTACATCCCTGTCAGCTCTGTCATTTTTCCAGCATTGTAATACAAGATTTGTTAAACTGGTTTCGCAGAATATGAGCAGTATACTCTTAAATTAGCTGTTTATTTGTATGCACAAGTTCAGGTCCTCACTTTGGTTGCATCACAAATTGCCATACCTCAATAGATACAAGAAACAACTTTATTATAGTTTAATAAAATCCAAACAGTAATAATCACAACAATATAATGACATACATTTCTTTTGGTTTGTATACAGCCCATGTCTTGGCACTGTATAAATTCAACTATACATCGCCAGTACTGTGTCCTGACCACCATTATTCACATGTGTAAAACCATCACAGCAATTCTTCAACAAATATCACAGTGATTAGTGACATACACTTTGTAACTGCTTTACATGAGCATAATGTATACAAATGGTCCCTGTGTACCTACACATGACCAGTGCCACCCAAGTACTATTACTCACAGGTGTAAAACCAACAAAGCAGTTCTTTAAAAATATCACAGCGCTTAGTTGGGTTAATATCACAGCGCAAGGTGGGTTAGTATGCTGGCGTCATCCGCCTTCTCGAAGCTGGGTACTATATACGTATTACAAGGCGTTCTTAATGAGCAGTCCAGAGGCAACAAGCATAGCGGTATGTTGTGATCTGAAATGCATTCAATAATTTCTGTCTGTGCTTGGTGCCCTGAAAAATGATCGCTGATTAGTATAAGGTCAAGGATATTGTTTGCGGAACCTTGCTTACGCGTCGGTTCTAGGATTATTTGGTGAAGGTTAAATGATAACATTAGGTCAAACAGAATTTCTGAAGAAGATGATGTGTGATGCATAGTTATCCAGTCTACGTCTGGAAGGTTAAAGTCTCCCATAAGGATGATTCTAGAGTTGTTAGCATATCGGTGTAGAAACTCATGAATGGCAGAAATGCCCTCATCACCCGAAGAGGGGCTTCTATAGAAGCAACCCACACAAATAGTAGTACTGTTACAAAGAATCCTGCAAAACACGCTTTCAGCACCTGACACATCTGGCAGTAAAACAAATGGAAGGTTTTTCTTAATCACAAGAGCCACGCCACCACCACGGGAACTCCGATCTTTTCGAATGACTGAATAGTTAGGTGGAATGATTTCATGGTTGGAAACATCCGGTGAAAGCCACGTTTCCGTGACGGCGACTATATCAGGTTCGCGATCAGTTAACAGGTTTTCGAAAGATTCTATTTTATTTAGTAAGCTTCTTGCATTTACATTTATGATTGTTAGTTGTCTTATCGAGCTCTTCTCCGCGTCATTGGTGGGCCGCTTATTTTGCTTGATTCCGCTTCGTTTTCTTTAAGGGCTACTTTGTCATTGGTTTCTTCGTCCCAAACAAAGGCGCGACTGTTAATGTACAGTTTGTCGAAGGCAAGGGACACTTTGTCGTGTTTGTCGCGATTTTCTTTGGCACTATTCCAGTTTCTTTCTAATGTCTCGTATTTTAGGAGAAAAATCTTCCCCGATGGCAAATTTTGAACCTTTAAGTTTAAAACCTTTCTTCAATATTGCCGATTTGTCGCGGGAATTTAGAAGTTTAAAAACTACCGGCCTAGTCTTTTTCGTTTGCCGTCTGCCCAACCGGTGTATGCGTTCTATGGTAACTGCAGGGTCCAGCTGTAGGATATCTTGTATGATATCTCCGCTAACTATCTGCTCAAAACTGTCGCTTGTTTCTTCTTCTGATTCCTGTATGCCATAAACAATTAAGTTAGCTCTCCTGCTTCTATTCTCAAGGTCATCGATTTTTTGTTCCATTGTTTCTATTACGCGACACATGCGGGAAATCTCGGTCTGACAAGATTGTACTTTATTTTCTAGAAGTGCAATGGCATCTAATTTGGTCCCTATATCTGCAAGACGTTCTTCCTTTATTTCTTTGGTATCAGCAGCAATTTCCTTTAGTTGCCTAACGATGTCCTTTAGTTCAGGGCCGGGGTTTGTTTCGACGTCTCCCGATAACAGTAGCAACTTCCACAGAAACACAGCCATATCAAACACCCCGTGACATAGCTGCGGGCACGGCAGCACCACCAAAAAACGGTTGCTAGTGCGGAAGCATTTTCCAAAAGGCCTTCTCACCTGCACAACGAAGATGAGGGGATTAGTGCACCGCATGCTAGTAGTACCGCCGTGCCCACTGCCAATGCAGTGCCCGTGCGGGATATATATGGTCCACTCTTGTGGTGGCGCTCGCAGCGGCTTATGCGCCGAACAGTCTGCGCATGTTGCCGTCTCAAGGTGACTTGGTCGATGAAGGTCCGATGATGTCAGCGTATCCCACACGTGGACGAGTGCTTCATTCACCGGTGGGGTGACAAAGGTTATCCCGGGATGGTCGATGCTGCTCTTGGTGCCATGAAAACACAGACCAAGGGCGAGCTGCACAACGAAGATGAGGGGATTAGTGCACCGCATGCTAGTTGTGCCGCCGTGCCCACAGCGTTTGTCGCCATTGTTGTCGTGCTGCGAAACCCATGAAAGGCCGCGCGGGAGCCGATCGGCTTTATATGGCAGAGTTGGGTAAAGGGCAATTATGCCTCTCGATTAGATGCGGGCGGTAAAATGAGGACATGCGCAGTGCAGCGTGGGAACAGGCTTAGTGCAGCCGCGCACTTGGATTGTTGCCATGTCTCGATGCAGCGGGAGGGCATGATTTTGCGTTCACTACTGTTTCTACGGGGGATATGTTTGTGGGTACAAAAAATTGAATCGCTATTCCGGCCTGGCAAAATGGGATGTGCAGCGAAGCTGTTGAAAACCACCACAACTGCTGAGGGCAGTTTGCAATGTATTATACCAGATGCCATATTTATGTGTGGCGTAAGGCTCAAATTACATGTCAATGCGGCCGCATAAAGCGTTTGTATGCAGTGTGCCGGTAGCCCTTACGGTCACTGAACAGTTCTGTAATTTTGTTTCAGTTTCCGTAGTAATGAGTTAATCTTCGTATATTTTGTTTTTGCAGGAGCGAGCAAACAATGGAACTCCAGGGAGGTGCCATCTGCATGAAATGGTAGCGTCCCCTAACTTGTTTCATCATGAGAGCAAATAACGCTGCTTGTGCAATGGTGTTGCGGGGATAGATGCAAACAAGAGGAAGCATACGTAAAATATACAATTGAATACCAATAACTGACTAAAAAACGAGAGTTGGCGACAGCTAAGAAATTGTCGCCGTCAGTTGCAGAACAGATTGGCCTCTTCTCCATAAATAGTGCTGATCCGTGGCAAAGCTCGTTTTACCGACTGCATGGAACTTCGGAAATAAATTTTCAACAGAAACAGAGTGATCCTTCATATCACAGCTAGTTGTTGGACAATGGTAACAAAAAGAAATATTAAAATAAAGAAGTTTTATTTGTTGAGCACAGCTTTCAAAGCTCAGTTTAGGTCTGGGCGGGCAGTCAGGGTGAAGGGGTGATCTTTTCGGAGTGACAGTCGATACGAGACCTTCTATTTATTCTCACCTAATAAGTACATGCAATCGACAAGACCTTGAATAGGAAGACAATGTTTTGCTTTTCCGTCATGACACCGCTTTTCTCTTTCTTTTCAGCACGACGTTTGAGCTTGTTCTCATCGTCGTTGCAGTCATCGGTAAGCGATATTTTGTTTATGCACTCATTTGTGTAGTTGGCTATGGTTAGTGGAACAAAACAATGACCGCTAAATACCTAGCCTAATGTTATATATGTTCTACGCATCGCTTTGAGTCACCGTGGCTTTAGTATTTCAGGTGTACCATTGCTGGCGGGAGGGTATTACATATTTCCAATTGAGATATTGACAATGTACAACAAAGACACAGATATTTGGAACTGGCTGTGGTTGCTTAGTGGATATAGTGTTGGGCCGCTAAGTACGACATTACAGGATCAAAGCCTGGCCACAGCGGCCGCATTTCGATGCGGACGAAGTGCAAAGACACCCTTGTACATATATTTATGTGCACGTTAAAGAACCTCAAGTGGTACAAGGCAATCTGGAGTCCACCACTATGGCGTGCCTCATAATCAGATAGTGGTTTTTGCACGCAAAACCCAATTAATTTTTTAAAGCAGACATCGAGATTCAGGCATGTGTAGATGTATGCTAACCTGCAAATTGATCTCAAGCCATGTTCTCGTGATGCAAATACATAAATCTTTAGAAGGATCGACATTTGTGCGAGTTGGCACTGGTTGAACATCTTGAAGGGGCAGCTATAGTGAAGAAAGAAGGCAGTAACATGTTGCACAACTCAGTTCGATCCGTTAAATTGTGTTAACTTTACTCGGTTTAGTGTGTAATGTCTTGTAGTCTTTGGTCATCTTTTACAAAAGTGACGACAATATTTTCGTGCGATTTCGATGCTTTCTAGCTAGACCACTCACAAGCTACGCCGAAATCAAAACACCAAATCACGCAAAGAAACAGCGTTGTGGTGGGTGCAACTGCGCCACTCGTGAAGATGAAAACGACGTTAATTGCATTCTCGGGTTTTACGTGCCAGAACTGCAATAGGATTATGAGGCACGCCGTGGTGGTGTGCTCACGTATAATTTTGACTACCTCGGGCTATTTAACGTGCAATCAAAGCACGGTACGTGGGCATTTTGGCATTTCACCCCCGGCAGAACGCATCCGCTGCGGTCACGATTGAGTGCATGCCGTCGGGCTTAGCAGCGCAACGCTACAGCCACTATGTTACCACCGTGGGTGAATGCAATGCATGCTGCTCGTTGGGGGAATAATTGCGGCCATCAGTGTATTTAGAGATGTATATGTAAATGAATTCACGAATTCCATGCCACTTTTTTCATAGTGGAACTTATGCTTTCTTGCAGACTTTCGAAGAATTAGCAGATACCACGCACCAAATAGCCCTGATAATGGAATATTCCAAATGTTCGGCATTCCAAGGAAAAGATTTGGGATGCTGAACTAAAATACGGCTTGCTACATTTCCTTGAATTAACAGTGTCTCTTATATTCAGCGACTTCTATATCATTCATGGCAGTGGCTTGTAAAGGGAAATTTATGCGTTATGCATGCATTTTAGTAGGTAAATTCAAGTTGGCCCAGAGCTAGAACTTCCTCTTAAGTTTTGATTGCAACAGTAGAAATCCACACTCTCAACAGTATATACGACGTCTCGGGGTGGAGCAGGGAAGCTTTTGCATTGTTGTCTTTCAAACCACGATATGCGTTTAGCTGCCTTTATTGGTGGCCGTCGAGTAACTTTGAGCCAAAAGCCAGAGCTGTTATCAGGGCACTCAAACGAGAATATCCGGGCATTCAAACGAGAGCAAAACGAGGTCATCCGGGCAACCAATCAAAACATTAAAAATGCAGTCTCTGGCCCCGAACTCTTTATACAGGACCCCATTACATATGCTAGTTACTGCCCAAACAAAATATTATAAATATTGCTTCCGAGTTCTTAGTGTTTGTCCACACTATCGCTCAAGCTGTAAGCCCTAGTTGGCTGAACTGTTACTTGTCATTTCCAATGGCAGCGTTCACAGGGCAGCTACAGAGCACCAAATACACACTTCCTTGTCATCTTTTGGCGATGAGTGGTGAACGCCAGCAGCCCGCGAGCGCCGCGGCGCGGGTTTTGCATTACCCCAAGAGATGGCGCCATGCTGTGTGGCGTTTCGTTCAGGCGCTTCTGCATGGAGCGATGGCTTTGCGGTTCTAGTGCTGTGCTGCGAAGCACGAGGGGGCGATGTCAGATGCTGGCCGCGGTGACGGCATTTCAGTGGTGGCTAAATGCAAAAAACACCGGCGCCACGTGCAATGGGGGTACGGTAAACATCTCCTGGTGGTCAAAATTAATCCGGAGTCCCCCACTACGGCGTGCCTCATAATAAAATCATGGTTTTGGCGCGTAGGACTACAGAATTCATTCTTATTCTATCTGGGCAGTACACCCTGTCGCCCTGGCGGCTTTCGCTGCCTGTCGTGTATCGTTGAGCCGGTTTTCTTTTCCTCGCTGGGTAGCGTCCATATGGCCCAGTGCGGATGTAGAACGCTCCATAAATAAGCATGCCGCTTAGTGCACTACAAGACGGGCGTCGGCCCGAAACCCTGGCTTGCGTGCTGAAGAACTTGTCGTTGGTCAAATAAGTGGCGTTCATGTATCATTGTGATAATGCATCGCTTCTGTTCAATTTATGCATACATATATATAGATATAATAAGCACCTGAACAAAGTATCATTTCAATATTATTAATGAATGGTTAACGAAATGCACTGCAGATTAATTATGTCATAAAGTATTGGCGGAAATAGATAGCCAAGTCTGTCCGTATTGCTGTCGACACTATCAGTAGAAATGTTATAAGCCTACACGCTAGTATTAAACGTACCTTATTATTTCCAGAAACATCACGATTTCGCAGAGTGGCCCTCTGACTCAAGAGCGTGACACTGACAGGAAGATCTCGAGCGTCGAGATCACCGATGCAGCACATAGTATTTAATTAAGCCACATACGAACAACCTGAATTAGACAAAATATTGTGAGCACCTCTCATTCCCAATTTTGTCTCGAATAAAACCACATCTTTGCATGAAATATACCTTGCGAGATTTCCACAAAGGTGATTTGGCACTCGACAGGGATTGAAAATTATATAGGTGACTATTCGTAATCGTTACGTTCATACAGCTTCAATGTGAGAATGCTGACCTTGTTGACGTAATGCCTTTTGTCTCATGTGCAGGACTGACAGTGATAGCCTGGAGGATCATCGAGTACCTCCTGTACTAAGTAAATATCCAATCTTTTCTATGCCCTCCTAATGAAAAATTCGTCTGTCGGGTGAGAGAACGAATGGCTGATAACCCCGTAAGCAAGCAAAAAATGCAATAGCTCACACCCACGTAAGCCAGAGCCTAGAAGCGCTCAGCAAAGTGAAGCAAACAGTTCATACATTCATTGGAATCCCCCATACAATGCACAGAACATATGTTTCAATAAAGAACAATCTCAAAACAACAACTCAAAATCTCTGAAGTACTTGACTCGTCGGGAATCGTTGATATGCTCTTTTTAGATTTTAGCAACGCGTTCGATAAGGTACCCCACGAAAAATTAATCTAGAAGCTCGAGTGCATTGCACTCTAAAAACAAAGAGAGTTCCGGGCACTCTCTTTGAGGGAGTTGCGGCTTGTCCCATATTTCACTCTCTTTTCGAGAGTAGATCGACCATCTTTGACAGAGAGTACGTCAACTCCTGTTGACTGAGTTTTGTTACTCCACCGCAAGGGATTGCTAGTACTCTTCTGCAGAGTGATAATACTCTTCCCACAGGGAGTGCTAATACTCTCACCGCAGGACTAATGGCACTCCACCAGACCGAGTACTTCTACTCCCCCAAACAGAGTGCTAGTGCTCTTCCCAATTTCCAGTCCAATAAGTCGTGGCCACGCATGCAGGCAGGAAATCAGATCAAATTAGGGCTGCTGATATACCGTTCCCTAGGCGGCTCCTCGGAGTCAGTGGCCCAATTCCAAGCGGCCTTCATAGTAGGCGTGAGCAAAGTTATGCAGAATTTTAGTCCTTTTTCCTGGCTATTTGCTGCCTACCATGAGGCGTGACTGCTCGGAATCGGCCTATGCGTATGCGTCCCGAACGCCACTGCGGAGAAGAAAAAACCTTTAATCCGCAATTATTTTCGCAAATTTCACAATCAGGAGTCACATAATCTAATTAGAACGCAATAGTCAAGGGAATCACACACTTACGAAGAACCACAGTGCTCTATACGTCACCTGGATTCGAACCCGCGTACACTCGCATGTATACAATTCAAAGCACACATCCTAACCATTACACCACAGAGCCACCACGCCCAGTGGTGTTCTTTTAGAGGTTATATATATCATTATCATCATCAGCAGCAGCCTGGTTACGCCCACTGCAGGGCAAAGGCCTCTCCCATACTTCTCCAACAACCCCGGTCATGTACTAATTGTGGCCATGCCGTCCCTGCAAAATTTCTTTATCTCATCCGCCCACCTAACTTTCTGCCGCCCCCTGCTACGCTTCCCTTCCCTTGGGATCCAGTCCGTAACCTTTAATGACCATCGGTTATCTTCCCTCCTCATTACGTGTCCTGCCCATGCCCATTTCTTTTTCTTGATTTCAACTAAGATGTCATTAACTTGCGTTTGTTCCCTCACCCAATCTGCACTTTTCTTATCCCTTAACGTTACACATATCATTCTTCTTTCCATAGCTCGTTGTGTCGTCCTCAATTTGAGTAGAACCCTTTTAGTAAGCCTCCAGGTTTCTGCCCCGTAGGTGAGTACTGGTAAGACACAGCTATTACATACTTTTCTCTTGAGGGATAACGGCAACCTGCTGTTCATGATTTGGGAATGCCTGCCAAACGCACTCCAGCCCATTCTTATTCTTCTGATTATTTCCGTCTCATGATCCGGATCCGCCGTCACTACCTGCCCTAAGTAGATGTATTCCCTTACGACTTCCAGTGCCTCGCTGCCTATTGTAAATTGCTGTTCTCTCCCGAGACTGTTAAGCATTACTTTAGTTTTCTGCATATTAATATTTAGACCCACTCTTCTGCTTTGCCTCTCCAGGTCAGTGAGCATGCATTGGAATTGGTCCCCTGAGTTACTAAGCAAGGCAATATCATCAGCGAATCGCAAGTTACTAAGGTATTCTCCATTAACTTTTATCCCCAATTCTTCCCAATCCAGGTCTCTGAATACCTCCTGTAAACACGCTGTGAATAGCATTGGAGATATCGTATCTCCCTGCCTGACGCCTTTCTTTATTGGGATTTTGTTGCTTGCTTTACGGAGGACTACGGTGGCTGTGGAGCCGCTATAGATATCTTCCAGTATTTTTACATATGGCTCATCGACACCCTGATTCCGTAATGCCTCCATGACTGCTGAGGTTTCGACAGAATCAAACGCTTTCTCGTAATCAATGAAAGCTATATATAAGGGTTGGTTATATTCCGCACATTTCTCTATCGCATGATTGATAGTGTGAATATGGTCTATGGTTGAGTATCCTTTACGGAATCATGCCTGGCCCTTTCCTTGACAGAAGTCTAAGGTGTTCCTGATTCTATTTGCGATTACCTTAGTAAATAGTTTGTAGGCAACGGACAGTAAGCTGATAGGTCTATATATTTTTAAGTCTTTGGCGTCCCCTTTCTTATGGATTAGGAATATGTTAGCGTTCTTCCAAGATTCCGGTACGCTCGAGGTCCTGAGGCGTTGCGTATACAGGGTGGCCAGTTTCTCTAGAACAATCTGCCCACCATCCTTCAACAAATCTGCTGTTACCTGATCCTCCCCAGCTGCCTTCCCACTTTGCATATCTCCCAATGCTTTCTTTACTTCTTCCGGTGTTACCTTTGGGATTTCGAATTCCTCTAGACTATTTTCTCTTCCATTATCGTCGTGGGTGCCGCTGGTACTGTATAAATCTCTATAGAACTCCTCAGCCACTTGAACTATCTCATACATTTAGTAATGATATTGCTGGCTTTGTCTGTCAACGCATACATCTGATTCTTGCCTATTCCTAGTTTCTTCTTCACTGCTTTTAGGCTTCCTCCGTTCCTGAGAGCATGTTCAATTCTATCCATATTATAGTGCCTTATGTCAGCTGTCTTACACTTGTTGATTAACTTGAAAAGTTCTGCCATTTCTATTCTAGCTGTAGGGTTGGACGCTTTCATACATTGGCATTTCTTGATCAGATCTTTCATTTCCTACGGTAGCTTACTGGCATCCTGTCCAACGGAGTTACCACCGACTTCTATTGCACACTCCTCAATGGTGCCCATAAGATTGTCGTTCATATCTTCAACACTAAGGTCCTCTTCCTGAGTAAGAGCCGAATACCTGTTCTGTAGCTTGATCCGGAATTTCTCTATTTTCCCTCTTACTGCTCACTCACTGATCGGCTTCTTATGTACCAGTTTCTTCCATTCCCCCCTCAAGTCTAGGCTAATTCGAGTTCTTACCATCCTATGGTCACTGCAGCGCACCTTGCCTAACACGTCCACATCTTGTATGATGCCAGGGTTAGCGCAGAGTATAAAGAATTATTTCATTTCTAGTCTCACCATTCGGGCTCCTCCACGTCCACTTTCGGCTATCCCGCTTGCGGAAGAAGGTATTCATTATCCGCATATTACGCTGTTCTGCAAACTCTACTAAGAACTCTCCCCTGCTATCCCTAGAGCCTATGCCATATTCCCCCACTGACTTGTCTCCAGTCTGCTTCTAGCCTATCCTGGCATTGAAGTCACCCATCAGTATAGTGTATTTTGTTATTAAGTTTCACATCAAGACCTGGCACTCTCTCGTTAATGCTATAGAATTCCTGTATGTTACCAGCTATATCCTTATTAATCAGGAATCCGACTCCTAGTTCTTGTCTCTCCGCTAAGCCATGGTAGCACAGGACGTGCCCGCTTTTTAGCTCTGTGTATGCTTCTTTTGTCCTCCTAACTTCACTGAGCCCTATTATATCCCATTTACTACCCTCTAATTCCTCCAATAGCACTACTAGACTCGCCTCACTAGATAACGTTCTAATGTTAAACGTTGTGAGGTTCAGATTCCAATGGCAGCCTGTTCAGACGCAGGTATTCTTAACACCCTCTGCTGCGTCATGCGTCTGACCGCCACCGTGGTCAGTTGCTTCGCAGCTGTTGCGGACTGAGGGCCGGGGTTTGATTGTTGTATTCATATAGGACGTTGTGGCCAAGTACTGCACCAGGGTGGCCAATCCTGCTCTGGCGAGGGAGTGCGTTACCGGTTCTGGTCACCAGGATCAGGCTGCACTCCAGGCCTGTTTTAAATTTTATCAACACGCAGATTTTTTTCCCTTTTTTTTATCTGGTGGAAAATTGCACGGCACCGGGATTCAAACCATGGTCTTCTTGCACGCGAGGTGGATACTCTACCTCTGTTCCACCGCTGCACCTGAAAGCTCCGCCTTCACTGGCTCTGCGTCATGATGTGACGTTGTGTTGTCTACACCCATTTGTCTTGGAGCCAGTGCATGACGCTAGCTGCCTGGCCATCAAGCCCCAACTAGAGCTATCCAAGCAGTGTGCGTTGCGAACGTTCTGTCACAGTGCTAAGCGTGTCCGGTAATCTGGTAAACGCGGGAAAGCTGGGCATTTTGACGGATTAGCAGAGGCATAAACTAAAGCCCTACCATACTACTGCTGCTGTGAGGAAGGGGCTTTAGCGTAACTGTGAACAGCCTGAGAGGCCTGCATGGAGAAGCCACCTGGTGGCGTCAGAGTTTAACCAGTCAAACACAGAGCTAGTAATGCTGTGACCAAGTGTAAAACATTTTATACATTGAAAAAGATGTGTTCATGATTATGCTGCTACCGAAAATTTACACCAGCAGCAAAGTAGAATACACTTGGTTACAGCTATATTAACTCTGAGTCTGGTTGAGCTATGTCCCACCAGGTGGCTGCACCGTGCAAGCCGTTCACATTTGCACCTCCGCTCATCCAGCAAAATGCCCAGTCCACTTGCGCTTGCGTTCACCCAAATAGCGGACATGCTGGAACTCGATATTGTGGTAGTAATCCTCCGGCATGGAGTGATGGCCCCAAGCTCATAGATCCAGGCACCGATCGCATATCGACAACAAGCGCTGCAGCCACTCTGCTCACCTGTTGCTTTGCAGACGGACACAGTGTCGCAGATTGACATGTTGCCATTAGCTAGGTCTGCAACCTACAACGTTGCAAGGGCAATTCATGGTCCTTGCGAAAAGAAGCCTTGAGACTAACACTCACCGTGCAGCTCGCATCAACATGAAGCATGTTATAACACAAGCAGACAACACTTCATGGGCTGGAAGTGCTTGAGTGTAGTGATAAATTTTGGTTGTGCAATCTCTTTAACTTACTTTTTGTTTTATCAAAACAAGTTAACCAACATTCCAACTATTACGAACAACATATGCTCACCATAAATTTGAAAAAATTGTCAATGGTGCAATTTGGGTAGCCATCGGACATGTTGCCCGACTGACCTCACACGCACGTAGAATGTAGATTGTAATGGGGCGGCTGGAAACTCAGGGGAACAACGCTGCTGTGATCAGTAGATATGCCCATCTTAAGGCGAAAGCCTTAAGTGGCTTGCTGCAACGGCTCATATCAGAAAAAAGCAGCGTCTAC
Organism: Dermacentor variabilis; assembly: GCF_050947875.1. Classification (NCBI taxonomy): domain Eukaryota; kingdom Metazoa; phylum Arthropoda; class Arachnida; order Ixodida; family Ixodidae; genus Dermacentor; species Dermacentor variabilis. The sequence goes on from NC_134576.1 coordinate 101,298,148, forward strand.
TCCAATGAGGCAAAAGATACATCATCAGGAATGGCTCGTGCTCCTGTAAGCAAGCAAAGATGCATTGGCTGAATATGAATGAACAAACAAAGGAAATAAAGAAAGAAAGAACGAAAGACAGAACAAACAAAAGAACATAGAAGCTGAGAACAAAAAGAGAAAGAAAGATAGAGAGAACAAACGAAATTTAAGTAGTGCATTATGTGCTTGCATTGATTGATTATACCTATTCTTAAGGCGCTAAAAATTAACACACAGCACCCAAGAGAGGACAACGGGACAGAGCGCCACTCACAACCGCTTTATTTTCACAAAAGAAATGTACATATATACTGTACATATATGCCAAACATATATATATGTGGTGTAACTTGCGTGCCTCTTATGCTCACGCATCGGTCTGTTTCACCATATTAAATGCCGATGCACATTCAAAAAACCTTTGGCTGAGAGACAGCACTTGTGTCACACTCTTGATATTGTAAGGATGCCAATTGTAAGTCCCACTGTAAGGATGCCAATTTGAAGAAAGTTTGACATATAGAAGTATTTATTTGATACCCACCTGGAAGAAAAGGCAATTGCGTCTTTTTAAGAATAGTTTCTTTCTCTGGGTGGTTCAGTGTGTCGTTCGGATGGAAGCTTATATTTTTGGAGAAATGCCCTTAATGAAAGAATGAGGGCTGTTACACAAGTAAGTACAATGACACACACAAGTCATAGCTTTAAACTGCTGACGGGTGTTTAGAGCACTGCTTATTTTATGCCTCTTCTGAAAGACTCACCAGAAAGCTGAAATACAAGGGCATAAACTGTGAGATATAAACTTTATGGGGTTGCATTCTAAGCTAAGTGGTTGGAAGACATCTGTTTAGTTTTCCATAGAATGAATGAGTCTCTGTCAAGCTGTCACGTCATGTTTTTCTTGAGCTGAGTTTGCTTCCTAGAATGTTTCCTAGAATTCTGCTATATTCAACGTCATCTTTTATTATGCTGTCGAGGTGCCGTAAGTCAGTGCTATATTCAAAGATGTAACTTTTCTGTGCGTGTATTTTGAAAATGGTGTGCATCATACCCACAAAAGCTTTCTCTGTGCCTTACTTTGAGTGATACAAATTACATGAACTAATAATTTCTGAAACCAGTGGATCCTTACTGTGGATAGGTACATTTAAAAGGTGTCAGAAATAATGGTGCTATAGTCAAATGTGTGACATTTGCAGGTGATGCTGCAAGCAGAGAAGCACTGATAAGCCGTTCAGCCAAGCTTCAGGATCTAGCTGACGTCTATTACATTTACCACAATGTTCACCGCTATATTGTTAGCAGCATTTTTAAGTTTTACTTTTGCCGTCTTCCGATATTCTGCTTATGTATGCCAGCTTATCTAATTCACTTTAGAATTCAATCTCATGAAATGGCCTCTGTTTATGACTGGTGGCTTAATTTTTATAAGTAGCAGTTCTTAACAGAGTGCTAATAATTAATTTGGTAATCTACTTTTGCAACAAGGCTTCTCTACAGAGAACCAATTTCATCCCAGAAAGGTCTAGTGGCTTAGGTCAGAAAATTGAAAAGGTTCCTGAAATTACTTTCTTGGAACTGAGCATCATGCTGAAATGTGTGCAATTCCTTTCACTGATGATATTCCGTCCCCCCCAAAAACATGTTTCAGAAGAACCTAATATAAACTAAATATTAGATGGAAAAAAATTTTCATGTTTGTGAAACTATTGGAGTTAGCAAGTGATCACTTATGTAAGATTGTACGATTCCTGCAGCAGGCAGCGGAATAATAATTGTCTTGTGTGTTGATGGCAGCATTGTCTACAGATTGGAAAATTTTCTAACTCCACTCAAAAAGTGTTTCAGTACCCTTTTATAACATAATCAGGCTGCACCTATTGGAGACGTAAGTCATATTTGCTGTGACTCAGAAAAGAATAGTGAATTTGTGACTGCAGCAGACTCTTTCAAATGAGCTCTGCTAAGCTGAATTTTCTGATAAGCTTAGCTTCCGGTGTTTCTTATAGGGACACTGAAACAATTTTGACAATTTTGTACAAATGTACTGAGTCGTTAGGTTAGGCCCTTCTAGTCATTAAATGATGCATTTAGGCGCTCCATGTGAAGCTTGTAATTTGACGTAAGGTATTACAAATGCTGATCACTACCAATTGCAGCGGCGCTTCTCTCCCGAGTTTTCAGCTGCCCCCTGCCAACTGACGTAGTTAGCTCAGTTGACGCCACTTGGTCGAGTTACCCAGTAGGCTACCCAGGTTATGTCATCGATAATTTTTCGAACTTTATCGTGAACAAATGTTGCTTATAATAGCTGGAATGTTGGTTAATTTGTTTCTATAAAAATGTAACAGAAACGGACTACACACTGACAATTTGTCACTACACTCAAGCACTTCCGGCACACAACAAGTGTCGTCTGCTTCTGTCACAACATTCTCTGTGTTGACGTGACCTGCACAGTCAGTATTAGTCTCGAGCTTTCTTTTCGCAAGTGCCATGGATCATCCTTGTTACATTGCGGGCTGCAAATCTAGCGATCGTTGACGTGTCAAGCTGCGGCATCGTGCCCCTCTGCAAGGCAACTTGCGAGCGAAGTGGCTACGACACATTGGGCTGTCAGTATCCAATCGGGCGCCAGCGTCTACACATTTGGAGGTCGTACACCATGCAAAGACAAACTCTAGCACTCCCCGAACAAGAATGCTTTAACAATGAGGATACGCGTCTTTGCATTGCCAAAAGAACACTTAGCTTAACTTCTGACAAACATGTTTCATTTCTAAGGTGTGCAGCCACTTCACATCAAATTATGATATCATCCTTATGCGATATTTAAAAATGATATTTAAAAAAATTTTGTTTACGAATTATTGATGCATTTATGTAATGTATGTTGATGACTTAGCTGGTACATGACTTGGAAAAATGAACGGCGCTAAAAACAGGGCCAAACAAAAACAAGATAGCACACTATTGTGTGTGTCTTTCGCAGGCCAGACTTGTTGCAGCCCAGGTAACAGTGAAGATAAGCGTTGTTTTCGAGTCAGATCTTCTAGCGAGTGGTACGGCCACGGCTACGTACAGAAGAGGGCTGGCATTATTGTGCAAGTCGGCTATCACTCAATCATGCTTTCGGTGTTGTGAGCATGCTATATTACTCTACATTTAAAAATACAGGAACGAAGCTTTGCATTAAAACTTCGATAGTATGATATGTTGCAAGTTTCACTCACTTTTGATGCCTTGCTGTCCTACTTGTTTGAAGAGATGTTTGGAAGTAACTTGTGATTATGGTGTTGTACATAGTCATCACGTGACGCATATTGTTGTTCGATCACACTCGGGAACTGATGAGGCAGACAGTGTGAAGCAGGGCTGCTTCCTGTTTAGAAGCTTCTGTGAAAATTACGGCATCCATAGTTCACAGTAAAATAAGGGCCAGTAGCTCCGAGAGATTTGAAAGTGTCGTGTCTGGTGACACCCGTCTATTCTGAATATTGCTGAGACGTTTAATTAGGATGCGCTCTCTGCAACAAGCAGCACGTGTTACGATGGGGTAGGTGAGCCTCAGCTAGACAACTAGCCACAGCCGTCTCGTGTTGAGCATCGGGCAATGACGAGACGCTCTCCCTAGGTCCATAATTATCTGCCAACTTCATTCATGACGCCTTTTACGCATGTGTCCCCACTCCCCTTCTTGTATCTATCACCCCGCTCCCCTTCTTAATATTGTAAGGAAGATGACGAATGTGCGCACAGAGTCGGCAGCATCGGCAGCATCAAGCGCGCAGCAGAGGCTCGAGCTCGGGAACTGCTCGGTGCATCCCAGGACCGGCGGTCGCTACGAACCCGAATAAACCTCCTTTATAAGTGGTTGAGGTGCGGGGTAACGTTCCACTCTACCATCCTGGAACTCCGTTCTCGGACGCTACCCTCTGCCATGCCGGACGCCGACCAGCAGACTCTTCCTACGCCGCCCGTCCCTTGCGCTGGCACCGTTCGCCAGCGGGAGCCTCCCATCTTCAGCGGAACCGACGACAACGACGTTGAAGAGTGGCTGTCGTTCTACGAACGGGTGAGCGTTCACAAGAAATGGAATGACTCGGACAAGCTGGCCTACGTCTCATTCTACCTCGCGGGCGTGGCCAGTCTCTGGTTCACAAATCATGTAAGGGATATCCGAACGTGGTCGGCGCTCAAGACTTCGATTACAGAAGTATTTGACCGACCCGCCGTCAGGAAACTCCGAGCCGAGCAGCGTTTGCGTACATGCGCACAGGACACGGGTGAGACATTCACCAGCTATATAGAAGACGTTTCTTGATGTGTGCAGGCGCGTGAACGCTGCCATGACGGAAGCGGAAAAGATCAAGCACGTCATGAAGGGAATCGACGATGACGCGTTCCAAATGCTTCTGGCCAAGGACCCGCGCACTGTTGGCGACGTCATCAGCCTGTGCCAGAGCTATGATGAATTGCGTAAGCAGCGAGCTCTGACAAGGCGACATTCCACACCAAATGCGGCATCACTCTGCAGCCTTACCACCGGCCCAGAACAAGCCTCCCTGATAACGCAAATCAAGGATTTTGTCCGCGAAGAAATCGCACGACAGCTATCTCTGGTGTCCGTCACTCAGGAGTCTGCCAGCACTTTGCCGTCTCATCTCCATAACGTGATCCATGAAGAGGTCGCGGAAGTGCTGCCGGCTATTCACCAGCAGGATGTCGTGACTACACCAGTCACTTATGCTACGGTTGCTGCAATGGCCCCTCGCAGTGTGCCCGTGCGTCGCTTCCCGCAGCCTGTGCACCGCCCTCCCCCTCCCGTCCCCCGGACCACCACTGCCGTCGCTAACCCGTGGCCTACGCCGGACAATCGCCCTATATGTTTCGCATGTAGGTATCCCGGTCATGTCGCAAGGTTCTGCCGCCGCCGATCGCAGGCGTTCGACGAAGATCGACGAGCGCCCTATGTGCCGCCTGATTCAAATGCGCCTTACGAACCATTCGGCCCATCACCAGCTCTCTCCCCGACTGATCGCCGTCCTCGCTCCGAAAGCCTATGGTCCCCCTCCCCACGTCGTCGATCACTTTCCCCTATGCGTCGACGACCCGTCTCTAACGAAGAGGGAAACTAGACGACGCAGTTCCTGAGGCAAGAACTGCGCAAGTGTCGACTTGCCGAAGTCCTCCTCCTTTACCTGCCAATGTCATTGATGTGTTTATCGAAGATGTCGCTACAGTCGCCTTAGTCGATACCGGTGCCGCTATTTTAGTTATGGATGCTAGGTTTTGCCGTTCGCTTCGCAAAGTGACGCCATCTCTGTCTGGATTGTCGCTCCGAACGGTGAGTGCTCAACCCATTCGCCCTAACGCTGCTTGTACTGCCCGTGTGATCATACAGGACGTTTTGTACACGATTGAATTCACAGTTCTTTCATCGTGCTCCCACGCCGTTATTCTAGGATGGGATTTTCTCTCTCGCCACAATGCCATCATCAATTGCGCTCGGGCTGAGATTGAACTTTTGAACCTTGGTGACCTGGCCTCGGTCGATGCTCATCCTGCCGCTAAAATTGTCGTGACAGAAGACACCTGTATCGCCCCGTGCTCGTCAGCATTCGTACCAGTCTTCTGTAGTACCATATCCGATGGGACGGTCTTCTTTATGCCCTCTCATCACTTTGTTACCCGAAAAGTGCTTCCTATGCCCTTTGCAGCTCATGACCTTGCCGCCGGCGTGAGCACGATGCCCATTTACAATCATCTTTCATCTTTCAGTAAAAGCTTGAAATTCGTGCGCAAGGTGGGTTAGTATGCTGGCGTCATCCGCCTTCTCGAAGCTGGGTACTATAGACGTATTACAAGGCGTTCTTAAGGAGCAGTCCAGAGGCAACAAGCATAGCGGTATGTTGTGATCTGAAATGCCTTCAATAATTTCTGTCTGTGCTTGGTGCCCTGAAAAATGATCGCTGATTAGTATAAGGTCAAGGATATTGTTTGCGGAACCTTGCTTACGCGTCGGTTCTAGGATTATTTGGTGCAGGTTAAATGATAACATTAGGTCGAACAGAATTTCTGAAGAAGATGATGTGTGATGCATAGTTATCCAGTCTACGTCTGGAAGGTTAAAGTCTCCCATAAGGATGATTCTAGAGTTGTTAGCATATAGGTGTAGAAACTCATGAATGGCAGAAACGCTCTCATCACCCGAAGAGGGGCTTCTATAGAAGCAACCCACACAAATAGTAGTACTGTTACAAGGAATCCTGCAAAACACGCTTTCAGCACCTGACACATCTGGCAGTAAAACAAATGGAAGGTTTTTCTTAATCACAAGAGCCACGCCACCACCACGGGAACTCCGATCTTTTCGAATGACTGAATAGTTAGGTGGAATGATTTCATGGTTGGAAACATCCAGTGAAAGCCACGTTTCCGTGACGGCGACTATATCAGGTTCGCGATCAGTTAACAGGTTTTCGAAAGATTCTATTTTGTTTAGTAAGCTTCTTGCATTTACATTTATGATTGTTAGTTGTCTTATCGAGCTCTTCTCCGCGTCATTGGCGGGCCGCTTATTTTGCTTGATCCGCTTCGTTTTCTTTAAGGGTTACTTTGTCATTGGTTTCTTCGTCCCAAACAAAGGCGCGACTGTTAATGTACAGTTTGTCGAAGGCAAGGGACACTTTGTCGTGTTTGTCGCGATTTTCTTTGGCACTATTCCAGTTTCTTTCTAATGTCTCGTATTTTAGGAGAAAAATATTCCCCGATGGCAAATTTTGAACCTTTAAGTTTAAAACCTTTCTTCAATGTTGCCGATTTGTCGGGGGAATTTAGAAGTTTAAAAATTACCGGCCTAGTCTTTTTCGTTTGCCGTCTGCCCAACCGGTGTATGCGTTCTATGGTAACTGCAGGGTCCAGCTGTAGGATATCTTGTATGATATCTCCGCTAACTATCTGCTCAAAACTGTCGCTTGTTTCTTCTTCTGATTCCTGTATGCCATAAACAATTAAGTTAGCTCTCCTGCTTCTATTCTCAAGGTCATCGATTTTTTGTTCCATTGTTTCTATTACGCGACACATGCGGGAAATCTCGGTCTGACAAGATTGTACTTTATTTTCTAGAAGTGCAATGGCATCTAATTTGGTCCCTATATCTGCAAGACGTTCTTCCTTTATTTCTTTGGTATCAGCAGCAATTTCCTTTAGTTGCCTAACGATGTCCTTTAGTTCAGGGCCGGGGTTTGTTTCGACGTCTCCCGATAACAGTAGCAACTTCCACAGAAACACAGCCATATCAAACACCCCGTGACATAGCTGCGGGCACGGCAGCACCACCAAAAAACGGTTGCTAGTGCGGAAGCATTTTCCAAAAGGCCTTCTCACCTGCACAACGAAGATGAGGGGATTAGTGCACCGCATGCTAGTAGTACCGCCGTGCCCACTGCCAATGCAGTGCCCGTGCGGGATATATATGGTCCACTCTTGTGGTGGCGCTCGCAGCGGCTTATGCGCCGAACAGTCTGCGCATGTTGCCGTCTCAAGGTGACTTGGTCGATGAAGGTCCGATGATGTCAGCGTATCCCACACGTGGACGAGTGCTTCATTCACCGGTGGGGTGACAAAGGTTATCCCGGGATGGTCGATGCTGCTCTTGGTGCCATGAAAACACAGACCAAGGGCGAGCTGCACAACGAAGATGAGGGGATTAGTGCACCGCATGCTAGTTGTGCCGCCGTGCCCACAGCGTTTGTCGCCATTGTTGTCGTGCTGCGAAACCCATGAAAGGCCGCGCGGGAGCCGATCGGCTTTATATGGCAGAGTTGGGTAAAGGGCAATTATGCCTCTCGATTAGATGCGGGCGGTAAAATGAGGACATGCGCAGTGCAGCGTGGGAACAGGCTTAGTGCAGCCGCGCACTTGGATTGTTGCCATGTCTCGATGCAGCGGGAGGGCATGATTTTGCGTTCACTACTGTTTCTACGGGGGATATGTTTGTGGGTACAAAAAATTGAATCGCTATTCCGGCCTGGCAAAATGGGATGTGCAGCGAAGCTGTTGAAAACCACCACAACTGCTGAGGGCAGTTTGCAATGTATTATACCAGATGCCATATTTATGTGTGGCGTAAGGCTCAAATTACATGTCAATGCGGCCGCATAAAGCGTTTGTATGCAGTGTGCCGGTAGCCCTTACGGTCACTGAACAGTTCTGTAATTTTGTTTCAGTTTCCGTAGTAATGAGTTAATCTTCGTATATTTTGTTTTTGCAGGAGCGAGCAAACAATGGAACTCCAGGGAGGTGCCATCTGCATGAAATGGTAGCGTCCCCTAACTTGTTTCATCATGAGAGCAAATAACGCTGCTTGTGCAATGGTGTTGCGGGGATAGATGCAAACAAGAGGAAGCATACGTAAAATATACAATTGAATACCAATAACTGACTAAAAAACGAGAGTTGGCGACAGCTAAGAAATTGTCGCCGTCAGTTGCAGAACAGATTGGCCTCTTCTCCATAAATAGTGCTGATCCGTGGCAAAGCTCGTTTTACCGACTGCATGGAACTTCGGAAATAAATTTTCAACAGAAACAGAGTGATCCTTCATATCACAGCTAGTTGTTGGACAATGGTAACAAAAAGAAATATTAAAATAAAGAAGTTTTATTTGTTGAGCACAGCTTTCAAAGCTCAGTTTAGGTCTGGGCGGGCAGTCAGGGTGAAGGGGTGATCTTTTCGGAGTGACAGTCGATACGAGACCTTCTATTTATTCTCACCTAATAAGTACATGCAATCGACAAGACCTTGAATAGGAAGACAATGTTTTGCTTTTCCGTCATGACACCGCTTTTCTCTTTCTTTTCAGCACGACGTTTGAGCTTGTTCTCATCGTCGTTGCAGTCATCGGTAAGCGATATTTTGTTTATGCACTCATTTGTGTAGTTGGCTATGGTTAGTGGAACAAAACAATGACCGCTAAATACCTAGCCTAATGTTATATATGTTCTACGCATCGCTTTGAGTCACCGTGGCTTTAGTATTTCAGGTGTACCATTGCTGGCGGGAGGGTATTACATATTTCCAATTGAGATATTGACAATGTACAACAAAGACACAGATATTTGGAACTGGCTGTGGTTGCTTAGTGGATATAGTGTTGGGCCGCTAAGTACGACATTACAGGATCAAATCCTGGCCACAGCGGCCGCATTTCGATGCGGACGAAGTGCAAAGACACCCTTGTACATATATTTATGTGCACGTTAAAGAACCTCAAGTGGTACAAGGCAATCTGGAGTCCACCACTATGGCGTGCCTCATAATCAGATAGTGGTTTTTGCACGCAAAACCCAAATAATTTTTTAAAGCAGACATCGAGATTCAGGCATGTGTAGATGTATGCTAACCTGCAAATTGATCTCAAGCCATGTTCTCGTGATGCAAATACATAAATCTTTAGAAGGATCGACATTTGTGCGAGTTGGCCCTGGTTGAACATCTTGAAGGGGCAGCTATAGTGAAGAAAGAAGGCAGGAACATGTTGCACAACTCAGTTCGATCCGTTAAATTGTGTTAACTTTACTCGGTTTAGTGTGTAATGTCTTGTAGTCTTTGGTCATCTTTTACAAAAGTGACGACAATATTTTCGTGCGATTTCGATGCTTTCTAGCTAGACCACTCACAAGCTACGCCGAAATCAAAACACCAAATCCCGCAAAGAAACAGCGTTGTGGTGGGTGCAACTGCGCCACTCGTGAAGATGAAAACGACGTTAATTGCATTCTCGGGTTTTACGTGCCAGAACTGCAATAGGATTATGAGGCACGCCGTGGTGGTGTGCTCACGTATAATTTTGACTACCTCGGGCTATTTAACGTGCAATCAAAGCACGGTACGTGGGCATTTTGGCATTTCACCCCCGGCAGAACGCATCCGCTGCGGTCACGATTGAGTGCATGCCGTCGGGCTTAGCAGCGCAACGCTACAGCCACTATGTTACCACGGTGGGTGAAGGCAATGCATGCTGCTCGTTGGGGGAATAATTGCGGCCATCAGTGTATTTAGAGATGTATATGTAAATGAATTCACGAATTCCATGCCACTTTTTTCATAGTGGAACTTATGCTTTCTTGCAGACTTTCGAAGAATTAGCAGATACCACGCACCAAATAGCCCTGATAATGGAATATTCCAAATGTTCGGCATTCCAAGGAAAAGATTTGGGATGCTGAACTAAAATACGGCTTGCTACATTTCCTTGAATTGAACAATGTCTCTTATATTCAGCGACTTCTATATCATTCATGGCAGTGGCTTGTAAAGGGAAATTTATGCGTTATGCATGCATTTTAGTAGGTAAATTCAAGTTGGCCCAGAGCTAGAACTTCCTCTTAAGTTTTGATTGCAACAGTAGAAATCCACACTCTCAACAGGATATACGACGTCTCGGGGTGGAGCAGGGAAGCTTTTGCATTGTTGTCTTTCAAACCACGATATGCGTTTAGCTGCCTTTATTGGTGGCCGTCGAGTAACTTTGAGCCAAAAGCCAGAGCTGTTATCAGGGCACTCAAACGAGAATATCCGGGCATTCAAACGAGAGCAAAACGAGGTCATCCGGGCAACCAATCAAAACATTAAAAATGCAGTCTCTGGCCCCGAACTCTTTATACAGGACCCCATTACATATGCTAGTTACTGCCCAAACAAAATATTATAAATATTGCTTCCGAGTTCTTAGTGTTTGTCCACACTATCGCTCAAGCTGTAAGCCCTAGTGGGCTGAACTGTTACTTGTCATTTCCAATGGCAGCGTTCACAGGGCAGCTACAGAGCACCAAATACACACTTCCTTGTCATCTTTTGGCGATGAGTGGTGAACGCCAGCAGCCCGCGAGCGCCGCGGCGCGGGTTTTGCATTACCCCAGGAGATGGCGCCATGCTGTGTGGCGTTTCGTTCAGGCGCTTCTGCATGGAGCGATGGCTTTGCGGTTCTAGTGCTGTGCTGCGAAGCACGAGGGGGCGATGTCAGATGCTGGCCGCGGTGACGGCATTTCAGTGGTGGCTAAATGCAAAAAACACCGGCGCCACGTGCAATGGGGGTACGGTAAACATCTCCTGGTGGTCAAAATTAATCCGGAGTCCCCCACTACGGCGTGCCTCATAATAAAATCATGGTTTTGGCGCGTAGGACTACAGAATTCCTTCTTATTCTATCTGGGCAGTACACCCTGTCGCCCTGGCGGCTTTCGCTGCCTGTCGTGTATCGTTGAGCCGGTTTTCTTTTCCTCGCTGGGTAGCGTCCATATGGCCCAGTGCGGATGTAGAACGCTCCATAAATAAGCATGCCGCTTAGTGCACTACAAGACGGGCGTCGGCCCGAAACCCTGGCTTGCGTGCTGAAGAACTTGTCGTTGGTCAAATAAGTGGCGTTCATGTATCATTGTGATAATGCATCGCTTCTGTTCAATTTATGCATACATATATATAGATATAATAAGCACCTGAACAAAGTATCATTTCAATATTATTAATGAATGGTTAACGAAATGCACTGCAGATTAATTATGTCATAAAGTATTGGCGGAAATAGATAGCCAAGTCTGTCCGTATTGCTGTCGACACTATCAGTAGAAATGTTATAAGCCTACACGCTAGTATTAAACGTACCTTATTATTTCCAGAAACATCACGATTTCGCAGAGTGGCCCTCTGACTCAAGAGCGTGACACTGACAGGAAGATCTCGAGCGTCGAGATCACCGATGCAGCACATAGTATTTAATTAAGCCACATACGAACAACCTGAATTAGACAAAATATTGTGAGCACCTCTCATTCCCAATTTTGTCTCGAATAAAACCACATCTTTGCATGAAATATACCTTGCGAGATTTCCACAAAGGTGATTTGGCACTCGACAGGGATTGAAAATTATATAGGTGACTATTCGTAATCGTTACGTTCATACAGCTTCAATGTGAGAATGCTGACCTTGTTGACGTAATGCCTTTTGTCTCATGTGCAGGACTGACAGTGATAGCCTGGAGGATCATCGAGTACCTCCTGTACTAAGTAAATATCCAATCTTTTCTATGCCCTCCTAACGAAAAATTTGTCTGTCGGGTGAGAGAACGAATGGCTGATAACCCCGTAAGCAAGCAAAAAATGCAATAGCTCACACCCACGTAAGCCAGAGCCTAGAAGCGCTCAGCAAAGTGAAGCAAACAGTTCATACATTCATTGGAATCCCCCATACAATGCACAGAACATATGTTTCAATAAAGAACAATCTCAAAACAACTCAAATCTCAAAACAACAACTCAAAATCTCTGAAGTACTTGACTCGTCGGGAATAGTTGATATGCTCTTTTTAGATTTTAGCAACGCGTTCGATAAGGTACCCCACGAAAAATTAATCTAGAAGCTCGAGTGCATTGCACTCTAAAAACAAAGAGAGTTCCGGGCACTCTCTTTGAGGGAGTTGCGGCTTGTCCCATATTTCACTCTCTTTTCGAGAGTAGATCGACCCTCTTTGACAGAGAGTACGTCAACTCCTGTTGACTGAGTTTTGTTACTCCACCGCAAGGGATTGCTAGTACTCTTCTGCAGAGTGATAATACTCTTCCCACAGGGAGTGCTAATACTCTCACCGCAGGGGTAATGGCACTCCACCAGACCGAGTACTACTATTCCCCCAAACAGAGTGCTAGTGCTCTTCCCAATTTCCAGTCCAATAAGTCGTGGCCACGCATGCAGGCAGGAAATCAGATCAAATTAGGGCTGCTGATATACCGTTCCCTAGGCGGCTCCTCGGAGTCAGTGGCCCAATTTCAAGCGGCCTTCATAGTAGGCGTGAGCAAAGTTATGCAGAATTTTAGTCATTTTTCCTGGCTATTTGCTGTCTACCATGAGGCGTGACTGCTCGGAATCGGCCTATGCGTATGCGTCCCGAACGCCACTGCGGAGAAGAAAAAACCTTTAATCCGCAATTATTTTCGCAAATTTCACAATCAGGAGTCACATAATCTATTTGAAACGCAATATTCAAGGGAATCACACACTTAAGAAGAACCACAGTGCTCTATACGTCACGTGGATTCGAACCCGCGTACACTCGCATGTATACAATTCAAAGCACACATCCTAACCATTACACCACAGAGCCACCACGCCCAGTGGCGTTCTTTTAGAGGTTATATATATATAACAAATGTATTTGAGGAATCGGCTGCAGTGGGTGGGGTTTCTCTGCAGTGCGCTGTGCTGTTGTGTACTGGAATACGTTTGCGTTTGCATCATTTCCATTCCTTGCTACGACTAACGAAGGAATACAACGTAGACGACAACGTGAGAACTATTCACGGCTTGTCGTCACCCCAGGAAAATAACCAATGTGCCGTTCAGCTCACGATCGAGTGCTTTTCCAGTCCATGCATTATATGGTCTCCGAAAATACGCGGATACAATGTATCGTGCCAACCATCCACGTATGTGAATTTATTTCGCGCGTATACTGGTGAGCATTTCTGTTTATTTTTTCCGCCAGTTCCATTCGTATGTGATCAACTGCGACGCCAGTACCAGGCATTTCGACGTTCCTCACGCTGCCGTGTAGGCGTTCTTTTCAAGTGCATTAGTTCAGAGTTTGGTTCAGTCCACTGTGAGCTGTTGTCCTGCATTAGCAGCGGATCGTTAGCGTTTTGAAGCGCACGCATTCCAGCATTTGGAGACTGCTTATGCCGATAGCCCCGTCACATGCATTGGCACGCATGTTTAAATGACTAATGTGTCCACTTGTTACGCGTGCACTGCTCGTATCCTGTGGCAGTGCTCGTTCTAAAAGCTTCGAAGACCATCTACACTCATACGTGTGTTCAGTATGTATGCACAGGATGACTTGCCGGCTAGCTGGTCGAGCATTTTAGAAGAAACAGCTCAACACAAGGACGACGCAATAACATGGACCACACCACGAAGCGCATGTGTGGTTGATGCTTTTTTTCGCGCTGGTGTTAGCGCTGTTTCTTCTTGCACGATACACGCACACCACAGGTACGCGATAGTTTAGGAGCATAGGGCGTTAACTTTGTTTTCCCCGTTTCCTCTCAGCGTCAACGGCACAATGCCTTGCCCGGAATTGTGCACGCTTACCCCCATATTCAGAAATGCATCATAACTTGAAGCCCATGCTTGACTTGATCTAAATGACGCAAGTCGAGAACGCACCAAAATAAAGGCAGTGAGCGTCTGGGGGACGTTCGCACCAGGCGTCGTTTACATAAAGTCAAGCGTGAGCTTCGTATTAATATACATTTCTGAATACGAGGGTTAGTCGTCTACTTCTCACAGAAAATGTCGAAGAAACGCCCACCAAAACCAGGCACATTCGTAAACGTAACTAGGCAATACGAAGCTCCATAAAAAAAGAGTGGTATTAAAAGCTTTCAGTATTTTTCTTTACTCCGATATGGTTGCGGTCTCGTGGCTTCAATGTACAGAGATAGTGCAGCGTTAGCTAAAAAGCATGAATTTCCGAACTCCATGCCAAAATAAGCTTGTAAAATCATTTAGGTGCTAGAATCCAGGGTTTGTAGCGATCCTTGAAAACCCTTTATTTCTAAAATGCCATGTTCAAGGCATTGAAAACCCTGGAATGTTTAGAAGTACTGGAAAGTCCTTAAATTTGTACACTTGGCTAGGCTTCGCAGACATTGCCAAGCGTTTTTTTTCCCTTCTGTGACACTCTTCGCATGTCGCAGAGAATTGTCTGTGGAGGTAATAGAAGGAAAGCGACATCCTTTAAGTTGAAATTACAAAGGAGCTGCAGATACCAGTTTTAGGCACATGGAACCGGCGATAAATGTACTTGGAGGAGCAGAAGCAGGAAGCTCAACAGTTGAGGCATTCAAAGAAAAGCCGTGATGAGTAAGTCGAGAGCTATAGACATAAAAAAAGGAAGTTACAAATGACTATTGCTTATTTGATGGTGAAAAGCTGAGGCAACAGATGACATCACATACACTGTCAAACAGTATTCAAAAACTGCAAATGTTGCAGGTCCAAGTAGTTAATTGTGCTATTGCAGAAAAACTTTCAGCGTGTTCTTGAAATGCTTCCTTGCGTGCGTTTAGTGATGGGCGGTGAAAGGCAAATTAGCAGTCTTTTAAATGTTTGAAATCAGTGAAATGCGATTTGTTTTGTTTTCTTTTGTTTGCATTAAAGTTAACGATGTTGTTGAACAAGTTATTCCCTGTCCAAACTACTAAAAAAATCGCACGAGGTCCTTGAAGTTACTGTGTCGGGGCCTCGGAAAGTGCTTGAAAACCATTGATTTTTTTCTTCAATATTGCTACGAACCCAGTAGAACAACTATCATGGAGTAAAAACCTTGGCTGAACAGGGGCTTATACGAAGAGCACAGGAAGACTAGAAATGCAGTAGTAGGCATAGAGGGCCCTGAAATAAATGTGCCACATCTGCTCGTCTACCTTATGTTTCTGCATTGACTATCACATTTTTAATAGAAGTGCACTTCCTGTTCTACTCCAATAAACGCAACATTACCGACTCCAGTGTGGGGCAGTCCTTCAGCCAGTGCAGAACTCTTTCTGTACATCCATGTCAGCTCTGTCATTTTTCCAGCATTGTAATACAAGATTTGCTAAACTGGTTTCGCAGAATATGAGCAGTATACTCTTAAATTAGCTGTTTATGTGTATGCACAAGTTCAGGTCCTCACTTTGGTTGCATCACAAATTGCCATACCTCAATAGATACAAGAAACAACTTTATTATAGTTTAATAAAATCCAAACAGTAATAATCACAACAATATAATGACATACATTTCTTTTGGTATGTATACAGCCCATGTCTTGGCACTGTATAAATTCAACTATACATCGCAAGTACTGTGTCCTGACCACCATTATTCACATGTGTAAAACCATCACAGCAATTCTTCAACAAATATCACAGTGATTAGTGACATACACTTTGTAACTGCTTTACATGAGCATAATGTATACAAATGGTCCCTGTGTACCTACACATGACTAGTGCCACCCGAGTACTATTACTCACAGGTGTAAAACCAACAAAGCAGTTCTTTAAAAATATCACAGCGCTTAGTTGGGTTAATATCACAGCGCAAGGTGGGTTAGTATGCTGGCGTCATCCGCCTTCTCGAAGCTGGGTACTATAGACGTATTACAAGGCGTTCTTAATGAGCAGTCCAGAGGCAACAAGCATAGCGGTATGTTGTGATCTGAAATGCCTTCAATAATTTCTGTCTGTGCTTGGTGCCCTGAAAAATGATCGCTTATTAGTATAAGGTCAAGGATATTGTTTGCGGAACCTTGCTTACGCGTCGGTTCTAGGATTATTTGGTGAAGGTTAAATGATAACATTAGGTCAAACAGAATTTCTGAAGAAGATGATGTGTGATGCATAGTTATCCAGTCTACGTCTGGAAGGTTAAAGTCTCCCATAAGGATGATTCTACAGTTGTTAGCATATCGGTGTAGAAACTCATGAATGGCAGAAATGCTCTCATCACCCGAAGAGGGGCTTCTATAGAAGCAACCCACACAAATAGTAGTACTGTTACAAAGAATCCTGCAAAACACGCTTTCAGCACCTGACACATCTGGCAGTAAAACAAATGGAAGGTTTTTCTTAATCACAAGAGCCACGCCACCACCACGGGAACTCCGATCTTTTCGAATGACTGAATAGTTAGGTGGAATGATTTCATGGTTGGAAACATCCGGTGAAAGCCACGTTTCCGTGACGGCGACTATATCAGGTTCGCGATCAGTTAACAGGTTTTCGAAAGATTCTATTTTGTTTAGTAAGCTTCTTGCATTTACATTTATGATTGTTAGTTGTCTTATCGAGCTCTTCTCCGCGTCATTGGCGGGCCGCTTATTTTGCTTGATTCCGCTTCGTTTTCTTTGAGGGTTACTTTGTCACTGGTTTCTTCGTCCCAAACAAAGGCGCGACTGTTAATGTACAGTTTGTCGAAGGCAAGGGACACTTTGTCGTGTTTGTCGCGATTTTCTTTGGCACTATTCCAGTTTCTTTCTAATGTCTCGTATTTTAGGAGAAAAATCTTCCCCGATGGCATATTTTGAACCTTTAAGTTTAAAACCTTTCTTCAATATTGCCGATTTGTCGCGGGAATTTAGAAGTTTAAAAACTACCGGCCTAGTCTTTTTCGTTTGCCGTCTGCCCAACCGGTGTATGCGTTCTATGGTAACTGCAGGGTCCAGCTGTAGGATATCTTGTATGATATCTCCGCTAACTATCTGCTCAAAACTGTCGCTTGTTTCTTCTTCTGATTCCTGTATGCCATAAACAATTAAGTTAGCTCTCCTGCTTCTATTCTCAAGGTCATCGATTTTTTGTTCCATTGTTTCTATTACGCGACACATGCGGGAAATCTCGGTCTGACAAGATTGTACTTTATTTTCTAGAAGTGCAATGGCATCTAATTTGGTCCCTATATCTGCAAGACGTTCTTCCTTTATTTCTTTGGTATCAGCAGCAATTTCCTTTAGTTGCCTAACGATGTCCTTTAGTTCAGGGCCGGGGTTTGTTTCGACGTCTCCCGATAACAGTAGCAACTTCCACAGAAACACAGCCATATCAAACACCCCGTGACATAGCTGCGGGCACGGCAGCACCACCAAAAAACGGTTGCTAGTGCGGAAGCATTTTCCAAACGGCCTTCTCACCTGCACAACGAAGATGAGGGGATTAGTGCACCGCATGCTAGTAGTACCGCCGTGCCCACTGCCAATGCAGTGCCCGTGCGGGATATATATGGTCCACTCTTGTGGTGGCGCTCGCAGCGGCTTATGCGCCGAACAGTCTGCGCATGTTGCCGTCTCAAGGTGACTTGGTCGATGAAGGTCCGATGATGTCAGCGTATCCCACACGTGGACGAGTGCTTCATTCACCGGTGGGGTGACAAAGGTTATCCCGGGATGGTCGATGCTGCTCTTGGTGCCATGAAAACACAGACCAAGGGCGAGCTGCACAACGAAGATGAGCGAATTAGTGCACCGCATGCTAGTTGTGCCGCCGTGCCCACAGCGTTTGTCGCCATTGTTGTCGTGCTGCGAAACCCATGAAAGGCCGCGCGGGAGCCGATCGGCTTTATATGGCAGAGTTGGGTAAAGGGCAATTATGCCTCTCGATTAGATGCGGGCGGTAAAATGAGGACATGCGCAGTGCAGCGTGGGAACAGGCTTAGTGCAGCCGCGCACTTGGATTGTTGCCATGTCTCGATGCAGCGGGAGGGCATGATTTTGCGTTCACTACTGTTTCTACAGGGGATATGTTTGTGGGTACAAAAAATTGAATCGCTATTCCGGCCTGGCAAAATGGGATGTGCAGCGAAGCTGTTGAAAACCACCACAACTGCTGAGGGCAGTTTGCAATGTATTATACCAGATGCCATATTTATGTGTGGCGTAAGGCTCAAATTACATGTCAATGCGGCCGCATAAAGCGTTTGTATGCAGTGTGCCGGTAGCCCTTACGGTCACTGAACAGTTCTGTAATTTTGTTTCAGTTTCCGTAGTAATGAGTTAATCTTCGTATATTTTGTTTTTGCAGGAGCGAGCAAACCATGGAACTCCAGGGAGCTGCCATCTGCATGAAGTGGTAGCGTCCACTAACTTGTTTCATCATGAGAGCAAATAACGCTGCTTGTGCAATGGTGTTGCGGGGATAGATGCAAACAAGAGGAAGCATACGTAAAATATACAATTGAATACCAATAACTGACTAAAAAACGAGAGTTGGCGACAGCTAAGAAATTGTCGCCGTCAGTTGCACAACAGATTGGCCTCTTCTCCATAAATAGTGCTGATCCGTGGCAAAGCTCGTTTTACCGACTGCATGGAACTTCGGAAATAAATTTTCAACAGAAACAGAGTGATCCTTCATATCACAGCTAGTTGTTGGACAATGGTAACAAAAAGAAATATTAAAATAAAGAAGTTTTATTTGTTGAGCACAGCTTTCAAAGCTCAGTTTAGGTCTGGGCGGGCAGTCAGGGTGAAGGGGTGATCTTTTCGGAGTGACAGTCGATACGAGACCTTCTATTTATTCTCACCTAATAAGTACATGCAATCGACAAGACCTTGAATAGGAAGACAATGTTTTGCTTTTCCGTCATGACACCGCTTTTCTCTTTCTTTTCAGCACGACGTTTGAGCTGGTTCTCATCGTCGTTATAGTCATCGGTAAGCGATATTTTGTTTATGCACTCATTTGTGTAGTTGGCTATGGTTAGTGGAACAAAACAATGACCGCTAAATACCTAGCCTAATGTTATATATGTTCTACGCATCGCTTTGAGTCACCGTGGCTTTAGTATTTCAGGTGTACCATTGCTGGCGGGAGGGTATTACATATTTCCAATTGAGATATTGACAATGTACAACAAAGACACAGATATTTGGAACTGGCTGTGGTTGCTTAGTGGATATAGTGTTGGGCCGCTAAGTACGACATTACAGGATCAAATCCTGGCCACAGCGGCCGCATTTCGATGCGGACGAAGTGCAAAGACACCCTTGTACATATATTTATGTGCACGTTAAAGAACCTCAAGTGGTACAAGGCAATCTGGAGTCCACCACTATGGCGTGCCTCATAATCAGATAGTGGTTTTTGCACGCAAAACCCAATTAATTTTTTAAAGCAGACATCGAGATTCAGGCATGTGTAGATGTATGCTAACCTGCAAATTGATCTCAAGCCATGTTCTCGTGATGCAAATACATAAATCTTTAGAAGGATCGACATTTGTGCGAGTTGGCCCTGGTTGAACATCTTGAAGGGGCAGCTATAGTGAAGAAAGAAGGCAGGAACATGTTGCACAACTCAGTTCGATCCGTTAAATTGTGTTAACTTTACTCGGTTTAGTGTGTAATGTCTTGTAGTCTTTGGTCATCTTTTACAAAAGTGACGACAATATTTTCGTGCGATTTCGATGCTTTCTAGCTAGACCACTCACAAGCTACGCCGAAATCAAAACACCAAATCCCGCAAAGAAACAGCGTTGTGGTGGGTGCAACTGCGCCACTCGTGAAGATGAAAACGACGTTAATTGCATTCTCGGGTTTTACGTGCCAGAACTGCAATAGGATTATGAGGCACGCCGTGGTGGTGTGCTCACGTATAATTTTGACTACCTCGGGCTATTTAACGTGCAATCAAAGCACGGTACGTGGGCATTTTGGCATTTCACCCCCGGCAGAACGCATCCGCTGCGGTCACGATTGAGTGCATGCCGTCGGGCTTAGCAGCGCAACGCTACAGCCACTATGTCACCACGGTGGGTGAAGGCAATGCATGATGCTCGTTGGGGGAATAATTGCGGCCATCAGTGTATTTAGAGGTGTATATGTAAATGAATTCACGAATTCCATGCCACTTTTTTCATAGTGGAACTTATGCTTTCTTGCAGACTTTCGAAGAATTAGCAGATACCACGCACCAAATAGCCCTGATAATGGAATATTCCAAATGTTCGGCATTCCAAGGAAAAGATTTGGGATGCTGAACTAAAATACGGCTTGCTACATTTCCTTGAATTGAACAATGTCTCTTATATTCAGCGACTTCTATATCATTCATGGCAGTGGCTTGTAAAGGGAAATTTATGCGTTATGCATGCATTTTAGTAGGTAAATTCAAGTTGGCCCAGAGCTAGAACTTCCTCTTAAGTTTTGATTGCAACAGTAGAAATCCACGCTCTCAACAGGATATACGACGTCTCGGGGTGGAGCAGGGAAGCTTTTGCATTGTTGTCTTTCAAACCACGATATGCGTTTAGCTGCCTTTATTGGTGGCCGTCGAGTAACTTTGAGCCAAAAGCCAGAGCTGTTATCAGGGCACTCAAACGAGAATATCCGGGCATTCAAACGAGAGCAAAACGAGGTCATCCGGGCAACCAATCAAAACATTAAAAATGAAGTCTCTGGCCCCGAACCCTTTATACAGGACCCCATTACATATGCTAGTTACTGCCCAAACAAAATATTATAAATATTGCTTCCGAGTTCTTAGTGTTTGTCCACACTATCGCTCAAGCTGTAAGCCCTAGTGGGCTGAACTGTTACTTGTCATTTCCAATCGCAGCGTTCACAGGGCAGCTACAGAGCACCAAATACACACTTCCTTGTCATCTTTTGGCGATGAGTGGTGAACGCCAGCAGCCCGCGAGCGCCGCGGCGCGGGTTTTGCATTACCCCAAGAGATGGCGCCATGCTGTGTGGCGTTTCGTTCAGGCGCTTCTGCATGGAGCGATGGCTTTGCGGTTCTAGTGCTGTGCTGAGAAGCACGAGGGGGCGATGTCAGATGCTGGCCGCGGTGACGGCATTTCAGTGGTGGCTAAATGCAAAAAACACCGGCGCCACGTGCAATGGGGGTACGGTAAACATCTCCTGGTGGTCAAAATTAATCCGGAGTCCCCCACTACGGCGTGCCTCATAATAAAATCATGGTTTTGGCGCGTAGGACTACAGAATTCATTCTTATTCTATCTGGGCAGTACACCCTGTCGCCCTGGCGGCTTTCGCCGCCTGTCCTGTATCGTTGAGCCGGTTTTCTTTTCCTCGCTGGGTAGCGTCCATATGGCCCAGTGCGGATGTAGAACGCTCCATAAATAAGCATGCCGCTTAGTGCACTACAAGACGGGCGTCGACCCGAAACCCTGGCTTGCGTGCTGAAGAACTTGTCGTTGGTCAAATAAGTGGCGTTCATGTATCATTGTGATAATGCATCGCTTCTGTTCAATTTATGCATACATATATATAGATATAATAAGCACCTGAACAAAGTATCATTTCAATATTATTAATGAATGGTTAACGAAATGCACTGCAGATTAATTATGTCATAAAGTATTGGCGGAAATAGATAGCCAAGTGTGTCCGTATTGCTGTCGACACTATCAGTAGAAATGTTATAAGCCTACACGCTAGTATTAAACGTACCTTATTATTTCCAGAAACATCACGATTTCGCAGAGTGGCCCTCTGACTCAAGAGCGTGACACTGACAGGAAGATCTCGAGCGTCGAGATCACCGATGCAGCACATAGTATTTAATTAAGCCACATACGAACAACCTGAATTAGACAAAATATTGTGAGCACCTCTCATTCCCAATTTTGTCTCGAATAAAACCACATCTTTGCATGAAATATACCTTGCGAGATTTCCACAAAGGTGATTTGGCACTCGACAGGGATTGAAAATTATATAGGTGACTATTCGTAATCGTTACGTTCATACAGCTTCAATGTGAGAATGCTGACCTTGTTGACGTAATGCCTTTTGTCTCATGTGCAGGACTGACAGTGATAGCCTGGAGGATCATCGAGTACCTCCTGTACTAAGTAAATATCCAATCTTTTCTATGCCCTCCTAACGAAAAATTTGTCTGTCGGGTGAGAGAACGAATGGCTGATAACCCCGTAAGCAAGCAAAAAATGCAATAGCTCACACCCACGTAAGCCAGAGCCTAGAAGCGCTCAGCAAAGTGAAGCAAACAGTTCATACATTCATTGGAATCCCCCATACAATGCACAGAACATATGTTTCAATAAAGAACAATCTCAAAACAACTCAAATCTCAAAACAACAACTCAAAATCTCTGAAGTACTTGACTCGTCGGGAATAGTTGATATGCTCTTTTTAGATTTTAGCAACGCGTTCGATAAGGTACCCCACGGAAAATTAATCTAGAAGCTCGAGTGCATTGCACTCTAAAAACAAAGAGAGTTCCGGGCACTCTCTTTGAGGGAGTTGCGGCTTGTCCCATATTTCACTCTCTCTTCGAGAGTACATCGACCCTCTTTGACAGAGAGTACGTCAACTCCTGTTGACTGAGTTTTGTTACTCCATCGCAAGGGATTGCTAGTACTCTTCTGCAGAGTGATAATACTCTTCCCACAGGGAGTGCTAATACTCTCACCGCAGGGGTAATGGCACTCCACCAGACCGAGTACTTCTACTCCCCCAAACAGAGTGCTAGTGCTCTTCCCAATTTCCAGTCCAATAAGTCGTGGCCACGCATGCAGGCAGGAAATCAGATCAAATTAGGGCTGCTGATATACCGTTCCCTAGGCGGCTCCTCGGAGTCAGTGGCCCAATTCCAAGCGGCCTTCATAGTAGGCGTGAGCAAAGTTATGCAGAATTTTAGTCAGTTTTCCTGGCTATTTGCTGCCTACCATGAGGCGTGACTGCTCGGAATCGGCCTATGCGTATGCGTCCCGAACGCCACTGCGGAGAAGAAAAAACCTTTAATCCGCAATTATTTTCGCAAATTTCACAATCAGGAGTCACATAATCTAATTAGAACGCAATAGTCAAGGGAATCACACACTTACGAAGAACCACAGTGCTCTATACGTCACGTGGATTCGAACCCGCGTGCACTCGCATGTATACAATTCAAAGCACACATCCTAACCATTACACCACAGAGCCACCACGCCCAGTGGTGTTCTTTTAGAGGTTATATATATCATTATCATCATCATCATCAGCCTGGTTACGCCCACTGCAGGGTAAAGGCCTCTCCCATACTTCTCCAACAACCCCGGTCATGTACTAATTGCGGCCATGCCGTCCCTGCAAACTTCTTTATCTCATCCGCCCACCTAACTTTCTGCCGCCCCCTGCTACGCTTCCCTTCCCTTGGGATCCAGTCCGTAACCCTTAATGACCATCGGTTATCTTCCCTCCTCATTACATGTCCTGCCCATGCCCATTTCTTTTTCTTGATTTCAACTAAGATGTCATTAACTTGCGTTTGTTCCCTCACCCAATCTGCACTTTTCTTATCCCTTAACGTTACACCTATCATTCTTCTTTCCATAGCTCGTTGTGTCGTCCTCAATTTGAGTAGAACCCTTTTCGTAAGCCTCCAGGTTTCTGCCCCGTAGGTGAGTACTGGTAAGACACAGCTATTATATACTTTTCTCTTGAGGGATAACGGCAACCTGCTGTTTATGATTTGGGAATGCCTGCCAAACGCACTCCAGCCCATTCTTATTCTTCTGATTATTTCCGTCTCATGATCCGGATCCGCCGTCACTACCTGCCCTAAGTAGATGTACTCCCTTACGACTTCCAGTGCCTCGCTGCCTATTGTAAATTGCTGTTCTCTCCCGAGACTGTTAAGCATTACTTTAGTTTTCTGCATATTAATATTTAGACCCACTCTTCTGCTTTGCCTCTCCAGGTCAGTGAGCATGCATTGGAATTGGTCCCCTGAGTTACTAAGCAAGGCAATATCATCAGCGAATCGCAAGTTACTAAGGTATTCTCCATTAACTTTTATCCCCAATTCTTCCCAATCCAGGTCTCTGAATACCTCCTGTAAACACGCTGTGAATAGCATTCGAGATATCGTATCTCCCTGCCTGACGCCTTTCTTTATTGGGATTTTGTTACTTGCTTTACGGAGGACTACGGTGGCTGTGGAGCCGCTATAGATATCTTCCAGTATTTTTACATATGGCTCATCGACACCCTGATTCCGTAATGCCTCCATGACTGCTGAGGTTTCGACAGAATCAAACGCTTTCTCGTAATCAATGAAAGCTATATATAAGGGTTGGTTATATTCCGCACATTTCTCTATCGCATGATTGATAGTGTGAATATGGTCTAAGGTTGAGTATCCTTTACGGAATCATGCCTGGCCTTTTCCTTGACAGAAGTCTAAGGTGTTCCTGATTCTATTTGCGATTACCTTAGTAAATAGTTTGTAGGCAACGGACAGTAAGCTGATAGGTCTATAATTTTTTAAGTCTTTGGCGTCCCCTTTCTTATGGATTAGGAATATGTTAGCGTTCTTCCAAGATTCCGGTACGCTCGAGGTCCTGAGGCATTGCGTATACAGGGTGGCCAGTTTCTCTAGAACAATCTGCCCACCATCCTTCAACAAATCTGCTGTTACCTGATCCTCCCCAGCTGCCTTCCCACTTTGCATATCTCCCAAGGCTTTCTTTACTTCTTCCGGTGTTACCTTTGGGATTTCGAATTCCTCTAGACTATTTTCTCTTCCATTATCGTCGTGGGTGCCACTGGTACTGTATAAATCTCTATAGAACTCCTCAGCCACTTGAACTATCTCATACATTTAGTAATGATACTGCCGGCTTTGTCTCTTAACGCATACATCTGATTCATGCCAATTCCTTGTTTCTTCATCACTGTTTTTAGGCTTCCTCCGTTCCTGAGAGCATGTTCAATTCTATCCATATTATACTTCGTTATGTCAGCTGTCTTACGCTTGTTGATTAACTTCGAAAGTTCTGCCTGTTCTATTCTAGCTGTAGGGTTAGAGGCTTTCATACATTGGCGTTTCTTGATCAGATCTTTCGTCTCCTGCGATAGTTTGCTGGTATCCTGCCTAACGGAGTTACCACCGGCTTCCGTTGCACACTCCTTAATGATGCTCACAAGATTGTCGTTCATTGCTTCAACACTAAGGTCCTCTTCCTGAGTTAAAGCGGAATACCTGTTCTGTAGCTTGATCTGTAATTCCTCTATTTTCCCTCTTACCGCTAACTCATTGATCGACTTCTTATGTACCAGTTTCTTCCGTTCCCTCCTCAGGTCTAGGCTAATTCGAGTTCTTACCATCCTGTGGTCACTGCAGCGCACCTTGCCGAGCACGTCCACATCATGTATGATGCCAGGGTTAGCGCAGAGTATGAAGTCTATTTCATTTCTAGTCTCGCCGTTCGGGCTCCTCCATGTCAACTTTCGGCTATCCCGCTTGCGGAAGGAGGTATTCATTATCCGCATATTATGCTGTTCCGCAAACTCTACTAATACCTCTCCCCTGCTATTCCTAGTGTCTGTGCCATATTACCCCGCTGCCCTGTCTCCAGCCTGCTTCTTGCCTACGTCGGCATTGAAGTCGCCCATTAGTATAGTGTATTTAGTTTTCACTCCACCCATCGCCGATTCCACGTCTTCATAGAAGCTTTCGACTTCCTGGTCATCATGACCTGTACAGCTTTCATTTTGTACCTCTTATTAAGTTTCACAACAAGACCTGCCACCCTCTCGCTAATGCTATACAATTCCTGTATGTTACCAGCTATATTCTTATTAATCAGGAATCCGACTCCTAGTTCTCTCCGCTAAGCCCCGGTGGCGCCGGACGTGCCCATATTTTAGCACTGTATATGCTTCTTTTGTCCTCCTAACTTCACTGAGCCCTATTATATCCCATTTACTGCCCTCTAATTTCTCCAATAGCCTTGCTAGACTCGCCTCACTAGATAACGTTCTAGTGTTGAACGTTGCCAGGTTCATATTCCAATGGCGGCCTGCTCGGAGCCAGTGATTCTTAGCACCCTCTGCTGCGTCGCAGGTGTGACCGCCGCCGTGGTCAGTTGCTTCGCAGCTGCTGGGGACTGAGAGCCGGGGTTTGATTGTTGTGTTCATATAGGAGGTTGTGGCCATGTACTGCACCAGGGTGGCGTATCCTGCTCTGGTGAGGGAGTGCGTTACCCGTTCTGGTCACCGGGATCAGGCCACACTCCAGGCCTGTTTATGCAATTTTATCAACACGTGGATTTCTTTTTTTTTAATCCGGTGGAAAATTGCCGGCACCTGGATTCGAACCACGGACTTCTTGCACGCGAGGCGGGTGGTCTACCAGTGAGCCACGTTCACCACATTGCAAATTGTTCAGGAGCTCACTCGACACACGACCTGCCTCTTCGAGGAGCCAAGTGGAACTGATGGTGGTCCAGAGCAGACCACGATCAGCTGCACTAGTGTGTGCGTATATATATATATATATATATATATATATATATATATATATATATATATATATATATATATATATTGTAAGGATGATGACGAACGTGCGCGCAGTCAGCAGCATCGGCAGCATCAAGCGCGCAGCAGAAGCTCGAGCTCGGGGACTGTGCTCGGTGCATCTGCGAACCCGACTAAACCTCCTTTATAAGTGGTGGAGGTGCGGGGTAACGTTCCACTCTACCATCCTGGAACTCCGTTCTCGGACGCTACCCTCTGCCATGCCGGACGCCGACCAGCAGACTCTTCCTACGCCGCCCGTCCCTTGCGCTGGCACCGTTCGCCAGCGGGAGCCTCCCATCTTCAGCGGAACCGACGACAACGACGTTGAAGAGTGGCTGTCGTCCTACGAACGGGTGAGCGTTCACAAGAAATGGAATGACTCGGACAAGCTGGCCTACGTCTCATTCTACCTCGCGGGCGTGGCCAGTCTCTGGTTCACAAATCATGTAAGGGATATCCGAACGTGGTCGGCGCTCAAGACTTCGATTACGGAAGTATTTGACCGACCCGCCCTCAGGAAACTCCGAGCCGAGCAGCGTTTGCGTACATGCGCACAGGACACGGGTGAGACATTCACCAGCTATATAGAAGACGTTCTTGATGTGTGCAGGCGCGTGAACGCTGCCATGACGGAAGCGGAAAAGATCAAGCACGTCATGAAGGGAATCGACGATGACGCGTTCCAAATGCTTCTGGCCAAGGACCCGCGCACTGTTGGCGACGTCATCAGCCTGTGCCAGAGCTATGATGAATTGCGTAAGCAGCGAGCTCTGACAAGGCGACATTCCACACCAAATGCGGCATCACTCTGCAGCCTTACCACCGGCCCAGAACAAGCCTCCCTGATAACGCAAATCAAGGATTTTGTCCGCGAAGAAATCGCACGACAGCTATCTCTGGTGCCCGTCACTCAGGAGTCTGCCAGCACTTGGCCGTCTCGTATCCGTAACGTGATCCATGAAGAGGTCGCGGAAGTGCTGCCGGCTATTCACCAGCAGTATGTCGTGACTACACCAGTCACTTATGCTACGGTTGCTGCAATGGCCCCTCGCAGTGTGCCCGTGCGTCGCTTCCCGCAGCCTGTGCACCGCCCTCCCCCTCCCGTCCCCCGGACCACCACTGCCGTCGCTAACCCGTGGCCTACGCCGGACAATCGCCCTATATGTTTCGTATGTAGGTATCCCGGTCATGTCGCAAGGTTCTGCCGCCGCCGATCGCAGGCGTTCGACGAAGATCGACGAGCGCCCTATGTGCCGCCTGATTCAAATGCGCCTTACGAACCATTCGGCCCATCACCAGCTCTCTCCCCGACTGATCGCCGTCCTCGCTCCGAAAGCCTATGGTCCCCCTCCCCACGTCGTCGATCACTTTCCCCTATGCGTCGACGACCCGTCTCTAACGAAGAGGGAAACTAGACGACGCAGTTCCTGAGGCAAGAACTGCGCAAGTGTCGACTTGCCGAAGTCCTCCTCCTTTACCTGCCAATGTCATTGATGTGTTTATCGAAGATGTCGCTACAGTCGCCTTAGTCGATACCGGTGCCGCTATTTTAGTTATGGATGCTAGGTTTTGCCGTTCGCTTCGCAAAGTGACGCCATCTCTGTCTGGATTGTCGCTCCGAACGGTGAGTGCTCAACCCATTCGCCCTAACGCTGCTTGTACTGCCCGTGTGATCATACAGGACGTTTTGTACACGATTGAATTCACAGTTCTTTCATCGTGCTCCCACGCCGTTATTCTAGGATGGGATTTTCTCTCTCGCCACAATGCCATCATCAATTGCGCTCGGGCTGAGATTGAACTTTTGAACCTTGGTGACCTGGCCTCGGTCGATGCTCATCCTGCCGCTAAAATTGTCGTGACAGAAGACACCTGTATCGCCCCGTGCTCGTCAGCATTCGTACCAGTCTTCTGTAGTACCATATCCGATGGGACGGTCTTCTTTATGCCCTCTCATCACTTTGTTACCCGAAAAGTGCTTCCTATGCCCTTTGCAGCTCATGACCTTGCCGCCGGCGTGAGCACGATGCCCATTTACAATCATCTTTCATCTTTCAGTAAAAGCTTGAAATTCGTGCGCAAGGTGGGTTAGTATGCTGGCGTCATCCGCCTTCTCGAAGCTGGGTACTATAGACGTATTACAAGGCGTTCTTAAGGAGCAGTCCAGAGGCAACAAGCATAGCGGTATGTTGTGATCTGAAATGCCTTCAATAATTTCTGTCTGTGCTTGGTGCCCTGAAAAATGATCGCTGATTAGTATAAGGTCAAGGATATTGTTTGCGGAACCTTGCTTACGCGTCGGTTCTAGGATTATTTGGTGCAGGTTAAATGATAACATTAGGTCGAACAGAATTTCTGAAGAAGATGATGTGTGATGCATAGTTATCCAGTCTACGTCTGGAAGGTTAAAGTCTCCCATAAGGATGATTCTAGAGTTGTTAGCATATAGGTGTAGAAACTCATGAATGGCAGAAACGCTCTCATCACCCGAAGAGGGGCTTCTATAGAAGCAACCCACACAAATAGTAGTACTGTTACAAGGAATCCTGCAAAACACGCTTTCAGCACCTGACACATCTGGCAGTAAAACAAATGGAAGGTTTTTCTTAATCACAAGAGCCACGCCACCACCACGGGAACTCCGATCTTTTCGAATGACTGAATAGTTAGGTGGAATGATTTCATGGTTGGAAACATCCAGTGAAAGCCACGTTTCCGTGACGGCGACTATATCAGGTTCGCGATCAGTTAACAGGTTTTCGAAAGATTCTATTTTGTTTAGTAAGCTTCTTGCATTTACATTTATGATTGTTAGTTGTCTTATCGAGCTCTTCTCCGCGTCATTGGCGGGCCGCTTATTTTGCTTGATCCGCTTCGTTTTCTTTAAGGGTTACTTTGTCATTGGTTTCTTCGTCCCAAACAAAGGCGCGACTGTTAATGTACAGTTTGTCGAAGGCAAGGGACACTTTGTCGTGTTTGTCGCGATTTTCTTTGGCACTATTCCAGTTTCTTTCTAATGTCTCGTATTTTAGGAGAAAAATCTTCCCCGATGGCAAATTTTGAACCTTTAAGTTTAAAACCTTTCTTCAATGTTGCCGATTTGTCGGGGGAATTTAGAAGTTTAAAAATTACCGGCCTAGTCTTTTTCGTTTGCCGTCTGCCCAACCGGTGTATGCGTTCTATGGTAACTGCAGGGTCCAGCTGTAGGATATCTTGTATGATATCTCCGCTAACTATCTGCTCAAAACTGTCGCTTGTTTCTTCTTCTGATTCCTGTATGCCATAAACAATTAAGTTAGCTCTCCTGCTTCTATTCTCAAGGTCATCGATTTTTTGTTCCATTGTTTCTATTACGCGACACATGCGGGAAATCTCGGTCTGACAAGATTGTACTTTATTTTCTAGAAGTGCAATGGCATCTAATTTGGTCCCTATATCTGCAAGACGTTCTTCCTTTATTTCTTTGGTATCAGCAGCAATTTCCTTTAGTTGCCTAACGATGTCCTTTAGTTCAGGGCCGGGGTTTGTTTCGACGTCTCCCGATAACAGTAGCAACTTCTACAGAAACACAGCCATATCAAACACCCCGTGACATAGCTGCGGGCACGGCAGCACCACCAAAAAACTGTTGCTAGTGCGGAAGCATTTTCCAAAAGGCCTTCTCACCTGCACAACGAAGATGAGGGGATTAGTGCACCGCATGCTAGTAGTACCGCCGTGCCCACTGCCAATGCAGTGCCCGTGCGGGATATATATGGTCCACTCTTGTGGTGGCGCTCGCAGCGGCTTATGCGCCGAACAGTCTGCGCATGTTGCCGTCTCAAGGTGACTTGGTCGATGAAGGTCCGATGATGTCAGCGTATCCCACACGTGGACGAGTGCTTCATTCACCGGTGGGGTGACAAAGGTTATCCCGGGATGGTCGATGCTGCTCTTGGTGCCATGAAAACACAGACCAAGGGCGAGCTGCACAACGAAGATGAGGGGATTTGTGCACCGCATGCTAGTTGTGCCGCCGTGCCCACAGCGTTTGTCGCCATTGTTGTCGTGCTGCGAAACCCATGAAAGGCCGCGCGGGAGCCGATCGGCTTTATATGGCAGAGTTGGGTAAAGGGCAATTATGCCTCTCGATTAGATGCGGGCGGTAAAATGAGGACATGCGCAGTGCAGCGTGGGAACAGGCTTAGTGCAGCCGCGCACTTGGATTGTTGCCATGTCTCGATGCAGCGGGAGGGCATGATTTTGCGTTCACTACTGTTTCTACGGGGGATATGTTTGTGGGTACAAAAAATTGAATCGCTATTCCGGCCTGGCAAAATGGGATGTGCAGCGAAGCTGTTGAAAACCACCACAACTGCTGAGGGCAGTTTGCAATGTATTATACCAGATGCCATATTTATGTGTGGCGTAAGGCTCAAATTACATGTCAATGCGGCCGCATAAAGCGTTTGTATGCAGTGTGCCGGTAGCCCTTACGGTCACTGAACAGTTCTGTAATTTTGTTTCAGTTTCCGTAGTAATGAGTTAATCTTCGTATATTTTGTTTTTGCAGGAGCGAGCAAACAATGGAACTCCAGGGAGGTGCCATCTGCATGAAATGGTAGCGTCCCCTAACTTGTTTCATCATGAGAGCAAATAACGCTGCTTGTGCAATGGTGTTGCGGGGATAGATGCAAACAAGAGGAAGCATACGTAAAATATACAATTGAATACCAATAACTGACTAAAAAACGAGAGTTGGCGACAGCTAAGAAATTGTCGCCGTCAGTTGCAGAACAGATTGGCCTCTTCTCCATAAATAGTGCTGATCCGTGGCAAAGCTCGTTTTACCGACTGCATGGAACTTCGGAAATAAATTTTCAACAGAAACAGAGTGATCCTTCATATCACAGCTAGTTGTTGGACAATGGTAACAAAAAGAAATATTAAAATAAAGAAGTTTTATTTGTTGAGCACAGCTTTCAAAGCTCAGTTTAGGTCTGGGCGGGCAGTCAGGGTGAAGGGGTGATCTTTTCGGAGTGACAGTCGATACGAGACCTTCTATTTATTCTCACCTAATAAGTACATGCAATCGACAAGACCTTGAATAGGAAGACAATGTTTTGCTTTTCCGTCATGACACCGCTTTTCTCTTTCTTTTCAGCACGACGTTTGAGCTTGTTCTCATCGTCGTTGCAGTCATCGGTAAGCGATATTTTGTTTATGCACTCATTTGTGTAGTTGGCTATGGTTAGTGGAACAAAACAATGACCGCTAAATACCTAGCCTAATGTTATATATGTTCTACGCATCGCTTTGAGTCACCGTGGCTTTAGTATTTCAGGTGTACCATTGCTGGCGGGAGGGTATTACATATTTCCAATTGAGATATTGACAATGTACAACAAAGACACAGATATTTGGAACTGGCTGTGGTTGCTTAGTGGATATAGTGTTGGGCCGCTAAGTACGACATTACAGGATCAAATTCTGGCCACAGCGGCCGCATTTCGATGCGGACGAAGTGCAAAGACACCCTTGTACATATATTTATGTGCACGTTAAAGAACCTCAAGTGGTACAAGGCAATCTGGAGTCCACCACTATGGCGTGCCTCATAATCAGACAGTGGTTTTTGCACGCAAAACCCAATTAATTTTTTAAAGCAGACATCGAGATTCAGGCATGTGTAGATGTATGCTAACCTGCAAATTGATCTCAAGCCATGTTCTCGTGATGCAAATACATAAATCTTTAGAAGGATCGACATTTGTGCGAGTTGGCCCTGGTTGAACATCTTGAAGGGGCAGCTATAGTGAAGAAAGAAGGCAGGAACATGTTGCACAACTCAGTTCGATCCGTTAAATTGTGTTAACTTTACTCGGTTTAGTGTGTAATGTCTTGTAGTCTTTGGTCATCTTTTACAAAAGTGACGACAATATTTTCGTGCGATTTCGATGCTTTCTAGCTAGACCACTCACAAGCTACGCCGAAATCAAAACACCAAATCCCGCAAAGAAACAGCGTTGTGGTGGGTGCAACTGCGCCACTCGTGAAGATGAAAACGACGTTAATTGCATTCTCGGGTTTTACGTGCCAGAACTGCAATAGGATTATGAGGCACGCCGTGGTGGTGTGCTCACGTATAATTTTGACTACCTCGGGCTATTTAACGTGCAATCAAAGCACGGTACGTGGGCATTTTGGCATTTCACCCCCGGCAGAACGCATCCGCTGCGGTCACGATTGAGTGCATGCCGTCGGGCTTAGCAGCGCAACGCTACAGCCACTATGTTACCACGGTGGGTGAAGGCAATGCATGCTGCTCGTTGGGGGAATAATTGCGGCCATCAGTGTATTTAGAGATGTATATGTAAATGAATTCACGAATTCCATGCCACTTTTTTCATAGTGGAACTTATGCTTTCTTGCAGACTTTCGAAGAATTAGCAGATACCACGCACCAAATAGCCCTGATAATGGAATATTCCAAATGTTCGGCATTCCAAGGAAAAGATTTGGGATGCTGAACTAAAATACGGCTTGCTACATTTCCTTGAATTGAACAATGTCTCTTATATTCAGCGACTTCTATATCATTCATGGCAGTGGCTTGTAAAGGGAAATTTATGCGTTATGCATGCATTTTAGTAGGTAAATTCAAGTTGGCCCAGAGCTAGAACTTCCTCTTAAGTTTTGATTGCAACAGTAGAAATCCACACTCTCAACAGGATATACGACGTCTCGGGGTGGAGCAGGGAAGCTTTTGCATTGTTGTCTTTCAAACCACGATATGCGTTTAGCTGCCTTTATTGGTGGCCGTCGAGTAACTTTGAGCCAAAAGCCAGAGCTGTTATCAGGGCACTCAAACGAGAATATCCGGGCATTCAAACGAGAGCAAAACGAGGTCATCCGGGCAACCAATCAAAACATTAAAAATGCAGTCTCTGGCCCCGAACTCTTTATACAGGACCCCATTACATATGCTAGTTACTGCCCAAACAAAATATTATAAATATTGCTTCCGAGTTCTTAGTGTTTGTCCACACTATCGCTCAAGCTGTAAGCCCTAGTGGGCTGAACTGTTACTTGTCATTTCCAATGGCAGCGTTCACAGGGCAGCTACAGAGCACCAAATACACACTTCCTTGTCATCTTTTGGCGATGACTGGTGAACGCCAGCAGCCCGCGAGCGCCGCGGCGCGGGTTTTGCATTACCCCAAGAGATGGCGCCATGCTGTGTGGCGTTTCGTTCAGGCGCTTCTGCATGGAGCGATGGCTTTGCGGTTCTAGTGCTGTGCTGCGAAGCACGAGGGGGCGATGTCAGATGCTGGCCGCGGTGACGGCATTTCAGTGGTGGCTAAATGCAAAAAACACCGGCGCCACGTGCAATGGGGGTACGGTAAACATCTCCTGGTGGTCAAAATTAATCCGGAGTCCCCCACTACGGCGTGCCTCATAATAAAATCATGGTTTTGGCGCGTAGGACTACAGAATTCCTTCTTATTCTATCTGGGCAGTACACCCTGTCGCCCTGGCGGCTTTCGCTGCCTGTCGTGTATCGTTGAGCCGGTTTTCTTTTCCTCGCTGGGTAGCGTCCATATGGCCCAGTGCGGATGTAGAACGCTCCATAAATAAGCATGCCGCTTAGTGCACTACAAGACGGGCGTCGGCCCGAAACCCTGGCTTGCGTGCTGAAGAACTTGTCGTTGGTCAAATAAGTGGCGTTCATGTATCATTGTGATAATGCATCGCTTCTGTTCAATTTATGCATACATATATATAGATATAATAAGCACCTGAACAAAGTATCATTTCAATATTATTAATGAATGGTTAACGAAATGCACTGCAGATTAATTATGTCATAAAGTATTGGCGGAAATAGATAGCCAAGTCTGTCCGTATTGCTGTCGACACTATCAGTAGAAATGTTATAAGCCTACACGCTAGTATTAAACGTACCTTATTATTTCCAGAAACATCACGATTTCGCAGAGTGGCCCTCTGACTCAAGAGCGTGACACTGACAGGAAGATCTCGAGCGTCGAGATCACCGATGCAGCACATAGTATTTAATTAAGCCACATACGAACAACCTGAATTAGACAAAATATTGTGAGCACCTCTCATTCCCAATTTTGTCTCGAATAAAACCACATCTTTGCATGAAATATACCTTGCGAGATTTCCACAAAGGTGATTTGGCACTCGACAGGGATTGAAAATTATATAGGTGACTATTCGTAATCGTTACGTTCATACAGCTTCAATGTGAGAATGCTGACCTTGTTGACGTAATGCCTTTTGTCTCATGTGCAGGACTGACAGTGATAGCCTGGAGGATCATCGAGTACCTCCTGTACTAAGTAAATATCCAATCTTTTCTATGCCCTCCTAACGAAAAATTTGTCTGTCGGGTGAGAGAACGAATGGCTGATAACCCCGTAAGCAAGCAAAAAATGCAATAGCTCACACCCACGTAAGCCAGAGCCTAGAAGCGCTCAGCAAAGTGAAGCAAACAGTTCATACATTCATTGGAATCCCCCATACAATGCACAGAACATATGTTTCAATAAAGAACAATCTCAAAACAACTCAAATCTCAAAACAACAACTCAAAATCTCTGAAGTACTTGACTCGTCGGGAATAGTTGATATGCTCTTTTTAGATTTTAGCAACGCGTTCGATAAGGTACCCCACGAAAAATTAATCTAGAAGCTCGAGTGCATTGCACTCTAAAAACAAAGAGAGTTCCGGGCACTCTCTTTGAGGGAGTTGCGGCTTGTCCCATATTTCACTCTCTTTTCGAGAGTAGATCGACCCTCTTTGACAGAGAGTACGTCAACTCCTGTTGACTGAGTTTTGTTACTCCACCGCAAGGGATTGCTAGTACTCTTCTGCAGAGTGATAATACTCTTCCCACAGGGAGTGCTAATACTCTCACCGCAGGGGTAATGGCACTCCACCAGACCGAGTACTACTATTCCCCCAAACAGAGTGCTAGTGCTCTTCCCAATTTCCAGTCCAATAAGTCGTGGCCACGCATGCAGGCAGGAAATCAGATCAAATTAGGGCTGCTGATATACCGTTCCCTAGGCGGCTCCTCGGAGTCAGTGGCCCAATTTCAAGCGGCCTTCATAGTAGGCGTGAGCAAAGTTATGCAGAATTTTAGTCATTTTTCCTGGCTATTTGCTGTCTACCATGAGGCGTGACTGCTCGGAATCGGCCTATGCGTATGCGTCCCGAACGCCACTGCGGAGAAGAAAAAACCTTTAATCCGCAATTATTTTCGCAAATTTCACAATCAGGAGTCACATAATCTATTTGAAACGCAATATTCAAGGGAATCACACACTTAAGAAGAACCACAGTGTTCTATACGTCACGTGGATTCGAACCCGCGTACACTCGCATGTATACAATTCAAAGCACACATCCTAACCATTACACCACAGAGCCACCACGCCCAGTGGCGTTCTTTTAGAGGTTATATATATATAACAAATGTATTTGAGGAATCGGCTGCAG
Source organism: Dermacentor variabilis (assembly GCF_050947875.1). NCBI lineage: Eukaryota > Metazoa > Arthropoda > Arachnida > Ixodida > Ixodidae > Dermacentor > Dermacentor variabilis. The sequence continues at coordinate 101,334,559 of NC_134576.1, forward strand.
TGGGTGGGGTTTCTCTGCAGTGCGCTGTGCTGTTGTGTACTGGAATACGTTTGCGTTTGCATCATTTCCATTCCTTGCTACGACTAACGAAGGAATACAACGTAGACGACAACGTGAGAACTATTCACGGCTTGTCGTCACCCCAGGAAAATAACCAATGTGCCGTTCAGCTCACGATCGAGTGCTTTTCCAGTCCATGCATTATATGGTCTCCGAAAATACGCGGATACAATGTATCGTGCCAACCATCCACGTATGTGAATTTATTTCGCGCGTATACTGGTGAGCATTTCTGTTTATTTTTTCCGCCAGTTCCATTCGTATGTGATCAACTGCGACGCCAGTACCAGGCATTTCGACGTTCCTCACGCTGCCGTGTAGGCGTTCTTTTCAAGTGCATTAGTTCAGAGTTTGGTTCAGTCCACTGTGAGCTGTTGTCCTGCATTAGCAGCGGATCGTTAGCGTTTTGAAGCGCACGCATTCCAGCATTTGGAGACTGCTTATGCCGATAGCCGCGTCACATGCATTGGCACGCATGTTTAAATGACTAATGTGTCCACTTGTTACGCGTGCACTGCTCGTATCCTGTGGCAGTGCTCGTTCTAAAAGCTTCGAAGACCATCTACACTCATACGTGTAATCAGTATGTATGCACAGGATGACTTGCCGGCTAGCTGGTCGAGCATTTTAGAAGAAACAGCTCAACACAAGGACGACGCAATAACATGGACCACACCACGAAGCGCATGTGTGGTTGATGCTTTTTTTCGCGCTGGTGTTAGCGCTGTTTCTTCTTGCACGATACACGCACACCACAGGTACGCGATAGTTTAGGAGCATAGGGCGTTAACTTTGTTTTCCCCGTTTCCTCTCAGCGTCAACGGCACAATGCCTTGCCCGGAATTGTGCACGCTTACCCCCATATTCAGAAATGCATCATAACTTGAAGCCCATGCTTGACTTGATCTAAATGACGCAAGTCGAGAACGCACCAAAATAAAGGCAGTGAGCGTCTGGGGGACGTTCGCACCAGGCGTCGTTTACATAAAGTCAAGCGTGAGCTTCGTATTAATATACATTTCTGAATACGAGGGTTAGTCGTCTACTTCTCACAGAAAATGTCGAAGAAACGCCCACCAAAACCAGGCACATTCGTAAACGTAACTAGGCAATACGAAGCTCCATAAAAAAAGAGTGGTATTAAAAGCTTTCAGTATTTTTCTTTACTCCGATATGGTTGCGGTCTCGTGGCTTCAATGTACAGAGATAGTGCAGCGTTAGCTAAAAAGCATGAATTTCCGAACTCCATGCCAAAATAAGCTTGTAAAATCATTTAGGTGCTAGAATCCAGGGTTTGTAGCGATCCTTGAAAACCCTTTATTTCTAAAATGCCATGTTCAAGGCATTGAAAACCCTGGAATGTTTAGAAGTACTGGAAAGTCCTTAAATTTGTACACTTGGCTAGGCTTCGCAGACATTGCCAAGCGTTTTTTTTCCCTTCTGTGACACTCTTCGCATGTCACAGAGAATTGTCTGTGGAGGTAATAGAAGGAAAGCGACATCCTTTAAGTTGAAATTACAAAGGAGCTGCAGATACCAGTTTTAGGCACATGGAACCGGCGATAAATGTACTTGGCGGAGCAGAAGCAGGAAGCTCAACAGTTGAGGCATTCAAAGAAAAGCCGTGATGAGTAAGTCGAGAGCTATAGACATAAAAAAAGGAAGTTACAAATGACTATTGCTTATTTGATGGTGAAAAGCTGAGGCAACAGATGACATCACATACACTGTCAAACAGTATTCAAAAACTGCAAATGTTGCAGGTCCAAGTAGTTAATTGTGCTATTGCAGAAAAACTTTCAGCGTGTTCTTGAAATGCTTCCTTGCGTGCGTTTAGTGATGGGCGGTGAAAGGCAAATTAGCAGTCTTTTAAATGTTTGAAATCAGTGAAATGCGATTTGTTTTGTTTTCTTTTGTTTGCATTAAAGTTAACGATGTTGTTGAACAAGTTATTCCCTGTCCAAACTACTAAAAAAATCGCACGAGGTCCTTGAAGTTACTGTGTCGGGGCCTCGGAAAGTGCTTGAAAACCATTGATTTTTTTCTTCAATATTGCTACGAACCCAGTAGAACAACTATCATGGAGTAAAAACCTTGGCTGAACAGGGGCTTATACGAAGAGCACAGGAAGACTAGAAATGCAGTAGTAGGCATAGAGGGCCCTGAAATAAATGTGCCACATCTGCTCGTCTACCTTATGTTTCTGCATTGACTATCACATTTTTAATAGAAGTGCACTTCCTGTTCTACTCCAATAAACGCAACATTACCGACTCCAGTGTGGGGCAGTCCTTCAGCCAGTGCAGAACTCTTTCTGTACATCCATGTCAGCTCTGTCATTTTTCCAGCATTGTAATACAAGATTTGTTAAACTGGTTTCGCAGAATATGAGCAGTATACTCTTAAATTAGCTGTTTATGTGTATGCACAAGTTCAGGTCCTCACTTTGGTTGCATCACAAATTGCCATACCTCAATAGATACAAGAAACAACTTTATTATAGTTTAATAAAATCCAAACAGTAATAATCACAACAATATAATGACATACATTTCTTTTGGTATGTATACAGCCCATGTCTTGGCACTGTATAAATTCAACTATACATCGCAAGTACTGTGTCCTGACCACCATTATTCACATGTGTAAAACCATCACAGCAATTCTTCAACAAATATCACAGTGATTAGTGACATACACTTTGTAACTGCTTTACATGAGCATAATGTATACAAATGGTCCCTGTGTACCTACACATGACTAGTGCCACCCGAGTACTATTACTCACAGGTGTAAAACCAACAAAGCAGTTCTTTAAAAATATCACAGCGCTTAGTTGGGTTAATATCACAGCGCAAGGTGGGTTAGTATGCTGGCGTCATCCGCCTTCTCGAAGCTGGGTACTATAGACGTATTACAAGGCGTTCTTAATGAGCAGTCCAGAGGCAACAAGCATAGCGGTATGTTGTGATCTGAAATGCCTTCAATAATTTCTGTCTGTGCTTGGTGCCCTGAAAAATGATCGCTTATTAGTATAAGGTCAAGGATATTGTTTGCGGAACCTTGCTTACGCGTCGGTTCTAGGATTATTTGGTGAAGGTTAAATGATAACATTAGGTCAAACAGAATTTCTGAAGATGATGATGTGTGATGCATAGTTATCCAGTCTACGTCTGGAAGGTTAAAGTCTCCCATAAGGATGATTCTACAGTTGTTAGCATATCGGTGTAGAAACTCATGAATGGCAGAAATGCTCTCATCACCCGAAGAGGGGCTTCTATAGAAGCAACCCACACAAATAGTAGTACTGTTACAAAGAATCCTGCAAAACACGCTTTCAGCACCTGACACATCTGGCAGTAAAACAAATGGAAGGTTTTTCTTAATCACAAGAGCCACGCCACCACCACGGGAACTCCGATCTTTTCGAATGACTGAATAGTTAGGTGGAATGATTTCATGGTTGGAAACATCCGGTGAAAGCCACGTTTCCGTGACGGCGACTATATCAGGTTCGCGATCAGTTAACAGGTTTTCGAAAGATTCTATTTTGTTTAGTAAGCTTCTTGCATTTACATTTATGATTGTTAGTTGTCTTATCGAGCTCTTCTCCGCGTCATTGGCGGGCCGCTTATTTTGCTTGATTCCGCTTCGTTTTCTTTGAGGGTTACTTTGTCACTGGTTTCTTCGTCCCAAACAAAGGCGCGACTGTTAATGTACAGTTTGTCGAAGGCAAGGGACACTTTGTCGTGTTTGTCGCGATTTTCTTTGGCACTATTCCAGTTTCTTTCTAATGTCTCGTATTTTAGGAGAAAAATCTTCCCCGATGGCAAATTTTGAACCTTTAAGTTTAAAACCTTTCTTCAATATTGCCGATTTGTCGCGGGAATTTAGAAGTTTAAAAACTACCGGCCTAGTCTTTTTCGTTTGCCGTCTGCCCAACCGGTGTATGCGTTCTATGGTAACTGCAGGGTCCAGCTGTAGGATATCTTGTATGATATCTCCGCTAACTATCTGCTCAAAACTGTCGCTTGTTTCTTCTTCTGATTCCTGTATGCCATAAACAATTAAGTTAGCTCTCCTGCTTCTATTCTCAAGGTCATCGATTTTTTGTTCCATTGTTTCTATTACGCGACACATGCGGGAAATCTCGGTCTGACAAGATTGTACTTTATTTTCTAGAAGTGCAATGGCATCTAATTTGGTCCCTATATCTGCAAGACGTTCTTCCTTTATTTCTTTGGTATCAGCAGCAATTTCCTTTAGTTGCCTAACGATGTCCTTTAGTTCAGGGCCGGGGTTTGTTTCGACGTCTCCCGATAACAGTAGCAACTTCTACAGAAACACAGCCATATCAAACACCCCGTGACATAGCTGCGGGCACGGCAGCACCACCAAAAAACTGTTGCTAGTGCGGAAGCATTTTCCAAAAGGCCTTCTCACCTGCACAACGAAGATGAGGGGATTAGTGCACCGCATGCTAGTAGTACCGCCGTGCCCACTGCCAATGCAGTGCCCGTGCGGGATATATATGGTCCACTCTTGTGGTGGCGCTCGCAGCGGCTTATGCGCCGAACAGTCTGCGCATGTTGCCGTCTCAAGGTGACTTGGTCGATGAAGGTCCGATGATGTCAGCGTATCCCACACGTGGACGAGTGCTTCATTCACCGGTGGGGTGACAAAGGTTATCCCGGGATGGTCGATGCTGCTCTTGGTGCCATGAAAACACAGACCAAGGGCGAGCTGCACAACGAAGATGAGGGGATTAGTGCACCGCATGCTAGTTGTGCCGCCGTGCCCACAGCGTTTGTCGCCATTGTTGTCGTGCTGCGAAACCCATGAAAGGCCGCGCGGGAGCCGATCGGCTTTATATGGCAGAGTTGGGTAAAGGGCAATTATGCCTCTCGATTAGATGCGGGCGGTAAAATGAGGACATGCGCAGTGCAGCGTGGGAACAGGCTTAGTGCAGCCGCGCACTTGGATTGTTGCCATGTCTCGATGCAGCGGGAGGGCATGATTTTGCGTTCACTACTGTTTCTACGGGGGATATGTTTGTGGGTACAAAAAATTGAATCGCTATTCCGGCCTGGCAAAATGGGATGTGCAGCGAAGCTGTTGAAAACCACCACAACTGCTGAGGGCAGTTTGCAATGTATTATACCAGATGCCATATTTATGTGTGGCGTAAGGCTCAAATTACATGTCAATGCGGCCGCATAAAGCGTTTGTATGCAGTGTGCCGGTAGCCCTTACGGTCACTGAACAGTTCTGTAATTTTGTTTCAGTTTCCGTAGTAATGAGTTAATCTTCGTATATTTTGTTTTTGCAGGAGCGAGCAAACAATGGAACTCCAGGGAGGTGCCATCTGCATGAAATGGTAGCGTCCCCTAACTTGTTTCATCATGAGAGCAAATAACGCTGCTTGTGCAATGGTGTTGCGGGGATAGATGCAAACAAGAGGAAGCATACGTAAAATATACAATTGAATACCAATAACTGACTAAAAAACGAGAGTTGGCGACAGCTAAGAAATTGTCGCCGTCAGTTGCAGAACAGATTGGCCTCTTCTCCATAAATAGTGCTGATCCGTGGCAAAGCTCGTTTTACCGACTGCATGGAACTTCGGAAATAAATTTTCAACAGAAACAGAGTGATCCTTCATATCACAGCTAGTTGTTGGACAATGGTAACAAAAAGAAATATTAAAATAAAGAAGTTTTATTTGTTGAGCACAGCTTTCAAAGCTCAGTTTAGGTCTGGGCGGGCAGTCAGGGTGAAGGGGTGATCTTTTCGGAGTGACAGTCGATACGAGACCTTCTATTTATTCTCACCTAATAAGTACATGCAATCGACAAGACCTTGAATAGGAAGACAATGTTTTGCTTTTCCGTCATGACACCGCTTTTCTCTTTCTTTTCAGCACGACGTTTGAGCTTGTTCTCATCGTCGTTGCAGTCATCGGTAAGCGATATTTTGTTTATGCACTCATTTGTGTAGTTGGCTATGGTTAGTGGAACAAAACAATGACCGCTAAATACCTAGCCTAATGTTATATATGTTCTACGCATCGCTTTGAGTCACCGTGGCTTTAGTATTTCAGGTGTACCATTGCTGGCGGGAGGGTATTACATATTTCCAATTGAGATATTGACAATGTACAACAAAGACACAGATATTTGGAACTGGCTGTGGTTGCTTAGTGGATATAGTGTTGGGCCGCTAAGTACGACATTACAGGATCAAATCCTGGCCACAGCGGCCGCATTTCGATGCGGACGAAGTGCAAAGACACCCTTGTACATATATTTATGTGCACGTTAAAGAACCTCAAGTGGTACAAGGCAATCTGGAGTCCACCACTATGGCGTGCCTCATAATCAGATAGTGGTTTTTGCACGCAAAACCCAATTAATTTTTTAAAGCAGACATCGAGATTCAGGCATGTGTAGATGTATGCTAACCTGCAAATTGATCTCAAGCCATGTTCTCGTGATGCAAATACATAAATCTTTAGAAGGATCGACATTTGTGCGAGTTGGCCCTGGTTGAACATCTTGAAGGGGCAGCTATAGTGAAGAAAGAAGGCAGGAACATGTTGCACAACTCAGTTCGATCCGTTAAATTGTGTTAACTTTACTCGGTTTAGTGTGTAATGTCTTGTAGTCTTTGGTCATCTTTTACAAAAGTGACGACAATATTTTCGTGCGATTTCGATGCTTTCTAGCTAGACCACTCACAAGCTACGCCGAAATCAAAACACCAAATCCCGCAAAGAAACAGCGTTGTGGTGGGTGCAACTGCGCCACTCGTGAAGATGAAAACGACGTTAATTGCATTCTCGGGTTTTACGTGCCAGAACTGCAATAGGATTATGAGGCACGCCGTGGTGGTGTGCTCACGTATAATTTTGACTACCTCGGGCTATTTAACGTGCAATCAAAGCACGGTACGTGGGCATTTTGGCATTTCACCCCCGGCAGAACGCATCCGCTGCGGTCACGATTGAGTGCATGCCGTCGGGCTTAGCAGCGCAACGCTACAGCCACTATGTTACCACGGTGGGTGAAGGCAATGCATGCTGCTCGTTGGGGGAATAATTGCGGCCATCAGTGTATTTAGAGATGTATATGTAAATGAATTCACGAATTCCATGCCACTTTTTTCATAGTGGAACTTATGCTTTCTTGCAGACTTTCGAAGAATTAGCAGATACCACGCACCAAATAGCCCTGATAATGGAATATTCCAAATGTTCGGCATTCCAAGGAAAAGATTTGGGATGCTGAACTAAAATACGGCTTGCTACATTTCCTTGAATTGAACAATGTCTCTTATATTCAGCGACTTCTATATCATTCATGGCAGTGGCTTGTAAAGGGAAATTTATGCGTTATGCATGCATTTTAGTAGGTAAATTCAAGTTGGCCCAGAGCTAGAACTTCCTCTTAAGTTTTGATTGCAACAGTAGAAATCCACACTCTCAACAGGATATACGACGTCTCGGGGTGGAGCAGGGAAGCTTTTGCATTGTTGTCTTTCAAACCACGATATGCGTTTAGCTGCCTTTATTGGTGGCCGTCGAGTAACTTTGAGCCAAAAGCCAGAGCTGTTATCAGGGCACTCAAACGAGAATATCCGGGCATTCAAACGAGAGCAAAACGAGGTCATCCGGGCAACCAATCAAAACATTAAAAATGCAGTCTCTGGCCCCGAACTCTTTATACAGGACCCCATTACATATGCTAGTTACTGCCCAAACAAAATATTATAAATATTGCTTCCGAGTTCTTAGTGTTTGTCCACACTATCGCTCAAGCTGTAAGCCCTAGTGGGCTGAACTGTTACTTGTCATTTCCAATGGCAGCGTTCACAGGGCAGCTACAGAGCACCAAATACACACTTCCTTGTCATCTTTTGGCGATGACTGGTGAACGCCAGCAGCCCGCGAGCGCCGCGGCGCGGGTTTTGCATTACCCCAAGAGATGGCGCCATGCTGTGTGGCGTTTCGTTCAGGCGCTTCTGCATGGAGCGATGGCTTTGCGGTTCTAGTGCTGTGCTGCGAAGCACGAGGGGGCGATGTCAGATGCTGGCCGCGGTGACGGCATTTCAGTGGTGGCTAAATGCAAAAAACACCGGCGCCACGTGCAATGGGGGTACGGTAAACATCTCCTGGTGGTCAAAATTAATCCGGAGTCCCCCACTACGGCGTGCCTCATAATAAAATCATGGTTTTGGCGCGTAGGACTACAGAATTCCTTCTTATTCTATCTGGGCAGTACACCCTGTCGCCCTGGCGGCTTTCGCTGCCTGTCGTGTATCGTTGAGCCGGTTTTCTTTTCCTCGCTGGGTAGCGTCCATATGGCCCAGTGCGGATGTAGAACGCTCCATAAATAAGCATGCCGCTTAGTGCACTACAAGACGGGCGTCGGCCCGAAACCCTGGCTTGCGTGCTGAAGAACTTGTCGTTGGTCAAATAAGTGGCGTTCATGTATCATTGTGATAATGCATCGCTTCTGTTCAATTTATGCATACATATATATAGATATAATAAGCACCTGAACAAAGTATCATTTCAATATTATTAATGAATGGTTAACGAAATGCACTGCAGATTAATTATGTCATAAAGTATTGGCGGAAATAGATAGCCAAGTCTGTCCGTATTGCTGTCGACACTATCAGTAGAAATGTTATAAGCCTACACGCTAGTATTAAACGTACCTTATTATTTCCAGAAACATCACGATTTCGCAGAGTGGCCCTCTGACTCAAGAGCGTGACACTGACAGGAAGATCTCGAGCGTCGAGATCACCGATGCAGCACATAGTATTTAATTAAGCCACATACGAACAACCTGAATTAGACAAAATATTGTGAGCACCTCTCATTCCCAATTTTGTCTCGAATAAAACCACATCTTTGCATGAAATATACCTTGCGAGATTTCCACAAAGGTGATTTGGCACTCGACAGGGATTGAAAATTATATAGGTGACTATTCGTAATCGTTACGTTCATACAGCTTCAATGTGAGAATGCTGACCTTGTTGACGTAATGCCTTTTGTCTCATGTGCAGGACTGACAGTGATAGCCTGGAGGATCATCGAGTACCTCCTGTACTAAGTAAATATCCAATCTTTTCTATGCCCTCCTAACGAAAAATTTGTCTGTCGGGTGAGAGAACGAATGGCTGATAACCCCGTAAGCAAGCAAAAAATGCAATAGCTCACACCCACGTAAGCCAGAGCCTAGAAGCGCTCAGCAAAGTGAAGCAAACAGTTCATACATTCATTGGAATCCCCCATACAATGCACAGAACATATGTTTCAATAAAGAACAATCTCAAAACAACTCAAATCTCAAAACAACAACTCAAAATCTCTGAAGTACTTGACTCGTCGGGAATAGTTGATATGCTCTTTTTAGATTTTAGCAACGCGTTCGATAAGGTACCCCACGAAAAATTAATCTAGAAGCTCGAGTGCATTGCACTCTAAAAACAAAGAGAGTTCCGGGCACTCTCTTTGAGGGAGTTGCGGCTTGTCCCATATTTCACTCTCTTTTCGAGAGTAGATCGACCCTCTTTGACAGAGAGTACGTCAACTCCTGTTGACTGAGTTTTGTTACTCCACCGCAAGGGATTGCTAGTACTCTTCTGCAGAGTGATAATACTCTTCCCACAGGGAGTGCTAATACTCTCACCGCAGGGGTAATGGCACTCCACCAGACCGAGTACTACTATTCCCCCAAACAGAGTGCTAGTGCTCTTCCCAATTTCCAGTCCAATAAGTCGTGGCCACGCATGCAGGCAGGAAATCAGATCAAATTAGGGCTGCTGATATACCGTTCCCTAGGCGGCTCCTCGGAGTCAGTGGCCCAATTTCAAGCGGCCTTCATAGTAGGCGTGAGCAAAGTTATGCAGAATTTTAGTCATTTTTCCTGGCTATTTGCTGTCTACCATGAGGCGTGACTGCTCGGAATCGGCCTATGCGTATGCGTCCCGAACGCCACTGCGGAGAAGAAAAAACCTTTAATCCGCAATTATTTTCGCAAATTTCACAATCAGGAGTCACATAATCTATTTGAAACGCAATATTCAAGGGAATCACACACTTAAGAAGAACCACAGTGTTCTATACGTCACGTGGATTCGAACCCGCGTACACTCGCATGTATACAATTCAAAGCACACATCCTAACCATTACACCACAGAGCCACCACGCCCAGTGGCGTTCTTTTAGAGGTTATATATATATAACAAATGTATTTGAGGAATCGGCTGCAGTGGGTGGGGTTTCTCTGCAGTGCGCTGTGCTGTTGTGTACTGGAATACGTTTGCGTTTGCATCATTTCCATTCCTTGCTACGACTAACGAAGGAATACAACGTAGACGACAACGTGAGAACTATTCACGGCTTGTCGTCACCCCAGGAAAATAACCAATGTGCCGTTCAGCTCACGATCGAGTGCTTTTCCAGTCCATGCATTATATGGTCTCCGAAAATACGCGGATACAATGTATCGTGCCAACCATCCACGTATGTGAATTTATTTCGCGCGTATACTGGTGAGCATTTCTGTTTATTTTTTCCGCCAGTTCCATTCGTATGTGATCAACTGCGACGCCAGTACCAGGCATTTCGACGTTCCTCACGCTGCCGTGTAGGCGTTCTTTTCAAGTGCATTAGTTCAGAGTTTGGTTCAGTCCACTGTGAGCTGTTGTCCTGCATTAGCAGCGGATCGTTAGCGTTTTGAAGCGCACGCATTCCAGCATTTGGAGACTGCTTATGCCGATAGCCGCGTCACATGCATTGGCACGCATGTTTAAATGACTAATGTGTCCACTTGTTACGCGTGCACTGCTCGTATCCTGTGGCAGTGCTCGTTCTAAAAGCTTCGAAGACCATCTACACTCATACGTGTAATCAGTATGTATGCACAGGATGACTTGCCGGCTAGCTGGTCGAGCATTTTAGAAGAAACAGCTCAACACAAGGACGACGCAATAACATGGACCACACCACGAAGCGCATGTGTGGTTGATGCTTTTTTTCGCGCTGGTGTTAGCGCTGTTTCTTCTTGCACGATACACGCACACCACAGGTACGCGATAGTTTAGGAGCATAGGGCGTTAACTTTGTTTTCCCCGTTTCCTCTCAGCGTCAACGGCACAATGCCTTGCCCGGAATTGTGCACGCTTACCCCCATATTCAGAAATGCATCATAACTTGAAGCCCATGCTTGACTTGATCTAAATGACGCAAGTCGAGAACGCACCAAAATAAAGGCAGTGAGCGTCTGGGGGACGTTCGCACCAGGCGTCGTTTACATAAAGTCAAGCGTGAGCTTCGTATTAATATACATTTCTGAATACGAGGGTTAGTCGTCTACTTCTCACAGAAAATGTCGAAGAAACGCCCACCAAAACCAGGCACATTCGTAAACGTAACTAGGCAATACGAAGCTCCATAAAAAAAGAGTGGTATTAAAAGCTTTCAGTATTTTTCTTTACTCCGATATGGTTGCGGTCTCGTGGCTTCAATGTACAGAGATAGTGCAGCGTTAGCTAAAAAGCATGAATTTCCGAACTCCATGCCAAAATAAGCTTGTAAAATCATTTAGGTGCTAGAATCCAGGGTTTGTAGCGATCCTTGAAAACCCTTTATTTCTAAAATGCCATGTTCAAGGCATTGAAAACCCTGGAATGTTTAGAAGTACTGGAAAGTCCTTAAATTTGTACACTTGGCTAGGCTTCGCAGACATTGCCAAGCGTTTTTTTTCCCTTCTGTGACACTCTTCGCATGTCACAGAGAATTGTCTGTGGAGGTAATAGAAGGAAAGCGACATCCTTTAAGTTGAAATTACAAAGGAGCTGCAGATACCAGTTTTAGGCACATGGAACCGGCGATAAATGTACTTGGAGGAGCAGAAGCAGGAAGCTCAACAGTTGAGGCATTCAAAGAAAAGCCGTGATGAGTAAGTCGAGAGCTATAGACATAAAAAAAGGAAGTTACAAATGACTATTGCTTATTTGATGGTGAAAAGCTGAGGCAACAGATGACATCACATACACTGTCAAACAGTATTCAAAAACTGCAAATGTTGCAGGTCCAAGTAGTTAATTGTGCTATTGCAGAAAAACTTTCAGCGTGTTCTTGAAATGCTTCCTTGCGTGCGTTTAGTGATGGGCGGTGAAAGGCAAATTAGCAGTCTTTTAAATGTTTGAAATCAGTGAAATGCGATTTGTTTTGTTTTCTTTTGTTTGCATTAAAGTTAACGATGTTGTTGAACAAGTTATTCCCTGTCCAAACTACTAAAAAAATCGCACGAGGTCCTTGAAGTTACTGTGTCGGGGCCTCGGAAAGTGCTTGAAAACCATTGATTTTTTTCTTCAATATTGCTACGAACCCAGTAGAACAACTATCATGGAGTAAAAACCTTGGCTGAACAGGGGCTTATACGAAGAGCACAGGAAGACTAGAAATGCAGTAGTAGGCATAGAGGGCCCTGAAATAAATGTGCCACATCTGCTCGTCTACCTTATGTTTCTGCATTGACTATCACATTTTTAATAGAAGTGCACTTCCTGTTCTACTCCAATAAACGCAACATTACCGACTCCAGTGTGGGGCAGTCCTTCAGCCAGTGCAGAACTCTTTCTGTACATCCATGTCAGCTCTGTCATTTTTCCAGCATTGTAATACAAGATTTGTTAAACTGGTTTCGCAGAATATGAGCAGTATACTCTTAAATTAGCTGTTTATGTGTATGCACAAGTTCAGGTCCTCACTTTGGTTGCATCACAAATTGCCATACCTCAATAGATACAAGAAACAACTTTATTATAGTTTAATAAAATCCAAACAGTAATAATCACAACAATATAATGACATACATTTCTTTTGGTATGTATACAGCCCATGTCTTGGCACTGTATAAATTCAACTATACATCGCAAGTACTGTGTCCTGACCACCATTATTCACATGTGTAAAACCATCACAGCAATTCTTCAACAAATATCACAGTGATTAGTGACATACACTTTGTAACTGCTTTACATGAGCATAATGTATACAAATGGTCCCTGTGTACCTACACATGACTAGTGCCACCCGAGTACTATTACTCACAGGTGTAAAACCAACAAAGCAGTTCTTTAAAAATATCACAGCGCTTAGTTGGGTTAATATCACAGCGCAAGGTGGGTTAGTATGCTGGCGTCATCCGCCTTCTCGAAGCTGGGTACTATAGACGTATTACAAGGCGTTCTTAATGAGCAGTCCAGAGGCAACAAGCATAGCGGTATGTTGTGATCTGAAATGCCTTCAATAATTTCTGTCTGTGCTTGGTGCCCTGAAAAATGATCGCTTATTAGTATAAGGTCAAGGATATTGTTTGCGGAACCTTGCTTACGCGTCGGTTCTAGGATTATTTGGTGAAGGTTAAATGATAACATTAGGTCAAACAGAATTTCTGAAGAAGATGATGTGTGATGCATAGTTATCCAGTCTACGTCTGGAAGGTTAAAGTCTCCCATAAGGATGATTCTACAGTTGTTAGCATATCGGTGTAGAAACTCATGAATGGCAGAAATGCTCTCATCACCCGAAGAGGGGCTTCTATAGAAGCAACCCACACAAATAGTAGTACTGTTACAAAGAATCCTGCAAAACACGCTTTCAGCACCTGACACATCTGGCAGTAAAACAAATGGAAGGTTTTTCTTAATCACAAGAGCCACGCCACCACCACGGGAACTCCGATCTTTTCGAATGACTGAATAGTTAGGTGGAATGATTTCATGGTTGGAAACATCCGGTGAAAGCCACGTTTCCGTGACGGCGACTATATCAGGTTCGCGATCAGTTAACAGGTTTTCGAAAGATTCTATTTTGTTTAGTAAGCTTCTTGCATTTACATTTATGATTGTTAGTTGTCTTATCGAGCTCTTCTCCGCGTCATTGGCGGGCCGCTTATTTTGCTTGATTCCGCTTCGTTTTCTTTGAGGGTTACTTTGTCACTGGTTTCTTCGTCCCAAACAAAGGCGCGACTGTTAATGTACAGTTTGTCGAAGGCAAGGGACACTTTGTCGTGTTTGTCGCGATTTTCTTTGGCACTATTCCAGTTTCTTTCTAATGTCTCGTATTTTAGGAGAAAAATCTTCCCCGATGGCAAATTTTGAACCTTTAAGTTTAAAACCTTTCTTCAATATTGCCGATTTGTCGCGGGAATTTAGAAGTTTAAAAACTACCGGCCTAGTCTTTTTCGTTTGCCGTCTGCCCAACCGGTGTATGCGTTCTATGGTAACTGCAGGGTCCAGCTGTAGGATATCTTGTATGATATCTCCGCTAACTATCTGCTCAAAACTGTCGCTTGTTTCTTCTTCTGATTCCTGTATGCCATAAACAATTAAGTTAGCTCTCCTGCTTCTATTCTCAAGGTCATCGATTTTTTGTTCCATTGTTTCTATTACGCGACACATGCGGGAAATCTCGGTCTGACAAGATTGTACTTTATTTTCTAGAAGTGCAATGGCATCTAATTTGGTCCCTATATCTGCAAGACGTTCTTCCTTTATTTCTTTGGTATCAGCAGCAATTTCCTTTAGTTGCCTAACGATGTCCTTTAGTTCAGGGCCGGGGTTTGTTTCGACGTCTCCCGATAACAGTAGCAACTTCCACAGAAACACAGCCATATCAAACACCCCGTGACATAGCTGCGGGCACGGCAGCACCACCAAAAAACGGTTGCTAGTGCGGAAGCATTTTCCAAACGGCCTTCTCACCTGCACAACGAAGATGAGGGGATTAGTGCACCGCATGCTAGTAGTACCGCCGTGCCCACTGCCAATGCAGTGCCCGTGCGGGATATATATGGTCCACTCTTGTGGTGGCGCTCGCAGCGGCTTATGCGCCGAACAGTCTGCGCATGTTGCCGTCTCAAGGTGACTTGGTCGATGAAGGTCCGATGATGTCAGCGTATCCCACACGTGGACGAGTGCTTCATTCACCGGTGGGGTGACAAAGGTTATCCCGGGATGGTCGATGCTGCTCTTGGTGCCATGAAAACACAGACCAAGGGCGAGCTGCACAACGAAGATGAGCGAATTAGTGCACCGCATGCTAGTTGTGCCGCCGTGCCCACAGCGTTTGTCGCCATTGTTGTCGTGCTGCGAAACCCATGAAAGGCCGCGCGGGAGCCGATCGGCTTTATATGGCAGAGTTGGGTAAAGGGCAATTATGCCTCTCGATTAGATGCGGGCGGTAAAATGAGGACATGCGCAGTGCAGCGTGGGAACAGGCTTAGTGCAGCCGCGCACTTGGATTGTTGCCATGTCTCGATGCAGCGGGAGGGCATGATTTTGCGTTCACTACTGTTTCTACAGGGGATATGTTTGTGGGTACAAAAAATTGAATCGCTATTCCGGCCTGGCAAAATGGGATGTGCAGCGAAGCTGTTGAAAACCACCACAACTGCTGAGGGCAGTTTGCAATGTATTATACCAGATGCCATATTTATGTGTGGCGTAAGGCTCAAATTACATGTCAATGCGGCCGCATAAAGCGTTTGTATGCAGTGTGCCGGTAGCCCTTACGGTCACTGAACAGTTCTGTAATTTTGTTTCAGTTTCCGTAGTAATGAGTTAATCTTCGTATATTTTGTTTTTGCAGGAGCGAGCAAACCATGGAACTCCAGGGAGCTGCCATCTGCATGAAGTGGTAGCGTCCACTAACTTGTTTCATCATGAGAGCAAATAACGCTGCTTGTGCAATGGTGTTGCGGGGATAGATGCAAACAAGAGGAAGCATACGTAAAATATACAATTGAATACCAATAACTGACTAAAAAACGAGAGTTGGCGACAGCTAAGAAATTGTCGCCGTCAGTTGCAGAACAGATTGGCCTCTTCTCCATAAATAGTGCTGATCCGTGGCAAAGCTCGTTTTACCGACTGCATGGAACTTCGGAAATAAATTTTCAACAGAAACAGAGTGATCCTTCATATCACAGCTAGTTGTTGGACAATGGTAACAAAAAGAAATATTAAAATAAAGAAGTTTTATTTGTTGAGCACAGCTTTCAAAGCTCAGTTTAGGTCTGGGCGGGCAGTCAGGGTGAAGGGGTGATCTTTTCGGAGTGACAGTCGATACGAGACCTTCTATTTATTCTCACCTAATAAGTACATGCAATCGACAAGACCTTGAATAGGAAGACAATGTTTTGCTTTTCCGTCATGACACCGCTTTTCTCTTTCTTTTCAGCACGACGTTTGAGCTGGTTCTCATCGTCGTTATAGTCATCGGTAAGCGATATTTTGTTTATGCACTCATTTGTGTAGTTGGCTATGGTTAGTGGAACAAAACAATGACCGCTAAATACCTAGCCTAATGTTATATATGTTCTACGCATCGCTTTGAGTCACCGTGCCTTTAGTATTTCAGGTGTACCATTGCTGGCGGGAGGGTATTACATATTTCCAATTGAGATATTGACAATGTACAACAAAGACACAGATATTTGGAACTGGCTGTGGTTGCTTAGTGGATATAGTGTTGGGCCGCTAAGTACGACATTACAGGATCAAATCCTGGCCACAGCGGCCGCATTTCGATGCGGACGAAGTGCAAAGACACCCTTGTACATATATTTATGTGCACGTTAAAGAACCTCAAGTGGTACAAGGCAATCTGGAGTCCACCACTATGGCGTGCCTCATAATCAGATAGTGGTTTTTGCACGCAAAACCCAATTAATTTTTTAAAGCAGACATCGAGATTCAGGCATGTGTAGATGTATGCTAACCTGCAAATTGATCTCAAGCCATGTTCTCGTGATGCAAATACATAAATCTTTAGAAGGATCGACATTTGTGCGAGTTGGCCCTGGTTGAACATCTTGAAGGGGCAGCTATAGTGAAGAAAGAAGGCAGGAACATGTTGCACAACTCAGTTCGATCCGTTAAATTGTGTTAACTTTACTCGGTTTAGTGTGTAATGTCTTGTAGTCTTTGGTCATCTTTTACAAAAGTGACGACAATATTTTCGTGCGATTTCGATGCTTTCTAGCTAGACCACTCACAAGCTACGCCGAAATCAAAACACCAAATCCCGCAAAGAAACAGCGTTGTGGTGGGTGCAACTGCGCCACTCGTGAAGATGAAAACGACGTTAATTGCATTCTCGGGTTTTACGTGCCAGAACTGCAATAGGATTATGAGGCACGCCGTGGTGGTGTGCTCACGTATAATTTTGACTACCTCGGGCTATTTAACGTGCAATCAAAGCACGGTACGTGGGCATTTTGGCATTTCACCCCCGGCAGAACGCATCCGCTGCGGTCACGATTGAGTGCATGCCGTCGGGCTTAGCAGCGCAACGCTACAGCCACTATGTCACCACGGTGGGTGAAGGCAATGCATGATGCTCGTTGGGGGAATAATTGCGGCCATCAGTGTATTTAGAGGTGTATATGTAAATGAATTCACGAATTCCATGCCACTTTTTTCATAGTGGAACTTATGCTTTCTTGCAGAATTTCGAAGAATTAGCAGATACCACGCACCAAATAGCCCTGATAATGGAATATTCCAAATGTTCGGCATTCCAAGGAAAAGATTTGGGATGCTGAACTAAAATACGGCTTGCTACATTTCCTTGAATTGAACAATGTCTCTTATATTCAGCGACTTCTATATCATTCATGGCAGTGGCTTGTAAAGGGAAATTTATGCGTTATGCATGCATTTTAGTAGGTAAATTCAAGTTGGCCCAGAGCTAGAACTTCCTCTTAAGTTTTGATTGCAACAGTAGAAATCCACACTCTCAACAGGATATACGACGTCTCGGGGTGGAGCAGGGAAGCTTTTGCATTGTTGTCTTTCAAACCACGATATGCGTTTAGCTGCCTTTATTGGTGGCCGTCGAGTAACTTTGAGCCAAAAGCCAGAGCTGTTATCAGGGCACTCAAACGAGAATATCCGGGCATTCAAACGAGAGCAAAACGAGGTCATCCGGGCAACCAATCAAAACATTAAAAATGAAGTCTCTGGCCCCGAACCCTTTATACAGGACCCCATTACATATGCTAGTTACTGCCCAAACAAAATATTATAAATATTGCTTCCGAGTTCTTAGTGTTTGTCCACACTATCGCTCAAGCTGTAAGCCCTAGTGGGCTGAACTGTTACTTGTCATTTCCAATCGCAGCGTTCACAGGGCAGCTACAGAGCACCAAATACACACTTCCTTGTCATCTTTTGGCGATGAGTGGTGAACGCCAGCAGCCCGCGAGCGCCGCGGCGCGGGTTTTGCATTACCCCAAGAGATGGCGCCATGCTGTGTGGCGTTTCGTTCAGGCGCTTCTGCATGGAGCGATGGCTTTGCGGTTCTAGTGCTGTGCTGAGAAGCACGAGGGGGCGATGTCAGATGCTGGCCGCGGTGACGGCATTTCAGTGGTGGCTAAATGCAAAAAACACCGGCGCCACGTGCAATGGGGGTACGGTAAACATCTCCTGGAGGTCAAAATTAATCCGGAGTCCCCCACTACGGCGTGCCTCATAATAAAATCATGGTTTTGGCGCGTAGGACTACAGAATTCCTTCTTATTCTATCTGGGCAGTACACCCTGGCGCCCTGGCGGCTTTCGCTGCCTGTCGTGTATCGTTGAGCCGGTTTTCTTTTCCTCGCTGGGTAGCGTCCATATGGCCCAGTGCGGATGTAGAACGCTCCATAAATAAGCATGCCGCTTAGTGCACTACAAGACGGGCGTCAGCCCGAAACCCTGGCTTGCGTGCTGAAGAACTTGTCGTTGGTCAAATAAGTGGCGTTCATGTATCATTGTGATAATGCATCGCTTCTGTTCAATTTATGCATACATATATATAGATATAATAAGCACCTGAACAAAGTATCATTTCAATATTATTAATGAATGGTTAACGAAATGCACTGCAGATTAATTATGTCATAAAGTATTGGCGGAAATAGATAGCCAAGTCTGTCCGTATTGCTGTCGACACTATCAGTAGAAATGTTATAAGCCTACACGCTAGTATTAAACGTACCTTATTATTTCCAGAAACATCACGATTTCGCAGAGTGGCCCTCTGACTCAAGAGCGTGACACTGACAGGAAGATCTCGAGCGTCGAGATCACCGATGCAGCACATAGTATTTAATTAAGCCACATACGAACAACCTGAATTAGACAAAATATTGTGAGCACCTCTCATTCCCAATTTTGTCTCGAATAAAACCACATCTTTGCATGAAATATACCTTGCGAGATTTCCACAAAGGTGATTTGGCACTCGACAGGGATTGAAAATTATATAGGTGACTATTCGTAATCGTTACGTTCATACAGCTTCAATGTGAGAATGCTGACCTTGTTGACGTAATGCCTTTTGTCTCATGTGCAGGACTGACAGTGATAGCCTGGAGGATCATCGAGTACCTCCTGTACTAAGTAAATATCCAATCTTTTCTATGCCCTCCTAACGAAAAATTTGTCTGTCGGGTGAGAGAACGAATGGCTGATAACCCCGTAAGCAAGCAAAAAATGCAATAGCTCACACCCACGTAAGCCAGAGCCTAGAAGCGCTCAGCAAAGTGAAGCAAACAGTTCATACATTCATTGGAATCCCCCATACAATGCACAGAACATATGTTTCAATAAAGAACAATCTCAAAACAACTCAAATCTCAAAACAACAACTCAAAATCTCTGAAGTACTTGACTCGTCGGGAATAGTTGATATGCTCTTTTTAGATTTTAGCAACGCGTTCGATAAGGTACCCCACGAAAAATTAATCTAGAAGCTCGAGTGCATTGCACTCTAAAAACAAAGAGAGTTCCGGGCACTCTCTTTGAGGGAGTTGCGGCTTGTCCCATATTTCACTCTCTTTTCGAGAGTACATCGACCCTCTTTGACAGAGAGTACGTCAACTCCTGTTGACTGAGTTTTGTTACTCCATCGCAAGGGATTGCTAGTACTCTTCTGCAGAGTGATAATACTCTTCCCACAGGGAGTGCTAATACTCTCACCGCAGGGGTAATGGCACTCCACCAGACCGAGTACTTCTACTCCCCCAAACAGAGTGCTAGTGCTCTTCCCAATTTCCAGTCCAATAAGTCGTGGCCACGCATGCAGGCAGGAAATCAGATCAAATTAGGGCTGCTGATATACCGTTCCCTAGGCGGCTCCTCGGAGTCAGTGGCCCAATTCCAAGCGGCCTTCATAGTAGGCGTGAGCAAAGTTATGCAGAATTTTAGTCATTTTTCCTGGCTATTTGCTGCCTACCATGAGGCGTGACTGCTCGGAATCGGCCTATGCGTATGCGTCCCGAACGCCACTGCGGAGAAGAAAAAACCTTTAATCCGCAATTATTTTCGCAAATTTCACAATCAGGAGTCACATAATCTAATTAGAACGCAATAGTCAAGGGAATCACACACTTACGAAGAACCACAGTGCTCTATACGTCACGTGGATTCGAACCCGCGTGCACTCGCATGTATACAATTCAAAGCACACATCCTAACCATTACACCACAGAGCCACCACGCCCAGTGGTGTTCTTTTAGAGGTTATATATATCATTATCATCATCATCATCAGCCTGGTTACGCCCACTGCAGGGTAAAGGCCTCTCCCATACTTCTCCAACAACCCCGGTCATGTACTGATTGCGGCCATGCCGTCCCTGCAAACTTCTTTATCTCATCCGCCCACCTAACTTTCTGCCGCCCCCTGCTACGCTTCCCTTCCCTTGGGATCCAGTCCGTAACCCTTAATGACCATCGGTTATCTTCCCTCCTCATTACATGTCCTGCCCATGCCCATTTCTTTTTCTTGATTTCAACTAAGATGTCATTAACTTGCGTTTGTTCCCTCACCCAATCTGCACTTTTCTTATCCCTTAACGTTACACCTATCATTCTTCTTTCCATAGCTCGTTGTGTCGTCCTCAATTTGAGTAGAACCCTTTTCGTAAGCCTCCAGGTTTCTGCCCCGTAGGTGAGTACTGGTAAGACACAGCTATTATATACTTTTCTCTTGAGGGATAACAGCAACCTGCTGTTTATGATTTGGGAATGCCTGCCAAACGCACTCCAGCCCATTCTTATTCTTCTGATTATTTCCGTCTCATGATCCGGATCCGCCGTCACTACCTGCCCTAAGTAGATGTACTCCCTTACGACTTCCAGTGCCTCGCTGCCTATTGTAAATTGCTGTTCTCTCCCGAGACTGTTAAGCATTACTTTAGTTTTCTGCATATTAATATTTAGACCCACTCTTCTGCTTTGCCTCTCCAGGTCAGTGAGCATGCATTGGAATTGGTCCCCTGAGTTACTAAGCAAGGCAATATCATCAGCGAATCGCAAGTTACTAAGGTATTCTCCATTAACTTTTATCCCCAATTCTTCCCAATCCAGGTCTCTGAATACCTCCTGTAAACACGCTGTGAATAGCATTCGAGATATCGTATCTCCCTGCCTGACGCCTTTCTTTATTGGGATTTTGTTACTTGCTTTACGGAGGACTACGGTGGCTGTGGAGCCGCTATAGATATCTTCCAGTATTTTTACATATGGCTCATCGACACCCTGATTCCGTAATGCCTCCATGACTGCTGAGGTTTCGACAGAATCAAACGCTTTCTCGTAATCAATGAAAGCTATATATAAGGGTTGGTTATATTCCGCACATTTCTCTATCGCATGATTGATAGTGTGAATATGGTCTAAGGTTGAGTATCCTTTACGGAATCATGCCTGGCCTTTTCCTTGACAGAAGTCTAAGGTGTTCCTGATTCTATTTGCGATTACCTTAGTAAATAGTTTGTAGGCAACGGACAGTAAGCTGATAGGTCTATAATTTTTCAAGTCTTTGGCGTCCCCTTTCTTATGGATTAGGATTATGTTAGCGTTCTTCCAAGATTCCGGTACGCTCGAGGTTATGAGGCATTGCGTATACAGGGTGGCCAGTTTCTCTAGTACAATCTGACCACCCTCCTTCAACAAATCTGCTGTTACCTGATCCTCCCCAGCTGCCTTCCCACTTTGCATATCTCCCAAGGCTTTCTTTACTTCTTCCGGTGTTACCTTTGGGATTTCGAATTCCTCTAGACTAGTTTCTCTTCCATTATCGTCGTGGGTGCCACTGGTACTGTATAAATCTCTATAGAACTCCTCAGCCACTTGAACTATCTCATACATTTAGTAATGATACTGCCGGCTTTGTCTCTTAACGCATACATCTGATTCATGCCAATTCCTTGTTTCTTCATCACTGTTTTTAGGCTTCCTCCATTCCTGAGAGCATGTTCAATTCTATCCATATTATACTTCGTTATGTCAGCTGTCTTACGCTTGTTGATTAACTTCGAAAGTTCTGCCTGTTCTATTCTAGCTGTAGGGTTAGAGGCTTTCATACATTGGCGTTTCTTGATCAGATCTTTCGTCTCCTGCGATAGTTTGCTGGTATCCTGCCTAACGGAGTTACCACCGGCTTCCGTTGCACACTCCTTAATGATGCTCACAAGATTGTCGTTCATTGCTTCAACACTAAGGTCCTCTTCCTGAGTTAAAGCGGAATACCTGTTCTGTAGCTTGATCTGTAATTCCTCTATTTTCCCTCTTACCGCTAACTCATTGATCGACTTCTTATGTACCAGTTTCTTCCGTTCCCTCCTCAGGTCTAGGCTAATTCGAGTTCTTACCATCCTGTGGTCACTGCAGCGCACCTTGCCGAGCACGTCCACATCATGTATGATGCCAGGGTTAGCGCAGAGTATGAAGTCTATTTCATTTCTAGTCTCGCCGTTCGGGCTCCTCCATGTCAACTTTCGGCTATCCCGCTTGCGGAAGGAGGTATTCATTATCCGCATATTATGCTGTTCCGCAAACTCTACTAATACCTCTCCCCTGCTATTCCTAGTGTCTGTGCCATATTACCCCGCTGCCCTGTCTCCAGCCTGCTTCTTGCCTACGTCGGCATTGAAGTCGCCCATTAGTATAGTGTATTTAGTTTTCACTCCACCCATCGCCGATTCCACGTCTTCATAGAAGCTTTCGACTTCCTGGTCATCATGACCTGTACAGCTTTCATTTTGTACCTCTTATTAAGTTTCACAACAAGACCTGCCACCCTCTCGCTAATGCTATACAATTCCTGTATGTTACCAGCTATATTCTTATTAATCAGGAATCCGACTCCTAGTTCTCTCCGCTAAGCCCCGGTGGCGCCGGACGTGCCCATATTTTAGCACTGTATATGCTTCTTTTGTCCTCCTAACTTCACTGAGCCCTATTATATCCCATTTACTGCCCTCTAATTTCTCCAATAGCCTTGCTAGACTCGCCTCACTAGATAACGTTCTAGTGTTGAACGTTGCCAGGTTCATATTCCAATGGCGGCCTGCTCGGAGCCAGTGATTCTTAGCACCCTCTGCTGCGTCGCAGGTGTGACCGCCGCCGTGGTCAGTTGCTTCGCAGCTGCTGGGGACTGAGAGCCGGGGTTTGATTGTTGTGTTCATATAGGAGGTTGTGGCCATGTACTGCACCAGGGTGGCGTATCCTGCTCTGGTGAGGGAGTGCGTTACCCGTTCTGGTCACCGGGATCAGGCCACACTCCAGGCCTGTTTATGCAATTTTATCAACACGTGGATTTCTTTTTTTTTAATCCGGTGGAAAATTGCCGGCACCTGGATTCGAACCACGGACTTCTTGCACGCGAGGCGGGTGGTCTACCAGTGAGCCACGTTCACCACATTGCAAATTGTTCAGGAGCTCACTCGACACACGACCTGCCTCTTCGAGGAGCCAAGTGGAACTGATGGTGGTCCAGAGCAGACCACGATCAGCTGCACTAGTGTGTGCGTATATATATATATATATATATATATATATATATATATATATATATATATATATATATATATATATATATATATATATATTGTAAGGATGATGACGAACGTGCGCGCAGTCAGCAGCATCGGCAGCATCAAGCGCGCAGCAGAAGCGCGAGCTCGGGGACTGTGCTCGGTGCATCTGCGAACCCGACTAAACCTCCTTTATAAGTGATGGAGGTGCGGGGTAACGTTCCACTCTACCATCCTGGAACTCCGTTCTCGGACGCTACCCTCTGCCATGCCGGACGCCGACCAGCAGACTCTTCCTACGCCGCCCGTCCCTTGCGCTGGCACCGTTCGCCAGCGGGAGCCTCCCATCTTCAGCGGAACCGACGACAACGACGTTGAAGAGTGGCTGTCGTCCTACGAACGGGTGAGCGTTCACAAGAAATGGAATGACTCGGACAAGCTGGCCTACGTCTCATTCTACCTCGCGGGCGTGGCCAGTCTCTGGTTCACAAATCATGTAAGGGATATCCGAACGTGGTCGGCGCTCAAGACTTCGATTACGGAAGTATTTGACCGACCCGCCCTCAGGAAACTCCGAGCCGAGCAGCGTTTGCGTACATGCGCACAGGACACGGGTGAGACATTCACCAGCTATATAGAAGACGTTCTTGATGTGTGCAGGCGCGTGAACGCTGCCATGACGGAAGCGGAAAAGATCAAGCACGTCATGAAGGGAATCGACGATGACGCGTTCCAAATGCTTCTGGCCAAGGACCCGCGCACTGTTGGCGACGTCATCAGCCTGTGCCAGAGCTATGATGAATTGCGTAAGCAGCGAGCTCTGACAAGGCGACATTCCACACCAAATGCGGCATCACTCTGCAGCCTTACCACCGGCCCAGAACAAGCCTCCCTGATAACGCAAATCAAGGATTTTGTCCGCGAAGAAATCGCACGACAGCTATCTCTGGTGCCCGTCACTCAGGAGTCTGCCAGCACTTGGCCGTCTCGTATCCGTAACGTGATCCATGAAGAGGTCGCGGAAGTGCTGCCGGCTATTCACCAGCAGTATGTCGTGACTACACCAGTCACTTATGCTACGGTTGCTGCAATGGCCCCTCGCAGTGTGCCCGTGCGTCGCTTCCCGCAGCCTGTGCACCGCCCTCCCCCTCCCGTCCCCCGGACCACCACTGCCGTCGCTAACCCGTGGCCTACGCCGGACAATCGCCCTATATGTTTCGCATGTAGGTATCCCGGTCATGTCGCAAGGTTCTGCCGTCGCCGATCGCAGGCGTTCGACGAAGATCGACGAGCGCCCTATGTGCCGCCTGATTCAAATGCGCCTTACGAACCATTCGGCCCATCACCAGCTCGCTCCCCGACTGATCGCCGTCCTCGCTCCGGAAGCCTATGGTCCCCCTCCCCACGTCGTCGATCACTTTCCCCTATGCGTCGACGACCCGTCTCTAACGAAGAGGGAAACTAGACGACGCAGTTCCTGAGGCAAGAACTGCGCAAGTGTCGACTTGCCGCAGTCCTCCTCCTTTACCTGCCAATGTCATTGATGTGTTTATCGAAAATGTCGCTACAGTCGCCTTAGTCGATACCGGTGCCGCTATTTCAGTTATGGATGCCAGGTTTTGCCGTTCGCTTCGCAAAGTGACGACGTCTCTGTCTGGATTGTCGCTCCGAACGGCGAGTGCTCAACCCATTCGCCCTACCGCTGCTTGTACTGCCCGTGTGATCCTACAGGACGTTTTGTACACGATTGAATTCATAGTTCTTTCATCGTGCTCCCACGCCGTTATACTAGGATGGGATTTTCTCTCACGCCACAATGCCATCATCAATTGCGCTCGGGCTGAGATTGAACTTTTGAACCTTGGTGACCTGGCCTCGGTCGATGCTCATCCTGCCGCTAAAATTGTCGTGACAGAAGACACCTGTATCGCCCCGTGCTCGTCAGCATTCGTACCAGTCTTCTGTAGTACCATATCCGATGGGACGGTCTTCTTCATGCCCTCTCATCACTTTGTTACCCGAAAAGCGCTTCCTTTGCCCTTTGCAGCTCTTGACCTTGCCGCCGGCGTGAGCACGATGCCCATTTACAATCATCTTTCATCGACCCTATCGCTGCTCCACCGCGAATGCCTTGGTTACATCGAGTCGGTCGATTCCACACGAATTGTCTCCGTCCTCGACGAAGTCTCTTCTACTGCCGCCCATGAACCGAGTGCCCCCTCCGTACCAGACTCAACATCGACTGGTGTGTTCAGCCCATTCATCGCCGAAGATCTGACGCCTTCGCAGCGATCTCAACTTGTCGCAATCCTTCAGCACTTCCGCCTTTCTTTTGACGTTGCTCAAACCTCCCCTGGCCGTGCATCGACAGTCAAGCATTACATCGACACTGGCACTCACTCACCCCTGCGACAAAGACCATATCGCGTGTCCGCTACGGAACGTCGCGTCATTGCAGACTAGGTCGATGACATGCTCCGTCGAGGCGTCATTCAACCTTCCCAAAGCCCATGGGCCTCTCCCGTGGTCCTCGTCACAAAGAAAGACGGTTCCATTCGCTTCTGTGTTGACTTTCGACGGTTGAACAAGATCACGCTGAAGGACGTCTACCCATTACGACGCATCGATGATGCTCTGGACTGTTTGCAGGGAGCCGAGTTCTTTTCTTCGCTGGATTTGCGGTCAGGCTACTGGCAGGTTCCGATAGCAGAGGCCGATCACCCGAAAACGGCCTTTGTTACACCAGACGGCTTGTATGAATTCACCGTCATGCCTTTCGGACTTTGCGACGCGCCTTCTACGTTCGAAAGAATGATGGATGATGTTCTGCGTGGCCTCAAATCGAAAATATGTCTTTGCTATCTTGACGACATTGTAGTGTTCGCCCCTGATTTCCCAACCCACCTGCTCCGCCTCCAGCACGTACTCACTTGCTTAACCAACGCCGGGTTACAACTTAACTTGAAGAAGTGTCGATTTGCTGTTCGTCAGCTAACAATTTTAGGCCATGTCGTGTCAAAGGAGGGCATTCGCCCGGATCCCGAGAAGCTACGTGCTGTTACTGCGTTCCCAAAACCTGCTACTATAAAAGAGCTACGCAGTTTTATCGGCCTCTGCTCTTACTTCTGGCGATTCGTTCGAAACTTTGCGTCAATTATATCGCCTCTCACGCAGCTCCTTGGTGGCGCCCGAGATATCTCATCATGGTCTCCAGAGTGTGACGATGCCTTCACAACCTTGCGCCGTCTTCTCACGCCGCCACCCATTCTTCGCCAATTTTACCCACAAGCGCCAACCGAAATCCATACCGATGCAAGCGGTGTAGGCCTTGGCGCTGTGTTGGCACAGCGTCAACCTGGCCACCCAGAATACGTCGTCGCATACGCGATTCGCACGTTAACCAAGGCGGAGACCAATTACAGCGTTACAGAAAAAGAGTGTTTGGTCATTGTGTGGGCGCCTGGCAAGTTTCGCCCATGTTTATACGGCCGTTCTTTTGACATAGTGACCGACCATCACGCACTATGTTGGCTGTCGACGCTCAAAGATCCATCGAGCCGCCTTGCCCGCTGGGCATTGCGAATCCAAGAATACGAAATACGCGTGGTGTACCGTTCCGGGCGAAAGCACTCCGACGCTGACGCGCTATCCCGATCACCGCTTCCCCCGAAGGCCAGTCACGACTCCCACTGCGAGTGCACATTATCCTCTCTGGACGTTGACACTATCGCTGCTGCGCAGCGGAATGATCCCTGAACTGCATCTCTGCTCGACCTTCTGTCGGATACGTCGAAAGTTCCAGCATCACGCACGCTTCGGACCCAAGTGCCTCATTTTGCGATTCACGACCAGCTACTATATCGCCGCAACTATGCCCCAGAGGGACGCACCTGGTGACTCGTCATTCCGCGAATCTTGCGATCAGAGCTCTGCTCCTCGTTCCACGTCAACCCTCAGTGTGGCCATGCGGGAGTGTTCAAAACCTACGAAAGACTTCGACACCGCTATTACTGGCGCGGAATGTATAATTTCGTTCGAAAGTTTGTCCGCTCTTGCCATGAGTGCCAACGCCGGAAAGCGCCACCGCACAACTCCGCCGGTGAACTCCAGCCTTTACAATGCCCATCCCGACCCTTTGATCGCGCGGGCATAGATCTCTAGGGGCCACTTCCATTGACTCCTGCCGGCAACAGGTGGATAATCGTTGCGGTAGACCACTTAATCCGTTATTCGGAGACTGCTGCTCTACCAAATGCTACAGCGCAAGAGGTCGCCAATTTCCTACTTCGCCGATTTCTCCTTCGTCATGGAGGTCCACGTGAACTTTTAAGCGATAGAGGCCGCGCCTTCTTATCTGAGGTCATCGAACAACTGCTTGCTGAATGCGCTATCGTTCGTCGTAAGTGCACTGCTTATCACCCCCAGACAAACGGTACCACGAAACGCTTTAATCGAATTCTTGGTGACATGCTCGCCATGTATGTCTCACCTGATCACTCTAATTGGGACCTAGTTCTTCAGTTTGTCACCTACGCCTACAACACCACGACTCAGGACACTACCGGATTCTCACCCTTTTACCTTCTTTACGGCCGTCATCCTTCGCACACCATCGACACCATTCTGCCTTACCGGCCGGACCCATCCGAATGCCTGCCGATCTCGGAAGCCGCCAGACAAGCAGAGGAATGTCGCCAGCTTGCCCGCCGATTCACCTCGGACGACCAGCACCGCCAAAAAGCCGTTCACGATGCCCAGAACCCGACTCCCGCTTTTCTCCCGGGCGCTCTCATCTGGTTGTTAGTGAAACACCGCACGCCTGGTCTCGCTTCAAAGCTCCTTCCGAAGTACGACGGTCCATACCGCGTTCCCGAGAGAACATCAACCGTTAATTACCTGGTTGAGCCGCTAACGCCACCGAGTCGTTCAAGTTCAGCGTCTCAAGCCGTATCACAATTCTACCGCCCGTCCAGAAAACTAAGTCACCAGAATGGCTCCTTTATTTCCGCGGGGCCATTGTAAGGAAGATGACGAACGTGCGCGCAGTCAGCAGCATCGGCAGCATCAAGCGCGCAGCAAAAGCTTGAGCTCGGGGACTGTGCTCGGTGCATCGTAGAACCGGCGGTCGCTGCCAACCCGAATAAACCTCCTTTATAATATATATATATATATATATATATATATATATATATATATATATATATATATATATATATATATATATATTATGTGTGTGTGTGTGTGTGTGTGTGTGTGTGTGTGTGTGTGTGTGTGTGTGTGTGTGTGCATGCGCGTTGTGTTGTCACACACATGCGTGCGCCTCTACCACTTCAGACATTTAAAGCATAAGCATTATGCGCCCCATTACGCGAAAATCTTTTGTAGACGGCGTGACCGAAAGGAGGTATCGGAAATGGCCGATGGCACAAAGATTAAAAACCTGCCCAATTATTCTCTGAATTACATTAAATTGACTCCCCCATTAAATCTTCTCTCCTTTCCGCCCGCACGACATCGGAGGAGGAGTGCAATCAACCTCATGGGTGCCACTGCTATCAAGCCATGAACAACTCCGTAAAGCCATCCGTCGTTTCTGGATAGCCCTCTCGAATATGCTACAACACATAGAGTACATGCACAATATGTCAGTGCTCGGAGTTAGTTTAAAGGGAGTCATGACAGTGCATGTTTTCTGATGTGTCACAACCGAGAGAAAGACTCCACCCCCTGGAATCTTTCTGGAGGTGATACCACCACACCTGAGAAGGCAAGTAGCCGATTGGGAACTTTAGTTAAACAAGCATTTCGGGACAATTTAGAGCCGAGACAAACCAAAGCGTGAAAGAACACTGTCCCATACGCATCCCTCGTATATGAGCCGCAGACGTCCAAAAATTGTATTGCTCAGTCATATTGGTTGTGGAGTAAGCTTTCCGTGTTACGGGTGATTTTATGCAAGTATACCAGCAAGAGACTCAGGGCACCGCAAGAAGACGTTAGCCGAGCTGAGCTCGGGTCGGCGTTATTTGACTACTCTTGGCTTTAAAAGGGCAGAAAAATTTTGAAGACGCTTAAGCTTCGCCATTAAGAGTGGAACGCGACAACGTTCAAAGACCCCTTACAGCTTTTCATGTTTCTCGACAACTGCAGGTTACGTAACCGTAATGTTTACCGGGAAGCACTGGTTGCGAATGCTGTGCACGAAGGCGAGCTTTCTGGAGAAACGTGGCCTCTTGCGTGGGTCGATCTTCTGTTATTATTTCGAATTTTGAATATTTCAGTCTCAGAAGAGCTAACATAAGGGACATGCGCAGTCAGTGTGTATTTTTCGTCACATTTGTTTGGGGGCAGCCATTCTCAAAATTACGAGGAATAACTTTGCAAAGAATGAAAGAGAAGGTATGAGCAAATTTGATGGTAGAGATTAAGTGGTTGGGTATGCGTGGGTCGCAATTTAGTATGATCTTGTTTCAAGAGGCGGTGTCCGGCGCCGGAAGCGGGGCGCTGATATGGTCGCTCGACTTGGCCGTGTGTGCCAGTCGATCCAGGGGGTTTTGTTTGGCGCAGCGGAACACAGAGCCAGAACCAGTCGTGGTGCACCCTCGTGTGGTCACGCTGCACTGCGGATGGCTTTGGTCTCCATGGCTGTACGCTTTGACCCCCTTTGCGTCAAGTTAGTCCGAGGGTTAGTCAGGCTCACGTCCTGTAAGACCGACATCGCTCTATGTTGAGCGCAGTAACTTAGTTGCGGTGCACCACAGCAGCCCCCTTGTCCGGGATGGACCGTTGGTCTGAACCAAAGGCCTCCACCAGTCATCCCGTGTAGATGGGAGCGCCGGGATCAATGTAACGAATGATGCTGTGTTGATGAGTACAT
Source organism: Dermacentor variabilis (assembly GCF_050947875.1). Classification (NCBI taxonomy): domain Eukaryota; kingdom Metazoa; phylum Arthropoda; class Arachnida; order Ixodida; family Ixodidae; genus Dermacentor; species Dermacentor variabilis. The sequence goes on from NC_134576.1 coordinate 101,365,390, forward strand.
GTAAGCTCTGGGACGCGGAACCTCCGGCTGCCGAGTTCTCATCTGACAACGGCTCGCCGGACGCCAACACCGGATTTTCTGCGACACGGGCTCTTTAACGCTGTCAAGTTGATAAGTCGTGCCAGTACTAATAGAGCGATTCATTTGGCTACCATCTATTTCAAACCGCCCTCCCTTCTTTTTTTCTTAAGAATGCATTCCTTTCGGCTTCTCTTGTAAAAAGACTTGCAAGTGCCTTCTATATTCACCACTGCGGCATCACGAGCGCGCAACCCAACGCTGCTGCTCTTGTCCCAATTCTGGTAATCTGATTATGATGCTCTTACAAACCCAACCGCAACCAACACAATGCACCTTGAGCCCCTAAGTCTTCAGGCCCAAGTTCTGAAACTGTAAAAACGCGATCCGGATCGTTGGACAGTGTAGCGGCGACATAGTTGTTCGCGATTAAGAAATCTCGCAACTGGTCGCGATCACTAGTATACGTGTGACAGCAGTGTATTACAGTGCATCACAGTCACTCCCCAACCTAGGATAGCAGTTTGCCACGCGCTTGCGTGTTGCAGCTCAAACTGCCTGCGACAGTACGTGCGGCCTGAAGAACACGTACCCGTACTTTTTCAATGCCCTTTAGCAGTAGCGTCAAGACTTTGTGCAATATAAATGGATGCTGCTTATCTGTAACTATTCTTCGGCTAGATGAATTAACCGGAACTGGTGCAAACTGGTTGGAACCATTATGTTCTCGCTCTCGAGTTGTACTTGAACTGAACCGTTCCCATTGGACGGCAGTGAACACTGTAAAAAAGATAGACCTTCGCTAAAGATGTGTGACGTTCTAGAGCTGCTGGTATGCGTGAAACATCACGTTTGCTTCGAGTACCGTCATAGTTTTAATCGGTTTACGATTGTAGCATGCTCACCAGTTACATGCGCAACCTCTTACGTAGGTAGGCAGGTGCTGGGAGGTGAAGGGTTCTCTCCTTTGCCGATGGTTCAAGTAGTCCAGGTTGATCGCTACGTTTCCCGACATGGCGCGCAACGGAAATGCGGCATAGTTGTGGTGTCAGCAAGCACAAAATGCATCCGCAGTCCTGTTATGTAGCCGCGGAGTATCTGTATTGTCTTCAAACTTGCCGATCGTCTGAAGGTGTTTACTTAGCTGAGTGCTTAACACTGGCAAAAGGACAGGTTCCCTACGTTCAGGGCGTAGTGCGGGCCCTTAGCGTCTGTATTACGCTTAGACGATTTAGATGTCTGGAGGCAACATGTGGAGCCATACTTAGCCATTTGTCTCTAAACGACAAAGCTCTGCTTCCGAATTGACAGTTTAGGGTGGCCCATTTGAGAAGGGGAAAGTTTGCGGATGCGTTCCTAATGGGAGTAAAATAGGCTTGGTTTTTTGGTTGAGTAGGCAGCTCTAAACCACATTTCGGAATCTATGTAAAGCGATGCTTTCGCAAAGTGGTAATGAAGTGCTATAAATTTCGCCATTTCATGCCTGCGTCTTTGGCGTCAAGGGAACTGGTGCGCCCGTGTGCTCTTCCGCACCTGTGCTAGGTGATGTGTGTTTTCTTTAAGTTTTTAGCAAGGCTTGTGTGTTTTCTTTAAATTTTTAGCAACGTAGCTGTTCGGCGTCCAGCGTCCGCTGTCTCGCAGAAAACCAGGTTCTGCAAAATCTAGCAAAACGACGGCAACAAGACACCCATTGTGGGCATGTAAAAAGGTATGAAAATCAAAATCACCATCAATACCTGGCAACCACATTACAGATCTACTGGGCGTTGACACGACATACCTCCCGCCTATTGGCCAATCAAAATTGAGGGTATGGGCCCATGTGTGGAAATCATAATCAACATCAGCCCACGGTGATTATAACAAAGCTAGTTGGCGTTGGCGCGATGTGTACCACCCCCCTTTTGAGCAACCGCCATCGTGCTATCTGCCGTGGTATGACAATGATTATCATATTCAACACATGGGCATCCTTACTTGGCCAATCCCCCCTTCTGGGCTTGCGCCATCATTGTGGGTATGTGCCATAGTATCGGAATTATAATCATCGACATGCGGCAATCATCGCAAATAGCCAGTTCGTGTTAGCACGAGAAAAGTAGGCGCGTGAACTTGCGGTTGCGGCCTAATGCCCAACCTGGTAGTTCCGTCCGAAAATACTGCGAGTCCTTGCTTGTGGGGTTCTATGCGTTACGTTTCGCTGTGCAATGCCCCTTGGTTCGGCTTCCTACTTATTACCCGAACACAGTGGCCAGAAATAAAACTGTGTAATGATTTCATAGCTACGACCCACACCTTCGCTTAACCGTTTGCGTTATCTAGTCTGGAAGACGTACTTCAGTTTGCAGAATGCCTTTATCTCCATTTACAAAAAAATCACTTTACAGCATTAGAATTCTTCGCGTACTTCAAGCACTTTCCGGAGGGGTTATGTCTCAGCACAGCCAAGGGAATTATTTGACGTTTACCACGAGGCAACTGCCCCGCCCTCTCCCCGTTCATCAGCGCCTTTCCAGAAGTCAACGCAACGATGACGCCGACTGTTGACAGGTCAACAAAGGACTCCTCTTCCTGAACCTCGTAATCTGAACTAATGATGAAAGGGGCGAACGTAGAATGCTACCGCGGGAACGGCTTCGACCTCGGATTTGAGGATCGCTACGTGCTTCCGCCGTATGCGGGGGCGAAATTGCAACATAGGAAGCGGAGTTGGGCGGAACGGTGCGGTGGTATGGATGCGATTTTGCGACTGTTTCGAAGATTGTGATTGAATGCGATGTCGTCATCAGATTGCCTCGTCTGGTCACCTATGGGAAATGGCGGCATTAAAAGAGGAGGCCTTTGGTGTAGTGACATGGTCCTGGCGTGTCCTAATGAGAACTCAGACGTTTATTATGCTCCTACCTAGAGTGGACTTTCCTCTTAGAGTCGACACCGGGCTTGGTGGAATGTTGGCATAAACACCAGCTCGGGCCGGAACAAACTGTTTGACAGCCGTGAGATCAAGGAGGCACTCCTCACGTCTGGGATCGACAGACCTGGGAGCCTTCGCAAGCTCGAGGTAAACTGCGGGAGAAAGAGCGACTTCAGTGGATGCGGGATGAGAAGAGCTCGTCGTCGCGGCTCAGGGAGGCACAACCATCGCAGGAATGGCGTGAAATCTTGAACGACTCGAGGGAGCTTGAAGGAAGAGCAGCAGTCCACTCCTCACGATCTGGAGTCGGCGGACCTGCGAACGTAACTCCTGGAGATACGACCTTCCCAAGGTCGAGGTTAAGTGAGCGCTAGAGGGACTATATTTTGCCAGATGATAATGAGAGCGTTCTATCGGGCAATTAGCTCGCCACCTAGTCTGCGTACAATACAGAGTAGGTTGTATAGTCGGAGCGGCCGCTTTTGGTAGCTACCCATAGGTTGAGGAAGCGAGAATGTCGGAGAGCGATTGAGGAAGCGCTTTTCAATAAGGATGAGCTCACGAATGCCTGGCAAAAGATATGTCGCCAGAAGGAAGAAAGGGAGAAAGAGAAGGAGCGTGAGAAGGAAGAGAAAAGCAGGCAGGGTGAAATCACGCTGGCGAAAGTAAGAGTAGAGGAAGCCAGATTAGTGCGTGGGGTGGAAGCGCACCTGCCACAAAGGGAAAGCGAGCAAATGGCGAGTTTGCTTTTGCCGTACAAAATAGGCGATGAAATCATGTGGCGAGGTTCCCTCACTTAATCACATGTTGTGGGAGTGTCAGGACATAACGAACAATTCGGGCAGTGCCGACCCCTCCGTCTCTTCCATCGCCAGCCTCCCCTCGCGCTGGAAGACCGCACTGCTCTGCTCGAACCTGAGAGCACAACTATGGGCCAACCAGCGAGCCGAGGAAGCCGCTTCGAGACAACGTCTTAGAACCACGTCGGCGGCGGGTGCCCAGACGAAGTAAAAAGTCGCGCTAGTCGAAAGTCCTTGATATGAAAATGAAGTCTATGTTCCTCATCTTCTTCGGTCTCTACCTGATTACTTTTAATGAATTGTTCAGAAGCAATTATTTCGCCAAGGCACAAGGCCTGAGCGGTGGCTAGCCTTGTTGCCGCGAAAAGCCTCGCAAGTCGTAGCCGACTGAGTGGAGCCGAGGCAGACGCATGCAATTTTGTGAAGACGATATTAGAAAACGCTATATATATATATATATATATATATATATATATATATATATATATATATATATATATATATATATATATATATATATATATATATATATATATATATATATATATATATATATATATATATATATATATATATATATATATTTCGTGCACGTGTAGAAATTTCGTGTGACCTCGCAGAATTGAGCGCTGAAATGACGGCGTTATGTGCGTGTATACGAGACTTCATAATTGGAGACGGTTCGATTTCACAGCCTGAGTCCTCTCGGTGGTGTAATTGTGGCATACTTGGCTATAAGTAATACTGCTTTCACCTTTAGGGCAAAAGTGTAGCCTCTCTCTCACTCTCTTTTTGTGAGTCCGTGTATAAGCGCTGCTGCGCATGACTACTGTTGACTCTGATTTCGAGGGAATCCGTCTTCGGCTCATTTTGGTTACTGAGTGAATTATACAGTGTTCCCCGATTATCATGCAACAAGACTAAACGAAAGAGCAGTTGTGTTACTCGAAGAAAACCTAGTGCATCTTGTTTCCAGTACTGTGGAGTAGCCGCCACTAATTCTTTCGTCATTGAGATTTTATTCAGTAATTGCAATTAATTATCGAACACGAAAGTACAATCCTAATTTTCAATGTGTCCATGAGGCATTTGTAGGCACCAGAAGATGACATCTAAATGTAGCCTTTTCAACGACGTACTAATTGCGTAGTTCTTCCGACTGGCAAAGGAACCTCACGAAGTATGAAAAATACCACGTGAGTGCGCTCCCACCCGCATGGTAAAGCAGCGCCCTCAAATGAGCTGATTGAAAGGAACAGCATTACCTGTCGCAAGCCCGAAGAGTCCGCGCATCACCTTGATGACGGTATGGGAGGAGCACCAACAGCAGGTTTCGCAGCTTCGCAGCTATTCCTTCCTCTCATTCCTACGTCACACTTATTATCCGTCTCTCAAAGCCAACTGATCACATTCATAAAAAAATCCTCTTGATGATGCGGCCGAAGCGCCGCTCTGACCACGCACGAAATGCGAAAAGCAATGGGATAGGCAATGTTTCCGAATCCCGGCATGCATTGGTCGCCGCGCATCGAAAGAGTGTGCGTGTAGCTATATTCCGCACCAAAAACTTGCTTCGGAGCAGAGGCAAATTAAAGTGACTGTTTTACTTTTCGTAAAAGTGTGTACGTGCTGCAAAAACAGGTTGGTGTCAAAACATAAAAGCGAAAAAAGAAAAGAAAAGACCGGGAAGCAACCAACATGCAGAAAAAGGGCGTTCAAGAAAGTAATATACCAGGTCTAAATGAGCCGAATTGGCAATCAGGATGTCTACACAGGAAAAAAAGAAAAGGAAGGAAGAACAAAAAAAAATCAGATCTCAAGGTGTCCTTAATATCCATGAATTCGTAAGCTCCGTTGAAAACCAGCCTAGAAGACTTCTTCAAATAGGCCTCTTTTCGCAGTCACGCGGCACTGTGTCCGCTTTGTCACACCTTCAGTGTCTTTCTTGATGACCGACGCCGGAATTCAGCGGCAGGCGTTCGTTATCCTTCCCTCGAACTAATGTTACGTATGTCCCGATCATGTAAGCATGATCTCTCACACAACTGCAAAGAAATAATTCGAGCGGAGAGAGGTCAGGCGGCCTAGCCGGCCAATTTACAGGCCCGTGTTTTCCAATGTATTGCACATGAAAAGTCGCGTCCAGCCCGTTTTGTGCTCGGCTGCAGCTTTGTGCTAGCGCCGCATCTTGCTGATATATCACTGAAGGGGAAGACCTGACAGCGGTACTTCGCTGAGGAACTCATCAACTGCTCCTTGAAAGATTTCGTTCAAGTAACATTGTCCAGTTCAGGGTGTGATCGAAGAAGATGGGACCGATTACAGCACCGGCGCAAATTCCGAAAAGCACATTGAGCGGCCACTGGTACTGGTGAGAATTGCACTTTACCAAGTGTACATTGGAGGCCCTCTAATTGTGTGCAATATGCAAATCTACTTAGGCGTTTCTGCGAAAATTGGCTTCATGTGTCCACCTGATCTTGCTCAAAAGGTCTGGTGACTCATCGCCTTTTTTGAGGACCCAATTCGAGAAATACAGACGATTCTACAGGTCCCTATCTTTTTTAGTATTGTTGTTGGTTAAGGTGGTACGGGTGAAATGCCGGCATTTAGGTTCCTCCAGACTGATGACTTGGAAATTGTTACCTGTGTGGCCACGTAGAGCATGCTACCATGAGGGTTTGAGGCCATAAATAGAAGAATATCCGTGCGCAGGCTAGGAGTCGAAGATAGAGTCCTCCGCCGATGTTTCTTGACGGTGCTTATTTTTTAGGTTTTAATAACTTCTGATGACATTCGATGCGCCTGGTCTGCCCACACACTTTCATGACTGATATATACATACACGTATATATATATATATATATATATATATATATATATATATATATATATATATATATATATATATATATATATATATATATATATATATCGTCTGGAGCTCTGTCATGAACGACGGCTGTCGTGCAGAAGACCAGGTGCAGAAAAGAACCACGTTCGCCAAGCTGCCTCAGGACCGCTCTCGCAAACGCGTCTATCAGCCAGATTCATCTGGTTCTGCATTAAACACCTCGTGTGTTAGATTTGCTGCAGCTGCGCTGGGCAACTCCTACAATCTACAACGGAGGAATCAGCACATGAACTGCGCCGAAGCCGTCGCCTCGTCGCACTTTCGCACGGAGGAACGCAGGAACGTTGTTTTCTTCTTGGACGGCACGGCATTTGTATGGTGCGACAAGCACGCGGACATGCTAACTACGTGGACACGCTTCGTTGAGGAGATCAAGAAGTGTTTGTGTGACTCGGAAGCAAAGAAGAAACGTGTGGAATTCACATAAGACCAGAGGGCTCAGGTGCCCGGCTAGAGTTGCAGTACCTATATCGAAGAAACTTTGAAGCTGTGTCAAACCGTCAACCCTTTAATGACAGAGGAAGATAAAGTGGGGCACGCCGCAAAAGGAATAGCGGAAGACTTTTACAACTTCCTCATTGGTAAAGAGAACTTGAACACTGTATCAGAACTGACAGGCACTGCCGTACGTTCGAGGCGCTGAAGACTCGCCGAATTACAGCAACGTTTGGACGGCTGGCTAATGTAACGACCATTGCAAATGTTGACATGAGTCCTCCACACTCAGACCTTTCGTCCGCCATCCGCCAGATACTCCGCGAGGAGCTCCAACGGCATGAAGAACCGGCACGTTCTGCGGCGCCACGTTGCAGCTCTTCCGTTTTCCGAGACATTTGGGAACCTCCTTCGGCTACTTGGAACTACTCGGTGAACGTCGCGGATCTTAAGGACTCTAGAGACGAACGGCATTGTCGTGCACCGAACCACCACGCAATGATTCGCCCCCTCAACTGTTTGATCCATGCACACGCAACTTTTGTCCACGAAGACTTGCCGCTACTTACGACTTTCAAGGGGGAAGAGCCTGGCTACCATCAACCGATGTCTTCGGCCGAATACTTCAGTCCGCATTCTGAAATTCGCCCTTTACCAGTGTGGTAGTTCTGCAGGATGCCTGGCCATATCGCTAGGTAATATAACCGACGCCGACCATCGAACTACGCACCGTCAGCGCCGACTATGTGGTCTAGCGGTTGTACACTGCCCACTCAGTGGCCAGGAGACTCCACTTCAGGAAGCCACTTCTGAGAAGACTGATGCACCACCCGGGCGACCTACAGTGGAGAAGAATGAACCCGGAACCGCTCTGCTGTCTCCGACCGTATTCTGACGCCACCACCAGCCTTCCGAGCATCTCGATCACCATCCCCTTGGCCTCGGCGCCGTTTTTTGTCGCCCCCGCCGAGAACCTAGCCAGCGCGGCAGAAGCAAGTGAGGTCGCTGGAAAATGCGCGCTGCCGACTGAACTGCCTCCAGCTATTTGCATACTGAAGAATACTGGGACAGGACTCTTATGACAAATTACAGGCCCATATCCATTTTGCCAGTCTTCTCAAAAGGCCTGGAAAAGGTTATATTTAAACGTCTTTCGACATTACTGGAAAATAAAAACCTCTTAACTGACTGTCAGTACGCCTTCCGTAAAAACCGGTCAACACAACTTGCCTTGTTGGATCAAAAAGAATTTATTCTCAAAAACATCGAAGAGCGCTTGCTCCCTCTTGCAGTGTTAATAGATTTTACAAAAGCTTTCGACTGCATTAATCATGAACTTCTACTCAATAAATTGTTTAACTATGGAATTCGCGGCGTCGCCCTTGACTTAATTAGATCATATCTAAGCTCCAGAGTTCAGTTTACACACGTAAATAACCTGTCATCTCAGTTAAGGAACACATGGATAGGAGCGCCGCAAGGGAGCCTACTTGGCCCTCTACTTTTCAATATCTATGTTAATGACATTGTCAATATTGACAATGACACCAAATACATCATCAATGCTGATGACACTACACTACTGTTTTCGTCTTATCATACCTCAGACTTGTTAAGGACTGCCAATGCAGTACTAGAAAAACTACATGTGTGGTCCGTTAAAAATGGTCTCATAATTAACACTACTAAAACTAAAGCCATATTATTCCAAGCCAAGAACAAAAGCGCTACGCTGCCTGCTGACATTACACTTAATTCGGAGAAAATTGAACTAGTGAGCTCAGTTAAGAGCCTAGGGATCATTTTCGACCACGATATGTCGTCGAATATATTATCACTTATCACTAAACTTTCACAGATTGTTGGACTGGTTTTCTCCCTTAAGTACCTTCCACGCCATGTAAAAATGCTAACATATAATGCCCTTTTCGTCAGTCATCTGAATTATTGCTCCCTTGTCTGGGGTACCACATCTGTCACAAATATAGGTAGATTATTCATAATTCAGAAAAAAATTATCCGTGTGATATGTGATGTACCATGGGACTCCCCAAGTGAACCTCTTTTCCAAGAACTGAAAATACGCAAAGCGCATAATTTGTACACTTACAGGTTAGTCCGTGCATACGTTAGAGAGTGTAAATCGAATAATTGCTGTATCCGTTCCATAGCTAACCTTAAACAGAACATACGCCATTATCAAACACGATCTCCAGCATATTGGCACGTAATGCACCCGCGCACTAATTATGGAGGAGGGAAGATAACCGATGGTCATTAAGGGTTACGGACTGGATCCCAAGGGAAGGGAAGCGTAGCAGGGGGCGGCAGAAAGTTAGGTGGGCGGATGAGATTAAGAAGTTTGCAGGGACGGCATGGCCACAATTAGTACATGACCGGGGTTGTTGAAGTATGGGAGAGGCCTTTGCCCTGCAGTGGGCGTAACCAGGCTGATGATGATGATGATGATGATGACTAATTATGGAAAGCAAATGATTGCTTATACGCTGCCTGTCCTGCTTAACACACTGATCGCCGTTGATATCGATGTTTTACAGTCTTCGTTAACTAGTCTGTATAATTATTATTGCTGCTAGAGCTGGTTTTATGCTTAATACTTTGTACTTGTACATCACAATATTACTTTTGCAACATTATCTGGTGTCAGTATGCGTGACTGATCTGAGTGTAGTTTTTTTCATACTGCTGATTTCTTAATATGCAAGCTAAGTAACTTGTTTTGGGTTATCAATGTTTGTGTTTATCATTTTTTGGTTTATCAATTTGTGTTCGTTTCTTTTGCGTTGATTTATTCACCCTATTCTGCTTTATTGTTATCATTTCCACATGCACTGTTTTCCCCCCTGCTGCTGCCATAAAATGGGTTTTAGGACTTAGTCAAGCTGCTGACGCAGCTTTTTCCCTCAAGACCTGTCCATATTCAAATGTATGTGTATATGGGAATAAAGCACTTACTTACTTACTTACTTACTTACTGTAAAAGTGCTATGAGATAAAAGCCCGCTATCCTATCACTCTAGTTTGATCACTGTCTTTGACAAGTGCTCAAGAAGACACGCACTAGAACGCGCTATATATATATATATATATATATATATATATATATATATATATATATATATATATATATATATATATATATATATATATTCCTTCTTTGCTGAGGCCCCCTGTTACACGGAATTGCGAAAACAGTTTCAATGTGTTGTACTTCATACAGAACGACAGTGCATCCTAGTACAGCGTCTAACACGGTTGGCACATTTCTATACATGAAAAGCAAAGACGCAAACAATTTACAATCAGATCATATTTACCACTCGTCAAATACTTATCAATGTCAGTAGAAAGCAGAGCACGTCACTGTGCTACAGTATAATTATTACGCGACAAGAAATCGAACGTAAGATTAGAGAACAGGCGAAATACAATGTTATCATATCCCTGTGTTTCCTTTCCCCAGTGTAGGTTAGAAAACCTGACGTGCGCCTAGTTAACCTATCTGGCCTTCCTCTGTTCTCTCTATCTCCCACCGTAACTAACAATAATAGTTGAAAACATATTTGATTTATGAATCAAAAGCAAATTCGCAACGCTTCTCATTCATAAGAGTCAGTACTAGTTGTCCGGCCACCTTCCGTAATGTGTGAAAAAGCGCGATTTGCTGACGCCTCCTGCTCATAAGAACAGTTCTAACGCATTCTGTTAATTTGGAAATACAAGCCCAGAAATCGCAAAATCTTGCCTAAACTCCTCAAACATTGTGAGGCTGGGAAACACATATAGATCTATAACGACTCAAAGAAGAAAATCTGAAAAATATCTCAGTAAATTAATGTTGTAGGCGAGATTTTGTCGCCTGTAATTAGGTGCGTCTTTATAGGTATTGTTCATAGATATTGTTGCGGATTATGGCAAAAGGCCGACACATATTTTCTCACTGGCAGCATACGCCCGTGATACCGAAGAAATTAATCATTTTTCTTCTTTTTTTCAATGAAAGTGTTTATCAAAATGAAAAGAATTATTCTCTCCAGAAAAAATATATCAGTAAATGGGAGAATCAGTTGCTGGTATGGCGTCACCCACACATCGGGCGCGGAAATCGAGCGTTCGCCGTTTTCTCCGCTTGCAAAACAAAGAGTGCACTGCCGATTTGGTGAGCCGTGATTCTTTCGCAAGTTAAGCTAAGAGTAGCTAGCTCGGCTGCGTTACCGAGAAAGTAGAATATCATTTTAGTCAAATGGAGAAATGTTTAAACGTACTCGGTGGTTAGCTTTAGCATAGCTTGACCGGCAGCCAATGGGCTAATTTCTAGACCAGCACCGACTGCGTATGGATCGGCCGCATTCGCACAAGCAGCACAGCTCGGCATACCAGCTCACGAGTACACTGGCTCTTACTCCTCGCTCCCTAGTTTGAGCTTCAGCGTGTACCGGTGAATTTGAGTGGACGAGAGCATGCAATTAGGTGCACCTTTATAGCTCTTGTTCAGTTATATTGTTGCGGGTTTTGGCAAGAGGCCGACTCAGATTTTCTCACTGGCAGCGTACGCCCGTGATAGAGAAGAAATTAGCGATTTTTTTTTAATGAAAGCGCTTACGAAAGGAAATAAAAATATTCTCTCCAGAAAAGAAATATCAGTGGATGGGAGACTCAATCGCTGATACACATCGTCATCGAATCGTCGGCCACAAATCAGACGCGATAATCGAGCGTTCATCGTTTTCTCCGCTTGCAAAACCGAGTGCACTGCTGATTTGGTGAGCCGCGATTCTTTGTGAAGTTGAGCGTGCGAGTAGCTAGTTCAGTAGCGTTATTGTACACTCTCCAAGAACGCAGAATATCAGCGAGTCAAATGGAGGAACGTTTAAACGTATACGGTGGTTAGCTTTAGCATAGTTTGACCGGCAGCCAATGGGCTAATTTCTAGACCAACACCGACTGCGTATGGATCGGTCGCATTCACACAAGCAGCACAGCTCGACATACCAGCTCACGAGTACACTGGCTCTTACTCCTCACTCCCTAGTTTGAGCTTCAGCGTGTACCGGTAAATTTGAACGGACGTGAGCGTGAACGCGAGGATGAAAGTGTGGGCATAAATGGGTACCGGTAACTATCTTTCGAGAATACAAGCCTTTTAAAACACCATGCACAGTTTTTGAACCACTGTGTACAGTATAACAGACTTCTGACGAAGTTGCTGCCCTCAGGCCCCCCAGTTTGGCGTCGTCATCTACAACCCGGCCAGTGTTCGGGCCTCGCCGTACGTACGCCTGCCCGTGTCCACCGACAGTTCAGTCCTCCTGAGCGTCACCGGTCCAGGAGGCACCAAGGTCGAGTCACAGGTAACGTAGTCGGTGCCAATTCAGTGGAGCGACCCTGAGAGGGGCATTTCCGGTGCGTTCCAATACTCGCGGTAGACGGCTAAGTAGGCAGCTAAGCGATCATCCGCCGCCTTAGTTATAGCTTGACTTCTAAGAAAGCCAGCAAAAAAAGACAACTTCGTGAAGCCAGCATCGAAGTCAAACACGATACGGGCTGCTTTTCTGTCCAGACAAGACGGTGGCTGAGAAAAGTGCTTGAAAAATAGAGAAGGACTCTTGCGCAGAAGAAAACATTGTCACGCTTTTTTATGAGGTAAGTAAGCTACGTAGCGTTTTGTTTAAAGGTTCACACATGTAAAGTGTTAACATACAACAATAATGTGCTTTCTTTTTTCATCCTTTTTCTCCTAGATGCGAGGTGGTGTCAAGTCGCAGAGATGTCCTCTAAATCTGTTGCATTACTTGGGCTCGAAGCTGCTTTCTTAGCTATGAATGTAAACTGTTCCCTTGTGCTGTCTAAAACTAGAACGCACCCTCCGGAAATCGCGAATTCACATTGTGTAGTCATGACACAATGCTTTCATTCTTTTAACTCGGTTACTGTGCAGAGCCGTTACTATATGTGTATGTAAATTTTGTAAGCGTACTGCTTAACATCCCTGTCTTTCCCTTATACGTTTTCTCTCTCTTTCTCTCTTGTAAGCGTAGCAGGCGTGTTCGAATAATGACATGTCCGACTGAGATACGAATAATTTTTTATTATTATTATTTTCATTTCTACCCTGTACACTCGACACTCACGCCCGTAACTCTACAGGAATACCGATTCAAAACTGACTGCTTTGGGTGATTAGAGAATGGAATAGTCTCACAACATGTATAACTATAGTTGCAACAATATAAATCGTTTCTTTTCATTACTCAAAAGCTAGTTACGCGTTTTACAGAGATTGATTGATTGATTGAAAACTTCATTGTTCCACCGAGCTGGGGTGCCCGTCTCTTAACCTACACGCAGGTAGGGGAGGAGGACGAAGCAGTCGCCGCGCGTTACAGAGATGAACTGCAATTCTCTAACTGGTCCCGTGCACTTTTGTATAACATGCTCATCAAGTCCTGTATTACTGCTTCAATATTTTTTAACTAGCCATGATGCTAGAAGGGCCTTGCAATACATGCCATTTATTCAAATATGGAGAAATCATTATGCTTGAAAAACTTAAGGTCCTTTATATGCAATGCCTCATGGCTTCAAGTGCACCCAGAGAGTTGGTGCGCTAATCTCAACTAATCCATAAGAAGGGAGACATTCTAAAAAATCGGGAATTATAGGCCCATGATCTGGCTTTCAGTACCGTATAAAATATTTACTCAGATAATTTCCGACACAATCAGGGCAAAACTTGACATCAATCAGCCAAGAGAACAGGTTGGCTTCAGGAAGGGACATTCTACAATGTACCACGTCCACGTCATCAATCAGGTAATTGAGAAATTTGCGGAATAGGATCAACCTCTCTAAATGGCTTCCTTCGATTATGAAAAAGCACAGGATTCAGTAGAGATACCAACAGTCATGGAGGCGTTGCGTAATCAAGGAGTACAGTATGAATACGTGAAAACTCTGGGAAATATCTAAAAAAGTCCACAGCTACCTTAATTTTCCGCAAGGAAAGCGGGAAAATAGCTATCAAGAAAGGGTTCAGGCAATGCTGTTCACGACACGCTCACAAGAACTTTTCAAGCTATCAGACTGGGAAGGATTAGGAGTGAGGATGAACGGCGAATATATCGAACTTCGGTTTTCCAGGTGACATCGTGCTTTGTTCATTCACACAGGGGATTAATTGTAACAAATGATTGAGGACCTAAACCGTGAAAGTGTAAGAGTATCACAGCCCAGCACCTGCATTTTTGTCGCATAGCAAAGCAAGCAGAGCACGCGCCATACGTGCAAACTGCGCATCTCTGCCTGTTTCGTATTAAGTTAGAAAGAAGCTGTATACGACTTATTTTTGTACGTATAGTCGCATTTCTTTTACAATATGGTTATTATGTATGTTTCCTTTCTGCTTAACTCCCCCTTGGGATTTGCAGTACTTTTCAAATAAATAAGTAAGTAAATTTCGATGCCCAGCGAAATATAACGTTTCTGTTCAATCCGCCTGGCAAAAAAAGAAAGAAAAACAGGTTTACTGGCAATATTTTACGCATGCATATGATACCGTTCACAAGTAGAAATCCGATTAACTGAGGAGCTAATAAACAAGGGATAAGAATCCCGTTACCTGGCGTGCCACGACGACGCAGTAAAACTATAGGGACCATCCGGTCACCGGATGCTGGGTTGTGCTCGTCCAAAGAGTGAAGTGTGCCGCCGCACAGCACCGCACTTTGTTTTAAATAAACGAAATCGCAAGACTGATAAAATAGAAAATTTCTGTACCTAAATCGAGACAAGAAATTTGTATAAAGCAGCCTAAAAGTGAGATATTTATACGCAGTGGCGTGAAATTACTGCGCGGAACCATCCACGTACCTTCTCTCAGAAAACTCTATACCTCTGCGCAACGACTGTGGCTGCATGCGGAATTCATGACGACGCAGCAGAATGACTGGGAACAGCCCTCACTTGCATAACTATTTGACCCTTTAGACTACAACTGTTTTGTGACCTAATATTATGTGATCTAAGGATCTAATATTCCGCAAATTCGAACAGTGATTTCCAGAATCAGATGCGAATCAAATAGCAAGGGCTGTTTGATTCGTATTCAATTGGTCAAATATTCTCTTACCCCTAGAGCGGGCTTACATACATATAAACAGTTGAAATCATCTATACCCGGCAGCTACCTGGAATTCCTGAAATATTTACCAATTGTAGAAAGCAAATGCTGCGAGTTAACGTTGACCACACTTCTGTAATGAGCTTAACAGCAGTGATGACATAGACATTGCTTTCATTTCTTTAAAGAAGCATATTCATGTGATACACTTGTACAAGAATTTGTTAAAGGTTCCAAGAGATTACTTTTTCTCCGCAAATTTTTATACATCAGGAATTGTGCTTTGACGTGTGTGCACACTATTCATATTATGTATATCTGCGGTCCTGAATATTCCGATAAAGCAGTACTTCTACCCTCTCTCTCTCTCTCTCTCTCTCTATATATATATATATATATATATATATATATATATATATATATATATATATATATATATATATATATATATCAAACTCTCTCTCTCTTCTTTTTGAGCTGCTGCCCCGAGTTGTCAGTTATGGGGGTGGTGGCCGGCTCTTTAGGTTGCGTAGTTTAGCAGCTTCTATGCGCTTGCTCGTTCCTTTCTAATGAAATAAAATAGATTTCTAATAGAATAAAATAGATAAAATAGATTTGATAGAGTCGAAAGTGGACGTGGAGGAGCCCGAATGGTGAGACTAGAAATGAAATCGACTTCATACTCTGCGCGAACCCTGGCATCATACAAAATGTAGACGTGCTCGGCAAGGTACGCTGCAGTGACCATAGAATGGTAATAACTCGAATTAGCCTAGACCTGAGGAGGGAACGGAAGAAACTGGTACATAAGAAGTCGATCAATGAGTTAGCGGTAAGAGGGAAACTAGAGGAATTCCGGATCAAGCTACAGAACAGGTACTCGGCTTTAACTCAGGAAGAGGACCTTAGTGTTGCAGCAATGAACGACAATCTCATGGGCATCATTAAGGAGTGCGCAATAGAAGTCGGTGGTAACGCCGTTATACAGGAAACCAGTAAGCTATCGCAGGAGACGAAAGATCTGATCAAGAAACGCCAATGTATGAAAGCCTCTAACCCTACAGCTAGAATAGAACTGGCAGAACTTTCTAAGTTAATCAACAAGCGTAAGACAGCGGACATCAGAAACTATAATATGGATAGAATTGAACAGGCTCTCAGGAACGGAGGAAGCCTAAAAACAGTGATGAAGAAACAAGGAATTGGCATGAATCAGATGTATGCGTTAAGAGACAAAGCCGGCAATATCATTACTAAATGTATGAGATAGTTCAAGTGGCTGAGGAGTTCTATAGAGATTTATACAGTACCAGTCGTACCCACGACGATAGTGGAAGAGAGAATAGCCTAGAGGAATTCGAAATCCCACAGGTAACGCCAGAAGAAGTAAAGAAAGCCTTAGGAGCTATGCAAAGGGGGAAGGCAGCTGGGGAGGATCAGGTAACAGCAGATTTGTTGAAGGAGGGTGGTCTGATTGTACTAGAGAAACTGGCCACCCTGTATACGCAATGCCTCATAACCTCGAGCGTACCGGAATCTTGGAAGAACGCTAACATAATCCTAATCCATAAGAAAGGGGACGTCAAAGACTTGAAAAATTATAGACCGATCAGCTTACTGTCCGTTGCCTACAAAGTATTTACTAAGGTAATCGCAAATAGAATCAGGAACACCTTAGACTTCTGTCAACCAAAGGACCAGGCAGGATTCCGTAAAGGCTACTCAACAATAGACCATATTCACACTGTCAATCAAGTGATAGAGAAATGTGCAGAATATAACCAACCCTTATATATAGCTTTCATTGATTACGAGAAAGCGTTTGATTCAGTCGAAACCTCAGCAGTCATGGAGGCATTACGGAATCAGGGTGTAGATGAGCCATATGTAAATATACTGGAAGATATCTATAGCGGCTCCATAGCCACCGTAGTCCTCCACAAAGAAAGTAACAAAATCCCTATAAAGCAAGGCGTCAGACAGGGAGATACGATATCTCCAATGCTATTCACAGCATGTTTACAGGAGGTATTCAGAGGCCTGGAGTGGGAAGAATTGGGGATAAAAGTTGATGGAGAATACCTTAGCAACTTGCGATTCGCTGATGATATTGCCTTGCTTAGTAACTCAGGAGACCAATTGCAATGCATGCTCACTGACCTGGAGAGGCAAAGCAGAAGGGTGGGTCTGAAAATTAATTTGCAGAAAACTAAAATATTGTTTAACAGTCTCGGAAGAGAACAGCAGTTTACGATAGCTAGCGAAGCACTGGAAGTGGTAGGGAATACATCTACTTAGGGCAGGTAGTGACCACGGATCCGGATCATGAGACTGAAATAACCAGAAGAATAAGAATGGGCTGGGGTGCGTTTGGCAGGCATTCTCAAATCATGAACAGCAGGTTGCCACTATCCCTCAAAAGGAAAGTGTATAACAGCTGTGTGTTACCAGTGCTCACATATGGGGCAGAAACCTGGAGGCTTACGAAAAGGGTTCTGCTGAAATTGAGGACGACGCAACGAGCTATGGAAAGAAGAATGATGGGTGTAACGTTAAGGGATAAGAAAAGAGCAGATTGGGTGAGGCAACAAACGCGGGTAAACGACATCTTAGTTGAAATCAAGAAAAAGAAATGGGCATGGGCAGGACATGTAATGAGGAGGGAAGATAACCGATGGTCACTAAGGGTTACGGACTGGATTCCAAGGGAAGGGAAGCGTAGCAGGGGGCGGGAGAAAGTTAGGTGGGCGGATGAAATTAAGACGTTTGCAGGGACAACATGGCCACAATTAGTACATGACCGGGGTAGTTGGAGAAGTATGGGAGAGGCCTTTGCCCTGCAGTGGGCGTAACTAGGCTGATGATGATGATGATGAATTTTAACAAGTCCACCCAAACAGACGCATCCGCCTCACTTCCTTGCTCATTGCTACCGCTTCTTTTCGGGCCTCTTCGAGTGCAACTGCTTTTGATTGAAATTTTACTCTTTCTTTCACAATAGAAACTTGCGGTGAATGGTTAGCGCTAGGTTGCACTTCTTGTGCTCTTCGAACTTTTCCGCTTTGTTTGACATATATATCGATCACGTGTGTGTGTGTGTGTGTGTGTGTGTGTGTGTGTGTGTGTGTGTGTGTGTGTGTGTGTGTGTGTGTGTGTGTGTGTGTGTGTGTGTGTGTGTGTGTGTGTGTGTGTGTGTGTGTGTGTGTGTGTGTGTGCGCGTGTGTGTGCGCGTGTGCGTGCGCGTGTGCGTGCGCGTGTGCGTGCGCGTGTGCGTGCGCGTGTGCGTGTGTGCGTGTGTGTGTGTGTATGTGTGTGTGCGTGTGTGTGTGTGTATGTGTGTGTGTGTGTGTGCGCGCGCGCGCGTGTGTGTGTGTGTGTGTGTGTGTGTGTGTGTGTGTGCGCGCGCGTGTGTGTGTGTGTGTGTGCGCGCGAGTGTGCGTGCGTGTGCGTGCGTGTGCGTGTGTGTGTGTGGTGTTTGTGTGTGTGTGCGTGCGTGCGTGGGTGTGTGTGCGTGTGCACGTTAAAGATCCTCCTCGTGATTAAAAAACTAATCCGGAGTCCCCTCACTACGGTGCACCTCGTAATGAAATCGTGGCTTTGGCACGCGAAATCCCGGAATACAATTCGATTCAATTCAACAAATTTAATTTGTGATTCTGAATCATTGAGTTAATTAGTGCAGTCGATTATGCATTTCGATTTCTTGTGCGAGTAATGTAGTGCACGCTAAGCAATCCAACTCAAGGACTACAATTGCGCCATTTTCCAGGGGCAATTAAAAATATTATGTACCGTCTAAAAAGAAAAGCCATACGTTACCACAAGTGTGTCAGTCGCAGCGCTCCTTTAATTAAAGCCGTCTCCGGCTTCTACTTGATTTGATTGATTGATTGATTGATTGATTGATTGATTGATTGATTGATTGATTGATTGATTGATTGATTGATTGATTGATTGATTGATTGATTGATTGATTGATTGATTGATTGATTGATTTGCAGCGGCTGTTGGCAGGCCACCTACTGAAAGACCTGGAACCAGTCACTCTGGCAGCGAACCAGTTCCTTCCGAACGCCACGCGACAACACTGGCCGACGGCGAGGCCCGGTCTACAGCGACCCCACGTGGAGAGCATACGAATAACTTCTCCCGAGGTTATGATAGTGCCCAGCACCGGCGACAGCGTAGTCAGGCTCAAGCCGCGACAAATAGTCACGTTTCTGGCTACCGTAGTCGACGAATGACTTAGCGCGCGTGAAAAACGCGTAGCATTAAATGTATTGATGTTATACGTGTGTATTTATGCCTACCATCACTCGCGAATATTGAAAGAGTAGATTAGAGTGCATTATCGCCTTCGAAGGGAGCGGGCTGCGCGCACAATTTTGCACGCGAAAGTATGCACTAAAATCAAAAACGCTGATGGAAATAATTATCACTCCTCACATACATCTTGGAGCACGTTTGCTCAAAGGCTTCCTGCTAGCTTTAATAACATGTGTAAATTTTTCTAGTAAACCGACTTGAAGAAAAGAAAGCTAGCTGTTTGCTATCGGTGTCAGTATGTCATCACGCAGTGTGTCTGCTCCATTCATTGCTTTTGACAAAGTTTTACAACAGACATTCTTCAAGTATGCTGGAGAGGAAATTGTTGACGTTGTGATGTTTGACGTCCACGTAGATAGTTCCCGCATGTAGTCGGCATACTGTAAGCTTGGAAAAACTCACAGAAGCAAGAAAAGCTGTTCATCCGCCCGGTTACAGTACACTTAATTGTTCTGATGATGCAAAATCAAGTGAAATTAAATGTTGAATTAACGAAAAAACTGGCGCCTGATGGGGTTATTTTACGTGTGAAGTCACATAACCTTGTTACAACGCCCTGCGGGGCCCATTAAAAGAAAGTTAAGGTGGTAGGATGATGCTTATATTTTTCTTCCCAATTATAGAGTTCTCACAGAATTTGTGTTTAGTTCAGTCCGTCATGTCCCGTTCTCTCATAAAAGGAACTAAACTGACATCTGAAACCATGTGCAGATATTAATTATTTTCTGCAAACATTGTAACAACCAAAAAGAAAAAAACGATATAGATTACTCACTGAACACGGCAAATCGAACGTTCCACCAGCAGCGGTTCCGTTAATCGTGTAGCAAAGTGGTTGCGCTAAGCGATACTTAGCACATTGGAGATAAATGGAAGCATACTGAGTATACAGTTTACCCGCCGCTATATCTTTCTTTTTCTTTGCCTCCGCAGGATCGAACTGAATAAACAAAAGAAAATCAAAAGCGAGTACAAATATGCGCATCGTAACTGAGAGCACTATGTACGCATATCTGGCACACTTATGTGCATGCAGAACGAGCATCGTTCATGAACAGTTATGAAAAGTTTGTGAACAGTTGGTATATGATCAACAAAAAAATTTCTCGAGCGGATGGCACGCAGGAAAAGTACAGACACAGCACTGCATCCAACTTGCTGTTTATACCTGCATGCCGTCACCCCGTCGCCAACGAGATCTAGCGAAGAATAACTGTACCTTAATGACAAAAAGTTGGTGTTATTTTTACAATGCAAGTAATATACCTGACCTCCTTCTTTTGGTATTCTATATGACACGAATGATATGGACGACGCTTAGAATAGCTGAAATGCAACCGTGCTAACGACATTTCCTAAACAACGTGTCCGTGAGCACGTTCTGAGGATACATCACACAAAAGGAATTGTAGAAAGTGCAAAAGGTGCTGTTTTAATGCGGTCAGCATTCGTAATTAGGGTACTTTATGCGCCCTCCTGGAACTGACTCTCTGACTACCTGTCAATTTCTTTAACCGTCTTTCCGCCGGCCTTGGTATCTGGGTAAACCACGATCGTATAGGTAGCGCACCGGGATGCTATCTATTCGGAGGGAACAGGGTTCCAAACCAACCGCCGGACCAACCTGTGTCGCTGGGTACGTGGCACTAAGTACCTACATGCCACTCTTAAGCGAGCCTCTCTGACGCCATGGGTCACTTGGGTTGCGGCACAGGGTGTGTACCACTCTTGAATATTTTTTTCTCTCTGACGCAGGATTGGAGCACTTAGTATGTGCTACTCGATCTGCGCTGCTTCTTACGGAACCTCTTTGATACCAACTAGGGTCACGTGGTATGTCACGGTAGGTTTGTGCAGCCCCTCAATGAACCCCCTCTGACACTAACTCAGGTAACTATAGCACGTGCCCATTGGTATGTGCCGCTTTACAATGGCAAAAGTCGTCCTTAAGATTGTCAGGTGCTCGGCGGAATCGATCCCGCGCCAAGCGCGGACTTTGAGGCGGCGTCGCTAGAGGGCAGTAGCGTGTGCATTAAGGAGTGTGAGAAAAGATGCCGGCTGCATACTTGTTTCGCCATCGGCAATACACGGTGTGTCACTACATTGCTTCAGTGCTAATCGCAATAACACCGAGATTCAGTGTGAGACTTATCCTGCCAAACTTTTTTTCTTTTTTCGTAAGTTTAAGCACGTTTAATAAATGTGCTTTATTGCTGGACTGTTTGTTTGTTCGTTTGTGTGTTTGGTTAATATCACTTCATGTTATCATCCTTTGCTCATTGGACAATCTATTGCGCGCGGATATGATGCTGGCGATACACAGTGGCCAACATTTCCAGTTTTATAAAAGAAATCACTCCCTCAAGGCAACATCTTGGGGGGAGCCCAAGGTATGGGCGCATTTTCTTTCGGCCTCAAATTTCCGCCTGAAGAGATTTCAGTGCGAGGCAGGGCAAACCCACGTATCACACATCACAAATCACTTCGTCGAACTACAATGTCGGTAAGCGTAGAGGACACTAGCCCACACATTTCACATACGATAATTCTGGTACAAAAGGGTGGTACAATAAGCGCCTTGAAATTTACGACAATGTGACAATCCCGGAGGCCATGCTTTCGAAACCCGTATTAGTTTCGGGCTACATATTCATGATGCTGTCATATTTACGTAGTTACCACCGAAACCTACGCTAAGTTTGCCCGGAAGCCACGGATTGGTAACGTTTCAACTTGAGTATTTGCACAGCGCGAACACCGGTGCTTTCACTGTCGCGACTGTGGTTGCGCACGTCTTTTTAATTAGTGCAAAATGATGGTAAAGCATAAGACCCAGCTAACTAGAGAAATTATTGAGGCTGAAATGATAAACGCTGGATAACATGTGTGTTAGCGCAGCTTGCGCTGTACTGTCAAATCATGCTTGAATTTCCTACTGGGTTTTAAACCAAATGCCAAGCATGGCATGCTTCACTCATGACAGTTGATATATATCGCCGTAGTTATCCTTGTATATTAGCCTTTCGCCTTGCTTCCTTCTTGTTTTGCCAGTGTGTATATTCAGTTTTTTTTTTTCATAAATCTAGTTGGAAGTCGGCGCCCTTTCACCCTGCCTGTCCCTTTTCCTAAGTATGTGTGCGCTGTGAACATATTCAAGCTACTAGTACATGCATTCACAGAATGCTTAGTCATGAACGAGATAGCGGAATAGCGACAGATATTGTCACCGGGGCCTTCCTGCCCTATAGCACTCGCTTTCAGCGTCAAGGTGCTCAGAAAGACGAACCTCGAGCTTGAAGGACAAGGCGCTGGCAAAGCGACGAAAACGTTCGCAAAGACCTTATTGCAGTATCCGCATGATACAGAGCTGCGCGCGCTTCCTTTTTTTTTTTTTTTTGCTCCCCCTCCTCTCCGCTCCATTTTTCTTTTCAGTATGCCAAGCGGCAGATCCTTCGAATTAAAGAGAAAGAAAATGTGCAGAAACCATCGATGAATATTGTAAATATAAGTAATAGCTGGAACGAACGAACGAAACGAAACGAAACGAACGAACGAACGAGCGAGCGAACGAGCGAACGAACGAGCGAACGAACGAGCGAACGAACGAACAAACGAACAAACGAACAAACGAACGAACGAACGAACGAACAAACGAACGAACGAACGAACGAACAAACGAACGAACGAACGAACGTTTTCCTTGCCGCGTCGGAGCAACGACCAACCATGAAAATGGGGGAAAGAGGCGAAGATACATATTCGCTATAAAAAGTATTCCCAAACTTAAGCAGGAGACACACGGTACGATTCGGCGTCCGATCCGACGTGCGGCGCCGCATGCTCCGGCATGCGGCATACGACGATTCGGGGCACACGGTGCGTGCATCCGAAAGATTGAGCGGCGCGTAAGCTCCGCCCAGATCCAGCCCCCCAGCTCGACTTCATAGCCACGTCGAGAAAGGCAATATAAACAACTCTGCACAACACTGCTTCGCTTTACACGAACACTGTCAGTAAAATCGTGCCCCTGCAAGTGACAGAACACTTCACGACGGCGCGCTGTCCACTGACGACTCCGCTAACAGCCAGCGATAGGGCCGGTAGGCCTAGCTAGGCCGACGGCGCTTACGATCCAACCCGAGCTCGTCGAAGAGCGCTTATGTTTGCCAAAACAATTAATACTGTACACTTAGGTCGCCCATAATTAAATACAATTGGTTTACTCGACGCAGTCGTTGCGAAGGGCAAACGTGCAAGCGAAGCGAGCAGCGTCACTCAGACGGTCGGTGTGGGATGTCTGCCCGCGAAATGCTCTCGCGTCGCGGCTCCCGATCTCGCCAGTAGCTTAGTGCTAGTGTACTAGGCGCTGCTTTGCAGACCAGGCACATGTTCGAGATAATTTCACTTAACTGGTAACTATTTCTTGTCGGAAACAAACTGCAGCAGGCAAGGGAAAAAAACACTGCGAAAAACCGGCCAGCCAGCGCCGCCTCCGTGGAGGGAACGTCGGAGAACGTCACATGCCAGCCGCGCTGCCATTGGCTGTGGCCAGACGACGGTGCGGTTGCCGGTCGCGTCGGACGATGAAAATCTGCCCGGTTTGCCGCACGCCGGACGTCCGATCCGGCGCTTCGGCACGGCAAAACACCTCGATTCCGGCTGCCGTTCCGGCTCGTCGGACGCCGGATCGGACACCGAATCGGACTATGTCTCCCGCTTTAAGCGATTCCGCCGGCTGCTCCGAGCTCACGGTAACAAGAACAGGCTCTCGCAACCGACACCGCCCTATTCCGAATCTCAAGAAATTTTTTTCTGCGATGCGCGTGACGTCCTTTTCGTCCGTTGCAGCATTTCCTCTGCTGTGGCCTCCGAGCTGCATGCAGATGCACTCTGACAGTCCGAGTGATGCATAAAACCGCATAAAAATTGGCAAGATTCAATTCTGCGCAGTAGTGGTTTAATTATCTCTCAGAACGGTTCCACAGGCTTCTTGGGGCTTTCTCAAGGAGGTCGACGTGTCATTTTCCTTTTTTGTTTTTGAAGGTCATATTCTGCCTGGAATACAATTTCACTGCTAGTCGCACATCAACTTCTGCTGCACTAGCAGGCGCACGTTTTCCAGATCTGTCCCATCGTGCGTTTTTTTTTTTTCGTCTACAGTTGAAGTCTGGAATTCATTACAGGGCAACATCCGTTCACTACCACTGAAAAAATTCACGCAAGCTTGTTTATACATGTTTGTACGTTTGTTGTTCATCCCACTCGTGCAATAGCCCCATTGAGGCTTCAGTATAAATAAATAAATTAATTAATTAATTAATTAATTAATTTTGGTCGGCCACATCAAGACAAACTTAGGTGTATTCGCGGAGCGTGTCGACCTGCTAGAGTTGAATACCTTTCTCTTTAAATAACATTCAGAAACACTTTCCGTTAATACCTGGCTAAACTCGAAGGGATGCTTTGCGTCATAGCCAATGAATTATCGGCTCTACCCACTGTTACGTTTCGCCTACGACGCGCGGTATAGCCGGCGCGGATGCAACGGACGCCGGGGCTTCGTTCAAAGCGGCGGACATTTTGGCCCGTTCAGCGCTGCCGCAACGCCTCCCGCCAGCCAAGCGCGTCCAGGCATGTTTCAATGCCACGTGTCTTCGTGTGTGCATGTTGGTGCCCACGCCTGTCAAAGCGCGGCAGCCGGGGAGAGGAGCTCCCCAAGTGTGAAGCGAAGAGGTCTGAACGGCGCCGGCCCGGCGGATGCGTCACCTTCTAGTCTCAACGTGCCCGAGCGGCGCCGTGACGGGTGACCCCTTCCAGAGCCGTTCCTTCTTGCCCTCAACTCCGAGAGTATAAAAGCAGCTGCCCCCCGGACGCCAAGAGAGGCTCCGATTTCTTCTGTCGAGTAACGTGCTCTCCACTTCGGTCGACCTGACCGCCCGCTGTTTTGCGATGCTAGAATAAACAAGTTGTTCTGTTAGCAGTCGACTCATCCTTTGCCGGGACCTTCGGATGCTTCCAGTTGTGCCCCAGGCCGCCAGGCCAACGCTACCCTTGGGGCTTGCGACCCATTTGCAACAACTCGTGCCAGCGGTGCGATTGCAACACCACTTGCCGAGACCATAGATAACTGTTTTTTTCGGGAGGGGGGAGGCGGACAATCTCCAACGATTGCTTCGAAACGATACAGATATGATGCCATACCCCACTGGATTAGGTGTCTACCCTTTAGGGATAGTGGCAGTCCGTCCTATGACGTGGTTGCGCTGTAGGGCCTACGCATTCTCTCGCGATCTGGATTGTGCAGTCGCCAAGCCGGAAGCCCGCGATCTAGCAGATCCCGTTTTTCGCGAAAGTGCACCTCATGCAAGAAGTGCGTGCACTCTGCGTAGAAACTTCCGCCTGACTGCGGATGCAGTGGTTGGACACACGTGTGTGCGCATCTGAGTTTCCAGTGTGTCGCGGTGTTCGCTCTGTAATATATTTCCAGTTTTGTTTACCACGAAATTAGGGCGGGCTGGGGGAACTGGAGCGATAGCAGAGAGGTTAACACGTCAGACTTCTGGCTGCGCATAGTCGCATGGACCCGAGTTTGATTACCTTCGGTAACAATGTGCGAAGTTTCTTCTTTCTTTCTTTTTTTTTTTCTTTTTTTGTCCCTGTGACGACGGTGAGATGAACGTTTATGTACGGCCTGATGACGACGGCATAACGGCAAGTGCTGACACAGCTAACCGACTTGTGAGCTTCTAACCGCAGGTAAATGAAAAAGAAAAGGACGGCAATGCACCACTACCTACAGACTATCACAAATCACTAGAGGTAATTCTGATGCTAGTGTCTACGGGAAGCTTCAAGTGTGACCCTTCAGCCAACATGGAAATGATGAGCAATGCATGTAATTGCCTGAACGTCGTCCTCCCGGCTTCAAGCGCCTTTGGAAGTCGATAATTATCGACAGAGTAGTACTGCGTTGCAAATCACTGCGAGTCGACGAAGCGTTTATAAGTGTTCAGATACCTGTTGCCTTGCCGTGCTGACAGAACTGTGACTGCTTCGAAATTTTAGGAGCGATACATCGTAATAAACGAAGATTACACCAATCTGCAAAAGTGCCGGTGCTCCTGTTAGAGTAGTGCAGAAAATGATGCATATAAAACTGATATTTCAATATGAGTGCGATCCTTTGCGGAAGTTGTGTAGTAAGACCCCCACCACCACCACCACCAACATCGTTCATTCTCTTTTCCGTGCGCCATTCTCTTCCTAACCACAGCAGTATACGAAGCTAAAGGAAACGAAGCAGACAGCATCAGTCATGATAGTTATTATCACTACTACTACTACTACTACTATATACCGCTATTATTATTATTATTATTATTATTATTATTATTATTATTATTATTATTATTATTATTATTATTCGTTTCACAAACAGAAATACAAGTGGCATAGAGGAAAACAAGGGAAGGAGCAGGCTGGCAGCAGGCTCCCTAAAGAGAGAACGCCTACCCACCCGCGAGAAAGAGGGCACGCAAATTCAAGTGGAATATAAAAATTAAGGTAAGAAAATTGGAAAGAGCTAAAGGAGAAATCACAAACACCAAAGTAAAACAATGACAAAAAGGGTACAGCAGAAGGAACAAAACAACATCCCCACAGGTCGCATTAATTATTAACGAGTATAAAAAAGCTGAGCTCTCGTCACTTGCAAAAAAAATGGAACTATAAGTTACACCCACATCCGGATATTCAGAGCATACGAACAAACTAAAAATGTTGTACTGCTCGTAATCTGCAAGGCATCGGTACAGCTCTGAGCGCCTATTGCACGGCTTGGCTCTTCAGTGCAACGTCGGTACCTGTAATACGCTCCTATGAGTGACAAAAAAGGGGGAGGGGGGGGACGCGACGCTACATTCTTCAGCGGTATAGTGACACCACAGCGGGGCCGCTTCCTTTCTCTATCCGCTGCCAACGACAACGTCGTAGTCAGGTTACATCCACCGCGCACGTAGCAAGATGAGGCCTGCAGCCATCTTCGCGTGTTCTTTGGTGCTACTATTCCACAATTGCCCAGCGACGTCCGCGGGAAACAAGTGCGAACTAAAGGTGAGAGATCGGCAAGACGCCTTCCGATGGCGAATGCGAGTATAGCAAGTTATTTTAACGCGAGACAAACACAGCCCGCAAAGTGACGCTTCGGTCTCAGCTGAAAGGTGAAGATGCGATGTGCGAGGCGGGTGTCTTTTTGGGCGGCTAAGCTGACTGTGCCCCTCGGGACACCTATGTTAAAGCATCTCGTCAATTAACGACCAATTAACGACCGCGTTACGACAAGCGGTGACACGTGCTTCGTAGGCGTCTCGACGCGGCCTTGTAGACCACATTTATGTATTGTTGCGCGCTGCGGTGACGGCGAAGAACGAGACGGCGACACAAGTGCGAGTCACGAAACTACCTCTTTGCTCGGCGAACTTGTGCCCTGAAAAACAACACTCGAGCACAACGATAGCGGATAGCACAATTGTCGGACATCAAAATCTGATGTACAGGTCCCCAAACGTGTCGGCTATTTATACACAATTCATTATACACTCTAGGATAAACACTGATGCTCGTGCTCGTTCCAGAATGTATACACCACTATTATCTTCGATCACGCAATCTGATTAGACGAAAATTCTTTGGTTATAAAGCCGGCGGCGACATTCGAGACAGTCCCGTTACAGGAAGGCGCGTCCTGCACCGAGCGATAACTGTGTAACAGTGGTCAGCTGGTGAAAGACTTTCACCGAAAAAGAATGGACACGTGCCAGTATCTGGAAAGAAAATGCTTGGACAGTGGTCGTGTCCTCATAATCAGCAACAAACAGAGGGAACCCAGTGTGATTATCATGAGGGCAAGAACCTGATCACTTGTCTGAAAATATGGCTATGCGACAGATATAATGCTTCTTAGGCTTATTGTAATCAAATGACCTTGTCGCGTCAATTCGGAACTAAACAATTCGACCATGGTCAAGAGCACCTCATGGACCGATTAGGCATTGCAGTCTTATGTGCGATCTTGCCACGCCAATATCAATCTCTGTATATGGACGATTCGAATCTTGTGAGGCTCGAGCGTGAATTCAACGCAACATGCATAGAAGCAAACCTTTAACCATTTCTTTCTGGCAATACAGTTAATAATTCGTTAGCATTTGGAGTGTCAAATTAAAAAATAGAGAGAGAATTTATGTGAAAGAGATTGGCCTAAACTGGCGTTGTCAAGCCTGGTAATCTGCATAGGGGGAGGGGGATCGTGGACATATACATGTGACAAGGGATGTTTATCCACAGAATGTTGAACTCGCTTTCACCCTTATGCATCCCTCTTTCTATGCGGAAAAAAGTGTGTCTATAAAGTGAAGAAAGCCAGTCACGTAGTATATATACACTGCAATTGACCATGGTCTGCTACGGACTACCACCACTTGCGCTTCCCTCCTCAAAGAGGTAGGACATGTATCGAGTGAGCTCCTGAACAACACGTTGCGATCTGGTGAACGCGATTTAAAACATACATCCGGGCCTCAAAGAAGTGAGCCGTAATGTTTAACTCATTCCTTTCGCATTTACCGTCAAATCGCCCCTAAAGTATCTTTTTTTTTCATTTGCATTCGAAAATATAGGGCGACTCCGTTTACGATAACTTCTGATCGGAGACATACTTGTGCATATCAAAGAGCCACGACTATACGCATTTGTGCCCTTTTCGTTGGGGACAGACAGTTAGAAACGTATATCTGATTTATACCCACGTGGTCGTCCAAGCCTTTCACTTCATTAAAATGATTTTTCCAACATTTACTACATAGTACAAGGCATACGTATTATGAACTGACACGTCGCACGGGAAGATTGACAGCCTACTTCACAGGGCGACACATAGCGAAATTATCGCCTCTTCAAACCAGGGTTTCGATATCGAGGTGGGCATCACCTTCGGACTGCTCAAAATGGGAGAGATAACGACAAATGCCTAATTTCCAAACAATACCGGTTATATAAGAGCAAGATATGTGTGTTTTTCCGTGTAAGCGTTTTCATGGCTGTTAGATTCGAGATTATGTGGGGCGAAAGTGCGTACCAAATCGGAAGTCATGTAAAAAATTTTGCGCATCCTCGAGGCAAAAGCGTGAAGGTACGAAGCAAGGTATATGCAGTAATACGAAGAGAAGTTAGCACAAGAAAACAGAGTAAGACACACAGTGTCCCATGGTGTGATAAAGCGACGAACAGTCACACAGTGATACACAATCTGTAAGAGTGAGCAAAAAAAATTAAAAGGGGCGGCGGGGCAAAAGTTTTCGCTAGCGACAACCACCTGAAGTCAAGGAAAGCACTGGGGAAATTACCTGCGCGTTTTTCCCCTACTAAAATGTAGATATAATTAAGTGAAATAAACCCGAGAGAAAATATCACTCGCCGGGGGTGCGAGAGGGGAAGCCACAACCTTGTCTTAACGAGCGTGATGATCAACCAAATTTATTTATTTATTTATTTACCCTCAGGGCCTTTGGACATTAGAGAGGGGAGTGGGTTATACAATAAATAAGAAGGAAATAAATTACGAGCTTCTACACAATATTTGCTAATTATAGAATGTTAGCTAGTGCTTTTCGAAAATTACTATTGTGATTAATGGAAACAATGTCAGAAGGAACTTCATTCCAATCTTTCGACGTACGTGGCAAAAATGAGTAAGAAATATGTCGTGTTACATGCACCAATTCGAGCTTTATGCTGATGATTAGTACGGTGAAATAAGTAATATGGTCGCGACATATGAATTTCGTACGAAGTTAGGGTGGTGATACAGCTTATGAAAAAATGAAAGGCGGGAAATTCTTCGAGGTGTTGCTAGCGGTTGAAGACCCAGAGTCGTTTTCATTGAAGATACGCTCGCACCACGGTTGTAGTTCAAAAGAATAAAACAAGTGGCGTTGTTTTGGATTAGTTCAAGGGAATGTATTAGGTTTTCGTGGAAAGGGTTCCATATAGCTGCAGCGTATTCTAATTTTGGCCGTAGCAGGGTTTTATAAAGTAGAAATCTTAAAGGAGAGGGAGCACGAGAAAAGTTACGGCGTAAGTATCCCAGCAAGAGGTTGGCTTGGTTAATTATATATCCGACGTGATGATTCCCCGTTGATTTAGATGTTATATGCAGGCCTAAGTATATGGGTTAGTCGATTCTAAAGCAACGTTATTCAAGTAGTACACAGGCAGGTTATCGTTAGGTCGGGATACTCTCAGAAATTTGCACTTGTTAATGTTAAGTTCCATTCGCCACAATCGGCACCATTTGCTGACGTTATTAAGATCGGCCTGAAGCAGGGTGATGTCTTGTTCGTTAGTTATTTCTGTGAGGATTACACAGTCATCTGCAAATAAATGTATGTTAGAAGTTATTGTTGAAGCAAAGTCATTAATATAGATAAGGAATAATAGAGGTCTCAGGACGGAGCCTTGTGGAACACCGGACTGAACGTCCCTATGACGTGAGTCATGACCATTAGCTGTTACGAACTGAGAACGGTTACGAGAAATCACTCAAACTATTTTATAATGCTACGATCGAGGTTTAGTTTCCTTAGTTCATAAATCAGAAGTTTATGGCACACTTTGTGAAAAGCTTTGGAAAAATCTTAAAAGATGCAACCGGCAAGAGAAGAACGGTCAAATATTTCGTGAAGTTTGTGAGTAAATGTTAATAATTGTGATTCACATGAGAATGATTTTCGAAAGCCATGTTGAGATGTCGAAAAGATGAATTAGATTCAAGAAAATCCGCAAGTTTAGTAAAAATAATATGTTCTAACAGTTTGCAGCAGGTACTAGTTAATAATATCGGGCGATAATTTGTAGGCGACGTTTAGCTGCCAGGTTTATGCAAAGGAATTATTTTTCCTATTTTCGATTCTGACGGAACACTAGATATGTTGAGTGATTGTTTGAATATTTTGGTTAAAATAATGGAACTTTAAGAGCAGGTGTTCTTTCATAAATTTAGCCATGATGTTATCAAAGCCGGGTGACGAATGCATCTTCAATGAGTCTATTAGTCGAATCAACTCCGGGAACTTGAACAGTCTCTGGAGACATAGGTAGTTAAGAAGTTACAGTCATTCAAGAGCGGTAGTTGAATTTCAGCTGTGCACGAGAAATGTTTAACAAAGTTATTATTCAGAAGAGTTGCGCATAGGTTTTTCGGAACAGGGTTACCAGAGCAATTGTTAAGAGGGATAGAATCATCGGAAGGTGGATGTATGACGCGCCAAAACTTTTTTTACGTTAGTTATCAGAATAGATGGTAATGTGGTAGATAAGAATGATTCTTTAGCGTATTTGAGTGCGGCTACACAAGCTTTAGATGCTAATGTGTAGGCTTTCCAACGGGAGTCATTGGGTCATTGAATAAACCAGAGAGACGGCTAACCACCTGCGGCCACTAGCTCGCAAACCCTTACAGCTTCGCGTCGTCTATATGTTAACATTTCGTTGGATCCGCGTGTTTGTTTGTTTGTTTGTTTGTTTGTTTGTTTGTTTGTTTGTTTTCTCTTTCTTTGGTGCCTTCCTCCCTCACAACACCATAGCTCGCTCACAATATTGTACTAAAATCTCTGGAGTCCTCGACTGTGATGAAAATCCTTGCAACTCTGTGATCAAGGCTCACGCCCGCCTCACGTTAACTGCCGCAGGGGTGCCCCAAGCCAAAGTTCGGTCACATCAACGTCCACGTGCTCTGCCACAGCCACAACGACGCCGGCTGGCTTCGCTCGGTGGACAGCATCTACAATGACAGTGCGCAGGGCACCTTTTTTTTTCATTCTGTTTGCCGCTCGGATCTGTTTTTCGGGGTGTAGCTCGTCCTCATCTTAAAGACATGCTGTGGCACTTGCCTGCTCAGGGCGAATGACCAAGAGTCGTGCGGTTTTTAGAAATGCATCAGATGCGTAAATTTAGAATAAGAAGTTATTAAAATAAATGAAGAGCAAGTAGAATACATCGGACTTTTCTTGAGAAGTCATTTGGATGAACGATAATAGAAACAATCTAAAATAAATAATGCGCGAAGAAAAAGGCGACCTGCGAAATTAACAACCAGCCCGAGGATCCTCCTAAACTTCACCTTCGTGGCTTCGAAAGATTTTGCAAAGTGTTGCAGTAATATTAATCGAGGTTTTTATTGTAATTTTGTAATGCCTGCAGATATGTCGAGGTTACACGAATACTATTACCATTCGATTATATTACAGCGAAGCTGTTGATAGCCAGAGTTCCGTACATTTTTCTTCTGGGTGTGCAAAAACCGCGGGCCGATCCCGAAGATAGTGCAATACCGGGCCGACCCGGGGCGGAGATGAAGCCGGCTTCAAGCACTCCGTCAACTTGCAAAAACAAGTTTACTACCTTGGGTCCAAACAGAACCCGTATCAGATATTAAGCTGATAAGAACAGACACTACACTATCACCCGCGTCGGCCACGTCTACGTTCGCACCGCCCTCTCTTTGTCGGCGTTGCAAGCGCTCGCGTATCTAGTTTCATTTCCTTCCGTTCTCTCATGGTGGCGTCTCCGTCGAAGCGTCACGAGTTTCGAGTTTCCTCTGGCTCCACGGGGCGGCGGTGCCGTCGTTCGCGCGAATGTATACAAAAATCACGGTAAACGAGTTCGTGCTTTTGTTCAAAATTCTGCGTCAGCTCTGTGCCGTGTGCTTAACAACTTCGCTGGTCAGCCACCTTCAAAGAGTTCAACTTTTTTAACAGTCTAAGGGAACAGTTTTTTTTTTTAATTTCTAAAGTAAGAGCACAAAGTCAAAACACACAGACGAGGGTCACAAAGCCATAGGCGGCTGCGGGGCCCTCTATAGTAAACAACGGGAGAGAAACGAGGTGCGAAAAATATGAATGCCAAGTGTTATCGACCAAAACTACAAAACAGTGCGCATTTCAGCAGCCTAATTAAGGACCCTTAGATGTTATCAATTAAGCCAAAATTGCGAAGATGTGGAAAAATCTTATTAAACATTAAGATATACGAGACGACTTGTTTGAAGTTATCCGGAATTTTTAAATAATCGCCTGTGGCAGATAGCATAATTTGTCCTTGAACTGGATCATTCGAAGAGGCGAACATTACTAGCATGAGAGATCGAAATACACATTAAACTAATTACCAAAAATTCACAAATTAACTGATAACTAATTACTTCACAGCACATATTGCAATTTAGAATTGTAGTCGGTGTGTTTGCAAGATGTATACACTTGAAATGAAGCTCCAGACTGACACCAGGCTCGAGATATTTCGCAAAGCTTGGGACAAAATACATCGCGTTCCAGATACTTTTGTTGTTCAAAGAATAAGGGCGTTTTGGTAAAAAAGTAAATGGGTCAACAGTGCATTTTTACGATGAGATTGATGGCGCATATCTACAAACTGGCGTCAATGCGTATGTTCATTCCAAGTGGATATGCCTTGCAAACTCGCCGGCTACAATTCGTAAATTACAATATGTGCTGTAAAATAAATAATTAGGAAGTTAATTAGGGATATTTTGCTTAGTTGAACAGGTGTTCCCATTTTTCACGCACGTAATATCCGCGTCTCTCAATAATCCAGCTCAAGGAGGAGAATTTTTATCTGCAACAGGTGATTCTCAAAAATTCTGGAAAACCTAACAATTATCACCCCGTATACTGCATGTACACAATCATATCATTTTCGGCATCAGCTATTAGTAATACTAGCCAAGGATTAAAAAAATCCAACATCAGTGAAAAACCGGACAAATATAAGGCAGTTAAGACTAAGCAAAGCACAAGAACAGAACGATGTGAACTACCTAATACTTTTACCGAGTATATTTCAATGTGGATAGAGTAAGTCATTGTTTTAAACACTGTCATGTTACTTCAGTGTGTAGTGCCATTGAAAGCTGGTGTCATTACGCACGGGGTGTGCTACTCACCAAGCGCAGCCTATATTTACATGTGTATTGACACGCAAACTCAAAAGACACTTAGCGATAGAATTTAGGAGGTGACAGCGATTATTACTGACGTCAAACGCTTGTCATACCACAAGTCACATTGAAATCCACGTACCTAATTTTCTCCTTCGTGCGAGCTTCCGAAACGCAGCGAATGGGAGCCGCAGTCAATGGTCTTTGAAAGTGCGCTTCTGTCGTATCACTTAGGGCACCACTGTGGCACTTCTTACGTGTCACTAATGAAATGCTGAAAGGCTAGAACAGATCTCGAATCATGAGTACGAAATAAAGGAACTGCATACTTGAAGTCAGCGCGTGAAACAACGCAAACACGAAGAGAAGGACACAGGATGAGCGTTGGCTAACAATTCAAGAGCATCATATAAAAGGCTGACTCCAAAACGACATTTTATTTTTTATTTTGACCTTGACTAGTGGCCTGCTTCATTCTTAAAGAAGGCTAACCCCGCCTGCACGCACATTCTATTAAGCGACATGAAACAAACTGGCAAGTCCACTGCGTCTAGCAATGTATCAAAAAGATAGGAGGCCCTGGTGCAAAATTATTACGCTGCCTTTGTATGCGGAAAGAAACCGAAAAAGTAGTTTGTCAAATAATGCGTGGCAAAAGGCGGGAAAATCCCGTACCGTTCAAGGTTTCAGAAGTCATGAAAATAACAAGCCCCATGGATGGCACGGTCGCCTTGGCAAACATAGGTCCACCAACCGAGATGTATCTGTTTAAGGCTGCATGAAGTTCTGCACTGTGGTTCATCCTTTCCTTTCCTCGGTATAGCTTTAAGTTTTACTTTTTGAAATAAGAAGCAATACAGCGGGCCGGTTACTACTTATTTACATGAATATTTGTTCGTCCATTTGTTCGCTTATATTTGTCAGGAAAGAGCAGCGTCTTTCTTATCTGTTTTGTTTCTATCGTTATCTTATTTTACCACTAGAAAGCATGGTGCATGCTTTGCTAAACGCTGCCGAAGGTATAGCTCAACCTTAAGGAATAACAAATATGCCATTGCTCCAGTTAAAAGAGTCACCGGTACATTTTTTGGCCTCGTATAGCGTAAGTCAGAGCAACCGATAGTCACGAGCATTTTGTTCTCGGGCACACAGCGGTGTGTTCGATCTACGACACGGTGCTGCAGGCGCTCGACGAGAACCGCAAGCGGCGCTACGTGTCTGCCGAGAACGTCTTCTTCTCGCGCTGGTGGAAGGACCAGCCTAAAGCCATCCGTCGCCGCGTGCACAACCTTGTGCAGTCAGGTAAGGGCGCTGACGCATCAAGAAATCTTACTGATTGTCTTAAATGTACCTTTAAGTACCTTAAAGCATAAACTGCTTTCGTCTGCGGTTACTTTCATTTAGGGACAGTCGTTCCACAGATCACAACATGGAGGAAAGAAAAATGTATTTGAAGGGAGCATGACCCCCCGGGCAGCTAGCTTCAAGAAGGCAGCCTTCTCTGACGCCATCCCTCCCCCTGTTTCTCTCTCCTTTCGAAGCTCTATCCGAGCATTGACGCTTGGGAAATAAAAATGCATGAAAAAAGACGTTTTGTTAACAATTTAACTGGAACGCCAAGGCATCTCTGCGTAAAGTTCGGGAATTAATATCTCGAAAGTGGTGTCATCCTGAGAATTCGTTCCAAGTGGATCCGCCTTGTGAACTCCACGGATGGAATTTGTAAATTGCAATATGGGCAATAAAGTAAATAGTTCGAAATTTAATTAGCGCATTATTGTTAATTCGTCGACTATGCATGTCAAATTTTTGTAGAAGTAATGTCCGCCTCTTCAAGTAGACCAGCTCTTGAACTAGAATTGCGACATCTCCCATAGTCATGCTTTAAAGATTTTTGAAAGTGTCCGCTGAAACACCCTGTATATAGTGTTAACACATCGCCAATGTCATGAAAGGGTTCTAAATACTTGCGCAAACGAAAAGCCGCGACGTCGTTACATCGCGGTAACTTTCAAAAATGAAGAAACCCGTTGTATGTGTTACTTAAACTCGATAACGTATTTATGCATGGCGCCACCAATGCAATGTATCACTGAAAGTGTCATCCCAGGCCAAATACATAGTGAGAGCTGAAAACTGGCACATAAAGATGCGCAGTTGTCATCGCTACAGGCTACAGACAGCCGTTGTTTCCCTATCCGACCTACTAGGGCACTTGTCGCATTACATTGTGGGACAGACAGACAGACAGACAGACAGACAGACAGACAGACAGACAGACAGACAGACAGACAGACAGACAGACAGACAGACAGACAGACAGACAGACAGACAGACAGACAGACAGACAGACAGACAGACAGACAGACAGACAGACAGACAGACAGACAGACAGACAGACAGACGGGCGGGCGGACAGACAGACGGGCGGGCGGACAGACAGACGGGCGGACAGACAGACGGGCGGACAGACAGACGGGTGGACAGACGGGCGGACAGACAGACAGACAGACAGACAGACAGACAGACAGACAGACAGACAGACAGACAGACAGACAGACAGACAGACAGACAGACAGACAGACAGACAGACAGACAGACAGACAGACAGACAGACAGACAGACAGACAGACAGACGGACAGACAGACGGGCGGACAGACGGACAGACAGACGGGCGGACAGACAGACAGACAGACGGGCGGACAGACGGACAGACGGGCGGACAGACGGGCGGACAGACAGACGGGCGGACAGACGGGCGGACAGACAGACGGGCGGACAGACAGACGGGCGGACAGACAGACGGGCGGACAGACAGACGGGCGGACAGACAGACAGACAGACAGACAGACAGACAGACAGACAGACAGACGGACGGACGGACGGACGGACGGACGGACAGACAAATTTCTGCAAGTGTAAAAAATCAAAGCATCTCATAGGAAAACCAGGGTTACAGAAAGATGAAAGGGCAAATGACCGAAGCCCCAGCCTGCAGCCACCATTTTGACAAAACTTGTCTGCGTAAAGACAAGTGTATTAGACGAAAGGGAGAGTCCAGGTGAGGCTTGCCAACTTGGCCCCCATTCTCGTAATTATGTTATCCTTACAAAGAAATTTATCAACGCTCGATTTTCCAGTTCGGTGGAATTGAGCATCTTGACCAGCGAAGAAGGTGGAAGTCGAAACAAAACAAAGATGCGGACAAATTTACGTGTGATGTCCCAAGAGCCGTGCGATATGTTGCTCTTGTTGTTGACCTGAGTGGATAGTGGCACATACCCACAGTGTTGGGGTTGGCAATGAATATCTCGCAGGACGGCTTCAATTCGTGGGCGGCGGATGGGTGCAGAACGACGAGGCGGTGACCCACTACACGGCCATCATCGACCAGATGACGCTGGGCCTGCGCTTCCTGAACGAGACATTTGGTCCGGACTGCGGCGTGCCCAGCGTATCCTGGCAGGCCGACCCCTTTGGACATTCGGTCGCACAGGCCTCGCTCTTCGCAAAGGTCATGAGAACACGCGTGGCATTACGAAAATTCTCGTCTATATAGTCGCTATTCTGAACAGTATTTCCACTAGAATGAGAGAAAACTGAAGCAAGGAATAGGCGTAGAAAGAAAAAGTAATGGCATCTTCATGTCTTTCCAACGAGATCTCACTGAAGGTCACCCGACTAAAACCAACATCATGTCTACAGAAAATCAAAGCACTGCACAGACTCTAACACGCTCAAAAATAGAACAAGGATAACAGTAAGGAGACATAGGACAATGTGCAAGGGACTTTAGTGCCAAGCTTGTGCGTGTGCTACGCGAAGAGAACGTACGCGAGATGCCACGTGCAAATAAACAATCAAAGGTTATGTTACTAAGAAATAATCCGAATACAAGCAAAAAACGCGGCAGAACAACAAACAGTTCAAAGAAAATGAAACATCCAATATCTAATGTGACATAACAGCAGGACAGAGAGCGTTACGGAACAGAGCGAGAATTTATCAGAAGGGTCATACGGTAAACGGCCGTCATCCGACGCGTTGCGCTGATGTTAGTTCAACAGTGGAGTTTGGCGCTGTGACTCCTGTGGAGGCAGCGGCTTGGTCGCTCCTAATTATTGACGGCGGCGGCCGCGACCGGCGGTGTTGGCGATGACCTGTAGTGTGCGTCTGGCCTCGCGCAAGGTTGTGGCCCGGCTTCGTTCCTGCGGGCATCTTAGCGCCCGTCCGATTCGAAGTTGAACGCGTCTCTGCTCCAATTGCCATCCTCGGACCCACGGTCATCCGACACCCTGCCCGGGTGCGTTGCTTTCTTCTTTCGCATATTTCTCTGCCTGATGCACTGTACCGAATCACCTTTGTTTGACTCTCATCACCAATCATCACTAAGAACCGCCAGCAAATAGACTTCCAAAGAATGTGATAACTCGCTTATAGAGCTTGCCTTTGGTGCATCAGTTGCTCAGATTTGCATGCATCTTGGCATACATTGACATACACTGCCACACAAATGGCCGCTCTAGGCGCTTTGCGTGTATTCGCGGGCTCCTTTTTCTCTCGGAAAAACACTTATATAAGTGTTGAGCGCCGCCCTTACGATGAGATATGCACTTGATGACGTGCAGTTTGTGGCGCCGCATAAGTGAGGGCTGCTTGAGCAACGTGTATGCACTACCGTCCTTCTTGTGGAAGGGGATGTCAAAGATGCGTATGTATCCTGCAGGTGGCTGTCTAATCACCTGTCTTGCCAGCGTAAGACGTACTTTGTTCCGTTCCGACTCTTGGCCACCAGTAAAGATAAACCGAGTCTTGTCGGGCTAAGATGACGTGCCCGTTGACGGCAAGTAGCGGGCAACCGTATCCAGGGTTTCCCGGATTGCCTTAACGGCCGGCTCAATGCTGAGATCTTGCGCTTCTGTCCACACTGTGAGATCGTCCGCGTACGTAGTCTGTTTCAAACAATTAAGGGACTGCCTGTATGCGCGCTGCAAGGTCTCGCATGACCAAAATGGAAAGTGTCAGTGATGACATGGCTCCTTGAGGTATTCCGCTGGTACTGTCGACAACACGTGGGTTCCGCGTGCCCATGTGGACCTCGTACATTCGGTCATGCAGAAAAGGTTTGACGCACTTTATGATTCGGGTGCCGGTCCCCGACTCCTGCAGCGACTCGATGACTGTCCGACTGTGGCGACCGCCTTCTTTAAGTACACTGTTACAAGATTTCCAGGACGTTTCATGTGGCCGCGACGAGCATTGGGTATTCGTCTTGGGAGATGCAGGCTGCCGTGAGTTTACATGTTATGGCGGAAAAGCCTGTTTGCGCCGGATGTGAGTGCCTCGTGTTTTCCTCCAAAAAGTGGTTTAGTTGAGTCAGTCACAATCACTCTGCCAGGTTGCAGACATTGGAGGACAATGAGATCGGACGCAAGTTGCTCACGGTATCCGGTGTCTTGCCTCGTTTTGGTATCGGCGTTACCACATCTCGCTTCCTTTCTGGTGGCACCTGCTTTGCATCTACACCTCACTCACGGCGTCCGAAAGCTGCTCTTTTGCCGTCACAATAAGGTTACGTAACACCTGCCACGTTACACCGTCCTTGCCGGCCGCGCTATCGGTGTTCACATTTTCCAGGCCAAGGAGCAGGCTACTTAATGCTGAACGGCGATTCAGTACCAACGTCATTTGGAGGAACCTTCTTGCTGTACATGGTTAGTGCAAGGATAAGTGCTCGGCTGTAGAAAAATATGTATACGAGACCTCGACTTCAAGCTCGGTCGCCGGAAGTCTTGCTGTCTGAAAAAATGCTTTCTGTCTTGTTAGTTTGTTTCCCGGTGTCTTGTAATATTCTTAATGTCAACCATATTTGGTGCAGATCCGTTGTCGTTATTAGATGCACAGTTCTCCCGCCATCGAGTTTCTGACAGCATCTTCGCGTGCCTTCGAGCCTTGGCTGCCTTGCATCGTTCATTCGCTAAGTTTATGTGCGCGGTTGTTATTCCTGCATCGGAGGCCTTATGCCAAATATTCAGCAGAAGTTTGTCCTGATTTGGGGTAGCACCTGTCAATTCTAGTCCATGTGTATGGATCCTAGCAGCTGGTGCTATCTTCTCCAAGATGGGAGTCGCTGCTTCGTACTTATCCACCTGTGCGCTGAATTTAGCTGTATCAATAATCTGCGTTTTGCGGGTACATCGGGCTTTCCTGCGCGTGCAAAAATCCCCCCCCCCCCCCCAAAGCGGATAGGGATCGCTTCTAATAGGGTCTGGATGTCGGCGTCATTCGGTGACGAGATTTAGTGTAGTCCATGTGAGGTCAAGAGTAGAGCCCTTCTGTCCTGTGTCTAGCCGGTTTCTCGTAGCGTAATCAAGGTTGTTGACGAGGATGAAGCCTGCGCGCTCCGTCGCTCCTGCGAGTTCGTTGCCTCTAGCCGATGTTGTCGGGCAACACCAAATAGTATTGTGCGCGTCAAAGTAGCACCCGACGAGCATGTGGTCCTTAGGGCACTTTTGAGCGCAATTTCCTCAAGAAACTAAAGCCTCCTCTCGACGGGCATCCCGTCTGTGATCGTAGGTAGCAAGATACTAGAATGAAAGCTCTACGCTTAACACTAGCTTTATGGTGGACGGTGACGACCTCTTGATAGGCGTTGTAGTTGGCCGCCGTGTCAATAGTGCGTGTGTGAAGTCATTACTCAAGATTGTTCCTACCTACGCTTGTACTTTAGGTGCTTCGTTACTGCGCTGCTTGTGTAGGATTGAGGGTTGGAAATAGCCTGAGTAGCCACGAAGTTCCGATGCTGTGCCTCGATTTCCATGGAGGAGGACCGGAGGCTGGCCGATATATTTGTGGATTGTAGTCAATGTGGTGGCATACAAACCAAAAACTGCGGCAATCTTGTTGAAAGACTCTGAGAGCCCCCTGACACAGTTGTTTCAAATGTTGGTTGGCTGGTGAACATTATACTTCATGGAAGCTTCGCTACCAGTTGGCATATACCTTGCCCGTTACGTGAAGGTCGTTCGACGCGTTCTGTCGACTTGCCTTGCTCGAATTCTTGAAATGTCGTGAGTACGTAGGTTTGTAGTATGGTATGTACGGCACACGGTAGGAACATGGAGACTAACAAAAAAGCTTGAGATTACGTTGAGGGCTGAGCAACGAGCAACGGAACTAAGTGGGTTAGGCGTAACGTCAGGAATAGGTGGGCAGCTGTGAGGAGACAAGAGCTGTGTGGATCAGAAAGCAAACGGGGGTAGTCGACATTCTCGTTGTTATTATTACGATACCGTCGACAGACACTGCAAAGGAAATCGACCGCGAGAAAAACGATGAAGTGTCTTAGCTCTTGTCGCGAGTGAGTGTGTATATATTGCGCTCTGGCTGCAATGTAAATAGAACGTAAATGATCAATTTTGTCTGCCTTTCCACATGTAACATTTTGGTGGAGGTAAGAGAAACAAAAATGGGGCTGGGCAGGTCATTTAAAGGGCAGGGTAGATAACCGGTGTACCATTAAAGCTGCAGAATGGGTGCCATGGAAAAGGAAGCGCAGTCGCGTACGGAACTATACTTATGCAGTGATGAAATTGGAAAATCTGCATGCAGAACTTGGAATTAGCTGGCACAAGACAGGGGAAATCAGAGGCCGCTGGGAG
This sequence comes from Dermacentor variabilis, assembly GCF_050947875.1. NCBI lineage: Eukaryota > Metazoa > Arthropoda > Arachnida > Ixodida > Ixodidae > Dermacentor > Dermacentor variabilis. The sequence continues at coordinate 101,407,612 of NC_134576.1, forward strand.
AGGCCTTCGTACTGGGGTGAACATAAAGATAGGCTGGTGATGTACAATCCATTTTTCACGTGGAAACCGAGACGTACTGCGCTTTTTGGGGGGGGCTTTCGATAATTGGACGGCGCAATGTAGGGATGAGTTTCTTTTCTATCGATTCTGTTCCTCTGTTGTCCACCGCTAACAGTCAGGCTATGCCGACCGATAACGATGGCGCGGGGTCACATGGACCACTGAAGTAAAGCGAAACGAACAGGATTCGAATAGAATCGGCGCATTATCACCGCCCTCTGTGGAGGTAACGCTCGCGATTCGAGAGCACCTCAACGAGAACGTGTGCGTCGTGTTTTCGTGGGAGTGTTCACAAGCCTTCAATATACGGCGGAGATATTACTATTCAAACGAGAGTGGCGACACACTCGGGCACTATTGTCGGGCAAATATAGGCGGTGTCATAGTTCAGCTTTTAATGCGATTAGCATTTGCTGCTTGCTTTGCTTGCTAGCTTGCTTATTGGCCAGCTTGGCCTGACTAGCTGGGCCGGCTTGGTATGGCTTGACAACGCCTAGCTTTTTTTACGCCGTTCTTCCCAGTGAGCCAAGTTGTCTACTGGCTTGGGTTACTAGGTACGCGCTGTGTGCCGTCTTGCCGAGCAGGCAATATGGGCCACTGGGAATGTGCCCAAAACAGAATACTTATACTCAATAATTAACAACGTAAACAGAATAAAAGCTCTATCAATAATGAATTTCCCGCCAATAAGCTACACATGAACCATAACATGAATGCTGATCTAATTGACGTAGATAATCATCCCCAAAGTCGCACTCTGCCTTTTGTTTTCTTACTAGGAAGTTTTGTTCCGATTTGGGAGCTCATAACCGATACGTCCCGAACAGGTTGCCCACACGCTATACTCAACGATATTCAGATCAACATGGTGTTTGTCTCCATCCGTTGCAGATGGGATTCAGCGGCATGATGACGGGCCGCGTGTCCATGGATACGCTGGAGCAATGGAAGGCATCACAACACATGGGTTTTGTGTGGAAAACGGCCGCCTCAACAAATGGTAAGTCGTTGCAACTGCCTCTTGATTTTCAGATGCTGCGAATGTCGACACTGTAGCGCTCTCGGAAATTTAGAAGCACGAGAACATGGGTGCTTGTAGTTTTCTACAAAGTAACGATGTCAGTGAGCCGCCGCACCTCTGTTTAACATGAGCGCGTTTTATGCGCTCAATGTGGAATGAAGTAACAAGCATACGCAGCTTCATCGTCATGTTCTTTTCCCATCATGCTGCACTACTGAGCAGCCTATTGATGACGTCATGAACGACGGAACGAAAGCTAGAATGGGACGTGACATCAGACCCCTTGAGTCAGCAAGGCTCGGCAATGCGGGCTCTCCACGAGGTTGCGGGAGATTTAAAGGCAATGTTCGCTTCGTGGTAGTAACAGCGGAAGCAGCGTACTAGAGTATGACAAATGAGTGCCGCGAGTATCCGCAAAGTGATGGAAGCTTGCGCGACAGCGAAAATTTATCACCCACCTCCAAACGGCGGTTGACACGGTTGAAGTCTATCTCCAAGGAACCGGACTGCGCTGTTCGCCGGTTAAATCGGAGCTACTTCCCTACAAGCCCATTCAGCGAGGTCGCCCTCCCAAACACCAATCTTATCACCGACAATGTGACGTCATCACCCTACGCCTTCAAGATTGCAGTCCTATCCCACACGTCCTTAATATCCGGGTCCTCGGTCTCATCATCTCTACCAACGGCTCCAACGCTTTGGCTCTCAACAAGAAATGTGCCCAATCTCAAAACACCCTACGCCTTCTTAAACGTATCTCTAACCGACGAGGGGGACTCAAAGAAGAAAGCCTTCTCCTCCTCGTGCATTCCTTTGTCATATGTCACATTACCTACGTTGCTGGGTACCTCAACTGGTACCGGGCTGAGCAAAACAAGCTCGACACCCTCATACGAGGGGTCTACAAGCAAGCACTTGCCCCCCCTCTCGCATTACACCAGCACTGAACTCTTCAACCAACGGGGAGTTCACAACACCCTTGCCGAACTCATTGAAGCCCAACAACGCTCTCAGCTTGAACAGTCTACCCTTACTCAAAAGGGACGCTTTATTCTATTCACGTTTGGCTTCACCTACCATCAGCAACAGGGCCCCAAACAACCGATCCCGACTACACAGACCCTATCCTTAGAAACATGCACCCTGAATATAACAGGGCCCGGCGCCAAGCTCGGACCGGAGCTGTCATAGAAGCCCCTGCTCACGTACCTGGCGTCACATTTGTTGATGAAGCCCAGTATTCCCATGGCACACGATTTGTGGCCGTCAATACACGAGATGAAGTCCTACACGACGCTTCCAGCGTCATTACCCCCACTGCCGAGACGGCTGAAGAAGTGACCATCGCCCTGGTCAGTCTAGATCCCGCCTGTCACACCATCGTGTGCGACTCTCGCTCAGCCATCACTAACTTCAGCAAAGGCCGTATTTCTCCCCAAGCTCTTCGCATCCTCTGCCAGGCACCACATTCTAAAGATGATCTCCCTGTAATGTATACCGACCCATGTGGGCCCCGTCCACCCACACCTCCCCAATCTCAACGAGGTCACCCACTGAATTGCGCGAGGCCTAGTCAACCGCGCCGGAGTCACTGGAGACGAGTTGGATACCAGGGACAATCTGACCACTTATAACAATATCGTTAAGGCCTTTCACCTCAGTCTCTGAACCTTCCCCCCAGCTCACCCCAAGTTCAGCCGGGCGCAGGCTACCACCCTGCGTCTGCTATAAACAGACACGTACCCTTCACCCGCCCGCCTCCACCTTATATTCCCGGACGTTTACAGTACCCCCAACTGCCGGTGCTGTGGCATTCACCCGGCTACGCTTCCATATATGCTGTGGGAGTGCCCAGCACAATACACGCAGACTAACACTACGACCCCTCTCGTCGAGGCTGCATGAGGCTCTACGGAGCTCCGCCCTCGACGACCAAACCTGGGCGACCCAGCACGCCCGTGAGGCGGCGCGAGGCAAGCCCTCAATGTCCCCTCATGAGAGGCTTAGGCCCGGCCATCATAATGTGCTAGTTCTACAATAAAGGTTTATTCCCCCCCCCGGATAGTAGCAGGACGCTACAAATGAAAACTCCATACGGGTTTCTAAAGAACGCTTCAAATTTCAAGAAAAATTTGTCCAGGTCCAGGGTCGAGCTCTGGACCTGGGTGGACCTGGGTGGTGAAGTGGAGCGATCACCCCTTCCGGGGTGATCGCTCCACAATCAAATCTATCTAGGAGTCTAACAAATTGCAAGGTGAGGTCGAAGCAACCTAGAGCTCTAAGCGCAGGGGCAAGTGAACATTTTAGAATACTTCAAGTATGTTTTTGTCTGGTACACTGTATCGCAGTTCTGTAGTGTACTGTACCGCAGTGCTAGCTCTTAGTGATGCCGTCCTCCCTATATAGTTTCCACTGTATAGACTACTTACTATTCGTAACACACGATGCGACAAAAATGAGCCGCTTGCCTATCACGCGGTAAAGGCATACTCCCCAAGTGAGATATATTTAATGACTAATGGGCATCCTGGACAAATCCTACCGGGACGCCCTAAGTCAACGATGATTGGACGAAACGGTGCCCTAGTGCGGACCAGTGCTATTTGCCGAGCATTCCACAAAGTTCAAGCTTCCCACGCGATGCTTCCTGCAAGCTAATTTTTCTTCCTGAATGGGTCGTGCGATTCTTGTAACCGACACTACAGCACGCTTTCTCTTACCCTTCTTTTTCCATCTCAGTGTCTCTCGTTGCCGTTCCCTTAGTTTACGGTAGCGAACCAGATGTCATCCTCCGATTAACCTCACTGCCCTTCAACGTCTGTTCATTTCTCTCTCTCCCTCTTTCTCTCTCCTTACATGAAAGGATCGACAGTAGCCGCAAACCCCGCCCCCACAGGTCACACGAACCCCGGCGAAGGTGGCGAGCTCTTCACGTGGGTGCCCTGGAACTCTTACTCGACGCCGGCCGAGCTGTGCTTTGACGCGTGCGCTTATGCGGAACCGGTAAGTGAGTTCCGCGCATTGGCATTCTTTCTGTTACTCAAATAAAGTGAATTTTTTATCGCCTTTTCCACCAACCAACGGGGGTGGTCTTACCGAGTAGACAACTTGGGCCAAGGGTATGTGTCACTGTGGCACATTGGTTATGCAGTCGAACCTTTTTATAGTGACGTCTCATTTAACACAAATAGCTTCGTTATATCCGATATTTGTTTATGTTATATATTTAAATATAATCGGGCTCCCCAACTTCTATGCACATTGAAATAGCAGTGAGGCAATTTTTATTTACTTCGTTATATCGATAATATGATACATCTGTGTTCGTTATATTGAGGTTCGACTGCAGTAGGAGCTTTAAATGCGTTTATGTATCCGTCGTACTCCTCACACCAACACCCTACGCCTCACACCAACACCCTACTCATGACGAGTATCACACAGGGCGTTCGTTATCCTGACACAGATAACGAACAGCCAAACGCAACGAGGCCACACGCACCCCATCCCCTACCGCGGCTACCTCGCAGTAGGGAATTATAAGATTCGCGTCCCTTTATACATTTTGTATTCACAAAAGATGCAATAATATCGCATGTCTTGAAATGATAGAGAAGCGCCCCGGAAACAGCTCTACGCCTGGTCCTCGACAATCTCAGGACGATTCGCAATAATCGAAAGCTTCTTTTGTTTGTCCGAGAAAAAGAGGTATGCTAGGTTCCTGTATTCACTATGTAGCGCACGGAAAATTAGAAATATTAGGAATTAATGCCACATGACACGGAATTATGTGGTGACTGCCACAAAAACTAGAATATTTGAAAACTTTTGCAGCCATTTCTGAGCATAAAAAAACATTGAAGCAAATATAAAGATGTACGTCAGATTTTACGGCAAGCGCTACACTTTTGCGCTTTTTTTAATTGTTTATCTTTCCTTGCGAACTGCTGCTTTAGGTGTGGCAGCGAAGGAAGGAAAAAGTGGAGAAGGAAGGCAGGGAGGTTAACCAGTGTAGCGTAACCGGTTTGCTACCCTACACATGGGAGCGGGATGGGGGGGATCTGGCAGCGAACTGCCTAATTGCTGAAAGGAGTCCACGTCATTGCGGTTTTTTTTTGTTAATTTCACCTCGTGTAGAGACTGACAATTTGTTGATAACATTTCCAATACCATATAATTACAAAGACAAATCAAACAGCAACATTTGCCTCGATGCCTGAGCAAAGACTTTCATTATGCAGCAAAGACAGCGTGAACGTAAGTGCCAGTGAGCGTGCGGGGGCGCGAGGAGTGAGCAAACGTGCACGAGTACGAGTGGACAGGAGCGTAGGGGCGAGCTATTGCAGAGCCGAAAGAAAAAAGTAAATGAAAGCGCATCAATCAAAGTCATAACGCTGGATTTACACGGACCAGAAAGACGGCAGAACTTGCGCTAACTATCAACGGAATTTTATTTTAGGAAAGCGTGCTATTTATGCCGGCTCAAACGAGTGGGAATCATCGCGCGCGCAACTCAGCATTTTTCCAGATAGGCCACTCACTTTCTGCTCAGAGAAATCGACGGAGCGCTGACGTAGTTTCGCACCTTCTTTTGCATTCAAGCTTGCTTCTACAATCTCCCCTCGTGTCTTTGTCTGCATTTCTGAACACGACTATACAGTCATTAAACAGTGGTTTACACCCGCAACCATCACAATGCACAGAGACATGTCGATCTCGACAACAGTTCAATTTTTACTTGTGTTCACTTGATAGTTAGCTCACGTCCTGTCGTATTTCTTGTGCGTGTCAATCCAGCGCTACGACTTAATTTTCACGAAACTAACCAACTAGCCCCAGAATCTGCACTCCTGGATTTCAATGTAAGCACAGGTGCTTATTTAGCCGGACTGCAAGTGAGTGCTCTACGCGTGTCTGTAAGTAAACCAATGCGCGCGGTTTGGTCTCAAGTTGCAGGACTACCGGTACTGGGCCCATGAAGTCCTGCTGAAACACGCGCAGCAGCTGGTAAGTTTCGCTCTTGCGGTTGCCTTCCATTCCGTTGGTTTCCTTCCTCCGTTGGGCACAGTCGTTTAAATTTTATTGCCCCATTGTGATTCAAACACTTCGTGAAATACATTTGGCGTCGTTGCGAACAACTGAAGTGGTCGCTGGGACACCTGCACGCAGGGCTTTAGCGGTCCCTTGAGGAGACGTGTCGATCACTACGCAATCTTTGTGGCACCACGAAACACGAATGAACCGGCGTGAGACCACTCGGCAGTGGGAAAGAAAGTCATACGCTCTGGTGACGGGCGCACTGTGCGAGACTGTGCGCCCGGCAAACCTAGGAACAACTTTATCTCGCATGCTTTGTCAATTCACCCGTGTCGCAATGGATATCATTCCACACCTTCATGTAAAATTATCGTGATACCATAACGATATTTCATACATACCATTTATCGTGCTTAAGTTATACTTACTGCTGCACTTTTCTTCTTTTATTATTTGCAAGTGTACACGTGCATGTACTGCTGATTATGCCCACGAGCGCATGCCCATGAAAGCTAGTGCACGCTTGTGTCTGTGTTTATTCTGACGAAGACCGTGCCACGGCCGAAACGTTAAAACATTAAAAATGCAATTTTCGTAAGTGTGCGCCTTCGTTTCTTCAACTAATGTGCGTGTGTGAGTGTGTGCGTGCGTGTGCGTGCGTGTGTGTGCGCGCGTGTGTACGTGCATGTGTGTGTGTGCGATCATGAGCGGCTTGCTTTCCCAGAGAGACTGATGCACAGCGACCCCGTGTGCGTGAGCACGTAGTCGCATTATTCATCTTTTCATATTTCGTGGGCTTTCTCTTACCGCAGGAACAAATAAGCACGCGTCGGTTACCTTGCCAGAAACATTTCATTTTTGCAGCCTCCTACGATTATCTACATCTCTCTGATGGGCATACTCACGGTCAGGGCATTTAAGAGGACCATTGCTCCTAATTAACTAAGTAACTGTCAGGGAACAAAACAAGGACTGGCGGTCCGTCAAATGAAGTTCGAACAACGTGCACTCGGCCTTATTCGCATAGGGCAATCCGTCCTTGTTTTTTTTTTTGTTGTTTTTTTGTGTTTGTAAAGAAAGCTTGGTGTACGATAGCAGGGACAACATTTGCATAAGACACGACCTTCCACTTATGCAGGAGAAAGAGTACGGCGGCAAAACGGTTCCCCTCATGATGGGCGACGACCTGACCTGGTTCAACGCGGTCGAGCGCTATCGGGACGCGGACAACCTGCTGAGCCGCGCGAACCGCGTGGGTCGCTGGCCGATGAACCTTATGCGCTGGTTGTTCCGGGGCATCGAGCTTAAGCCCGTGAACGTCATCTACTCGACGCCCGCCTGCTTCCTGGAGGTACGAGCACACTTCGCGTCACAAGGTGCATGACCCTGCATGGCCGGTGGTAAAAAAAAAAAATTAAGGAGGCGCGATGCCTTGAAACAACCTCTGCGATTACGATATCAGTGTTACAGATCTGAAGCGCTCTTTGTCACGGGACTTTCTTAAGCTCCAGACGCAGCTTCGTCTAGGTGTTCATGCTTAATGCAGATTGGCATCGGTATACCATCGGTACTCGCATATGCGCGACCAACAGCATTGTGAATGTGACGAACACAGTGCCACGCAAATTGTTGCCCTTAAATTTTCATTTGTCTCCGGTTTAACGAAGTTCTCAATTTAAAGAAATTATTCCCGATCCTGCCAACTTTGTTAAATAGTAGTTTAAATTAATGCTCGCCAAAGCAGCTTTTCTTCACTCCGCTACAGATGGGAACTATCCTTTGATTTATCGTCTAGGTACGGGAAATGGCACAAAACAAAGCGGCAGATAAGAGTAAACAATAGGAGAGATGCCTTTCTGTGTACTGTGCCATTTCTACCAAGATGAACCTGTATTCAAATAGGCCAACAATTCGTATACTGTTCTCTGAAACCGGCAACGTCGTTTCTCTCGATGAAGGCCCTTCACTCTGACAAGTCGCGCTCCTGGCCCCTCTTCGAAGACGACCTCGTACCGTACACGGACCGACCAAAACACACGTGGACTGGCTTCTACACGACCAGACCTGGCCTCAAGATGATGTCGCGGTACGCCAACGGATTCCTCCAGGTGCGCTGTAGGGTTATCGGAGTCTTATCTCAATTTATGTTCATCATTATTGCTGCCGTAACAGCCGTTCATTCTCCCACGTTACAACTCTAGCGTTGTACAAAACAAAATAGGACCCACATACTTTCCGTGAGCGAAGACAACAGGCGATAGAGTATACCAATTGGAATGAAGAGTACGATGCGAAGCCACCGCACTTCATCGTTATTCTTTGTAGATCACCTCCACAATATAAAAAACAATCCGGATCCCAAGCACTCCGCGAATTTGTGGAATTCGCGCCCACTCCGCCACCATGGACAAACCGAGCCGCGGCATATCATGCCACAATCCATCTACCCCTAGTGCACAAAGCGCTTGACTGTTGTGCTAAAGCTTTGAGGTGTTTAAAGGTACAATACCCAAATAGAACCCCAAAAATTTTGACGACACATAAGCTTCACGTTTAAGAGTGGAACACGACAGCATTCGAAGATTCCTGACTGCTTCTCGCGCTTCTCAGCAACTGCAGCTTATGTAACCGTAATGTTTTCTGAGAAACGTTGGCGGCGAACGCAATGAACGAAAGCGAGGTTTCTGATAGAAACACTGCCTCTTGCGTGTCCCGATCCCGGAGGCAATGCACAGCCGCGTCAAGAAAATTGCATCATTTTCAGTTTTTTGTCATTGTTCCACAGTTTTAACATTTCAGCCGGAGAAGATTTAAGATAAGAGGCATGCGTTGTATTGAGGCATCCTAATCGTCTTTCGTTTCATGACATTTGTTTGTCGGCTGTCATTGTCAAAATTTCAACGAATAACTTTGTCAAGAAGAATGTAAGAGAAGGTATATGAGCAACTTTAGTGATAGTATGCCGTGGCAATATAACCCGCATATAACGCCATGTCATATAGCAAGACGTGACATATACATACACCTAAATATATATATACGAGAATTTTCCCTCACGGACAACGCCACCGACGCCGACACCGGATTTTCTTCAACACGGGGCCCTTAACGCTCGCGCGTTAAAAATATTTCGCGGATTTTCGGCGTCGGCGCCGGACGGTGTCACCTGGCGCAGGCATGCATCGTCAAGGATCATCTAGACAATGCGTCTAGGACGGTGATTGACACTCGCTCGGCGCCCAAGTCTGACCTTGCCATCTTCAATGGCCAACAGCAGAAGTGGCACTCAAAGAAAGAGCCAAGCACAGGTAACACAAACTATGGCCTCCGAGACGGCATGACGCCTCATTTAAATGAGCTTGGAGGTCACATACAGACCAAGTTTCTGGCATGACCATATGCACCAACTAGACTCTCTAAGCACTTTCAAGCTTCCGCTGTTGCCGTCCGCGAGGCGCACGTCTTGTAGTTGAGAGCCATCGATGAAACTCGTGAAGAGCCAACGTTAGGTGACGCCGCTTGGCGCAGACGCCAAAAATCAGTCGAAAATACGTTCCTTCTGGTTCGGCCATTAGGTGCTATCGTGGAGCACTCAAGAAGGACAGTCTTCCATGATCTCTCGCCGCCCCCTCTGCTCGATTGGGATGATATTTAGTGGCATCCCCTTTGAAGTGGGACGGGGAGAAATAGTCACCTAGCCTGCTTTATTTAATCCTGTTGTACTACATCTATCGCTATCTAGCCTTTTCCCTATCTAATGTCAATCTCTCGTATTTAAAACCTATATCCCTATACATTGTATCGTTACCAACGCTTGCAATGGCTCCGGTTCTATGAATACCTTCCCCGATTCTTTTCCCACCAATACTCGCATCGTCTCTTACTTATCTCGTATGGTGACCAGTTGATCGTTCCACCTTCTCTGAATGTGAAAGATTCTGTTAGGTGGACACTCCCTGCAAGTCTCGCTGGGTGAGTTTCCTGGCATTCCATTCCGATGTGCCGACTCGTTTCCCGGCTTTTTTTTTTTTTGGGAGCAGCCACATTGGCTCATTTTTGAGCGCACATTTGCTCCGGCATGTTCTTGTCCTCAGGCAGCCAGCTCCTGCCTCAAATAGCAATTGCGTTATCATGCAGTCGTTCCCTCCGTATTTTTCTCACCGCATTTGTGAATCTTCATCTTTATTTGTTTTGTTTTGTTTCCACCTTTCGCATCCATTTTACAGCGTTTCTCCGACTATTTTTTATCACTCTTGCTTGTCTATTCACACTTTTATTTACCCTGTCCTCGGATGCCAACTCTCTTCACCACTTCCTCCATTATGTGCCCACGCTTTTGAGGCACAGATATAAGTGCAGTCTAAAGTTGAGAGTTCTTTATTGTGCATAGTAATAAGGTTACAAATGTAGATTACACGTACATACCCGGCCATTTCATTTCATGCATGTTCCCTAATCTTTCTTCAGAACTAATCTTGCTCTACGCTTCTCTGACTTCAAAACAAGCCCAGCCCTTGTCACCTTGCACTAACTCATTTGTGATTTTACCGCAGACCTCCAGGCCAGTCGGCCCACCACCTTGTGGTTAATTTCCAGGCTCGGCAATGCTATTTCTGATTTACAGCACAAAATTGTACTTGCTAACGTTTGCGTTGGCACCGTTATTCCTTTCCAGACATGTGGCACGACCTCGTATTTATTGTAGGCCCAAAGTGCTATCTTTCGTTATGCTGCATTCCATTTTCCTTTAATTCTTTTATTTCTTAGTGGACTCGCGAGAAGGCCTATCCATCGTTTATTCATACACCCAGGTGTTCATATCGTGTATCGGTATGGCTTCCTGTTGAATTAATGCCATGTCATCACTCGCCCCTTCATTAAAGATCATGATTCTCGATTTCTGTATGCTAAACTCAAATGCTGCATTGCCACTCACTTTATAAAGTCGCTGTAAACGCCTTGCATTTTCCGCTAGTAGCACAATATCGTCTTCATAGATCAGCGCAGCAACCCTTTGTTGAACCATTTGCCAATTACGGTTGTAAGACATACCGAAACCTAATTCACTGCTTTCCAGACGTCCTTCTATGCCTTTTACATAAAGCGTGAACCATGGAAAGAGACAGAACATCTCTGCTTCAATGCTCGGTTAATTTCCACTACTCCATTACATTTCCAGCCTTCCCGTGCGATTTGCACTCGGTTGTTCCTATATATATATATATATATATATATATATATATATATATATATATATATATATATATATATATATATATCTACCTTAACAGTTCCACGAATTCGTCGTCTGTGTCGACATGCTTGAGAATATTCCCCAGAAATTCCCTATCTGCGTTGTCGTAAGCTAACGTAATATCTAGAAATTTTATTTATAAAGGTCTATTCTGAGCTAGTGAAATCTGTATGCACTAAGCTAGTACGAAGATATTATTCTCTAAGCGCCCGAGTGATCTGAACCTGTGGTGGCTGCAGGAGAGGCTTGCGGCGGCGAGAGGTGGAGGATCGCAGTCGCCTTGCACGCCGGAGCTCGCGCCGATGGAGACACTGAGCACGTGCTGTCCACGTGCTCAGTGTCTCCATCCACGTGAGCCCACGTGGTTGTCCCGTGTCACCTTCCTTCGTCCGTTGTCTTATTTGGCGCCATCGTTGTAATCTGATGGAGACAACAGACGTACGCCGAATCGGATTATGTCTATAGTCACATATACAGCAGCTACGGGTGTGCTGGTTAACGGCTGTTCTCTGCGAAATAACGCAATCTAACAGCAAACGCTGCCTAAATGTCACCACTTCAACAAGCGCACGCGTTCGAGCGCACTGTTCTATTATTAAAACCAATAGCCTTTGTTTTCGAAGCTTTCGACTATTCGCTTACATTGAGAACCGTCGTAGATGGTTTCTGGACAATTTTCCTTTTACTTTTCACGTGTTTCAGTTCCTTCTTCTCTATTCTTTCAATTTTACTTTACCCTTATTTTTACCCCAGCGTATTGCAGCGGACCAGAGGCCCCTCTTTCGATTAAACTTCCTTTCTTTTCTACCCCATTCTATCAACCTATCAATCAATCTATCAATAATCTCGGATCGCTTAAAACCTGAAACTTGACGTTTGGTATGTACAGGCATCGCTAACACACGCTTTTTTTTTTCTCTCACCATTGCGATGCAGGCTTGCAAACAGCTTTCGGTGCTCGGTGCTCAAGAGCAGTTCTCCAAGGTGCGGGATCTGCGTGAGTACGCCTGTCGCAAAACGTGCTTCCACGTTCACTTTTCGCTCCGAGTTAAGGCGGGGGTGACGCGTTCGCGATGCCCTTCACGTGAAACGTCGATATCTTGAAGTAATCCATAAAAACTTCGCGAATACGTCGCTCGACTTTTATGAAGTGCTGACGCATACGAGACGTCCCCAACCGTCACTACTACGCTCACCATCTGCGACGCGACGTTACATTGCACTAGTGGTTACATTACCAGGTCTATAGAAGTTTAGCAAGATCCTGCTCACCGGTAGCCCGTCTCCACCATCTATGCGCGAAACTACTAAGGATGACTTATATGTTAAGCTTTTTCCCATTTCTGGAACTGATTAATTGTTTCGCTTTCTTCGATCATTGCAGAGGAAGCAGTAGCTGTGATGCAACACCACGACGCAATCACGTAAGCGGAATTTCCCAGCTTCACGTGCATGAAGAATTTTGACATGATTGCTCATGAGAACGTTTATGCCGTTTGCGCGCGCGCGCGTGTGTGTGCGTGTGGGCAAGGGGGGCGGGGGCTATTTTCTTTCCGCTTCCATGGCGTAACTTGGTTTCAACAGGTGACTGTTGCATATGTTCAATGACTTGTCTGCTATTTCTGCGTTCACTCACAACTTCTAAGTCATTTGCAAGAAATAGACAAAATAAAGTCACAATAAAGCCCACCTAGCTTTACTGAATGCCAAGTGCATAAAAAATTATAATAGAGAGAGCAGTACGAAGAACGGATTGTGCCCAGGAGAAAATTCGTAGAACTTGCTTTTCTTTTCTAATTGACGTTTTTCTCAAGCTCTCTTTCTTCAGTGATCCCGACATTTTGTTTTTCTGCTTACTTCAAGGGGAACCTCAGTCAGCCGTGTTGCCAGTGACTACGCGGATATTCTCTCTCGGGGCATCGCCAAATGTGAGGCAAGTGTACAAAGGAAACCACGTACCCTATTGTTTATGTCTCTTGTAGGTCTGCTTCCTAGGATCGTGACACAGTTACTTGGAAGAAAATATTCGCTCTCATTAGCAATCCTCGGCCATGCGGGCTTACACAGAACAGATTCACCCTATTATGTGTACCTGTCGATTAATTAGGCCTCGCTTTGCGGTTTCTACCCACGTGGTAAACTCAGATGATAGAACAACCAGCCCGTAAAGGCATTGGTCTCGGCTTCGATCACCGGACCAAGACAAATTTTTCTTCAAGCACGAACCTTTCTTTCCAAGAAACCCCGTCTGGGTGCTTTGTAGCGCGCGCTACAGTTGAGTGGATGAAAACATTCCTTTTCATGAGCCTGAATTCTTTGTCCTTTAGGACTCCCTCAGAACTTATTTTCCATATTAAGAATTTTCTTGTATCGCTTCGAAATTTATGCACTACTGATATACCTGGTGAATTTTTCTTTTTTTAGACCGTGCAAAATTTTTACAAAACGCCGCTGGCACCTAGCATAATTCTTGTTATTGAGCTGCATTGTTCAATGAAATGGACATCACTTGCACGATGATGCAAAATGCGTAATCAATTAATTAGAAAAGTAAGTAACCAACACTTAAATTAATTACTTTACGACACATACTGCAACTTACGAATTGTAGCTGGTGAGTTCTCAAGGCGTATCCACTTGGAACAAATTTTCTGGATGACACCAGTTGTGATACAGTCATTCCCAAAATGCGCGACCAAATACGTGGGCGTTCCAGTTACTTTTGTACTTCAATGCATAAAACGGTGGTTGGCGAAAAAGTCAGCTTCACCCGACAGGCGAAGCATTTATTGCGATAGCAAATATTAGACAGCTACGCGAAGTAAGATTTGTAGTTTTATCAGCTGCATAAACTGCTGTAAACATTCGCTTACTAACTAAATTAACAATCGCGCTGTCAGGCACGCAGAGACAAACAAACACATCACACTCGATAACCGCGGACACTCGCTTACAGAACGCTAGCGGGATAAGAGCGGCAGCAGCGGCGAGCGAATTCTCCTTCGGGCTGCCTCTCGCTTCAACACAGCTAGAGCACACGAAGCCTTCAGCTATCGCAGGTCGGCTAGCCTTCGAGCCCAGCGCAGACCGCCTCCAGGATTGGACATAAGCGGACGCGCTCAGCCGCCGGAGCTGGAGTAGAAGGGGAGATGCCCGCTATAACCGCCCCCTTCCCCCTCTCTCCTAGCGCGCGCGTGAGCATTTCCTCACTCTCCCTCCCCCTTGTGTGAATGAGTAGACGACGCGCACCGCCTCCACCTTCCAGCCTTGCGAGCCCGAGAAAACACTGCTGCATCAAGCCACATTCCTCTTTAGCTCACCGCCGCAAGCTTTCGCTCGCACATACAGCATGCAGCACCTTTGGACTTTATACGAAACATCACGGCGACGGCGAAACCGATGGTGTAAATTTGCCTGGAGTGTGCACATAATTGATAATGCAATAAAAACTGTACTAACCGCGCATCTTTACCGCAAGTGCTTCCGAGGACAAATAGTGCAGACAAAGAAGTCAGTTTCGCGCTTAACGCGAAGCATCGATTGCGATAGAAAACTATTAGACATCTATACAAAGTAAGGATAGTAGCTTTAACGTCCGCATAAACTTGTAAACATTCGCTTATTAACTAAATTAGCAAGCATGGTGCGGGCTAGCGCGCACAGGCAGACGCGAACACATTCCACTCGATGTCGGCGGACACTCGCTGTTAAAACGTTGGCGCGAGGAAGCGCGGCAGCAGCAGCGAGCGAAGTTACCTTCGTGCTGCCTGTCGGTTCAAAACAAACTGAGCGGCGAGAACACCGCACGCACAAAGGTATGAGCCATCGACGAATTTAGACTCTGCCTTCAACGCAGATCGCTCTCGATATACGACCCGCGCAATACGCAGTTCCTGCCAGAGTACAGAATAATCTAGAAGCGTTACCGCTCCTGCCCAGAACGGTATATAGTGTCCAGAAGACGACCCTCACAACCACACGCAATAACGTCAGCTACCATGTGTGCGCCCCTCGTGTATTCTCTTTTTGTGCGCATGCGTGACAATGAGATATACATGTGAACCCCTTTCCGCTATTAAGCCGTTGTGTTGGCAGCGCTTGTCTTTGTCTTTTCTTGCTACGTGAGTTCTCTTTTTGTTTGCGCAAATTTTTTTCTCGTCAGCAATGCAAGACCAAAGTAGCCGAACAATTATTTCTCAACCACAAGTGTCATGGCGCATATATCGAAATCTGTGGAATCCTCAGAAGTCGTTCCAATGGCATATGCCTGGCAATGTCATCGGCTATAAATCGTAAATTGTGCTATTTGCCGTAAAGCAAATAGATAACAAGATAACCAGTGATTTTAGTTATTAGCCGATTACGCATTTCGATTTCTCGTACGGGTAATGTCTGCCGCGTCGAGTAATACAGTTGAAGGATTACAATTAATTACGCTATCTGCCACAGGCGATCTTTAAGAACTATTCAAGAACAAAAATGTAACAAAACACTCTGTATAACGTTGTGATATGTGCATAATTACAATAAATGAAAAAAAGACTGTTTACTTGTAGGAATGGGTAGGGCAAATTAATATGCTAAAGCACACAAGAAATCACGAAAGGACAAAGCCGTCATGAATACGCAGCTTCTAATACCCTTAATAGAGTGTTTTAGCTGAGCGCTTGAAGTCCGCTCCGCTCAGACCCGCGTATGCTAGCAATTTGCCCGCAACTGTTTAGCGGGAAAGCTTACTTAGCATGCGCAAAACGTTCGTGCCGGTAGCGGAACGAAGATCGCATGCCTCACTCCGCTGGAAAACCGATTGAGCGAAGTGTGAAGGCACGGTCACGTGACTTCTTATTCGTCTCGTAGCTAAGCTGACAGAGCACCGCTCGCGTCCTGGAGAGACGACCTTATCAAAAATTTCAGCGACTATTTAGCGGTAAATGCGAGATAAATGCATTAGCATTACGGCACACCCTTTCGAGGCACCGGATCCATTATTTCGACCGCGTCCACAACGTCACAAACTGTTGTTCAGAAGCTCACAGGACACAGGCGCATCGTCCGGGTCGCCCTCCTATCTTGCAACGTTAGATACATGGACCGTTCTTGCCGGCGCTCGCTTGACCTCATGCAGAAAGCAAACTTGTTCGCATGCGTGTGACGTCATTCTGCATTTGCTTTATAAATTGTATTATACTTCGGGGCAACCCTCCTAATAGAAAGAAAAAGCGGCGAAGTGCAACTGACGGCAGTCCCGAGCAGTCCACCGTCAATTGCACGACCCACACACACAAACACAGTTCTAAGCTCCCCCGTCCCCTCCATATACCTCTTCCACGTGACCGGCTGCCCACACTTAACATAGATAAACTATTTTTTCCACTTTGACTCTTCAAATGCTAACGAATTAAAAATGCGAAATCTACGCGATAATACGTAGTACTCGAGCGCGTGAAATGTGAGCACAGCTCTGCTAAATCGGTATTAGAGGAAAGTGGTCTTGCACTTTTCTGTGTATTGTTGGTCCTAGTAAATTTAAACAAAAATAGCTTAGCAAAAATGGGTGTTTATTTATCATTGTAGTGGCTTGAACAAAGGCAAAAGAATTAACAAAACCTAGCGAAATAAGAGGGAGTGAACAGTCAGTGCAACCGTACCGCTTTATTGATGCATATGAAATTAAACTACGTCCAAAAACATAACCACACAGAAAGTCCTGAAACACACCTAGTCCTGAAAATTAGGCTCCGAGAGGTGCGTGAAACCCACATCTGCACATATGTTACGGGGCCAGGGAGACACAAAGAGGAACGCTAATTGTCACCGTGACCCACCCGACTACCTTCAATCGATTAGTGAGTTTTCGACTGCAGTAAACGGGCATGTTTGTATTGGAAACCTAAATGCAGTCGTATTCCTATACTACTCCATTCGCTACAATTATTCTCGTAAGCCCTTGTTCCAAGATATCCGTCTGCAAATTTCCATCTCATTCGTATGTATTTGCGCGTGCAAGACCCCGAGGATCGACGAAAAATTTCTTCCGGGTGTGCCGCGGACTCACAGCCTGGTCGCATAAGTTATCCCCTGGCCGCATAACTCGTGCTTTAGCTTTACATTTATGTTTTATTTTATAACAAATTCGTAAACAAATTCGTTTTTATCACCCTGTATTTACCCGCCACACGGCGCAATGAAGTCGCCCTGCAAAGCCGAAGTGCTATGCCCCGCTGTGCTTCAAAAGTTCAAAGGGCAAAAAGCCAAAATACGGGTGAACCCACTTCATAGACTCAATCATAACAGTCGCTATATCTGCAAGTCTCTATTTAAAAAAAAAGAACATGAAAGAAGAAAAGAAGCTTGCAGCCACTAGAGAGAAAGAAGGGAAGAAGGAAAGGCGAGGAGGTTAACCAGACTGAGTGCAGTTTGCTACCCTACACGTGGTAAGGGGAATGGGGAATGAAATAAAAAAAGAGAGAGAGAGAGAGAGAGAGAACATGAGTCTGTACCGTATTTTCACATGCTAAAGAAGTGTAACGCTTATGGTCGCAGGAGGTTCTCAGCTCAGCCTTGTCTACTCTGTCGATGAGCAACGGACCCCTGCGCAGTCTTCGCGGTCAAGAGCGGCGGCAGGTTTTCGGCTTCTGTCATCGTCTCAACGAGAGCCACTGCCCTCACAGCGAGGAGGAGTCTGAGGTGCCGATGCGAAGCGCTTCATATAAAAAAAACAGGAACACTATGCACCAGTCGTTGCGTAATGAAAAGGAGCTGCCGCCACCGGTGCCCCAGCTACAGATGTATTTGTAGATCTGATTTTCTTTCATTCGTTTTTGTCACTCGTTTAAAAAATGTTACCGAATGTTCCTCCTTTTCATACACTTTCGGAAAACCAGGGCGAGTAATAGTAACTTGGAATTTTAACGTTTTTACCGAGTCGTATTGCTTATAACTATCAAACACCAGAACTTAAAACGGGACAAAACTCACTTCTGAGGTAAAAAAAAAAAAAGAATACTTTCATGAACAAATTCCGCGAACTTGATATTGTTACATATTTCCATATTATCAGCCGTACTATTTCCTCACAGTACTGCTTCCGCATTTTTTTATGAGTGTCCTATTTTTTTATATGCGCACTCATTGTTACTTTGGTTGTTTCCAGCTACCGTATAAGCGTCTTCGCTTACTATAATATCCAAGTATTTACGTGTCCTAATGAAAATTTGGCTGCATGTAAATAACTTCTAACTTGGAGCCATTAAACACCAAGGATAAGGATCCCAAGAGTGATCTATACGTCTGCATACTTCCATATTGGAAGCTGAATAAGTTCGAACTTGAAACGGCGCTTTAAATTTCGAAGCGCAAGAACCATAAGAGGCTCCTAGCTAGCAGTAGACGCATTAAATGGCAGCGGTAGAGGTAGCGGTGAAAAGCTAGCCCTTAACGGGCACATTACAATAGCTATTTGCACATCAGCCTTAAGCCACCGGGATCTTCGGAGCGCAATACGCAGCCGCGCCGATCAGCTACTTGAGATTCTAACCTAAAGCAAGTTGAGTAGGCAATAAGCTTGTCTCCAGCACACAGCAAAGGAGTCAAGAAAACGTTCGCCTTTTCTTATCTAGTCCTGCTAAATTCCTTATATGAAAGATATTGCCCTCGTGCCAGCGGAATTCATTCGTCTTGGCACACGGCCAATCTTCGCAGGAATACAATCTCGTAGCATTACTGCTTCAAGGTTTGTGTAATGCATGTCTTCGTATAATCAATTGAGAACTGGCACTGCTGGTAAGCATACACGGTTTGTCCGTCCCGCAGTGTTGCTATTCGGACCTTTCTCGTAACCATCATTTGCATTCTCAGCGCCGAAGTACGCGCAAAGGTACCAAAAGCACGCTAAAGCAAAAGGAATGGTCGAAGGAGAGTCACCAAATGCCGTCTCTCATAAGGCATTACCACCCGAAGTATGCTTTGAGCAATAAAGCTATTTTCCTCAACATATACAGGATATCGCAGGTATTTGAGAAGAAACACCAGAGTGAAGCAAAATGTCACTTCTCTTTTAAAAGAAACCACATACAAAGGTCGATTACAGAGATCGATTACAAATGTGACAAAGGTAGTCAACACAGGGCTACTACATTTCATTTGTTGAATTCGTTACCAGCTTTGATCGCATCCTAATTTCGGTTCCGAAGGCGTCTACAGGCGTTGATAAGGTGCCCTTTATGAATTCTTGCCACCGCGCCCACAAGTACTGCCTCTAAGAGGTCTTCCACATTGCGAGATTGCTGGACTCACTTTTAACAACGCCCTAAAGATCCATCCGATTCCAGTCCGGAGAGTTAAGAGATCAATTCTTTCCAGGGACCGTGCTGGTGAAAATTTCATTCTACTCATCTTTGATTGAAGCGATGAGCGTCGGTGCAGAGTCTTGTTGGGAAAATGTATGGTCATTGCTGGGAAACAGCCCAAGCCTCCACCATCATCTACATCCCTTCAACATACGCAGAAGCGTTGACTCGGAGGTCAGAAAGGAAAAAAAGGTGGCGTGGCAGCATGCGATCGTCACTTCTGGCGCTCTCGAATACTATATGGCAGTCGATATAAACTTGGTGTGCGTGACGGTAGAGCCATGTTTCGTTGCTGTGGTAAAGCCATCTGCCACCATTCAGAGAGAGAGGAATATAGGAAGGCAGGGATGTTAACCAGTCAATAGTCTGGTTGGCTACCCTACGCTGGGGGAAGGGAGAAGGGGAAGAGTGAGAAGGAAGAGAGAAAGTGTACAGCCGTGTGGGGACAGTACGGGAGCTAACGTCGCTCGCGCAAACCAGACGTTCTGAGAAAGCACCATTCAGAATCGTTGAGATCTCCAAATCACTGCGGTCGGCGGTAAACGAAACTGACACAGCGTGTCGTTTCAACTCATTCTTAGGGCTGAATACCGCCCTCTTGATGCAAATACTAGATAAACGACGTACAGGCAATGTTGGAGCGAGCCCAAGAGTAACGGTTAACTCTTAATTTCTCAAGAAGTTGTTGCATAATGGCTACGTTCTCAGATACGTGCCGCATCCTGTAGTGTAAGGGCACCTCGATCCACAGTCGCGAAGCCTGCGCCCCCGACGTTCAAAATATATTAGCGGCAAAAATACTATCAACGCGGTGCAATAATAGCTGACATGCAGCATACCATCAACACAATTGCAAGTGAGTTTGGTTAAGGCTTGCTGCGTCACTCGCAGTTTACAGTCATCGTGTACAACCCGGCAAGTGTGGGCGTGTCGCCGTACATTCGGCTTCCAGTAGACACCAACCGAAGCTCCAGCTTTACCGTTAAGGGACCTGGCGGCATCCGAGTTGAATCTCAGGTAAGCAACTTTTTTTCTTTCTTTTCTCAAAGATTTCCAGAAACGTCAGAACATAAAAGGCAATCAAGATGGAATGAATCCTCTTGAATCAGCCTGTCAACGTTTACATTTTTTCGAGCAAATCAAAGCCAATATTTGCAACCACTTCGCGACACCTAATGCCTCTGGAGTTCCAATTTTTAGACGACTGCGTATCATTTAAGTTAATCGTGTTGATCTAATAAAGTACAACTTGTACTGTATGTTGTAGATGCGTATATTTTCAGTACACTTGTAGCTCGTATGCTAACTTCCTTTATACGTAATGTTGAGATGCTCTACAGTGCTACGGCGTTTGAAGGTATGTAAAGAAGTAAACACACGAAGTTATATAGGATATGGTGGGCTCTGTGTATTGCGTGATAGCGGGAGACAGTGCAGCGCGTGTAGGTGGAGAACCTATAGAGGGCGTAGGTGGCGCGAAGAGTACTGAACAGGACAGCACGTGCACACGCAAAGCTAACTTGTGCAGTTGGCGATGCGCAACGCGTGCTCCCGCTCCCTGAAGAGGAGGGAGAAAAGTTTATACGTGGTTAGAAGGTGCTAGACCCTTTTCTAGTTTACTGTAACCTAGCGAGTGCGAATGACACGATTTTGTAGCGAGAAACTATCGGAAAGATTAGCAGCGACAGACAGGGCAGAAAGAAGTAGAGACAGAACCTCGCGCGGGTACTGCTAGAGGCACATCACTTTCATATCAGGGGTGAAACTCGTGTTATTCGAACACCGGTTTCGTTATATGATGCGGAAATGAAATTTCCATGGCTAAATTAGAGCGTGAACAACTGTGACAAAAGCAAAGGCACAAGAAGAGACAAGACACAGCGCCGTTGAAATTAAATCGATCAGAATCGAAAAATGGGCGAGTCGGTAAGGAAGCATATACTAGTGCCGACGCCGCTGCGTACTCGCGCTGTGATTGGTTGGCCTATTCAACAAGAGAACAGCCATGCCGCAGCACTCAGGGCCACAAAATTCGGCGACGTTCGCAAGAAACGCTTCACTTTTAGAAGCGCCATGGAAGTATACTGCGTATACTTCATGCATACGTCATGGCGCTCATGACGCCAGCGTTGTGGGATGCAGCGTCTACCGGGGCACTGTTCCTTCGGCCCAGCAGCAGCTGCCCTAAGCGCTGCGTCGCTACAATATGTCGCATCCAAGTACAGTTTTAGAACACCATCCGAAGAGGTTCGGCGCTACGCTAAACCTTGATATCACTACATATGCTTCAACCTTAGTGTGAAACTGCCAATCTTTTGCCATTGAAACACGAGGAGATGGTTCATTTATCCTTGCACGCACGTGGAGATGCTGCTTCTGGCATGCAGTATGGTGGCATGTTGAATTTAATCCTGGGGTTTTACGAGCCGAATCCACAATTTGATTGTGAGGCACGCCGTAGTGGGGGACTCCACATGAACTTCTGACCACCAGGCGATCTTTAACGTGCCTGCAATGCATGGTACACGAGAGTTTTCGCGTTTCGCCCCATCGAATGAGGCCGCCGCGGCAGGGGACTTCATCCTGCGACCTCGTGCTCAGCAGGGAAACAGCACAGCCGCTGATCCGAAGCGGAGGGTTCGGCATATAAGAAATGTGCTTTTTCGCATTCGTAACGTACCCACCAATAGTAATAGACGACGTTAAAAAGGCGATTACGTCCCTCCGATTTATTCAGGTCTCGGGGGGATAATCGCGGACAAACCGAAGCGCGCAGCTATTTCGTGTCATTTGCAGGTGGTACAACTGCCCCGGCACCCAGAATCACCGGGCGTCGAGGCATTCACGAACGCCACCGCCGCGCTGCTGTTCCAGGCGCTGGTCAAACCGCTGGGATTCAGTGTGTACAAGGTGGCATCTGCTCCCGAACCAACTCCTTCGCCGGCGGCGGGCAGCTTCTTGGAGCTCGATAGGCCAGCCACCTTCATCGAAAACAAGGTGAACCAAATACCGGGTAAATGCACTTGGCTGCGAGTTGAAGTTCATAGGTGGCAGCACAGTCGCCGCATTAGTGTGGTGGCAGGCGGCGCGCATCGAAATGTGCACGGCGCGGCACTACGCTGTGGCTGATTTGAGCTGATTGTTTGGTGAGAAAATTCGCGTATTGCAGCGTGCGCTGATAATATCCGTACTTCCAATGCCATATTTTAGCACGAAACGCACAAAACATTCCAACAGGAGAAAAAGCGCCAACGTTCTTGTTCCGGTACTTACTAGATGCTTTTTATTGCCGGTTCTACTTGCCTTCTGCCTAATTCTTGCCCTACTGTTGCGCAACTGAACGTTCTGCTGTTTTTTTTTTTTTCACAGGTTAAAAAGATGCCTGTACTCCCGTACAATGAAGGTCAAGTATAGCGATATTCGCGAACTACTTTCTCTGGCAACGAAGGGAAAGCTACGAAGGCAAAGCGCGCACGAGTGAGAGCACTCCTGAAGAGTGCCACATGTACATCGGCATTAGTTTAGGCTGGGGAAGTGAAAACAAAGATACCTCATTTGCAACAGCAAAATGAGCCAAAACAAACGGCTGATAGTTTAAGT
This sequence comes from Dermacentor variabilis, assembly GCF_050947875.1. Taxonomy (NCBI): domain Eukaryota; kingdom Metazoa; phylum Arthropoda; class Arachnida; order Ixodida; family Ixodidae; genus Dermacentor; species Dermacentor variabilis. The sequence goes on from NC_134576.1 coordinate 101,430,932, forward strand.
TGCTTAAGTTTGCAGCTTTTCCCTTCAGCGTATGCAGGCAAACGCGAAACCGTAGCGCGTGGAAGCAGCGTCGATTCGGCGTCGGTCCCGAGAAACGAAAAGCGCTGTCGAACACTGCCGGACTACGTGGCGCAGTAACACATGTGCTGTGGATCCACCCCCCGTAGCTTTCGTTTCACTGCCCCAGAAGGCTGCCCGAGAGTATAGTTAATGTGACGACTTCAGAGTCTGTATGCATTCGTTTCCATCTTTTATTTCTTTTTTCGATTCCCTGTCAAATACGATATAATTCCTAAGTTACATTAAGCTAGGTACGTCACTATGAATGACAGCACCAGTGTCAAGATAGACCCGTTTTTTTTTTTTATCGCACCAACAGTAAAAACGCAGCATTTGGGCATAAAGCCGTCCTTACGTATACGAGTGACGCTTGATAGCCTCAGGTACAGCTTTCGGTGGCGAGGAGGCTGAAAAGCGTCAGGCTGTCTTTGTTGGGAGACTCAAACACGCGTAAAGTAGAACGGGTTATAAGAAAGTGATAGGTGGGGGTGAGCGAGTTCAGATTAGCGCGCTTCGGGGGGAAACTGATTCAGGAAGTGATAGCGAAGGCCAATCAACATACGTGGGAAACAATGAAGGAGAGGCACCTAGTGGTGATAATGTGCGGAATGATTGACGCACTGCAGGAACGGGGGACAAGGACTGCGAAGCAAATAGTCAAAGGGGTTACCGATCTGCAGAACGCTTTAAAAAAAAGTGCAAATCGCAGTGTGAACGGTGCCAGAGTTTGAAAATGGAAACGAAAGGGCAAAGGCATATGAAAATGAAAGGGCAACGTTTGCAGTGAACAAATTTTGCACGCTAGCTCAGGCAATGAATTTTACAGTCTTTCACATCAAGTGAGAAGTCCGCCGAGCCGGCCACGAAGGCGCTTTTGTGCGTGACGGGCTACAGTTTAGCGATAGCGTAGCAACACCGGTTGGACGTCGATTCACGGCACGCGCAGTGGTTTTTCTGGTGGGCCCCAGACAATCAAGAAGGTAGATTAAGCGTTGAATTTAGCGACACATCAGCTATGAGCAGAATTAGGCCACATATATTTAAGAAAAGACGCACAAGTGATACCTACAGAGACGGTAAATAGAGAGAGAAAGCAAGGACAGGAAAGGCAGGGAGGACAGCCAGACGAGCACCCGCTTTGCTACCCTACACTGGAGGTGGGGGAAAGGGGAAGAGCAAAAGACGGAGAGAGCGAGCACTAAGGGCGTGTGGGAGGATGCACCGGGACACTATAAACGGTCTATTAAGCCGGTGCACTTCAAGTAGTGTGCTAGTGTACGAATCGCTCTTCGTGCACGGTAAAATTTGTTACATAATGTTGCACGGTGGTCGCAAACAGGAAAAACTGAAACAGGAAACGCATCTACGAGATTTGGAGCAGCCGCCTATTATTGGCAACATTGTATGCGAGGGGTGCAACAGAATGACTGGGTCAAGGAAAGGGGGAGGCATCGGCGAGCTAATTAGGCGAGGTATCAAGTGCCAAAGGCTAAAATAGACATGTAATGAGCACTTATGAATTAGCGGCACATGGGAAGGAAAAAGACACGTGGCTCGGAGTAGCTCCCCTATGGACAGGTAGTGATAGCAGAGATCAAAATAAAGAATTGATTGATTACATTAGAAGTGATAAAAAACGAGCTCAATAAGGTAGCCCAGGTGGTATTAGGAGTTATGCAGGTGCACATGGAGGATATTATTATTATTATTATTATTATTATTATTATTATTATTATTATTATTATTATTATTATTATTATTATTATTATTATTATTATTATTATTATTATTATTATTATTATTTGTTTTGAACATATATACACATATACACAGGTAACAGGAAAGGGAAAGCGAGGAGCAGGCTGGCAACTGCCACCGGAAGGGGCACAACGCCTGCCTACTCTTTTGAAGGGAGGCGACAGCAACACAGAAATGGAAGATAGGAAGGAGGGGAGGAAAAGAAAAAGGAAAGGAGAGCAACAGGACAAATCTAAAGACCAAAGTAGACGACTGCAACAGGACAAATCTAAAGACTAAAGTAGAACTCTGCAGCCGGAATTAAAGTGACGCCGCGTCGAACAGCCTCCACAATTATCAACCACGTCCATGGCTAGTTCGCTATGCGGCTGATTGTGTTCTCCACGATGAGACGCCAAGTAGAGCTGCACGTAATTACCGTTTCACGTAATCACCTGCACGTAATCACCGTTTCACAATATACACTACAAGGTGTTTGAACCCGCCACCTCCCATCATCGAAGGAAGAAGGGTTAGGGTACAGTACTGATCACACACAGTAGGGCCGGTCACTGAAGGTCACGCTACAACAGAATGTTGAATGTTCATGCTACAAACGCTACACTACACTACAAGGTGTTTGAACCCGCCACCTCCCATCTTCGAAGAAAGAAGCGTTAGGGTACAGTACTGATCACACACAGTAGGGCCGGTCACTGAAGGTCACGCTACAACAGAATGTTGAATGTTCATGCTACAAACGTGAACCTAAGTTAGTTAGGTCTATAAAGGTTAGTAGGGCGCGATGGGCCTGATCACGTTTAGATGCACAGCCACTGGGGTATAAACATTCCTCGAGTGTCGCACACCGCAGGCCAAGGAGATGATAGTTTCTCACTAGCGACATGCGCTGCGCACTGAAAGCGGGACACTCAAGTATAAGGTGCTGAAGTGTCTCGTAACAGCCACAAGACGTACACAATGGACTTTCCGCACGCCCTTGTCTGTATAAACGTTCGTGCACGTTCACGCAACCAACCCTCAGCTTGAGCAGTTGTGCTCTAGCGCGACGAGGCAAGCCTCGACCACGAACACGGGGCGGGAACGTTCCATTTGCGACGCGCTGATCTGGATGCTGCTTGAGTAGGTGGCGACGAATCAGCAGACGAGGGTCATCAAGCTTGCACATAATTTCTGGGCAGTCACAGTTGTTATGAACGCAACTTGAAGCGAGCTGATCAGCCTCTTCATTTCCGGCGATTCCTACGTGTGAAGGTATCCATTGAGCAACGAGAGATACCCCACGTGAGGTAATTTTGCTCGCAGAGTCATTAATGCTGCGCACAAGTGGACAATCAAGCTCACTGCGTTGTAACCTGCTAAGGGCAGCACGGGAGTCCGTAAAGATGACAACCTTCGATGTAATTAACTCATTTTGCACGTATTTCAGTGCAACATTAATCGCTGCTAGTTCCGCAGTTGTTGACGAAGTTGGATGAGGTATTTGAAAGATACGTCCTACTTGAGTTGAAGGGCAGTAAAAAGCTGCAGAGGCGCCTTGACCGTCGTTGTGTACAGATGCATCCGTGAAAACTTGAAGATAATCTGGAAACTTTTTGAACAAGTGAGACTGAGCCAATTGAAATATTGCCGAAACAGCCATATCAGACTTTTTGTGCATGTCAGGGATTGTGAGGAAAATGGGGAATACGTGTTTCGTGATACCTTTTGGAGGCGGAGATGTATCTGAAGCAGCATGTTCAGAAATGGTAGTGATATCCATAAATAATGCCGCCATTTTTCCCATGCGAGATGATGGGCGGTGAATCAGACGATCAAGGAGCGATTGAACATTCGATGCGCGGTGCAGACGCTCAATGGGATACAGAGCTCTCTGATCTGCTTGCAGCCTCAGGGGTAACTGATGCGCTTCAGTAAATAATGCAATAGATTGCGCCTCACAAGGTAATCCAAGTATTAGTCGAAGGGCAAAGCGATGATCTCGCTCCAGTTGGGCCATCAAACTAGGTGGTATGTTCAAAATTGGTAATGCGTACAGCATGCCTGAGAGTACAGATGACTGGTACACCTGAAGAGCCGTTGTTTGGTCGCAACCAGCACCTCGAGCAGTTAAGGCGGCCACATACTTAAGAAGGGAGTGCGATTTGCGTCGTACAGATTTAACGGCAGGACGCCAAGAGATGCGATCATCCACAATTAAGCCCAAATAACGGTGTTGTCGCACCCAGTTTATAGGCGTTTCGTCAAGATACAGTCGGCTCATTGTTCGACGAGCGCGTTGTTTAGGGTGATATGCTATTGCAGCCGACTTAGCAGGTGATATGAGCAGGCCAACTTCACCTAAGTACTCCGAAGTAGCGTTGAGAGCTCTTTGCAAGCTTGCACGAAGCCGCGGACCAAGGTGCGAAGGGCCGCTTATCCACAGAGCAATGCCATCTGCGTAGACAGCTATGCTCACAGGGAAGTCAGTGTGTCGAGGCAAACGACTTGGAAGCGCGGCGAGTGCCGCGTTAAACAAAAGCGGTGATAATACGCTGCCCTGTGGAACACCACACTTCACATTTCGGTATTCACTAGTTACTCCTCCGACACGCACTTTCATCCGGCGCCCCGATAGAAAATTGTGCACAAACTGGAGCAGACGACCCGAAATTCCTGCGGTTGCAAGAGCGAAAATAATCGCCTTATGCGGAACTGAATCGAAAGCTTGCTGTATGTCTAGGAAGAGCATGTAGGCGGAATGCTTGTTTTCTTTAGCAAATTCGAGTGCTGAGACAAGGTCTGATATGCTGTCCAGAGCCGAACGGCGGCGACGAAAGCCAGGAAAAATTTCAGAGGGAAAAAATTCAGCTCCTCTAGCCTGACATCTAAGCGAAACAAGACCATTCGCTCCATTAACTTGATGATGTTTGAAGTTAGGGATATTGGTCGGTAGGACTTCAGGTGCCTTGCCGGACGCCCGGGCTTTAAAATTGGTATTACAAACGGACAATTTCCACTCAGCAGGGATTACACCGGTTCTCCATACTTCGTTATATTCGTCCAATATACGGTCATTGAAACTCTTATCAACATTCCGCAATGCTTGGTACGTCACACCATCTGCGCCTGGAGCAGTGCGGCGTTTGGAGAGGCTCAGCGCGTGTCGCAGCTCCTCAAGAGTGAAATCTGCCTCGTCCATCTGGCAAGCTGGACCGTAGGAAGCGATTACGGTGCTGTGACTTGTCAAACAAGGAAGGTCGCTAATTGTGGTGTCACTGGATTGAGAAGATACGAAAATGTTTGCAAATGCCTCTGCTATTACTTTTGGTGACTGGCCAGTCGCTATGCTCAATGTACCCGTAGGATTCTTGCAGATTTCAGGAGTGCGGAGAGCCTTCAGTATGCGCCATACATTTCCAAAACCACTTCCAGTATGCAACGAACTACACAAAGCTTCCCAGCTCTTGCGACGAAGCTGTTTTGTATGCCGCCGTATGGCTGCATCAAGGCGATTGTATATAGTCCAGTCGGTGCGTCGTTTAGAGCGCTGCGCCCGTCTATAAGCGCGCCGTCGACATGCGCGGAGCCGCAAAAGCTTTAGATCGGGATTTGGTTTGCCGATATTCCGTCTTCGTTGTACTGTAGCTTTTTGTAAGCACTCACTCATAAGTTTAAATAGGCTGTCTTGAGATGGTGCCTCTGAGATCAGCTGTCGGAACTTGTCCCAGTTAGTAACTGTATAAACGACATCCTGGCGCCCCGCAGTATGTGTTGGTGTTAACCAAATGGGTAGGTGATCTGAGCCCCACGGGTCGGGTTCACATGACCAGGCTAAGCACACATCTCTCGTTGTTATCGCAAGGTCTATTGTGGAATGCTCCTTTCCTCTACCAATAAATGTAGGTGAACCGTCATTCAGTATTTTGAGATCATTCTTGACAATGAACTCGTTAATTTCTGCCCCACGATTGTCTTGGGGACGGCTACACCATCGTGGATGGTGGGCATTAAAGTCCGCGCATAACACAAACGAGGCACCACACCGAGACACTAAGCACTCAAGTAGCGACGTATCGGAAGAACGTGTAGGCCTGTTGTATATGCTTGCCACCATCGTACGCAAACCTCTGAGGCTCACAGTAACAGCTGCACACTCAAACTCATCGTCACAGATGCCGTCTGGGTCAATAACCGCGAAGTCCAAGTCAGCACGAACGTACACTGATGCTTTTGAAGCATTGCGCGTATGCGCCGCCTCCACACACTGGAAAGAGCCACAAGCTGGTTCCGCGCGCATCGAGTGTTACTGTGGACACCCACGAAGCCTGGTAATCGATATTCGTCTTTCCTTACGTTAGTTTCTTGAAGCGCTACAATGTCTGGTGGAGTCTTCATAGCGACTAGTCGAAGGACTAAATCAGCGTGCCGCGGTCGCATCGACCTGACATTCCATTGCAGCACGAAGGGGCGAGGCTGCTGACAACTGTTAGAATTGTTTCCGGTAAAACGTCTAGCGAAGGCCGTCGAGGACAGGAACGAGTGCCTCCAAAAGTTGCTCTGCTGCTGACGCTGCGGGTGTCTGGCGACCGGCGATTAGAGATCTGATGACGTTGACAAGCATCTTTAGAAGATTGACAAGTTGCACATCGTCGTTGGCCGATACCGGTTTAGGTACTGTGTTTGCAGTGCTTTCCACTGTGGTCGAAGTCTTTGTAGATACTTGTTCCGGCGGTTTCGATGGAAGCGCTGGCCACGATGTGTCTGAGAGGCAGAAGGTCCACCCCCCTACTTTCTGATGCGTTGTTTCTTTGTCACTCTTTGAACGCGCTGCTTTTCCAGTCGCTGGGGCAGCACTACGGCGACGGGAGCTCTCATCTCCTGCTGCCTTCTTTATGGCTTTCTCTTTTAGTGCCTTTAATTCATTCTTCAATGAGGGACATCCTTTATCCGTTGCCACATGTTCACCATTACAGTTAGGGCACCGATATGCCTGACATTCACAGGAATCTACATGGTGATTTCCACCGCATTTGGCACAGACCAGATCTCTGGTGCAAAAAACCCTGAACATGACCAATCTTGAAACATTTATGGCATTGCAAAGGCCGTGGTACGAAAGGTCGAACAGGATAGCGCACAAGACCAGCTTTTATATGACTAGGCAGCTTTCCAGAGGCGAGAAGTATCTTCATGCACTTTGACGTGCCCAGCCTTCGAACGCTAATTATTTTGCATGGTGGCGTGCAAACGATCATGGTCTTAAAAACGTCGTCTTTGAGATCCAAGTCCACATCAGATAGGACACCAGCTACTATATTTGTATCCTGTGGTATGTAGGGACGCGTGTGGACCCCACAGATTTCAGACAAACCAAGTAGAGTTTGCGCCATCTTATCATCAGTCGTTTCAACGGCAATGACATTTTTCCAGGGGTTCACGCGAACCTCTTGGATTAGTCCAGGGGCAAGTTTGAAGAAGAAATCATTAAGTTTTTGTCGAGAGATGGCATTCAGGCTTACCATCGCGTCGATGGGAATGAAAGCTACTGTCGTAGTCTTGATGGTGCTGTATATGATAGTCCCCTCACTTGAGGACGACGCCGGAGGCGTCCGTCGTGGGCGGCGGTGCTTGACAGGTATGAAAGCATCCAGATCTTCCGATCTTGAGTCAGAAAGCTCGGAATCAGTAGCGTCGGACCCTACTGCCGAACTGAGCCGCTTCCGAGCCGCGGGCGGTCTATGCTGACCGCCAGGCGCGTCCAAGACCACATCTTCCATGGCAAGCTCCGCGGGGAGGATCTCCCAGCAGAGTAGAAGACTTCAGGGTGCAGCACAAACGTCGTTGCCTGTTACTGATGCACAAAATAATGTAAACAGAAAAAAAACTGCAGCACCAGAAGAAAAACCAGCAACCGAGCACAGTAACTTCGTCGTCGTCTCTCCGGAGGATATAGGCGGATATACGGATTACAACGCTTCTCTAGTGCTGCATATGTGCGTTTAACAGAACTTTATAGTAAACGTGGAGAACAAGAGCCATGGACAGGTAACGTGACAATGCGGAAACAGGCAGTGATGTATCGACTGCGCCTTAGTCTCAGAAACAGTCTAAGAACGACTAGACCGAATGATGATAGATGAACACGGAAAAGATAGCCTGGGCAGCGATCATAAACGTTTAACCTTCAGATATGGAAGAGATACTAACGAGAGACACGAACCAATAGCACCAGAATTTACAAATTTTAATGAAAAGCAAACGAATATTGCAAAAAAAACAAGAAAATGGAGGCGTTTCCTACAACAGTCAGGGAATATAAGGAACTGACAGACGTTATCCAGCAGAAGATCAGACAGACATGGCAAGAAAAGCGTTGGATTGCAAAGAGAAAACCACGTAAGTGGTAGAACAAGGAAATAAAGCATGCTATATAAGTGCGTAAGCAGGCGTCTGAGTATCATCGAGAAGCCAAAAAGTACACAATGAAGAGGTGCTCCTTAGATGTAATACATACCGAGAGAACAAAAGGGTAGCGAATGAGTTCAGGAAAGAGAAAATTAAATGCGCAAGTGAACATTGAGTGCATATCATTAGAAAATGAGACAAAAACGCACCAAAAAGATTCTGGAACCATGTAAGTTTACTAGGAGCTCCAACTAACAATTCGCAAATGGCTATGAGCTTTGAAGACGCGAAGGAGACGATGCGCTGCGGTACATCAGAGACATTATCAGGAATAACTTCGGCATGAAAGAAGGCGTAGTTCAGACTCAAGAAGATCCACCAGTAACAGAAAAGACGGATCAAAATTTTTCGTAGGAAATTTTTACTGTAAAAAGAAAAGCAGAAGAAAATGTCCCTAATAACACGGCTGCCGACCCGATGAAATCCCAGCACAGCTAATCAACAACTTCGGTCGACAGAGCAACGCACTGCAGACCGTTGCACTAGAGGAAGTGATAAGAACGCAGGAAATTTCGGTCGGATGACGTGAAAGCAAAATGAACCTCATTGACAAAGGCAAAGGTGATAAGGATAAGACGAGCCCGTACAAGCTAGCTTCAATAACGTCGGTGATATATAGATTGGCAATGAAAGCCACAAAATTGGAGCTGTCGAAATGAGCGGGAGAAAATGGTGTACTGGAGGAACTATTGAATGGGTTCAGGTCGGTCAGATGCTTAGAGAATATATTTGTACTAACTCACTGCATAGATATTGAAGTACCTCAGAGCAGACCTTTATGGATAGCATTTCTAGATATTAAAGTCATTATGCAAAAAAGAGGTGAGGCGTGCAGACAGGACACAAGAGTATAGAAGTGGACAACACGAACGCCGATCTTTTTTGCATGCGGCGTTCGTGTTGTCCACTTCTCTACTCTCGTGTCCTGTCTGCACGCCTCACCTCTTTTTTGCATAATGAATCCTTACCAACCAGCTCAGCTTTCTGTCGTTCTAGATATTAAAGGAGCCTACGACAACGTAGACAGGTAGTTGTCATTGAATATTCTCAAGCACGAAGCCATAGATGATGATTTGGTGGAGCTTCTGAGGGAGATATATAGAGAATTCTCACAAATTGTATGGGAGGACCGAAAATCTAAGTAAGTGGTGGAATTTCACCAAGGACTGACGCAATAATGTCCTCTGCTTCCATCGTTCTTCACACTCTGTGTTAAGTGTATAGGAAGACGACTGGAAGACAGTGAATTAGGGTTTGATGCATCCCATATATATATACGTAATAGACAAATTGGACAACAGAAGCTTCCTGATGTATGCGGACGACATTGTGCTACCAGCGAACAGTGCAAAAGATTTACAGAAGAATATCTGTGGCAGCGCAGAAACAAATATAGGCCTTAAGTTTAACGCTGAAGAATCGGGGATTATGATCGTTAATGAAGAGACGAGTAATTACATGGTGTCTATTCAACAGCAAGTCATACCCATAGTCAAGCAACGTAAAATACCTCGGCGCACACATAGATGAAGGAGAGATTTACTCAAGCACCCACCAACATAATCTGAAGATAAAGCGGAAGCGAAATTCAGCAGTAGTGAAACAGAGCACCTTGGGGCCACAATAAATATGAGGTATTGCATGGAATATGGAAAGGAGTAATGGTGCCAACGCTAAGGTTCGCACATGTTATTATGTGCTTAAAATCAGACATCTTGTCGGGGTAGGAAGTTGACCAAAGATTCGTAGGCCGGTCGCCTTTGGTAGCCCACGGTTAAAACCACAAATGAGGCAGCACAGGGTGACATGGGCTGGACCGCTTTTGTAGTCGGAGAAGCACAGAGCAAAATTAGTTTTGAAGAAAGACTCGGGAACATGGATGAAAATAAATGGGTGGCTAAAGCGTCCGGGTACCTGTACCTGAAAAGCGCAGACAGAATGGAGGAAGAGCTCAAAAAAATTGCCGACCAAGTACAGAGTAATTGTCCTGTACATGCCTTTGAAGATTTACAACAATGGGAATAAACAAATTAGAATAGAAAACATGTACGATAACACAAAGGGCAGTGCCTTGCTATTTGAGGCTCGATCTGATTGCCTAAGGACAAAAACATACTCGAGCAAATATTCGTAACAAGATGAGGCATGTATTTGCTGCAGCAAAAATCTGGATACCACTCAGCACATCCTAATGGACTGTGATGGAATTCACCCAGTGAGACTCGTACGTAACGTACACCCTCGAGAAGCACTTGTATTTAAAGTGGACAGAAGCTTCAACCGGTCAGTAGGCGAGAGAAGCAAGAGATGTTTGGAGTTTTAAATTAAGATGTAGGGTTTTACGTGCCAAAACCACTTTCTGATTATGAGGCAACCCCGTGATGGACGACTCCGGAAATTTCTACCACCTGGGGTTCTTCACCTAAATCTAAGTACACGGGTGTTTTCCATTTCGCCCCCATCGAAATGCGGCCGCCGTGGCCGGGATTCGATCCTGCAACATCGTGCTCAGCAGCCCAACACCATAGCCACTGAGCAACCACGGCGGGTCGAGATGTTTTGGAGTATTGGCGGGAAAAACAAAAGCAAGGAAGAGATTGATACGCCCGGATCCGTTAGAGGCATAGGTAGCAGTACAAAGTAGAGGAGTTTTGAAGATGATAAAAAGAAATTAAGGAGATGTATACAAAATAATTGAGTGCCCCTTCACGCTGTGAAGAAGGATGCCCAGCGAAGCTGTGAATGTGGGCCCCTTAATGAGGAACTGCACCTCCGCCGCGGGTGGGCCCGGTATCGCACCATCTTCGGTATTGACCCACGTATGAGAAGTACTTAACGCCTTCTTCCTCTCCGCCGCGGGCAGGCCCGATAATGCACTGTCTTCGGCCTTGGTCCATGTATGAAAGAGTTTTGAGCGGTCGCTGGGCACGGCTGGAACGGAAGCTTAAAGGGACACTAAAGCTAAACAATAAATCAGTTTAGACTAATGAAGCATTGTTTGAGAACCCTTTAGGCTGTCATTTAAAAAAATAGTTTGATTATTAGATAAGGAAATGAAGGTCCAAGTATCAGTATTTGAATTTCGCGCCGAAACCCCGACGCCGCTACGTCAGTATGACGTCAGGGATTCCAAAGTATGTTTTCCCATTTGGGCCGCGTTGGCTGAGTAAAGGTTCCCGAAACTTGCCATGTTTAATATTCGGTTCCTTTAGAACACAGTGTAGTCAATCTGTACCGCTATATACAATTAGTAGGCCGTAGAAGATGCCATCAAAATCCAAGACGTCACAGCCCCCAGGTGCGGGAACTTGAGTAGGCGTCGCCACCCGTATTCGTTCTTGCGCTTTTTCTGGCTTACCAAACGTTTCTGGCTTACCAAACGCCGAGAATTTGGGAGGTCTCCAGAGACGCGGTGCGAGCTCGGGTGCAAAAATTTTAAAAAAAGGCCATTGAAGTGAACACACCGTCAACGCTACGCTCAATCGTCCCTGCGACGCAGCCAGGCTAGCGTTGCGCATTCCACTGTTGGCACGAACGCTGTGCGCATGCGCATTATACAAGCACAGTGGCGTCCCTGTTTAGCTGCCGTGGGCTCGCTCAGGTCTGAGCAGTCAATGTCGAGCTAGCGTTATCTAATATTTAACGGGGGCACTGACTAAACTGACTAACGCTAACGGTATCCCGTCCGTCTCTTCTAGAATACCACCGACGGGTGCCACGCCTGCAACGTATATAACTGGCGGCGCTTAGCAGCGCACAGCGTGCCAGCATTCTGTGACGCCTGGTGGCTGCCGGGGCGCTGTTCCTTCTGCACAGCGGGAGTTTTCTGGCGCGCTCTGTCGCACCAACATGTTACACCTGCGTAACGCTAGAACACTGTACGAGGAGTTCAACATGAGGTTTCAATCGCCGTTCGGGGCAAAGCACTGCACTGCCAAACTTCACGTTAACATACAAAGCGAGTTCGAAAACTGGAATCGTTTAAACTTAGGAGGAAGCTTTAGCTCGGGCCCAACTCCGATGCGGCCTATTTAAGAACACGTAGAACGCAAGAACGCTTTTCTGAGATAACCCCTGGACCAATTTTAATAAACTTTGTTGCATTGGAGAGAGAAAGTTAAATTATAGTGACTCTTGGAAGAATTTTAATTAAGGGCCTGAATTTTCTTTTTAGAAATTTAAATAATTCGCAAGTTCGAAGAAAAATAGACGCGCGAAGTTTACAAACTAATATCTCTGCATCAAGAACAGATATCGCGGTTCTGCAAACGGCATTCATTAGATCATTCAAAGCGGACAAATTCGATATGTCATTTTATATCTTACGTGAATTTATTACGTTGTGTGCAAGGGTTCTGCAAAAGCTGTATTTCCATATTACTGATTTTTTTTAGATTCATATGTAACATATCAATTTTGTCCGCTTTATGTGCACTATTAGATGCAATGCACAGAATTATATTATCTGTCTTCCTTGCGGAGTTACAGAGTTGTAAACCTGATAGTTTCGTTCTGAAAATTTTCGATTTCTTATGATTTTTGATAAGAAAATGACAATCTAAATAATATATTCGAAACCAACAGTGCCTAGATTCTAAGTTTTTCTTTCAAATGCAATAAACCTCGTCATATTTGCTGCAGTGGTTGCCGAGAAAATGGAATTCTCCTTTTACATATATTTAAATATGAGCAACCGAGCTAAAGCGGATACATCTATAGCGGACAAAATTCCCATGCGGCTACATCTAAGCGGACCAAGTGCATCTAAAGCGGACAAAATTGATATGTTACATATGAATTTCAAAAAAATGTTGTAATATGGAAATACAGCTTTTGCGGTACCCTTGTACACAACGTAACACATTCACGTAAGATATAAAATGACGCATCAAATTTGTCCGCTTTCCAATTATCTAGTGGATGCCGTTTACAGAAGCGCGATATCTGTTCTGGATGCAGAGCTATTCGTTTATAAAATCATGCTGCTATATTTATTTTCAAACTGTCGTATTTTTGGAAATCTTTTTAAGAAAGGTTAAGCCCTAAATCGAAATTCCGCTTCCAACAGTCACTTGAATTTAACTTTATCTCTCAAATGCAACAAAATTCATTAAAATCAGTCAAGGATTTCAGAAAAACGTTTTTCCGTTTTACATGTATTTGAATAGGCCACGTTGGAGTTAGGCCCGAGCTAAACTAGTCGGCAATATGACGTTAATGATTTTCAGAGTAGAACAACTCCTTTCGATGTGTGCACGCAACCTCTCAGAACCGCATTACGCCCTCGCGTTAGCTTAGAAATATTCCGCAATATGTTTCATCATACTCTGGTCAAACCCGCGATATTTGGAGTATTCGCGCAGGCTTTCATACAGGATATATGGCTTTTATCCCAGTGTTCTGATAAAGCAATATCAAAAGTGCATGAGAAACGGGAAGTCTCCTGACCGGCCGTAGTTAAGGGCACCGTCCAAGGAATTCAAGCAGAACTCTACACGTAGCCTCGGTGTCAGTGCTTAGGTGGTCCAAATTATTTCGGAGTACCCACTACGTCGCTCCTGAATCATTTCGTGGTTTTGGCACATATCACAGAACTTTAGTGACCTACTGCGGTGGTTCAGAGTGGGAGTGTAAAATTGGTTTTTGGTCCCTTTGGGACGAATGTAATGAATATTTGGTTAAATTTTGTTACGAGTAGTATGTACCACTGAACCAATCTTGTCAAAGCTTCAGGGTTGGTTGAACGGAACCTAAGCACCCGACGCGTGTACCTGGTGGTTGTCGCCTATGACATTTCGAAATCCCAAGTTCGCCACCTTATCTCGGAGGCCATTTCAAGGAGCCGCGAATTCTAGGTCATGCGTCACTTCCCCGAGTGGTAATATACCGGCGCTTTCTCTGGTGGCACGAGCACCGAGTGACACTCTTGTTTCTTGCGCAGCACTTCCGGCTCACCTCCTGAGACGAACGGGGACGAAATCCAAAATAAATCAGAATAAAAATGGAAAAAAGAATAGTGCGGTACAAAATTAACGAGTTTCATTATTGGTATGATATTACATCCCAAGTTCAGTTACAGGTTGAGTTACCGAAGTGTCTGGAATAATTAGGATTAGAAATCACTTTTTACCGGGGACGAAATTCTAAATATATCAGAAAAAATTGAAAAAGAAGTACAGTACGAAAAGTGGTGAAAGGCAATTCATAAATAAAAAGAACTTGCAAGATGGGCTGGGTGGGAATCGAACCAGGGTCTCCGGAGTGTGAGACGGACACGCCACCACTGAGCCATGAGTTTTTTTTTTTTTTTCATGCGATTTATTACAGTAGCAACAACCCGACATTCACCTGTTGTGCATAGTCGGAGAATGGAGAGCACAATGAAAGTCACACAGAGAAAAAGGCATCGTTCATACTGTGGGTACAAATGTTGGTTTCACTTTAGAAGGGTTGTAAGGATAGGCACCTCACCAAAATGGGGTACCAGTCCGGCTATGTATCAAGTCCATCATAAACCTGCTTTAGGTGTAGTGTCATTTGGATGAAATGTACCCTTGTAGGTACAACCGTTTCGGCGTTTCGGTCCATCATTCGCGTTTTCCACAAGCTGTGCATTCCGATGAGAAAAACATATCGAAAGGTGCACTATTATCAGAGGTCGGCAGCAGGTATCGCACAGTATGAGCGTTAATCTCAAAGTCTTTTTTAAAGTCCGTTGGAGGACATCCCAAAATAGTGTGGCATCGGTGCAGCTAATAAAACAATGTTCAATCGTCTCTGGCACGTCACAAAGGTGACAGTTAACAGAAGAGACAAAGATACCCTTTTTCTGTAGCCATGTTTTTACCGGTATGGTTTCACTATGAAGTTTATAAAAGAATGTTTTGCAGCAAGGGGATATATACATTTTACGAAGTCGCCTTAGTACATCGTGACCTGGCCATTGAATGTGTAGTGATCGGTAAAATGGAGGCGGAAATAGCATGCACAATACATCTTTGTAAAACGTTTTACGCGACACAGAGTACAAGTATTCAGTGGAAAACCGAACTGTCATGAAACGAACCGCCAAGTAATCTTCTTACATGAAGCCCCACAAGCATAAACGCGAAGAAAAATTGGAAGAAATAATTAAATCAGGTAACGCATTAACAATTGTGACTTGCATCAATAAATGAAACACAGTATGCTATGTATCGCGAAAGAAGAAGACACGAGACGCTATTTGTCGCACATAAAGATGTACTAAACCCAGCCCACCTTCACTAATGGGCCTGAAAATATTGTCTCGCCTCATGGGCTCAAAAGTTGAAGACCATACGAAGGTTGCAAAGATTCGGTGAAAGCGTTGGATGTAGAGCCTGGCACAATGAATAACTCGCAATACATGGTACATTTTTGTTCCCCAGAACTTATTGCAGGCCTCGGCTTTCCGAAAGATAGAAACTCGGTGTGGAACGAATGTCTCGGCGTAACTTTGCAGGGCCGAAACCCGTTCTTTCCAACAGTGTGCGCTTAATTTATATGCGTCTAGCGGCACGCCAAGATACTTTGGCGGGACACCGGTCCACTTAACGCCTGAAACTGTTCTGGTGTATAGCACCATGAGCCAAACCATAAGCCTAAGCTTGTTGCGGAGTTCATTCGTGCTCCTGATACGCCACCAAATTCCTCTATTGTTGATACTACCTTTTCAACACTGGACTTATCCGTGCAGAAGAACGATGAGTTCGATGGTTAAAAGCGGGACAAAAGCGCCTCTAGTGAATGTGGTGTTGCCTTAGAAACGTGCCGTAGAAAGTTATACTGCGGTGTATATCGGTAATTACGAGCATGTAAATTAAAGAAGTCGCAGTTAAACGAGTAGTGAAGCACGTTTCCGCGACATTTGTTCTGCGCTTGGCGCACACGCAGAGCCATCTTGCGGCAAACACAGAAGACCCCCTCCTCACAATGTATGGCGCTGCCCCGACAGATGGCGCGCCACTCGCCCGCTTTTCCCCTTGGTCTCGTTTGAGCGCATTGGGGCCGTGCGAGGACCGGTGCGAGGATGCCCCAATACCCTTGCGTATAATAAGTTTTCTCGCTCTCTCCCCTTCCACCTTCCAGCGTGCGTCACTCGAACTCTCGTGTTTAGGCGACGCAGCTCCTTTTTCCACTCACAGTGCGATTCCTAGGTGCAGCGTCCGATGCGGGACGCCTCTGATGTGATCGCTGCGCCGTAGCACGTCTGGTGGGAAAGCGTCCCCTGCGATGTGCTTCGTGCTGCTGGCGAGGAGTCATGCGTCTGCGTGGTGCTGCCTAGCGACATAGAGGACGATCCCATCGAGGCGTCAGCCCCATGATAGCGTCCGCCTTCATGGCGCGTCGCGGCCCGGCTATCCGTGCCGATCGCGACGTTTGGCTCGCGTAATCGTTTCTCCCTCCGAGACACCGAGTTCTTTGGTTCACTCCGCTTGCTCAGGCGCACGTTTCGTCTTTGTGTGACTCAAGAGCATGCCGAGCGAACGAGTGGGCGGTGCAAACTGGGTGCGATAACGCTATCGCGTTCCATTCTTGAAGGCAAAGCTTAAGCGTCCTCCAATTTTTTTTTTCTGTTTCGGTATAACTAAATCCCGGCAGAAACCGTCGCCGATGACCATCTAAATCAATGCAAAACACTTCTCCCCCTGCACGTGGCGCGAAACCGAACCGATTCGCGTCCTCCGCGGAAAACGCTCACTCGATGACCGCCACATGCGCGAGGCCGCGACACCCTGACGACGTACGATAGGCACCACGCGTTGTCGCAGGCTCTGTACGCTGCACCGAATTCGTTTTCGCCAAAGTGTTTCGGAGTGCGCGTCTGCCTCCCGCAAGTGATGGTCCTCCAGTCGACGCTGATTGGCCTCGGCGCCGCGTTCAGCGGCCGTTCGCTTCGCGTGCCGTTGTTCTTCGCGGCCCCCTCGTCGCAACTCTCTTGTGGCTCCCGGTCCATGGTCGCGCCTCTCTCGTCGAGCTGTCGCTTCGCCTCCTGTCTCGCCACTTTGGTACGCATCGCACACTCCTACGGTCTGTGCAGAGCCTTTGCAGTCTTACGCTCGTCTTCCACTTGATGCTTTCGAGAGCTCGTCGTTGCATCTGCAAGTAGAGGTCTACGCGTAACGTGGCTCAACTTGGCGCAACCGAGCTAGGCCTATTTGTGGCGCGCACACCCGTACCCGCGTAGGGAGCGAGGGAGCGCCAAGCCAAAGCGGTGCGCGAGCGGGCGCGTGGGAGAGCGCGCGCGCATCTGCGAGAAACTTTGACCTTGGACGGCCGCGCGTTTGACCTTCGCTGCGACTAGGCAAAGCATTGATTCGCATTTAAAAATGCGCGTCAACGGAAGTTCACCGAAAGAAAGCAAGGTAGACGTACATGGTGTATGCATCTATACGTACTCAAATTGGGGCATTAAAGAAGATCCAAGTTGCATATTTGCATAGTTTTGATCTTCTACATTTGTGTTCCATTGTCAGACGTTACTTTTTTCGGGCTATTTCTTTTGTGTCAGCGTTTTTTCATTCGCTTTTTACGCGCATGTCGTCGGCGTTTTCTTTCCCATAGAGTTTGGTTGACACGCCTGTTTTTGTTACAAAGAGGCCAGATGGGTCGACCCCGGACATAGACAAGTCTAGCGTGCAATGCGGTTATCTTTTACTATACTGGCGCTAATTACGCCCGTGCCGCTATTTTCTCCTAATCTACGACTATTTCTCGCTTCTTTTTTCTGGTATGTGCGTTTTGGTACCTTTCGCGACTCGCTACGACGCTCCGAGACGCGAAAGGGCACTGTTTTTTTTTTGTTTTTTTTTTTATCACCAGGAAACCCAGATTTCACGTACGGCAGACCTGTGTAGAGTCTTGACGCGTGCGAAGCCTGTGTGGAGACCTTGTCTTCAAGACATCTGTTTTTGTTAACCCTTCATGACGCTTCCGCTCGCATTTCAAATGTCAAATTTTGCACGAGCCGCGCCCGCATATCGACTATCTTAAGCTATTTTTTTTAGGCAGTCCGGACTTTTGTTAAAGGTTGCCCTTTAGAAATTTCACGCGTGCAAGACAGCGCGTAGACGCTTGGCTAGTTTTCGGAACGGCGTCTGTTTCCCGTCGGCGTCATCTCATGCACCCTAAGTTGCGACGCTTGCGACGTCACTGTCAGCGCTCTCAAAACGCCAGCGTCGTGAGACGCCTGCTAGCTGCCAGGGCGCTGTTCCTTCTACACTCAGCAGGAGTTGTCTTGTGTGCTGCGTCGCGTCAAGATATCGCGCCCGCGTCAACGACGTCCGAGGAAGTCAAGTACAACGCTAAACATTGTTATCGCAGTCAATGCTCCGCTGAGGCACTCAATCGCAGCGCGACTTAAGTGCCTCGCGCAACGAGAGAGGAGCACGCTACCGTATAGATCTCACAACCTCGGCTAGGTGGCCCTACTGCACCGCGCTGTCCTCATGCAGTCATTTTACCGCAGTCGTCACTTCAGTAACGTCATCCGGATGCCGTTGTGCCGTCGTCGTCATACCAACTTCGTCGTTCAGTCGACGTCAATCCTGCGTTATTCCATAGTAATTATGCTGCGTCAGGCAGTCGTGTTTAAGTCGCTATTGTCCTGTCGTCGTCGTCATTGCGTCGTCATACAGTCGCTATTATGCATAATATATGATATCATGCCATGCGTTTTCCTACCACCGTCGTCACACCAGCTGTCATCCAGCTCACGTCATGCTGTCGTCATCGCGCCGTCGCCGTTGTATAGAGGCTCCGAGACAGAGTCGTCGTCAGGCTACTAACGTCATACTAACTTCCTCGTGCATTCGTTGGCAAGCAGCAGTTGAAATGCGCCATATTGCGACGAGCTACAAGTTCACAGACAGTGAATGGTTTGTTAACACACACACATGACTTGTTTAGTAAAAAACGAAGAGGAGGAGGAGGAGACAAAGGGGAGGAACGACAGGGAAGTTAGCCGGTGTAAGTACCGCCTGGCTACCCTGTGCTGGGGAAAGGGGTAAAGGGAATAAAAGGAGAAAGAAGAAGAAGAAAGTGGGAACCAATATTCCGACGTATTCCTTCAGCAGCCGTCACTCTCTGCTGGGCTATCAGTTTCTTTTTCTTTTTTTTTTCGTTCTGCGAACAGGCAGTGATCGTAGTGCGCACGACGTATTCTTCGGTAAAAAACTAACTACTAAGCATAAGCACTGACTAAAAATACTACAAAACGGGTATATCACGGTATATAGAAAGGTACAGAAAGAAATGAGGCACGAAATGAAAAGACGGTTAAGATGGCAAAATGTTCTGCCATTCGATTGCGAAATTCAGCATTGTATTGGCAAGCGTTGTTATCCGGGAGAGTGTCCTGGAGACAGGTAGAACAAGGCAGGAAAAATTGCTTGGGATATATCCTTTCAAAAATATTCCGCCACGCGTGAAAAGAGATTACGTACAGTCGAGCGCGATTTGAAGGTTATCGTGAGAGCGTCGACCGGGAACATGAACAGCGCCATGGCCCAGAATTCTCTGCCGAGGCGAGGGAGGTATCAGGCCAGCTTCCCTCACTCTTTTTTTCCTTCAGCAGCAGTCACTCCCTGCTGGGCTATCAGTTTCTTTTTTGTTTTTTCTGCAAACAGGCAGTGATCGTAGTGCGCACGACGTATTCTTCGGTATTATCTGAAATTGGACGCTACAAAGCTGTACCTAGCCTATGTAACGTCATTGCTGCTGAGCCAGGAAGAATGGGTGACCAAGAACATTAGCTTAAGACCGATGCGTTCGTTATGTGCGGCCTCCTTCCACATTTTTTTACTTTATTTTCGAAGGCTCCAACCAAGGAAAACGACGAAGGACGCGGAAAGTAAAAACACCAATTTAGATAAAATGGTCGATATTTCTATTATCTTTCCTAGCTTTCGGGCCGCCAATTGTACTATGAGGAAATATTGTAGCCAGGCATGTCCTAAACATTTTAAGAATGAATATGTTGTATGTGCGGTCGTCGAGAACTGTCTGATTGTCCCGACGGGTCACGATTTTCTTGTCTTTCTGACTACAGCACGATCCATCTTATCACTTTTGCGAGGAGCGACCAGAGGATAAGAGCGCCCGTTGGTTAAAAACGACAAACGCCAATCGTGGAAATGAACCTTGCGGTTGATATTCTCAGTTTCAACTTTTCCTGCAGTTGCTGGAACACATGTCTGCGGAAGTTCGGAATCAACGACAGCGCAATGATTTTGCTTTTCGTGAATGCCTCCTAATACATTGAAGAGTTCTATAAAGTTCTGAAATTCTTCGTGTGCGCACGTGTGTGCGGAATTGATAAACTATTTAAGGCCCAAGGGATGACTATGCGAGGTCGTTCACTAATTACTGAAGAAGTCTTTCCGTTAGGTAAAAAAAAAGCAGTCAAGGACGCAGTACAATAATTTGAATAACTGCACTAAATATGGATAGATTTTATGCATAAATAAGAAAAATAGTCCTAATGATGATGTTCCCTTCAAAGCTCTGTAGTTACACACGTGCGAAGCAGAGTGAAATCATCACCGATGAAAGGATCCACATGTGCAAGCTGGTCCCTGAGGCCGAGAGCAGACAATGCGGTCGGGATTAGAATGTGTGCTGCCGCCAAGCCGGAGCAGCGGGTTACAAATAAGAGAAACGAGGAACGACAGAGTCACTAAGGCGTTTGAATTTCGATAAATGCTAACCGTTTCGATATCTGTTCAGGCTGCTATGGTCTCTAAATGGTGCTGCGAATTTCAGTGATGGTTGTGTAAAGAATTATTTCATTTTCGACGTCAGTGGCATCTAATAGGGACAGGGCTAATCAACGAACTACCTCTGAAAATGGCCGTGTCATTGATGCTTACCCATTAATGTTCATTAGGCGCAAATTCATTTCAATCCTTCTTTATTGGCTTCCAAAAGAGACTAATCCTTCTTATGCATTATCCCAGGCGAACCCTTTGACCTCAGCGACCGAGGTTAACCCTTTGACCTCGGTCGCAGTACTTCAACGCGGCGCCCATTTTTTTCTTTCATGTCCTTCATCCTTTTCGGGATAGAAGCGAACAGAGATTCTGCCAGTTCTGGGTCCTGTCGGAGGACATTCCACTCCCACTCAACGGCTGCCCACAGAGTGTCTGCGTCAGCGTTCGTCAAGGTGGAGCGAGCCAACCGTGCCTTCATTAAACCCCAAACATTTTCGATTATGTTCAGGTCGGGGCTCTTTGGCCGCCAGAGGAGCTGCGCAATTCCAGACTTGTTCAGATTTTCCTTCACTGAGGACGCAGTGTGAACAGGGCAGCCGTCGTGTTGGAAATGAAAACACCCGTCAGGGAAAGTTCCATTCACGTCGAAAGGAAGGAGAACAGTGTTGACGATTTACTGGCATACCATAGAAGTGAGGCGGTGACAACTAGTTGCCTAACCTGCTTGAGTTAATCGGAGCCCTCGGCTAACAGCGACACCTTGCGGCATCCGGGCGCGCTCGCCATATTACAATATTTGTGCTGGAGAGCCCACGGAATGTAACGGACGGAGCGAAACGTGCCAGCGCGAGCGATCTCGGAGGCCACGCAAACAACTGTCGACCGGATTCAGTTGATCTCCATGCGCCCCGAACGCCTACTGCCGTCACCGCATATCATGACGCATCATGTCGCTTTCCCTGCAGCTCACCGGCGGCGCAACAAGCGCAGGCAGCCACGCGCTCCCTCTATCACGTTTCGATCGCTGAGCACTGTTCGCAAAACCTACCAGCAGTGGAGGGAGAGAGAGAAAAGGGGAGGAAAGACAGGGAAGTTAGCCAGTTTAAGTACCAGCTGGCTACCCTGTGCTGGGGAAAGGGCTAAAGGGAATGAAAGGAGAAAGTAGAGCGGGGCTCCAAGCGAAGTCCCAGCTGCCAAAAGGACGCCATCGGCGTGAGCCAAGGCAGTGGAGCTAACCTGGTCGGCCACGGTACGAGTGATTCGAAATAGCGGTCACGAAATAATGGTCGGGTCGCAACACCATTCGGAGCGGGTCAATGTCCCCGACGCGGTCGAAAGAGGACGGCTCTCGGCTACAAAATGCCTGTAGTGTGAGCTAAGCCTGAAGCTCCATGTATACACCGCAACTGGGCATGTGGCCCACCCTCTTCGATTCCGTCACGAAGAGGACCCAATATGTGGCCGCACGCAGCCGCCCACGAAATCTCGGGCTCATAACGAAGCATCAAGCTAACCTTACGTAATCTTGGAATACATAACTAACACAACGTTAGCGAATCCGAATTAGTAAAACGTAGCTTAATTTTTCTAAAGCGTGCGCCACCCTCGCCCGCTCGGGGATCACCTGGCAGCTTACTTGCTGAGCGCTGACGAAGCTCGTGAAGAAGCTCGCTGTGGCGAAGCTCGATCGTGGTGACGACGGGCTGCACCGCAGGTTCCCCGTCAATCGCCGCGGTCGTAGTTCATGCACAGTTCACGGGCCAGGCGTCATCGACGGGTGGGAACGCGCACAAACACACAAAACAAATGGAAACGAGCAGGCACGACTGGCGACTTTGTACGCTGCGCGGGTTTTTTAAACGGGGAGTCGTCAGCGTACAGTGACGTGTCGTATGCGCTCCGAGAGTTGAAATGCAGGTCGAGGCGTCGCAAATATTCCAGGAGCTCGAACGGAGGGCGCCGAATTGCCGAAACGGTGCAACTTGAGACGAAGAAGATGTTCCCGGAAACGGCGTTCGAGCAGGTCCAGCAGCGAACCATCTCTGGTGGTAGCAGCCAGAACGCGTTGACTTGACTGCTGCCGCACGCGAAGCCTAAGCGTGCCTCACATTTTGCCGGCCCGGAGCTGGAAGTCACGTTCTTCGGAGTCGGTACGACGTGGAGAACACGCGTAGCGTGTAACTCCGTGAAACGCGGCCACTGTTGATGCGTGATCAAACGGTGTAAGTATAGGACCGCTGGTGGTATGCTACGACGCAGAGTTTGACCGACACGGAGCACACAGAAAGGTCGACAGACAGTGCAATACGGCGGCCCCAGCACCCGGATGCTGTCTCGACCACGAAAACCACGATACTGAGCTGTTTGGCGCATGCGTCGAGACGCCCGGGCCCTGCTTCCTGTTTCTTCTTTCTTAATTTTTTTTTCGCGCATTGGGGAATCTCGCTCTACGTCACTGGCTCGCATGCCGCCGCATTGCCGTTGTCATCGCAATCAGCGCAACTGGTGATGTGACAAAAAAAAAACAGAAAAAAAAGCGACTCAAACGGGGGGAAGAACAAGTCGTATAGCGCCCATAGAGTTGCAGAACTCGGAATTTTATGGAAGCTTGTGCTTTGCTCTCGGACAGCACTTGCGCTAGCGCTGTCGCAGTCTTCTTATCGGTATATAACCCGCCGACGGCATCTTCGAGTTTCCGCGGCCGCGCCTTCGGGCTCACGATGGGCGTTGGCCGCGAGCGTGACCTGCAACTCACGAGCGGGCATTTCTAGTCGACTGTAAAACGTCGCCTTCTCAGGCCGCACTAAAAATTAAATTCTGAGGTGTCACGTTCCAAAATAACGATCTGATTATGAGGCGCGCCACAGGGTGGGGGGCTCCCGGTTAATTTTGACCACCTGGGGGTTCTTTACCCACACGTCCTCAAGCGAAAGCTTACAGTATACGTCCTTCGGACGTGTACTACAGGCTTACTAGAATTGGTGCATAATCATAACTTTAACAGCAATATAGACATCTCTTGGACACTTTTTCGCATTTCGCCACCATGCTAATTTAACTCCAGATTAATTTTGACAGCCAAAAGACATTTAATGTGCCCCAATGCATGGTACACGGGCTTTCTTGCATTTCGTTCCCATCGAAATGCGGCCGCCGCGGCCGGGATTCGATCTCGCGACCTCGTGCTTAGCAGCGCAGCACCACAGCCGCCAAGCCACATCGGCGGATTCATAACTAGTGGCGCAAGCTATTAGACAACCTGGACGACTGGATCGGAGTATAGAAGGCGTGACAACGACAGCATTGACGAGAGTCAACCACGAAGCTGTAATGATGACGGTTCTCGAACCACGACGGCATCGCGTCGTGAGGACTGCATAACCAGTGTATGACGACAATTGCGTGAGGACAACAGCATGACGAGAGTCGCGGACGACAAAGCTGGATTCACAACGATACAACAACCACGACGACATCATGACCACGAGCCCATAAGAAGCGGACCCAAGCTGGTAGACAAGTTGGGTAACTCGGTCGGAGTTGAAGCCGTGACGGGGACGCCATGACGAGAGTACGGTCACGGAGCTGGGATGACGGCGATGGAACTAGCACGACGGTATCACAACCAGGAGCGCATATCTAGTGGCCCAAGCAACTATACAAGCTGGGTGGGTCAGCGTAAGAGGCTGTTTGGATATATAATAGCGTCCCCTTTATAAGAGCGCTCTCCGGCCTCCTGATTTCTTTTCTGATATCTCTTTTCCCAATGTGTCATGTTTCATTTACTCTTTCTTGGTTTTGCTGATTCAAGAAAACATCCTTGTGTTGAACACGAAGTCGTCGGTTCGATGCCTACGGCCACGACAGGGAGCGTACACTTATTTATTTATTTGCTATTTATTTATTTACTCATTTATTTATTAAATTCTGAGGGGTTACATGCCAAAACCACGATGCGATTATGAAGCAGGCCGTAGCGGGGGGGGGGGGGGGGGGGTCTCCGGATTAAATTTGACCACTGGCGGTTCTCTAACGTGCACCCGAAACATGAGCGTTGTTGCATTTCACCACCATAAAAATGCAGCTGACGCACCCGGGTTTTGAACCCGCGCCTTCGGGCTTAGCAGACCACGCTACCGCGGCTAATTAGCGTAAGCTACTCGAATAAAACAACCTTTCCTTGCAGAAGTAAAACCGGGGCCGACAGTAAACATGCAGGTAATGAAGTAGCTGCGTGTCTACCAACAAAACATATATAAGTATGGCAGAATTGTCGCAGAATACTGCACTTTGCATCCCCCCTTCACTTAAGAGAATGTGCATCAGAAGGATGCTTTATCAGTGCAAAGTAACTTAGTGTTTCTCTTCAGTGTTCCTCTAAGCAAACGTCTGAGCGGCGCATTTTAAAGCGTATAGCTTCTTTGGCTCTTTCGCCCGTTTTCGCGGTTGGTCGCTGGTCGTACCCAGCAAGGAAAAGGTTCGTTCGTTCGTTCGTTCGTTCGTTCGTTCGTTCGTTCGTTCGTTCGTTCGTTCGTTCGTTCGTTCGTTCGTTCGTTCGTTCGTTCGTTCGTTCGTTCGTTCGTTCGTTCGTTCGTTCGTTCGTTCGTTCGTTCGTTCGTTCGTTCGTTCGTTCGTTCGTTCGTTCGTTCGTTCGTTCGTTCGTTCGTTCGTTCGTTCGTTCGTTCGTTCGTTCGTTCGTTCGTTCGTTCGTTCGTTCGTTCGTTCGTTCGTTCGTTCGTTCGTTCGTTCGTTCGTTCGTTCGTTCGTTCGTTCGTTCGTTCGTTCGTTCGTTCGTTCGTTCGTTCGTTCGTTCGTTCGTTCGTTCGTTCGTTCGTTCGTTCGTTCGTTCGTTCGTTCGTTCGTTCGTTCGTTCGTTCGTTCGTTCGTTCGTTCGTTCGTTCGTTCGTTCGTTCGTTCGTTCGTTCGTTCGTTCGTTCGTTCGTTCGTTCGTTCGTTCGTTCGTTCGTTCGTTCGTTCGTTCGTTCGTTCGTTCGTTCGTTCGTTCGTTCGTTCGTTCGTTCGTTCGTTCGTTCGTTCGTTCGTTCGTTCGTTCGTTCGTTCGTTCGTTCGTTCGTTCGTTCGTTCGTTCGTTCGTTCGTTCGTTCGTTCGTTCGTTCGTTCGTTCGTTCGTTCGTTCGTTCGTTCGTTCGTTCGTTCGTTCGTTCGTTCGTTCGTTCGTTCGTTCGTTCGTTCGTTCGTTCGTTCGTTCGTTCGTTCGTTCGTTCGTTCGTTCGTTCGTTCGTTCGTTCGTTCGTTCGTTCGTTCGTTCGTTCGTTCGTTCGTTCGTTCGTTCGTTCGTTCGTTCGTTCGTTCGTTCGTTCGTTCGTTCGTTCGTTCGTTCGTTCGTTCGTTCGTTCGTTCGTTCGTTCGTTCGTTCGTTCGTTCGTTCGTTCGTTCGTTCGTTCGTTCGTTCGTTCGTTCGTTCGTTCGTTCGTTCGTTCGTTCGTTCGTTCGTTCGTTCGTTCGTTCGTTCGTTCGTTCGTTCGTTCGTTCGTTCGTTCGTTCGTTCGTTCGTTCGTTCGTTCGTTCGTTCGTTCGTTCGTTCGTTCGTTCGTTCGTTCGTTCGTTCGTTCGTTCGTTCGTTCGTTCGTTCGTTCGTTCGTTCGTTCGTTCGTTCGTTCGTTCGTTCGTTCGTTCGTTCGTTCGTTCGTTCGTTCGTTCGTTCGTTCGTTCGTTCGTTCGTTCGTTCGTTCGTTCGTTCGTTCGTTCGTTCGTTCGTTCGTTCGTTCGTTCGTTCGTTCGTTCGTTCGTTCGTTCGTTCGTTCGTTCGTTCGTTCGTTCGTTCGTTCGTTCGTTCGTTCGTTCGTTCGTTCGTTCGTTCGTTCGTTCGTTCGTTCGTTCGTTCGTTCGTTCGTTCGTTCGTTCGTTCGTTCGTTCGTTCGTTCGTTCGTTCGTTCGTTCGTTCGTTCGTTCGTTCGTTCGTTCGTTCGTTCGTTCGTTCGTTCGTTCGTTCGTTCGTTCGTTCGTTCGTTCGTTCGTTCGTTCGTTCGTTCGTTCGTTCGTTCGTTCGTTCGTTCGTTCGTTCGTTCGTTCGTTCGTTCGTTCGTTCGTTCGTTCGTTCGTTCGTTCGTTCGTTCGTTCGTTCGTTCGTTCGTTCGTTCGTTCGTTCGTTCGTTCGTTCGTTCGTTCGTTCGTTCGTTCGTTCGTTCGTTCGTTCGTTCGTTCGTTCTTTCGTTCGTTCGTTCGTTCGTTCGTTCGTTCGTTCGTTCGTTCGTTCGTTCGTTCGTTCGTTCGTTCGTTCGTTCGTTCGTTCGTTCGTTCGTTCGTTCGTTCGTTCGTTCGTTCGTTCGTTCGTTCGTTCGTTCGTTCGTTCGTTCGTTCGTTCGTTCGTTCGTTCGTTCGTTCGTTCGTTCGTTCGTTCGTTCGTTCGTTCGTTCGTTCGTTCGTTCGTTCGTTCGTTCGTTCGTTCGTTCGTTCGTTCGTTCGTTCGTTCGTTCGTTCGTTCGTTCGTTCGTTCGTTCGTTCGTTCGTTCGTTCGTTCGTTCAATGGCTCAATTCGCTTACATTGACAATCATCGTCGATGGCTTCTGCGCATTTTTTTTTTATTTCATATCCCTTCCTCGCTTCTTCATCATCAGCCGCCTATAGCTACTCCCTCCTCTTTCCATTCCTTGTGAGGAGCATCAGGTTTGATCAGGCTATGCCGTGTTGACCTCTCCGCTTTTCCTGTTGATATGTAGTTTCCGGTTTTCGTGAACCTCGCAGAGGTACCGCATCGAGCTCGACCCAGCGTCCGGCCTCGTGTCCCGCGTTCTCGTGCTTCCATTGTCGAAGAGGGGAACGTCGAGTCGCTCCTCCGCGCCAGTGCGGCTTGGTCAGACGTTCGCCTCGTACGACAAGGACCAGGCAGACTCCAGCGTTCCCTCTCCTGGCCACTACGTGTTCAGCGCGCCCAAAGAAGCGCAAACATTGGGAGACCACGTGGCCTACCGCGTCGTCAAGGTTAGCCACACCAAAGTTGGCCGCCGCGCGGAGGCCATCTTTGTTTCATTCTACGCTCCGCACACTATCCTTCGGCGTACACCCGTGAGCAAAAGTATACAGACCACAGGGTCGCCGAAAAAGTCACAGAATTTCTTCTTAATTACCGCGCATAAACGGAAACTGACGAAGGCACTAAAAAATTCGTAATGCCAAGTTTTGAATGCAATCTTTACTTTCAAGTTGCCTTCACACACAAAAGAGATAATTAGTTTTATCGCGTCATCCCTGGCCATTATACTTTTGCTCACGGGTGGACCTAAGCCTCGATTAACACTCTGCGTCAGCATGAAAGAGAACGATAGATATGCTTTCCACGCCCGTAGTTTTCTTCTTTATATTGCGCCAAATTTCTTCAAAGCGAGAACTATGTTGCAGGCCCCAAGAAGTGAGGTAAGAACCTATGTGGGTGTTTTCTTTTCTTTGTTTTTTTAGTGACTATTCAAAATAATATAAAAATCGCCTGTGGCAGATAGCGTAATTCTAGTCACTGAGATGGCAAACGTTACTTCCCCGTGAAATCGAAATGCATAATCGACTAATTAACAAATGCTCACTAAATAACTTCTTAATTATTTACTTTATGGCACGTGTTACAATCAACTAATTGCAGCCGGTGATTTCGCAAGGCTTGTCTACTTGTAAAGAATTTTCAAGATGACACCAGCTTCGAGAGTTTCATTCTCATTGTGCGCGACAAAATGCATGTGCGCTCCAGTTAGTCCCAGTGCATAAAATGGCTGTTTGTTAAAAAAAAATAAGTCAAACAATATTTTCTTTATACCGCAAGTTTCGCGGTGAATATCCATTAGTGAATTTTGTTAATTAGTCGTTCACGCATTTCGCTTTGTCATGCGGGTAAAGTCCGCCGCGTAGAGTAATCTACTTCAAGGGCTGAAATTACGCTATCTACCACGGGCATTTTCAAAAATTCTGCACGATCTAAAAAAGAGGAAAACACCCCGTGGGTATGCTTGCAAGAAACACTACTTGGACAAAGATCAAGCGCGCTCTTTAAAATCGGTGCTCACTGCACAGCTCGCAAGTATACGTACATCAGTCGTTAAATTTTCACTCGCCCGCGCAGCTGACCACAACAAAATGAAATAATCGTGAAATAATCTTATTTAACTCATTGAATCTTATTACTGGGGAGTAATTTTTTTGTATTTCCTGTTCACCCAGGCCGCTGCAAACCTTTTGTGGCCTGAACAGCTTTGTTTACAGCCTAATTATCTCACTTTTTTTTCACTGTACTTTGTTTTGTATTGCTTTTTGCTGACCCTTTAATTTCACAAAGTAATCAATGAAATCATTAAAATAACTAAACGCTATCATTAGACGCTTTGATCCATGCACCGTCTTGTTTCGCCTAGCGCCTTCAAAGTCGATCTGTCTATCGAGCTGAACTCTGTGATGTATGCTGAGAGAGAGAGGGAGAGGGAAAATACATATTGATAGGGGTCAACCATAACACGCAATCCAGCCTGCTACTTTACAAGTTGGTGGGCGGGGGAGGAGCAGCTACAGAAAGATAGAGAACAAAGACACTTTGCTCGTATTACGCTTATACAAGGGAGAAGCCGTCAACACAAATACTGGCATATGGCGAGGTTCAAACGTTGTCATGCAAATATGCGACAGCCCAATGAACAAGTGAACATAAAATGGGAATGCGTTTCTTCTCTCCTCAGAATGCAAGCGCAACGTCATCGACGTCACTATCGACGCCACTGTGTGTCTTTTTTTTTTTTTGTTCCTCCCACAGGGTCCATTGGTTCAAGAAATTCACCAAATCTTCAACGACTACATTTCCCAAGCGGTCACTCTGCACAGGGATTCCAACTTCATCGAGTTCACCTGGACAGTTGGGCCTCCACCCTCTGCGTAAGCGATGCGCTCTGAAAAAAAAAAAAAATCGGATTTTCGTTTCTTTCTGGAATGCGATTCCATCCTCTTCTATTTAAGCGATTATCTCGACTAAGCCAGGCCTTGCTAAAATCTGTTATATTGAATGAAGCTAACGCGGGAATTTAAAGGCGCGGTTGATACACGTCTTTCGATTTTGCGTTCTTAATCCTATGCCATGCTGCATCTAACTATGCTCGACCGAAACATCAGCAGACCCTAGAGCGCTACCTGCTGATCGCACGTTAACATTTCTGGCAGGATAGTTTCTCGGTCAATACAATTTGCATATTCAGTTGTCTGATAGACGTTGAAAATACAGTAAGTGAGACGCGGCTGGTATGTCCGACAAGCGTCCGAAAGTTAAAGACAGCAACGCGACCTTTGATTCTTAGTTACAACGAAATGAGCAATTACACGAAGCAGACAGCTGTAAAGAATAGACTGAATACAAATAAGTGCACGCAATCTAATCTATGGCAACATACAGAAATAGCTCTTCAAGACGGAATACAAGACTGTGAATAAAGAATAAAAACTAGTCGCAACACAGAGCATATTGAAATTAAAGGCTAAGACAAAAACGTTATTAGAAAAGAGAAATAACGTTTGAGCTAATACTCAAATGAATGTCAAGATGAGGTTGTTGGCTGTTCACCGCATAACTTGTGGAACAGCTCACATAGAAGTCGTACGTCGTACGACTGAATTTTAATGCGCAAAATGCTACGCGTTAAAGGTAAACCTTTTTTGCAACACTGGTTGCCGGAGCTATACGGCAGCAACTGGCCGAAAACACCACAAATTTAGGCTGGTAAAGTGAACGTCCGGACCCCAGCCCGCAACCGCCACTTTGGTCCGTCCATCAACCTCGGCACATGGTTGTTTGAAACTGTGCAGCAGTCAAAAAACTTCTGATAGACGTCTTCGATCGCCACTACGACAGGTCACGCCTGTGTTGCGTTCAAATACTTAAGAGGACGCGGACAGCGTGGAATGGCATTCGACCATCGTGAGTAACATTGTGTAACGATCATATATGAATTGTGGTGCAATAATCTACATTATTTTGCGGGGACTTTCACGGTAACAAAATCTCGACACAATGTTTTCTCTTTTCTTTTTTTCGTTTTTTCCTGTTGTTGTTGTTGTTTTTACATGACCATGCCAAGACATCGAGCTTGTCAGCCACTCATTCACTACTCTTCTACGCTTACAGCATACCAAAACGCCCAGCTTAATACGCATAATAAAGATTAGAAAAAAATAATTATATAGAAGAGGTGTTATTCATACAATTATCATATTAGTTATTACTGTTGAACTGAGAACTCGTTACTTACATTACCCGTAAATCATTGGTAGTTTGTTAATAATATACAATTACGCCATTAGTTGCGAAGTGCCGCTAAGTCTCCAGAAGTGCCTTCCACCTTGTTCTTCCGTCCCACGAAACGAGCATCGAGTCATGCGCCCTGTCTTTCTCGACTCCAACGGTTGGAGTGCTGGCACGCACGAGTCCGGGTCTTTGAGAGCCCGAAATGCTTTATTAGGCTACAAAGTCAACCACACCTGCAGCAACGCCACCGCCATTACACCATCGACAACCTCCCAAGCATTCCGTGAACAAATAGAAAAGTTACAGCCTGTCCGCAAACTTGTTACAGTTTAGACAATACTAGAACACCGAATACAAGAAAAAAATCATGCGCAGAGGCGCTGCTATAGCGCCTTCTTGTGAACGTCACGTCAACTAGGGCGCACCGAGCTATAATATTCTATTCACTTACCTATATATCTACTGGTGCAAAACCATCGGTAGCAACAACCATTAGCGCTCAGCGAATTTATATTTGTTTTATTTTCTGTTCCGCGAAAACAGTGACGCAGTAACACATTAAGCGTTTTTAATGCGTTCCCCTTTCTAGTGCGTCGTAAGATGGTGCGAACAGCGCTGTTGCTGCCATAAACACCTTCAGGGTTCCGGTATTCGATAAAGGGCAACACGTTTGCTATATATATATATATATATATATATATAGAGAGAGAGAGAGAGAGAGAGAGAGAGAGAGATGGGGGGGGGGAGGGAGGGAGAGGCGGCGTTTCGGAAGTCTTGTACCTGTCGCCGGCACCCTCTGGTTTGCTCAGTCGAGTTTTAGCAAACGTATTGTGTGTATATATATATATATATATATATATATATATATATATATAGAGAGAGAGAGAGAGAGAGAGAGAGAGAGAGAATTAAACAAAGAAAAAACAAAAAAATGTTTGACAAAGCCAGATTGACAGCACACACAAGATTGAAGCTTACAAAACACATGAGTTTCACTGTGCGAAAGAAACACCACAGAGGATCGACGAGAAAACGAAAGACAGATCACGGAACCTCCTCGACATTTTCGTACCAGCTCTCTGCGGCACTGCGAAATTTTACAGCGTATTGCAAGCGGCTAGTTATTTGTTTACCAATAGAAAGAAGTTATACTTTGCGTTCTAAAGAGACTAAACAATTAAGTTAGCAACATTTGGTACCATTTTTCCTGCGCAGAAACGAACCTAAATGCGCAAGTTTGATTTCATATAGGTAACGTCGCATTGTCTTCATTGCCTTCAGATGAGGTTTCGGAATTAAATTGAGGAAAGAGAACTTGGGACTTCCTTTTCTCCGCTAACAATCAGTGCTTTTCCGCCACTGAAATGCAAATAAAGTTTTCTATTAATGATATACAAATCTATGAAGTGATTCGGTGTTTCTGCTAAATATTTTTCTATAGACTACTCCCTTCGCCAGTGTCTTTATTGCGGTTGAACGTTAAGACATAGCAACAAAATCGAAGGAGATACGCGAAATTCTAATAGCAGGCTTTTCCACACTATCAGGCTGCCCGCCACAAAGTGACCAACCTCACTCTCACGGCACCTTTAGGCGTTCAGGATGGGTTAAACCAATTCTCAGTTGTGGAGAGGAGGAGGGCAGCGACGGCTGCACGCTCAATTATCTCGACAAAGGTACGAGCATGACCCAGGCTGCACGGCAACGGATTGCGCCGTAATTGGCTCCGTCTTCTATATACATGAGCGTGCTCCTAGCGCCCTCTAAGTCTCTTTCCCCAAGATCTTTTCAATGCAAATCGTAGTTTTTCACGGAATGCTCCGCCAACCGAAACTTGGTTTAGTGTCGCCACTTAGTGAGGTGCCAAGGAACGAACATCACTACGACATGTGTTCCGTTCCCTCCGCGCAGGTATGCCCCGTACGTAGGACAAGACGTGATCGTGCGGTATGAGAGCGACATGGACACCGAGGGGTTCTACACCGACGGCAACGGCTGGAGGAACATGCGCAGGGTGTGAGTCCCTCACTGGCACCTTGCTTGCGCGGGCACAGGAATGGCTATCTTGAAGTCGGACATGTCCCTTTGCCCCTTCGTGCGCAGTGCAATGTTAGAGGAGACGACGTTGATCGGCATGTCAGAGAATGCGCAGCTAGTCGCTGTGAAAACGTATTAATGCGTTTGCATTAGGAGTGTCAAAGTGTAACAAAGTGATATGTGTGTGAAGTGTGCGAAGCCGGTCACGTGGTAGTGGTACAAAGGGCATAGGATGACTTAGAAGAGCGTATGTAATGCTAACACTTTCTTTCGCATGTTCCGCTAAATTTCCACTGCATTCTTTATCACGGCGTTGTAGCGATGAGATAGCCGCACCCACAGTGCGTCTGAAATGACCCTGCTCCACTTTCTCTTCCGCCCCCCCCCCCCTGTAAGAAGGAGGATGGCAGGGCAAATGCTGACGCGCCTATCTGCACGAAGTCTTCACTGCAAGCCCATGTACCAGATATTGACACGAGACTCGTGGCATGTTGCATATATTATTGAATGCATTATGGCAAGAAACATAAATTGCGCTCTATCCTGCAGCTGCTGGTACACAAGAAAGGGTACACAATCGTCACTGTGTTGTGAAGATTGATGATGAGGGGAAATACAGCCGTACACGAGTACGGACGTTACTCCGCGGAGTAACTAACCGTCAAACACGGTAACACGGATATCCTGGAACAGTAATTTTCCTTCTTTCTTCTTCTTTTTCTGCCCCCTAATGTGACATAACGTAAAACAACTTTCCTTAGCAGAGAATCCCACTAACATCGCGCGCTATGTTTGCACTTTACTCCTTGGTTCAACCTCCGGAAACAAAAAGTTGCATTCCGACATGTACAGCCCTGCGCAAAGGTATACCAACCACATATAGCTGTTCCGAACAATTATAATTTCTCTGAAACTTCCAGACACGCACACCCTGAAGATGAATGCGTTGCAATGTTCTCCTTGTAATGTTCAGGATATGGTTTTTAATTTTGAGATGCACGCCTGCGTAGGTAAGTTATTTCGCATTCTTGTAAACGCTGTGATCTGTACGCTTTGGCGCACGGCTGCACATGCCGCGACAAAACGGAATAACAATAGGTTCGCTATTTCTTTCCGGCGTTCGACGATTATTCTTTGTCGCTTGAGCCCTTGGTGGTGTTGTGGGCAGTAACTCACATTCCGAATGAATTGCGAGTAGCTTCGAAATCTGACCATGCATGTACTCGCTCGAGTAAATTTCTTTGAAAAGCCCCGTCGAAGCTTGCTTTTCCGCACGAACTTAGTTTGTGAGGAGAAGCACGCTTCTGCAATTCCCTTCGTTTTGCAAAGGATGCCGTGTATATACAAGGAGAGAATTTTAAATAAGTGTACCTGCACTTCAAAATGTTGCAACGGTGTATTCAAGCGAGTGCTAAATGCTTGCGCCGGCGTACAAAAACGGACAGGAGTCCGAGAAACGGGGGCAGGAGCGCTGCGTACCAGAGCTACCATAAGTGGAGCACCAGACGCAACTAAGGCATTGTGCAGTGGCGTAGCAAAAGGGGGGGGGGGGAGGGGGAGGAGGGGGCCAGGTGCCCTGGGCCAGCAGGAGGGGGGGATGTTATATACGTCTGAAGACACCCGAAAATTGTCGATATCCTCGCCTTCCTCGACTACACCCGGGGGGAGTGACAGAAGATCTATCGGCCCCGGGTGCCAGACGACCTAGTTACGCCACTGGCATTGTGGAAGCACTTCTGAAGCACGTGGGAAGTATGAAGTTGCTGAAGTGCATAGATAGTGATGCGTATGTTGCCAGTGATTAGCAAAAGAGGCTAGTCCAGTATTCAGAAGAAAAAAGGTTTATGTATTGAATTGTTCTTAAGATGATATGCGAGTTAATCGCGATGGTGGACACAGGTACATTAGCAAGGGCAACATGGCATGCAGCGCTTACGCTGGCCATGGTAGTTCAGTTCCTATTACGTTGCGCTGCCGAGCCCGAGGTCGTGGGTTCGATCGTGTGTGTGTTCGCGTGTATGTGCGTGTACAATCAAATGGGGAAAAATTTCCCACCATTTGTTATACAAACAAAAACAAACAAACAAACCACTGCGGTACTCGCCTCACAGCGCAGCCGTGTTTGCAACCGCAGAACACCCGCATTGGCCTGACGATGGCGGCGTTACCGAAAATTACGCTACATATGGGGCGAGGAGCCACACCCGAAAAACGGAGCTGCAAACACTTACTCTCTTCCTGCTGCGTGCAAACGTAGTCACGTGATTATACTGTTTCTCCAGCAGGGTTGCCACGCAAGAGGACAAGCTTCCCATACCGTCAAACTACTATCCTGTAGTCTCGTGGATCTACGTTCAGGCGAGTTCTAATTTCGCTCCTTTACTCGTGTCTGTGCATTCCTAGTCATGCAGGGTGATCATTCTTGTTTTA
Source organism: Dermacentor variabilis (assembly GCF_050947875.1). Lineage (NCBI taxonomy): Eukaryota > Metazoa > Arthropoda > Arachnida > Ixodida > Ixodidae > Dermacentor > Dermacentor variabilis. The sequence goes on from NC_134576.1 coordinate 101,466,624, forward strand.
CAAAATTTGTAAAAATAGCCTGTTGCAGATAAAGTAATTCTAGTCATTTAGCTGGATTATTTTGAGATGCAGACATTGCACGAGAAACTTACACGAGAAATCGAAAAATACATTCAGCTAATTAAGAACAATCCACTAATTATCTTTTGAATTGGTTAATTTTATGGCACGTATCGCAAATTATGAATTGTAGCCGGCGTGTTTGGAAGGCTTGTAATGAATTTCTAGAACGACGCCAGTTTGGAGATCAAACATGCCCAAAAAATTCACCGTTGTTCCACTACCGTTTTTATGCGTTGCATATTGCAATCACTCAGTTCAGCCCTTGGGCGCGGCCGGGCAGCCACCATTGACCTTTAGCGCAACCACGTGACATGACGTCACGACATCCAGAGGAAAAGCTGGGCCCCAACTCGCGCGGTCGCGCGCGGCCGCAGCCACCACCTGACTCCCGCTCCTCCCGCTAGGGGCTCTGCGCCGGCGCGTGACGCGAAAATCGAGTGCCGCCCCCCCCCCCCAAGCAATACCTCGCCCTCAAAAAAAAAAAAAAAAGACCGCGCAATATGCAACGCATTCTTGGCTTAACCAAGCTAAGCCTGGCCATTTTTAACAAAAAACTCTCTTGTACAATGAACCACAAAAGTAACTAGAACGCCCATGTATTTCGTTCCACGATTTGGCAAATTATATCTCGACACGGGTGTCATTCTGGAAATTAATTTCAAGTGCATGCGTCTTGCAAGGTCACCGGCTGCAACTGATAAATTGCAATATGTCCCGTAAAGTAATTAACTGACAAGTTAACTATTGGTTTTTTTTCTTAATTATATGAATATGTGGTTCAATTCCTCGTGCTGGTAATGTGCGCCTCTTCAAATAATCAAGCTCAAGGACAAGAATTATGCTACCTGCCACAGGCGATTTTTAAAAATTCCATAAACCTTAATATTGATCACCCTCTATAACGCGTGGGCACGTGCGTGCGTGTGTGTGTGTGTGTGCGTACATTCAAATATGGAAAAGTTAACATTTGTTATGTAAAAATTAATTAAATAAAAAACACGCAAGCAAACGACTGCGGTACCCGGCTCACAGCGTGCTTGCAACCGCAGGACACCCGCCGTGACCTGACCATGGCGGTGCTTCCAGACCGGCCGCAAGGGGGCAGCAGCCTGAAGAAAGGACACGTCGAGCTTATGGTTGGTCACGATGCCTAAATGTGAAACGTACCTGATCGCACGGTTAAATACTCCCGCCCAACAAACTGGAGCAGCCAGCTGCAAGGCGGAGCATTCAACCGTACTATCATGCGCCGCCGAGGTAAATGATCAGGTGTCGCATGGTTTTGGCAGTGAGGGCCTACCGAAACTGACGAGACACAAATACGAATGACCCGCGCGTCGCATTTCTCGCATTGCGCTTGCCTAGTTGTGAGTGCACTAAATTGCCTAACTCGAAAAGCTCGGGCCGGGGTCGCGAAAACACGTCTCGCGTCTTCGAAAATTATCGCTGTAGTTAAATAGCCCCTCACAATGCCCTAAAGCAAATTTTGGTTATACGCCGGAACTTGTTACGTAATCCTCTAGGGAGCGTTCTGGTGCAAAAATTTTTTTCAAATCGGCTCATTAAATAGCCGAGATAGAAATATTTCAGTGTCGCGAATCCATGATTTCAGCAGGCGGGCTGCACTGCCAAGCAAGACGCTCTCTCCACTCGCAGCGTCTAGCCTCCGCTAGCGAAATTCCTACCGCGCGTTCTCAAATGCAAGACCTCGATGATTGCGTGACGCGTACGTCACAGGCCCCGCCTTCTTTTTTTTTTCTTTTTTTCAGCGCTACGCTTTTTCCCCGACGGCATGACGCGCGAGCTGTTGTCTCGATGGCGCAGCGCACGATTTTTCGCGCTGTGCACAAGGAAACATGACCAGTCGTGTTTTGCGTCCGACCTCTGCTACGTTTAGCGGTAGAACGTTTACGGTGCCGTAATTCAGTGCTCTTTCAACCGTACACGAATAGAGGAAGAGATATTCAGCAACGAAAATATGTAAACTTAGGGCTTCCTTAAAAGTGTAAAAAAAAATATTAAAGATATTAGCTGTGGATATGCTCTGTGCGTGCTATTTCGTCAGTATTTGCGCGTGCTTTAAGGCCTTTGGTAAGTGAGGAGGAACTTATCACAGTTTTTTTTTTTTTTTTTTTTTTTTTTTTAACGCGGGAGCATTAAGGGCCCCGTGTCACAGAAAATCCGGCGTCGGCGTTCCGCGTCGACCGTCTTGTGAGCGAAAAGTTATTCCTGACCATGCATTCCCTCTGTGTAGCGCAAGGACTTTACTGAAGTAACCGAATTTCTCAAAGTAAAATTCGTCAGAAAAATTATAAAGTACGACTTACGCACAACCTATAGACATGATAGTGTCGGACTGAAATTTGAATACAGGAGAAAACACCATTCTGTTGCGCGGAAACTCAAACACAAACCCCTTTTCCAGCGTTTCTGCCATTAATAGAGCGGCACGCTCGGTTCCTTGCGACACCATCCAGATGGCGCTCGCCTCCGCGCATCCGCAGCCTGCGCAAGAGGGCCCGTTTCTACCGGAAGGTTCGCCTTCGCGCATAGCGTTCGCTGCCAGCGTTTTCGATTACTTAAGCTGCATTTGCCGGGAAGCGTGAGAAGCAGTCAGGGATATTTGAAGGATATCGCGTTTCACTTATAAAGGCGAATCTTAAGCGTCCCGTTGAAACTAAAAGGCTTTGCTTATAAATGAACTATAGTTTGCGACTTATTAAGGCGAAAACCTTAGATCTCTATGTATCAGTGTCGCGTTGTGAGGTACAGAAAATATAACGTGACCCCGCGAAGGCCAGAAGCGAACCAAAGCATGTCCAGCCGTGTATGAGAGATGATTAATGATTAGCAAAGTTAAGTAAGGTGGATTAAGGTCGATTAAGGTGACTTAACGTATATTAGAGAGGATTAAGGTCGATTAAGGTGGCTGAAGGAGGATAAAGATGAACCGAGGTTGATTAAGGTGTATTAAGGAGGATTAAGCTGAATTACAGTAGGCTTTACAATGCTTTCGCCTTCACGTCTCTTAGGCGATAGCTAAGGACGACTGGGATTTTTTTTTTGCGTTACCTAGCGACAAGCCAATGACACGCCAAACGCCAGATCCATTAATCTGGAGTATACCCCCGCAACGGCGTGCCTCATAACCATATCTTGTAGTTGGCCCCTAAAGAAAGTCCAGAATTTTTTTTTCATATTTCATTTTAACAAGTCATTCAATTACGCTTTTTTGGCAGACACCTGTGTATTCCCCACCTGCAGGTGCATCGGTGGCACGCGACCAGCGATGACCTGGGAAACCCCGAGAGCCCGTGGGAGCCGACCATGACGCAGCAGAAATTCGTGGCGAGTGGAACTCACCGCGTGTTCCTGGGAACGGCCGCCGAGACCCAGCGGCTGCTTCGGCCGCAAGCGCTGCAGCTCGTCTACAGACCGCTGGTCGCGTTTGCGCCCGCGCGATGGAAGCCTTACAAAGAGGAGGTACGGCCCGTGCTCAGTTCTCACGCTCGTTGAGCAAATACCGCGGCTCATATCCACTATGCGTATGAGCCAAGGGTTCGTTTGTTCATTTCATTTGTTCTTCACGATTACATATCGTGACAGGGGAAACGGAGCAAAGCCGCTACTTGACGGCTTGAGAAAATCCTTGGACCCACTGTTTCTCTCTCTCTCTTTTGGCAGCCGCAGCAACAAGGCAACAATATCGTCAATAAATGAAAAGAACAAAATATTTTAGCTCATATACCCAACAGAAGTCATGCAAAACGTCATTAACCGTGGTAGAACACGGAATGTCACTATAGGAGATGTCAATCTGCGCACTCGAGTGATCCCCGTAATATACACAGCTCTACCTTTAACATATCGGTGCAGTTATAAAACAAGTCGGCTGATATATCAAATTTGTCCGTATTAATGCTCTATAAAGAGATGTAGTTTACAGTACTGCTATGTGTGTGTTGTAGTGCAGTGATACAGGTTCGTGAACTTCGTGCTTCATACTTTTCTCGAGTCATTAGCTCTCAGCAACTTCTGTAAATAAATGTACGAGGATCTGAATGAAAGCATTCTCTCCCAAATGCCACAAATTTTGTTTGAATCGGTCAAGCTAGCGGCCGTCTCTTATGAGAGCATGTCGGCGAATTCGTATGTATTTCAATAGGGAAATTGGAGTTGGCCCAAAGCTAAAGCCTCCTCCTAAACCGCATAACTTAATTTTTTTTAAATCTGAATACTTATTTGCTGCGACATATTTACGGCCGGCTGTGCGGACATGCTTTTCGGGCAAGTAACCCCTGTCAGAGTAACCAGAGAGCTTAAATTATTTCATTTTCATTTCATTTCACTTAGGCACATTTACAAGCATAAGAAGAGCTGCTTATTGGTAGCTTGAGTGGTCCCTGGCCCCCTTTACATATTGGCAGACCGGTGGCAAAGAACGCTTTCAGAAATGAAAGACAAAAAACAGTGGGTTACATCAATTAAAGCAAGTAATTACATTTTTTCCACTGTGAATACACGTGGTTTCACTGTACCATGGTGATTTAAATCAGTTTTCGCCAGACAGATGAGCTCCAATGGTGTCAAGGCATGGATGTCGATGCCGGCTTCTAGATAAGAATTTAGTAGCCGTGGCAAGGTGTTTGCAACCATTTCATGGCCGTAATTTGTTCTCGAAAAAGGTATGGGTCATTTTTCAAGGCTGCGCGTCATATGTGGGTATATTCTCCTTTAAGTTTGCTATATTTGTTATTAGGTTGCGTCTATATTTTACCTGAAAGTAGTAGGTGCTTAGGAGAGTTTGTTTGTAGAGATGACGACTTTTTGTTATATAGTGCTTGGTGAAAAGACCTCCAGTGTGTGAGTTGTAGGCACATTTGCAATAGTGCATATTATTTTTTATTATTATTTTTTGCATCAGTAGTATTTTAGAGAGATTCGAAGCGGATGTAGTGCCCCATACAAATGGGCAATAATTTACATGCGAGGCAAACAGTGCATTATAAATGATCAATTTAGCTGACGTTGGTAAAAGGTACCGGTTTCGATGTAGTATATACCTGTTATGCGGCTCATTTTCTGGAGTATAAAATCCACTGAGCGTCCCATTGCAATGTGTCGGTAAAGTATACGCCAAGAACTTTTACGCGTCAACAACCTCGATATTCTCAGAGTTGTAAAATATATTGTGGGTCAATGGAGTACACGTACCTGTTGTTTTAAAGTTGACTGCTCATGTTTTATTGGAGTTTACTTTTAAAGTTGTCCTGACTCCATTTTGAGAGATGGGTTAAGATATTGTTCGCTGCACAAATGAGACCTCTATAAGAGTTGTTTGATAAAAAAACACTTGTATTATCTGCGTAGTTTATGAATTTTGCTTCTTGGTGGATAAGAACTATGTCGTTTACAAAGACGTTAAACAGAAATGGACTAAGGATACTTCCCTGAGGGACACCTGTTTGTATTTGTCGTGTAGATGATCTGCTAGTGTTTATAGACAAACATTGCTGTCGATTTCTAAGGTAGGATGTCAGTAACTGAAGAGGAAGGCCCCTGATGCCACATCTTTCAAGCTTAAGTATTAGGAGGTCATGATTTATGCAGTCGAACGCTTTTGTGAAGTCTATGAATAGAGCAATTACAAGTAACTAATTTTTGAGGTTTTGCAGTATATATTCTTCTTGCGCTGCAAGTGCCAGTTCTGTTGATTTACCTGGTTGAAAACCGTATTGAGCATCTGTTATTACTTTACGTTTCTTGCTGAAATATGTTAATTGGTTAAGAATGATTTTTTCAATACCTTTAGAGAACTGCAGGAGAATATATATCGGACGGTAATTTTTTATATCGAGCTCGTCACCTTTCTTATATAACACATTTCTTATATATACCATTTGCAATTTTCATTTCTTCAGGAAAAGTACCTGATGTTATGCATAAGTTATAGATATAAGCTAACACAGGTGCAATGTCACAATTGACATGTTTGATAGGTCTCATTTGGAGGCCATCAGCATCGCAGCTACATGAATTTTTCAGTTAGAGGGAAACTGAACAAACCTCGGTAGTGGTTGTCACTTGAAAAAAAATTGTGTCCGTATAGTTGCAGGGAACTGAAACGTATATGTTGGGCTTTGTGATAAATAGGAATCAGTATGGTATGGTATGAAGAACTTTATTGAGGTCCTGAGGGATCAGTCTGGGACTGATGCGGGCCGCTCCCACGTCGGTACAGAGAGGCCGAGCCCCTCTGCCATCACACGGGCCCTCTGGACAGCCCTGAGTTGGTCCGCTAGCACTTCACTGTGCAGCATTCGCTGCCACCACTGTTCACCTCGATAACCATCACCGGCCAACGCCAAGCAGCGCCACAGCATGTGTTGTAAATCGAGCAAACCCCCACACTTACTACAATAGACTGAAACCCCGCAGTCCGGATTAATTTTATTCATGATGACCGGGTTAGGGTACGTCCGTGTCTGCAGAAGCCTTAATGTAACCGCCTGCGGCCTACTTAATTTAGGATGTGGCAACGGGAATGCCCTGCGCCCTAAGTAATAGTGCTTGGTGATTTCGTTGTAGGTTAACAGTTGGTCCCTGTACTCAGGAGCGGGAGATCCAGCCCCTTCAGGGAGTACACGGCACACTAATCCTCGTGCCTCCCTGTGCGCCACCTCGTTGAGGTTACGCGGGGCTCCCTCCACTGTCCCCATGTGCGCCGGGAACCAAGTAACGGTATGCGAAGTGATATCCCTACCCTGCAGCAGTCTGTTAGCCGGTTCCGCAACAAGTCCTCTCGAGAAGGCTGTAATCGCAGATCGCGAGTCGCTAAACACCAAAACTCTTCTAGAATCAAGTAGTGCTAGAGCAATAGCCACCTGTTCAGCAACCCCCGGGTCTTTGGTATAAATGGAAGCAGCATTTCTAACGCTCCCTTTGCCATCTACTACCACCACCGAATAAGCATTTTTACCATTAATCCATGCGGCGTCAACAAACGCAGACTCCTCCTCCTGATCCTTTGCCTCTCGCAACAAAGCCCTAGCTCTCGCGACCCGCCTCCCTACATTGTGCACGGGGTGCACATTCCGCGGAAATGGACGAACCATGATATTTGCCCTAAGGTTCACGTTCAACTCGTGTAGAGGCGCCCTATCGTGCGACACAGCCACCGATTCCTCAATTGACTGTAATATATACCTACCCGCTGGTGTACCTAGCAACCGCTCCCTCTGTGCGGTACGTTGAGCCTCAGCAATTTCATCTAAAGTATTATGCAAACCCAGTCGTAACAACATATCGTTTGACGTAGTCATAGGCAGACCAAGCGCAGCCTTGATGGCTTTTCTGATTAATGCTTCCAATTTATTTTTCTCCCCCCTATTCCAATTTAGCATAGCTGCCACATACGAGAAATGACACATAATAAATGCGTGAACTAAGCGCATCGCACCTTCTTCTCCTAAACCCCTATGCCTATTAGAGATCCGTCTTATAAGTCTTATGGCCTCCTCCGTTTACTTGGTAATACGCTGAATGGTTCTAATGTTCGATCCGTTCGCTTCAAGTACAAAACCCAGGACCCTGATTGCTTCAACTTTGGGTATCACCGACCCTTCCCTAGTATGAATTCTAATGCAAGGCTCAACTTCCGGTACCCAACCCCTCGGCCTACGACCTAGCTTCTTAGATTTGAAGATCAACAACTCCGACTTTTTAGTGGAGCACTTGAGCCCCATGAGACCCAGGTACTCCTCCGTAAGCGTTACCACCTGCTGCAGCCTAGTCTCAAGCTCTCCATCACTACCACCGACACTCCATATAGTAATGTCATCCGCGTAGATAGAATAGCCAATATCCTGGACAGTGTCCAGTCTATTAGCCAACTTCGACATCGCCAGATTGAATAACATAGGCGAGAGTACGGATCCCTGCGGAGTACCACAGCAACCCAATTTAACGACTTCCGATTTTATCTCCCCAAACCTGAGACATGTCTTTCTATCCGTAAGGAAAGCCTTGACAAAATTGAAAAGCCGCTGCCCCATATTCAAGTCCGATAGCACCCGTAGAATGAAAGAATGTCGGATTTTATCGAAAGCTTTTTCCACATCAAGTCCAATTAGTGCCTTAGTATCCCTTGTTCGCCGGTCAAGGATCTGATGCTTAATCCTGATCATAGCATCCTGAGTCGAGAGGCCGGGCCGAAATCCTATCATCGAATGCGGAAAGACCCCATTGCCCTCAACATAACGCGTTAGCCTATTTAAAATGGCATGCTCAGCGACTTTTCCCAAACACGACGTCAGGGAAATAGGTCTGAGATTTTCAAGCCCTATGGCCTTGCCCGGTTTGGGTATCAGAACAGTAGTTGCCAGTTTCCACTCTTCCGGGAAAGAGCCTTCCTTCCATAGGCAATTGATCTGCCGCGTAAGGAACTCAATTGACCCATCGTCTAAATTCCGTAGCATTTTATTCGTAATGCCATCCGGCCCTGATGCCGATCGACCATTAAGATTCTGCAGCGCCATCCTGATATCACTTTCAGTAAATTCCGCGTCCATAGCTGCATTTTCGTCTCCACTATATTCCAAAACCCCATCAGGTGTATCGTGCCAGGTCTCCAAAGGAAGGTATCTCTGAGCCAAATCCTTTAGCAACTCCTGCTCCGTGGAGTCCCGACACGCCTGATGGACCAGCTTACCTATCACAGTCCTCTGATTAGACTTAGTGTTTGTCTCATCTAGTAAATGTCTGAGCAAACTCCATGCGCCTCCCCTCTTAACGCGACCATCAATAGAATTGCACACTTCATCCCATTGCTGCTTGCACAGTACCCGACAATGGTCTTCAATTTCCTGATTAACCATTGCTATACGCTTTCTAAGCCTTCTATTTAATCTCTGACCCTTCCATCTCGCTAACATCGACTGCTTTGCTTCCAACAAATGTGCCAGGCGACTATCCATGTGTTCCGTGTCAATATCGGTCTGAACCTCTTTAGTGGACGCCTCAACGTCACTTTTAAGCTGACTAGTCCACTGTTCCAAGGTCAACTCATTTCCTTCATCATCGATTCTCTGCGCTCTTCTTTTCCTAAATGCATCCCAGTCAACCATCCTGAATGTGCGCTCCTTTTTATTAGCCACTGCCAAAGTAATCATAAGTATGTAATGATCGCTACCAAAATCTTTATTAGAATTGGACCAGGACGAATCCACCACCCCTCGAACAAAAGTGAGATCAGGTGTCGAATCTCTACATGTCGACGTGCCACATCTGGTGGGATACGAGGGGTCTGTAATCAGAGTTAAATTCAAGTCTAGTGCCTGCTGCCATAGTCTCTCCCCCTTAATAGTGCTATAAACATACTTCCACACATGATATGGTGCATTGAAGTCCCCTCCAATAAGCAACGGTGCATCCTTAGCCAGATTGGTTGCCTTGGTCAAGAGAGATTTGAAACTCAGCTTCGTGTCCCGGGGGCTACTGTACAGGTTAAGCAGGTAAACGCTCCTCTGACATGACCTTTGCCGACCTAAGATTACTTCCACCATAATATATTCAATCTTGCAATCTGCCATGTGAAGATCATGTCTAATGTATGCCAACCTCCTATTAATGAGAGTAGCGAGTCCTCTGCCCTGTTCATTATCCTTAACTTCCGCTTTGAAATTCGTTAAGGTCACGTTAGACGTCAGTGTTTCCTGTAACATGATAACTTGAGGCTTGACACCATGCGTTCTAACAAACTGCTGCAGAGACGCCTTCTTATGATTGAACCCCCTACAATTCCACTGCCAAATACTAAATGAACTATTTAATAGAGCCATCTTGACCACGGAAATTTGGTGAACTATTTTTGAGCTCAACTCCACTCGGCGACTTACCCTGCTGGGCTAGCGGCCGAGTGCACTCCCGCTCCATAACAGGGACCACTGTCTCGTTTAGATATATTTCAATTTTGCCTAATCTCTGATCCGTGATATTTTCCCGTTCTTCTATCCGCTCCAGTCTACTAATGATCTGATTTACACTTTCTTGCAATGTCGCCATCATTGCTTTAAGCTCGGAACCGACTTTACCCTGAATCCGGACGGTCGAGGATAAGGCCCTCTTTTTCGGAGCAGGCGTCTCTTCGTCCGCCATGTTCTGTTCTGCGACCTCCACAGACCTTGGTACCTCAACCGAGTCATCATGTTTCCCAGTCTGTCTTAAGCTATCGTTGTTACCGGAAGGTAAGCCGTTCCTAAGTACAGCCATCTCTTTGATAAGCCCGTCAATGGCTGCTTTTAAACTACGATTCTCTCTCTCCAATTGCGCAATCCTATCCCTATCCTTATTACCATCCACATGCTCCTGGCGCTGCTCGGGCGCTCGGCCGGCGCTGATGCCACCCTTGACCTTGTCAGCCCAGGTGGTCTGGCTCCCAGCTGCGCCGCCGTCGCCACCAGCTGCAGGAAAGCGCACCCGCGCCTCCATAGAAACGGATCGGCTCCTGGTCGTACGAGTCCCAGAAGATGGCCGCTGCCTCGACCTGGAGCGGCTCCTAGAGCGCGAGCGTCCCTTAGAGCGTTGGCGGGCGCTCACCAGTCTGTAATCATTAAACGCGTTAACTAAACGATCTACAGTTAAAAGGCATCTGTTTACACAAACTTTCATTATAGGTTCAGTGTATTGTTTGCGTCCCATTAGCTTAATTAACTTGTTCAATATCTCTATATGTCCCTCGCATGAAGAAAATGTACGTAAATAATAGCGATTTCTTGTATGTCTTAGCTCTTAAACTTATTTCTAAAAATTATTAACTATTTTAGATCCTCGCTCTTCCGAGATTTTATAAACCTGGCATAAAGCTTATCTCTTTGCGTTCTTTAGAGGCTCTTTGGTGATCCAAGGTTTCCGATAAGCTTTGTGGTTTCTTTTCTTGTGTATAAAATGTGTTTAAGTGATGCAAACCACACCGGGATTTAAGCTGCCGGCTGTACAGAAGAATCCAAAGCGAGCACAAAAGAGCGCTAAGGGCCCACAGTGGAGTTTGCGTCCCCCAACGCTTACGTGCGGTTTGTGTCCTCTAAACTAATTCTCACTAATTAGTTGTGGCAATAACGGGGATCATACAGGAGTCAGTAAATTGGGAGTGCAACGCAAGCAGGTGGCTGTGCACAGCTGCCATATACAAGGAACATTCTTTGTTGAACGTCATTTCCCATAATAGGCTATGCCCTCTACTCACAGAGAGGGGAAAATGAGGAAAAGAAGGAGAAGGTGACTAGGCTGCGCCATGGTCGCCACCCTCCAATGAGGAACGAGAGAACAGCCCTAGCAAGAGAATGGGCGTGTGACAGAGCTGGTTGATCATCCATTGTGAACACAGTGCACCAGCTAACAGAAGAGTGACAAAGAAGGTTGAAGCCCAAGCACCGACTTCCAGAGATTTTTATTGCGAAGGGCACACATATGCAAACAGCTCACGTACGTGACCTCCAATCAAACTGCCGCATGGCCAAGTTGTAAAACGTAAAAGAAAACAACCTGAAAAAACGACCACTTTTCGATCATTCACAAGAACCCAAGTACATTAAAATTAACTTTTGGAGTTTTACATTCCAACACCAAGATCTGATTATGAGGCACGCCATAGTGGGGGACTCCGGATTAATTTGGCACTGTGGGGTTCTTTAACGTGCACCTAAATATGTACACGGGTGTGTTTGCATCGCCCCCATCGAAATGCGGCCGCCGTGGCCAGGATATTTGCTCCCGCGAGCTCGTGCTTAGTGGTGCAACACCAAAGCTATTAAGTGACCACGGTGGGTCCAAAGTACGTTATCACAGTGCACCATTCCCTGCGCATACGAAGGGTACTGGCGCGCTACAATGCTAAAGCAGCTGAAACGATTCCCCTGTTACAGTTCTCCGGGCTGCGGTCACCACTGCCCAGCACGGTGCACCTTCTGACGCTAGAAGCACTATCGCAGACCCAAGTCCTCCTGCGGTTAGAGCACCTGGCCATCGACCAGCACGCAGTGCAGGTCAACGTCACGGTGAGCTATCGTAGGCCTTGCCCTTGAGTAGGGCCAATATCAGCTTTGTTAATGCGTTAGTATGAGAAGTGTAAAAGTAGGAAAACGTGTGTTTCTGTACGTGCGTGAGTAGTTTGGGAAGCCAGTTACGTGGTAGAGTGTGGATGGGAGAGCTTAGAAGAGCGTGTATGTATGTATGTATGTATGTATGTATGTATGTATGTATGTATGTATGTATGTATGTATGTATGTATGTATGTATGTATGTATGTATGTATGTATGTATGTATGTATGTATGTATGTATGCATGTATGCATGCATGTATGCATGCATGCATGGAGTGCAATTGACGGTGGTCTGCTTCGGACCCGTCAGTTGCACTTCTCGAAGAGGCAAGAGGTGCATCAAGTGAACTGAACAAGTGCTCCTAAATGCAGTGAACGCGGTTTATGTCATAGATCCTGGACCTCAAATAGGTGTGACGTAATGCTAACGCATTTATCTCGCATTTACCGCTAAATCGCCACCAATTCGTTTTTTGCTCGCAATGACATGTTATGCTGTGCTTAGTACTTACACTATGTTGTGATGCGTCCTGTCTGAAGTCCATCGCGTGTCACAGGTACCTCCGGGTACACGTGGCACATGTATGATGTGACCATGCATGATTTTCCTTGCAAAGTTCTGTCATTTCATCCGAGGCATCTGGTGCGTCTATTCGCATCTGTTGGACACAACTTTAATTTCAGCACTTGGTTGAACACTTGAGAATTTTTTTCTCTGCCAACCCTATCGCCAATGTCGATGGTTAACGTCCAAACAGGAATGCTAAGCACACTTCAAGCACTTCTGAATTTGTTCGCAGTGTCGCTTATTAAATGCGGAAGCATTTCTTTGTCTGCCCCTGTCCACTTTGCTGAATATGGTTTTCCAGCCTCTATGCGACTTTAAGGCTTCATTGATGGCGCCACAATGACGCCGGTTACCGTATAGGCTAGATTATACAGATTAGAGGGATATACAGTAAAAGGGAGCTTATACACCAACTTAGACTAATAAAGTGTTCATTAAAGCACTTTGTTAATTTAGTGATAATAGATGATTAGTAAAGATGATCAGAATTTTTTAACCATGCACCAGAACTTCAGCACCTATACGTCAAGTGTGACATCACAAATATTAATATTTCCTTTTTTGTATTTTAGCCTTGTTGACTCAGTAAACATTCGTTAAATTTGCAATGTTCCACATTTATCTCCTTTAAAATACAATGTGGTCCATTTTTACTGATAAACAACTCACTAGTACCTAGCAGACGCCATCACGACGAGCTAGTGCGACAACTTCAAGCCGGCATCGCAACCAGCCTTTCGTTTTTGTAGCTTACCAAGGCTCTTATCACGACCAATATGGCCTTCAGCATTGTAGGATGGTAACGTATGAATACAAGTGAACTCATTTTTCTCTAAACTGACCCTCTAGAAATACTGGCACTCACAGCAATTTCAATGCCTGACGACGCTCTCTTATGTTATTAGCGTAGTGCAGAAGCCCATGACTATTAAAGTGGGTTAAAGGCAAGCAAATAAATGCTCTAGCATTAAGATTTTTTTTTTTTCCTTCTTAGTGGTGGCTGATTGATGTTACAGGTTACCCACGAAAGTACACTGCGTGCGACCACTGTGCCCTCTCTACACTACGTTTTTTTAATTGTAGACGTCAGCATCATTCGCGTTTTGCCCGCATGCTTGTCCCTGTGCAGAGACTGCTGAGGGGCTTCCGGCTGAACGATGTGAGACCGGTGACCCTGGCCGCCAACCAGTTCCTTCCTGGACCCACCCGACTAAAGTGGCGAGTGCGCGGGCAACCAGGACCCACGACGACGAGCGATCGCCTGGCAATGCCAGCCATCACGGAGCAGAAGGGCACCGGCGACATGCTCGTTACACTGTCGCCGGGCCAAATAGTCAGCCTCATTGCAAAGATAGGGGAACGAGAACCCTCACGCTAAATGGACAGTCATATACTTTCTTGAGAACACAAGTTCAACCGCAACGGCCATTATGATGCACTCGGATGACAGCAGTCGTGAGATTGCCGTGCGGTGTTGAAAGTGCTTCGATGTTGGTGCTCGGCTTGCTGTTTTTCCATGCACATTACACGGTCGGTCCCTTTATTGCAAAGTTAATTTACCTTGACACAACTGTGAACAATGGACCGCACGTACTCCTGCACATAATGTACTGCAGAAATGTCAAGGGTCACGAACAAAGCAACCTCGAGCCTTGGGGATTGTCCATACTCCAGACAGAAATAAGTGGGACAATGCAGCCCCTACACAGTACTGCTCTTCCTGAAGCCATGGTCTTTAAAGTATCTTCTTTACACAACGAAAAGGCAGCTCTGCAATAAGTCATTGAGGCATTAATATTATTAACGTTGGGCAAATTTTTTTTAAAAAATTTGAAAGCGGGCCACACATTACATTTTACTGACACCACCCGATCGGATCATAACTATTCTGAAAATGCACTGCAGAAAATAAAGCAGGAAGCCATGCATATTTTGCTCATGCCTCCACTCGATTTATAGCAAGACAGATCGCCCAGCTTTTCAGAGAAATCACAATACGCTGGAGCGGTGAAATGTGAGAAGAATGACGACTTTTCACAGTGGCTATATGCTTCTAGACTTAACAAAACTTTCCATTTAACTCTGCATTCAGCAACTGTCTACCTCCTCTAGCGCTGTTTTATTACTTTATTTCAAACCATGGGGACGGTAACTGAACTTTTGGGCTACACTACTTTTTCAATTAGAGCGAAGGTATAGGAAAAACTTAACCCCATTTATCCCCATGTTTTTCTATGGAAAATAGTTTAAGGCATGTTTTTACGACAGCCATGATTTTTATAATTTCGGCGAGCATCTCAATTTGCTATACCCGCTCCTACTCTACCAGATTACCCATTTCTTGGCATCATCCACACATCACAGCACTACAAGTTTGAAACAAGGAGTCGTAGAGGCTTTGCAAGGAGCGTGTTTTCTGTGAAATGTTGACACTAGGAAGCTTTCAATGATGATGCTGGTAGAAATATCTTTTCACATGAGAAAACCACAATCAGACTACGAGACACGCCATAGTAGGGGAACACCAGATTCATTCTGGCTCCCTGGGAATCTTTAAAGGGGCCCTGAACCACCCCTCGGGCTTAATACAATAACATAGTCTGCAGGTAGCATACACTGCTGTGCAGTCAACTTTCTCTGTCGTACGCAATACATGCAGCTCGCAAGCAGGGTGCGAAATCACCTTCCTCTCAAACACTTTTCAACAGGAGCCTGCTCCTCATTCTCTTCTGGACACCTTATTTCGTAATAAAGCGGATTCCCATACATGGCTGCTATTGGCATATTGGTCTGCTGCGCAGCACATATACCGCCGCCGCTGTGGGGTGCTGCCACGAGTCCACTGGCTAAACGCACTCCGGCTAATGAAATTTGAACTGCGCCCCACGGCGACATTAAGAAGGCGGAGTGTTGTGGGCACGCCCCACTCTGCCATATCCTTCGCAGTGCAAGGCATTGAAGGAGGAATGGGAGCACAGCAGAAGTAGCGTTTGATTGCCAAATAACTGTGCTTCTGCTAAATTTCCCGTCAAATGCCTTACTCCACTTCGATAACAAGTGGTTCAGGGCTCCTTCAACCTGCATCTAAATTTATGCACACAAATGTTTTTTCTCAAAAGGGAAATTGCCAAATCCCCCACTGGGAAATGTAAAACTTGCTTCTTAAACGAATGGGTGAACTGATTTACAGTGTAACCACGGCCAAGATGAGCTCAGCAATCTCATTCCCCAAACAGGGAAAGCACACACACGAAACGATACACAGCCTTGGTGTTCACCAATTTATTTAAACGCGTCCATCAGTAGTCCCTGTAAAGAAAAGAAATAAAGACAAACATGTAAAATTTGCCTCTGCAACGCCCTCGTAATGCCATCCTTACTTTGCGACATAGCCATCCTTCTGGGCCAACCGAGTGATGGAGTCATCAGATTCCCCCTGCAAACAAAAACACATGGTTCATTACAAATGAGAAGAAAGAGGGTTAACCGAGGGGCCCGATTTTTATTAGTCATATCCTAAGAAGCCAACAAACACGGACACCAAGGACAACATAGGGGAAATTACTTGTGCTTAATAAATTAAAGAAAGAAACGATAAATTAATGAAAATTAAAGTGGATGAAAAAGCAACTTGCCACAGGTGGGAACCGAACCCACAACCTTCGCATTTCGCATGCGATGCTCTACCAGTTGAGCTACCACAGCGCCGCTTTCCCATCCACTTTCTTGGGTATTTATGTGTCCTAGTAGAAACCTGCGAGTGTTAGCCAGCGCCACCACTCACAGACCTTGGCGGCGGACGTGGAACATTCTTTTTGCCGCAGGCGTCACAAGAACGTGATCTTTTTGGGTGAAGTCAACTGGTCACTAAACCCACATATGCTACCTGAAGGCATCAATGTTGCCGGATTCGAGACCCTCGTTACGTAATAAACGAGAAAAAAGGGGGTTAATCGAGGGGCCCAATTTTTATTAGTCATATCATAAGAAGCCAACAAACACTGACACCAAGGACAACATAGGGGAAATTACTTGTGCTTAATAAATGAAACAAAGAGGTAGAGCATCGCACACGAAATGCGAAGGTTGTGGGTGCGGTTTCCACCTACGGCAAGTTATTTTTTCATACACTTTAATTTCCATTAATTTATACTGTAGCCACAGGTACAGCTCACCATTGATTGAACACACATGCATATTCATTATAAAGGTATCTCAGCATTCACGCAAATGAAAACCTACTGGATCTGCACAGTACAAGTTGATACATTCTCCTTACCATCCAATAGATGACAATTACCTGGCAGCTTCACGAAGCAGTAGCTTCTATTGACAGTCTTCACGAAGCAGTTTGTTCTAGAGAAATGAGATGGCTCTTTCAGCAGCGCGCCGCACGTCGCCTCAGCAACAGCGCACGAATATGAAACCATTACCATTTCCACCTTGCTTCTCTGCGATCAGCTGTCAGAACTGCAACTGAGTTTTCGCTAATGCATGTGGTCCAATCATGCCGGATTTATTCGTGAGGATTGAAGACGTGTGCAGTAGTTGGCTGCAAAAATAGTGACTGGCATACTAAGAAATGGAATGAATCTGTATAGCCGAGTTGGCGGACCGTTGCTGCAACTATCCGTTCGCATTACCGGCACTTCTGAGGATATAGAAATTTGCAAATAGGCCAGCGTTGCATCGCTAACTTTCAAAGAAAGCACTTCAGACCTGGAACGACGGCAAGAGTGAGTACTGCTCGTTAAACAATGACAAAGGAAGTAGCACCACTTCCTGTCATAGTATGTTTCGCGCAAAGTATCTACACACATTTACACCAACTGGCATGAAATCTTACTCCCACTATCGACGTGTCAATAAGTGAATGGGCACACTCTTGAATATATGCACACCATATAGGCACAATAAATGATGGAGTACACCAATAATGCACGAATGGTTGAAGCTGAATGTTTTGTGACGGTCCACAAAAGTAAGCGAGTTACTAACGATAATACATCTTTGCTACAAGGTATTGCTATGCAGAAAACGGCTGCGTTTCAAGTTCTGCACACAGCAAGAACAAATCTACCAGAAATGAGCACACCTGCGAGTGATTAGGCAGAAATAATCAGACAGTCATCACACAAAGAAAATTTAATTAGTCAGAAAAGTGACAAGCTGCTGCTTCAAGATACTTGCCAAATAAAGAACAATAAGCAAGACATACTAATCCTGCTTCGATTCATGAGCGGAAAATTTGGATAGCTTGGAATACATATTTAGCTTTGCTTTTTAAACAAGTACCATATACACTGCTCTGGCTGTTTGGACATTGCTTAATCAGCTTCCAAATCGCATTTGCATGTCCTCCGAAGCTGTGTCCAAAGCTTCGTGTCGTCCACGCAGTCATCGCCTATGATATCCCCCGAAACAGTGGTTTGCTAAGCCGCAGCGGCATCATACACTCATTGTAAACATGGAGGCAACAGAGGCAGTTTAGGCAAGCAATGGATGCGTCACCATGTGATCAAACATGGCAGTGCCCACAAGATCGCCACGAAAAGGGTCAATAAGTCCCAATGGGGGCTGCCCTCACGATACCAGCTGAAAGGTAGGTCCTATAACTGTCGTGCACCATATTAGCATACGTTGATATTTTTTCTTTACCTTCAGAACCACTGCAGTTCAAATAATCAGTGATTCAAGTTCAAATTAGCATATTCAGATTCACTCGCTCTATACATGTATTACCTAAATTACACTTTACTATAGTATTCTTTTTGCATTCTTTTTCATTACATATCGGGCATTAAAGGGACACTAAAGGTTACCAGAAACTCAAGTTAAAGTGGTAGAGCAATGTTCTAGAACGTCTAAGGCGTCAATATAATCGTGAACAGAGCTTTAGTAACCGAGAAATTGAGGTAAATGCATGACACGATTTGAGACCCCCCAGCGACATTCCGGTACTAGCCCGATGACGAAAGGACTCCTTATAATTTGTGTTACTAATACTCAACTACTCGTATTAAAAATATCATTTCATTCGATTATAAAACGGAAAAAAATGTTATTTGTCTACATCTATTCGATTCTAAGAAAAAATAACATTTTGACGTTACCCTTCAGTAATATGGGTGTTTGAAAGGTTTCGTTTTCGCTCGACTCTGCGCGCTCGACTCTGCGCCGCGCACGCTTTGGAGTTTCAGTAGTTTCGTTATCGCGTCGTGCTGTGAGGGTTCTGCTGGCTCGCGAAACTTTCATTTGGAACAAGCAGCGAGAATGCCACGTCCATGTGATGTCGTGGGAAGCCCTCGTTCCTTTCCCGCTCCGGAGAGCCGGTGTCGAGGCCGCCGGCAGTGCGAGCCCTCAGCAGCAGGTCGCGCTCGTCGGTGCTCAAATCGCTGAAGTTGAGCCCACCATCGCGAGCCAATCTGTCGGTGTCAGGGTCCATTGCGACGAGCGTCGAAGTTAGCGTCATAGAATGAAGTACCAGCTTATGGGCGTCTTGCGCTGGAGTTTGAGGTATAGTAGCGGCGCCTGGTGGCGGTGCGGGAAACGACATCTGGGTCGTGCCAGCTTGGGTCGTATTGAGCCCTGGCTGTGGCGAAGCACGTTTCTAGACAGAGTTTTGCGTCGATTCGCACATTTTTATGCCCTGTTGCGAGTGCGAAAAGGCTCGTTGCTTCTCATAGACCACGCCGACCACGCTGCGAGCTCGCCGCAGCCTATAGTTTAACGAAAACGGACTCTCCGTGTGCCGTGGGACGTAATGTGGGACGTAATTCGTTTCTCCTTCCGCTAGCCACCATACTCCGGCTTTCGCTCTGCTGTCGGCTCTGTCTTGGCTCTGTTTCTGGCCGCGCGTTCGCGTTTTGCGCAGAAAAGCCGTAGCGCCGTCTGCGGACGCGGTTCTACTCACCAATGGCGCAACGTCACTATGAGATCATGATGTCAGTACTCCTCGATCGGAGGGCGGGCGATTTGAACTGCGCTAGAGGTACGCGGACGCTTCAGAACGCATTTTCTCTTAAAATAAGTCTCTCCTTGGCACGAAACAGGCGTTTCGAGGTTTCTGTGATGGTATTTCAACAGTCCACGTTGACTTAATAATAACCTTTAGTGTCCCTTTAAGCGTCCTGTGGAACATTTATTTTTAAAGGGCCCCCTCAAAAGGCCCCATAGTGGAAGTTGTTAAGTGTCCTCTAAGGAGCGTTCTGCCGGAAAAAATTTTCTAAATTCGCTCATATATTGCAGAGATATAATGATATCAGTGCCACAAACCCATGAATTCAGGAGTGCATTATGTAACCGTGCAAACGACAATGGACGAAGAAGGAAACACACAGGACACGAGGTTGTACAGTTACACAATGCATTCCAATATCGACCACCAACTAGCCCACCTCCCCCTGTTAAATGGAATTCAGGAGGCAAGCTACACTGCCAAGTGAGACACCCTCGCCACTCGCCCCACCTAGCCACCGCAAGTGAAATTCCTTCCCTGCGTTCTCCCATACCGGACCTCGAGGGTCGCGGATGCATACTTCACAGGCCCCGCCTTCATTTTTTTCTTCCTCCTCGCTTTCTTGCGGCGCTGTGCATTTCCGCTGATGGCGTGTGTGAGAGCTGTTGTGATTGTCTTGTTTTGCGCGCTGTGCACGAGGTCGCCTGACTAGCGGTATAAGTCAGTGCTACATGAATACTGAGGCAGACACAAGCAGATCACAGAGCATGATCCCGCGTTGGAACACGGCAGAATATGACAGTTTCGATGTCTGCACATGCGACTGCACGACGTGGGAACAAGCAGACGAAACAGAAGTACATCTCTCTTTCTGCAGTGAGAAGTAAAACAAAAACATGCAGACAGTCTGTTTGTGTTTTATTATTCTCCTAAGCTTTAAATCGTCCATTCAAGCAACATATTTCACAAACAACAGATGTTGCCTTGAATAATTCTCGAAGTCCTGTATTACCACGAGCGACGTCACAGTGCAAACGTGTACGCAGGCGCACTAGCACGTGTACATCATCCTCCGGCTTGGAGCGCAGCGAACGCGAGAACAGAAAATGGCATTCGGTTTGATATTTGAGATCTTTCTGCAACGTGTAGCAATGCAATACTTTGCAGAAACGATCGTCATTGTGCAAATGCATGCTCTGCGCTTGTCAGCTCAAAATGGCCAGACCTGGTGCGGGGCCCTTTAAGAGAAAGCTTTAGCTCGAAGCATACTCTATCTAAATACATGGTAAATGAGAAATCATTTTTCTTGGCAACCACTGCACCTGATGACATTTGCAACATTTAAAAGAAAAAGTGATGCTACTGGCTCATGCCATTTTGGAGCCGCTAAAAGTGCATTTTGGAGCAGTAAAATGGACTTTGAGAGCAGGTTTATGAAACAGACTGCAAAATATACTATACGGAACTTCAACAGTGGGCAAGCCACGTGAAGGCAGCAAGTGGTTACTGGTTCATCAACTCAATCCAAACACTAAAAATGCCTCCTACCCCTCCCTTCATTGCAATCCTGCCATGAAGCGGTGCCTTAGAAATGCATGGAAGCAATTGCATGTGCTCTGTGCAGATTTCAGAGGTGTTTTGAGAACCTTCAGCATAATCTCGCTGCTACAAATCTACCTTTTAAGACGGAGCACTCTATGAAAAAAAGAAAAAGGTATGTTTATAATACACCAGAGCCTAAAGTAATAGGCCCACTCTGCTTCTTTACATCCCTAAATGGAATGGAAGCCTTTCAACATAGGGTGGGTGCAGAGTTCTCATATTTTGCAGAAATGTAGCAGGATGTAGCAGGGTTTGCCTCTCGGCACAGCGGTAGCATCACTGGTCTTCTTTCAATTGCTTACTTAGGCCAAATTCCCATCAGCCATGTTCTTCAACTTATTTCAACTGCTATGTTATTTTGCGCATGTTTTGGGCTTACAGCGGCACGCTGCTCACGGCACTCTAGTGCCGGGTTGTCAACTACGCACCGGACACGGCACTAGCTGAAACAAATTTCTGTAGAGTGTACACACTTCACTTTTGATGACTGGTAAAACGACACATGCACGGGGTGGCAGCGTAGGAGTTCGCATTTTGTTTGAAATCGACAGTACTCTCAGTCACCCACAGGGTTCACAATGCACAACTCACCATGCGGCGGATGGCACCACAGATGGCATAGGCCGTTGTTTCGCCGGTCGCCCGGCCCGACTGCTCATCCACCTAGAATACGGGCGGTCACTTATGAAAATGGTTTCAAAAAAGCTGTATAGCTAACCTCAAGTAAGCTTTGTGCTTTGCTATGTAGTAAACGGTCATGACAGTACTATCAGCAACTCAAGTCTTACGAAGTCTACAATCACATCACGTGGCCTTCTTATTTTTTATTGATCTTGACAAACTGATTCTTCGTTAAGTTGAATGAGGTGCTGAGCACCAATCGTTCCCTAGTATGAACGAGCATGATCAACAATGAATGGCACAAATACACGCGTAAGTACCCCATCACGCGCGCGCATACATATATAAATGCACACTGTATACAGTTACGTGACGAACAAATGATGCAGCACATGCTCTAAGGTCGCTGCCTAAGCATGTCGCAAAAGATGCTGAACGCAACTTACAATGGCCAAGTTGATCTGGATGGAAGCATGGTCCTTGGCGTGGATGATGCGGTTGCTCGTAGAGCTGCAAAAAGTTTTGCCGGGTCAGATGTTTGTTTCAACACTCTGGGTCATCACTCGAAGCGGAAATATCGCGCCCAACGCAACAAACCCCAGCCGGCAGAAGAGAAGTGCTCAAACACGTGCACTTACCACTTGCGAGGAATGTACAGATCCACGTATTCTCCGGCCTCGTTCTGCATGGTTGGCTAACCTGAAGTTGCTCACGAACACTGTTACGAAAAGAAAAAGACGATTAAATGCCGCTTTCAGGGCAAATATGCTACGAAAGCGCCGGCCGAAATTTTGCCATACCTTCAGAAATGGCGTCAGCGTTGAGAAAGAATTAGGACTGGCATTGCCTGTTTTCGCATTATTCAGCCGCCAATGACACTATGACGCTAGTAACTTCATAATTTGAAACATTTTTTTTTCAAACTACAGCTGCTACAAGTTATAATATAACGTAAAAATTTTGATGCTTAGCCAAAGTTATACATTAAGCTATTATTTATGTTGAAAATATTTTTTATAGCAACATCAATTTCAATGTGGCTTCCGGGCTTTTAGAGCATACATATGTCTAGTCGTTTACCTCAAACACGTGTTGTTGCTGGCTGCTGCGCTTTTGCCGTGGCCGGCGACGTTCAGTCGGCAGAAACTTCATTCATTACCAAATTTTGTGCTCAGCAATCCGTGCCTCGGCAGTGAAGTGTTCAACCCAGCCGCGTTCGCTCTTCTGCTGTGAGCATCGCCGATTTCAAGTCGTCAGCATGGCTAAAGCGAAGAGGATCGGGGCTAAGAAAACAAGCTCCTTCAATAAGGGAACGCACAGTTTAAACCCAGGTAACGCCTCAAACGACCCCTTGTCTCCAGATATTCATAAAGTATAGTGAGTTGTGTGGTTTCGCTTTGATATGTAAGCTCTTGACAAGATCCGGCCCAACTGTGAGCTGTCGCCGATGGCCAGTGGGAAGATGACAGTTTATGTTTCAACGTGTTCGATGTCTTTGCAGACAGACCCAAGAAAAGCAATGACAGTACAATGCGAGACAAGTCGACGATCAAGCGTCTGCTCATGTACAAGAACTCAAGACCGTACAGGTACCACGATAATCACTCACTGGTCTATGCGTATTCGAAACTCAACTGCAGCATATGTTCGTAACGATGACCGCGAACTCACACACTATGCCCTATTCCAAATACTCAGTGCCATCACAGGACAACTGCGATGGCAGGCAGACGCAGATGCAAGTTGCGACATAATCGCAGCACCGCACATATTTAGCAATGCTGTCAAGAGCTAGCTGGTGCGTCATCGTGGGAATTGCACTACTCTTTAAACACAGGACAAGCAAAGTTTGGCAAAAGTTGCAGATCTGCCTAACAGAGCTGCAACCCTGTACATGTGTTTTTGTTGTCCTAACTACGGATTCGGAGAGAAAGAGAAACACGAGAAACCACTACAAGTTTGTCACACGTTAGCTCTTGAACAAATTGTGTTAGGTGTCCTGGGTCAAGTTCCATGTCAACACTCAGTTATTTATTTCTAGCGTAACCCATAACAAGGAAACCGAAACGGGTGCATTTAGCCTTGTGAAAAGTTATCTAGTGTCTTGTGATGCAGGATCTGAGTGGCACAATGGCGTATTTTGCATTAAACTGTGTGCTCGCCTTTTCTACTGACCGCTCATTCTCAGATCCGTTTAACCTTTTCTCTGTTGTGTGTACGAAGAGCATTTCAATTGTGCAGCGGTATTTCACTGTCCAGCTCTGCTTTCTTATTCACTTATTCACAGCAGTGACCTGCTGAAAAAATTTATCTTTCAAAGAAACTTTCTTGGCAGCCTACTTTGTTTCTACAATGTGCAATTATGCATTCATGTCTTAAACTTTGCTGCTTGCAATCTGTTTTGAAAAGCAGCAAAGCTCTTGAGGGTGTGACGGCAACTATAGATCTATGAATGAACTGCTTGTGTGACACAAAACAGCATTACCATAGTTTTAAATACAATTTCGTGGCTTTTCCACTTTCGGCTGGCAGAGGTGCATAATACACACGTTTGCACCTTGCATAAAAAAAAAAAAAAAAATATGCCCAAAATTTTTGCAGTGGCATCTTTGTTGTAATGCTGCCACACCAAAATAATATAATTTACAAATACAATAATGTTTGGGTTTGACCATTAAGAAGAAAATGCTCAGGAAGAAAAATCAGGTGACGGCATGAAGGATCTTTATAAGTGCCCAATGCATTGTGCATATTGAAACTGGTTGACTTTAGTTTTGATTCAGCTGTTCTTTCACAACACTCCTGTTCCTGGTGTCTTTTTACTGCCTAAAGTGAGGATATAGTATCTCCAACAGTTTGTTAGCATCAATTCCGTAGTGCCTGTTGTTAACCGCCCGATCTTTCACTCACAGAAAATTGCGTCCTGCTTCTTTATGCCTGTGGCAATGATTTGTGTTGCAAGGGCATATAGGTGCTAAGCAGTAAACAGGACAATAACGGATATGCACTGTGCATTAGCACTTGTTGTGCGATAGCGCCTGTGCATGTCTGCTGTATTGTTTACTGCTTCATGTGACAGCCTGTTCCTCGCTTTCCCTTTCCTGTTGATTGTATGTGTTCAAAGCAAATAATAATGTGACATGCCCTTGCTACAAAAGTAATGAACTACCAACTTCCCCAATCTGCCACCTTTGTAACCTATGGGAAGTATCAAATGCAATGTTCTGGAAAACTCATCAAACCATGCTACACACCTGTCATGGTGGCTTAGTGGCTACGGCATTGTGCTGCCAAGCACAAGGTCGTGGTATCAAATTCCGGCCATGACGGCTACATTTTGATGGGTGCAAAATGCCAAAAGTCCCATGTTCCTTGCATTGGGCGCTCATTAAAGAACCCCAGGTGGTCAAAATTAATATGAAGCGCCCCCGCTCCGATGTGTTGAGGTTTTGGCTTGTAAAACCCAAGAATTTAATTTTAAGCCATAGGTTTATATCATGCAAACGTGATAAAGAGAACTGGTTTTCCAAACTGCTCTCAAGAAGTCTGGGTGTTCATTAAGATATGCGTGTTGGATGTGAGGTTCACAAATGTTATGGGCAGCACATATACTCTGCACCAGTTAATGATCAAGTTTTAGTGCTCTATGCACATTCATTGCATCAAGAATGGAGACAGGAGTAGACGTGGTATTTGCAGTTTGGGTAAGAGATTGAATGTGTAGCATTCGTGCATCCACATAAGGTATCGGATTTGCTACTGACATGGTGCAAGCATACCGATTTCCCACTCTGCCTTTGGGTTCCGATTGCACGACTGTGTTTGTGCACTGATTTTTCCGCAATGCCTGCAGCTTGACCATGTGTACGCCCATTGTTGAAAATTTCAGGTCAACATTTTAAGTGTCACTGTGCAGTGTTTCAAATTGATGCTTACTCTTCGATTCGCTGCAGTCTCAAACTTACCTTGCTGGTGTCGGGGCACCTTCTAGCTTGACGCTAAGGAGGAAAATACTCAATCTGTATTAGCACATTAGCCCTTCTGCAATACCAAAAATCTACTGCTACCTTTAGGGGAAGCTTGATGAACTAGAAAAGGCATAAAAACAAAACACTAGTGGAGACACTGCCTTGAGTTCCTGCACAAGCTCGCCGTGATGCCATGGATTTTGATTTCATGTGAATTTTTGTAGGTAAAGCTGGCACTGCATTGTATTCTAAAGGAGTCTAATAATGAACTTAACAATTTGCGAGAACTTTTGCTATGCCACAACAGCTCAAACATGAGAAATTGCATAGAAATCTGTGACGTGACACCGACGTAACAGCGCTGGGGTCTGGCATAAAATTAAAAAAAAATAGTTCATTCAGTTTCTCTTCTAATAATCAAGTTCATACTGCAAAATTAACAAAAACACAGTTTCGAAAGAATGCTGCCGGTCTAAATTGATTTAGTGTTTATCTTTGCGAGCCACAGGCATGAAAGCCAATGTGGCTTTTGTTTACAACGCCAACATGCACTACTTGATGTTGAGTAGCATAGGCAAAAGCCACAGAAGGCTTGAGCACTGTTTGCAGTCTTGAACAGAAGTGTTTGAATGCTGTTTACATCTGTGACAGAGGTAGCTTGATGTGCAAATAACAGGTGTCTGCAAGAACCTCTGCATTCAAACTCACATTTACACAATGCAAAACACAGTAGCACCAGTGCCATGCTTGCAGAAATTCTACACCTATCACATAAATCGGGATGGCCAACCACACCAATGTACAAAACCCTACTGTAGCTAAGGTTGCGCAATGCAAGGTGCAGTCAGGCCAATTTATAGCCATTCATCGTTTCTGCTTAGTTTTGCAGTGTCCGCTTGGCTAGTTGCCATCTCGTGTAATCTGCTGAACTCCAAAACACCACGGAGGAGAGCAGCAAGTTGGGCTAGTTGGTGGAAGTTCATCTTGTAGTAAGGGGGGTACTGCACGTCCTGTCCACTTCTACTTCTGTTGTCTGTGTGTTTATAGCACAGTACCCTTATTACGTATGGAGGCCACTGCATCTGAAAAGATTATGGCATGTACAGCCATAACTTTATTGTGACTGTGACACTGCTGAATGCATTCCAACACTTTGTGCTCCATACATGCTGTGTGAACCGATTTAGCGTTCAGATCAGTATAACTAGAACATATCATCAACTTCATTTCTTGTCACAACATATTAGGTAGACCTATATGAGTAAAAGCTTACTCCTAAGGCCTTTGCATCAAAACTGTATTCTAATGGGTCCGCAAATACTGATTTGGCGTCCCTTATAACATTTGACCGTAATGCATGTGCTCTTTGCTCACAAGGACGCCACCTGTGCAAGGCCATGAGTGTAGCTAAAGTTGTCTGTTGTCATGGCTTGCCGCAGGGACCGCAAGGGCAAGATAGTGAAAGCCGCACCATACCAGTCATGGGTGACATCCGGCACGGTGGCCCGAGTGGCACCGAACCCCAAGTGGTTTGGCAACACGCGCACTGTCAGCCAGGGGGCGCTGCAGCAGTTCCAGGAGGAACTGGGACAGGCCATGCGCGACCCATATCAAGTGGTGATGCGCCAGAGCAAGCTGCCTGTTAGCTTGCTCAATGAGAAGGCCAAGGTATCTAGCCAAGTCACTCACCTTTTCTCTTGTCGGCCAGAACCTAATTTGTGATTTTTCAACAGCTTAGTACAGTGAAATCCTGATAATTTGATATCTCTTAATTTGGATCGATGGATCATTAGAACTGCTCGGTTGGTCCCAGTGGAGTCGTGTGTCCTTGAATACGCAGAAACTCCCACGGAGCAAACTCCGAAAACTGCACAGTAGTTATTTGGAGCAAAAGTTCCTGCTCGCATGGGTTGCCTTTCAGACAAACCTGAGCTAAAGGCCAAAGTCTGATGCAATGCTGAGCACCGTAACAATGCATACTGTGAAATCGAGCATTTCAGCTTCGCGTATTGTACGATACATTAGTTCTATAGTGCATGGACTGCCTCTGCCTCTCTGTGAAACCGAGGTAGCTCAGTGGCCACAAAGTGGACCGAGTGGTGCAGAAAAAGCAGTATCTTTGTTTTGATACATCACCAGTCTCTGGTGCCTCCTCTAAAATGAAAGTAGCAAAGCCTTGTTGGTCCACTCATAGCTGGCTCAAGAAAAACCACAGTACAAGCAAAGCCAAGCTGCTAAGTTGCAAAGGCTGCATTTGCCGTCCATTGTGCAACTTTCGCACATCCAGATTTGTATCTTTATGTCTTAAATTATGACGCAGTACCGGGTGACTTATTTTACTGCTGTTACAAATTTCTGTCGGCTAAGTGGCGTCAAATGACACAAGAGACCAATGATTAAGTGAGGGAAGTGCCTGACGATGACTGTTGCGAATTCAACCTCTATGTTGCAAGGGACGGAGATTTGGTGCATGCGCTGACCATACTTTCGTCTGCCTGTAGCAACAGCATGACAGTGGTCAAAATATGAACTGACCAGGTTACATGGAAACATATGTGCATGCAGCAATGCGTTTACCAGCATTTCTGGCTGCTACTGGAATAAATATGCTTGCAAATTCGATATATTGGACCTCCATGTATTCAGACATTTAGGTAGTTTCCATCTAGTTTGAATTATTGGTCAGCAGCTGTATCGCGCGTTGCACCGCACACATTGGCGAGCACAATATTTTCGAAGGACCTCTCTGTAGATCAAATGCCACTTCATTCGAATATGACTTTCCCGTCCCCTTGAAGTTGAATTAATGAGGTTTCACCCGTAGAAAGAGGCATTCCAGGATCATTGCGCAGTGATGCCTCAGAAGCACCCTGAAACTCATGCAGCACATCACTCTTCATGGTAGCTCAGTGGCTATGGCATCCTGCAGCTGAACATGAGGGCTCAGTTTTGCTTCCCTGCCACAGTGATCGCATTCCAATGGGCCAAAATGCAAAAACACTTGTCTACTTAGACTTACGTCCACATTCAATAAACCCAGCTGGTAGTGGTGTAGTGGTGGTCCAGGGCCCATCACTACATCATCTCCCATGCCTGTTTGTTGATTCATTATGTCAAACCTCTTAATTTGATTTTCTAGGATTTAAACTTGTTTTAACCAATTTCAGTACCTACTTTTGTAGTTATAATGTTAAATATAGTGTGCACATATGTTTGTTTTGTTTACTACTTATGTTCCTATGATTGCCGTAGGGATTCGTCGCCACTTGGTAGCAGTGGGAAGACAGATTAGTGTCCCCTGCTTCGTGCAGACTGACACCATATAAGTCAGCCTTTACTTACGTGTCGCATCTTTCCATGGCACATCGGGTACATGAGCTTTCTAGTTTTGTACCTCAGCACTTTCAAAGCCTTTCCATGGCAGCCATCTGAATGTTCATAATAATTGTATTATTTTTTACTAGTTACAAAGCCAGCACTGTGCATCAGAGCTTGGTTATGAAATAGGCAAGTAATACTTGTGTACAGGTGCACAAAGAGCTTTACAGTGCTGCTATTGTCTAATAGGCATCGCCAACTGGCCATGAGCTGGCATTACTGTTTACAGCCAAGCAGATACGTAAATATGGCGAGTGCAGCAAACTGTGGATACCATTTCACATTGTGCAACAGCGTGTTTTTTTCACTTCACCTTAGTTTGTGTTCCCTGTCCCTGTTGCTGATCCTACAGAAGGTGCAACTGTTAACTATGTACATCACATGATTGGCATCGCATGCGACATCATTTGTGTCATCACATGGTAACCACTAACACTCTCTGCAAGGGAGCCTACTGCACTGAAGGAAACCAGGTGCCTGCTTTCAGGACGTGTCCATGCTTGGAAAAACATGAGTTCTTGTTTATCCACACAATGGAATTAATGTGCAGCTGCTGTCGTGCTACCTTGTCATGGCATGACGAGCCAATAGATGAAAAGTACACATGCCTCATTGCAGAGGCACAATGGTGCCGCAGTTAATTCCACTGTAATCTAGATGCACAGTTGTGTTTTTGAAGAGCAGTGCTGGCGATATGGAATTGTTTGTTATTGCCTTGCAAAATAATGGCACATACATAAAATGTGACCCACTGCAGAACGCCAGAGTGCACATCCTGGATACGGCAAGCTACGAGACAACGTTTGGCCCAAAAGCGCAGCGCAAGAAGCCACGTCTGTCAGCTGGAGACCTGTCTGTGAGTATATTTCACTTTTATGCACAACAGTGATTTAGTGGCTGCACATTGATATGAGCGTAATGCAAAAACACTCATGTACTGAGCGTTGGGTGGACATTGAAGAACCCATCGCAGTCAAAATTAATGCAAAGCCCTCCACTATTTCATTTCTCCTAGCCACTGTCTTGTTTTGGGGCATTAAACTTCAATGTTTTTCTTTTTTCTTTCTTCTTCTCTTGGTCAATTAATTTCTGCACTTTTGTGACTGCACAAGTAGTGGGATAAGAAGAGAAAAACTGCCGTGGACTGTATGGTGACTACACGCTTTCTCTTGTGCTGAAGCAAGAACGCGAAGTTGTTTGCGAAAGTGCAGCACAATGACTGCAATGGCAAAGTGTGTGCCACCGAGTTCGTTGACATTGGTCAAGTGCTCGCTGCCTCACACTTCAATCAAACAGCAAAATTTGTGCATTCAGCTTTTCACTTGAATTTGCTTGAAGTAGTGCATTCTTAATAGGAGCACTGACAGCTCCAGTAGGTAGTTCAATTCACGCGAATGATAGTGCAGAAAGTGCTTGATGTGCCTTCATGATTGTAGCTCGTTTAGCTAAAATTACCATTGCACAACTTCTGCCTCAAGTGTACTATTACGAAGGATAAGTTGGCTTGACTTTCCAGGAACTGGTCCAAGCAGCTGACACCTCTCAAGCGCACCACTCGGAGACCAAGAAGGAGACACCAGAAGATGAGCTCAAGCCTGCTGTTCGTCAAGAAATAATGACCAAAGGCCAGTCTAAGCGCATCTGGAACGAGCTGTACAAGGTAAGCACGCCTTATGAAAAATTTGGTCAGTGAATAGCACAAAAGACTAACAAGGATGTTGACAGGATGAAGGCGTTTTGTTCAAACATTAACTAAAACTCGCCTGTCAGGTAGCACACTAGAAAATCCATGAAGGTTTCTGGTTATTGACCAAGTCAAAGGTTGCAGTTTTGGAACCCTTATCGGTTGCTTGTTCGCAAGAGGTTCCTTGTTTGTGTTCGAAGCGTACATTAACTTCCGATGTCTTAAATGACCAGAAGCCTCTGTGTTTCTTTAAAAGGGGTCCTGGATCACCCCTTGGGCTTGGTGAGAAAACACATTCTACAGATAGCATGCATAGCTGTGAACGTCTCAGCCAAATTTTTCAGTCATGCGCGGTGTGTAGAGCTCATGAACGGAATACGATGTCACTTTTTTCTCAAACACTCTATTTTCGAACAAAAGATTCTCCTCACCCAATTAGAAGCTGACGGTGACTCACAGTCACATGTCAGATTCCCATAGATGGCTGCCATTGGCCAATAGCTGACATCAGTCAAGAAGGGTGTTTGCGTCAGTATGCTTCTTGAAACATGAAACATGAACTAGCTTAATTAGCCACCCTGCTAACTCACGAAGAAGCCTGCCTTTGCATCGCATGCTGGCCTTAGGGACCATTTGGCTTTGGTGCTATCACTGTGGAATGTGCTTCAGGGCAATAGTATCTGCTATTACACAGCCCTGTCGGAAGCTGTAAGAGATGCCTACAAGCACATGTGTATCGGTTTTGGCTTTTAATGAGTTGACAGCTCCTAATGACAAAGCACATTGCACCCGGCATTCAAAAATAATCTTTTGTTTCCTCGTAAACGCTTGCGCATGTCTTTAGTGTAATACAAAGAGGTTGTAAATGGACACCTATAAATGTTGTAGAAAATTGAGCGTGGCGTCAGAGACAACGTCAGTCTTGATCAAAGACGATGACTTGGGTAGAACCCTTAACCGGTTTTGACAGCCATTGTGTTTTTATGTACTATTGCCTGGCTTGTAAATAGCTTTTAAATGCCTTTTTTAGACAGTTTCATCATTGTTTCCCTCCTGTCACAATATGCAGCACAGACTAACACCAATCTCCAGAGTCGCGAATATCTGCGCTGCATCACAACATAGCAAGAATGTAACAATTTTGAAAACCTGCGCACATGCTAAACATATAGACCAAGCAGCCATGTGTATATAACAACTTAAGCATGCAGCCAGGATGTTTGCATTACCTTAAATTTGCGAACTTTGATAACTTTAATGTCTGAGAACCTGAATTTACAGGCAGTCTGTGCTGACCCAAGTAATCAAAAACTGCACCGTAGCACTCACCATCACTCAGGCCGCGCAAAACGTTCCCCGCACCGACCCAACCTGAATCATCACTGGCTTGCAAGACATATATGCTTGTACATACCGTATTCACAGGGCATCATGTATACACCATTGCACACACCAAATACTAAGAGCAGTCATGCCTACCCAACAGACTTTCCACCTGGTCGGGGCACCTGGTCACGTACGTATCTGTCCCTGGAAATTACTGCACTCATGCAGCTGCCCAATAATTCACTTGCAAGGCACTGGATGAAGAGCTAACTCATGAACACACAATTCGAAAACCTCGAGTTTCCGGCTTAGGCAGGGCTGGCTCAGGTAACCACCCCTACATCCGTCCTTATCGAGAGAGGGCATGGACACCTTCCTCAATCTTCGCTTCCTACATGTCCTTTAACCCACATCCTATTCCCCCACTGCCCGGGCTGTTGAGGCACCCCGACTTTATTTCACGTAACAATGGACTGCTAACACCCGTCATCTGGACAGAGACCCCGCACCAACCCCCTCCCAACCCTGAATAGCTGGGAGGCTGGGCTACAAAACGAAAACCCATAGGGTCAGCAGGCTCTGATCCGGCCGGACATGCTAGGGCTGAAGTTCCTGCTTGAAATGCAAGACATGTGAAGTTTGACCTTTAGTTTCTCTCCTCTAAATTAACCTCCTACCACAAATTTAATGCAAATAGCGTTTTCAGGAAATAGTCCTTGCTCCAAACTGGCTTAGTGTTTGTCATTAGTCGCAACAGTGCCCTTCGAGTCACCACCACCTCTACTGCAGGTGATCGACTCGTCGGACGTGGTGATCCAAGTGCTGGACGTGCGGGACCCGCAGGGCACGCGCAGCCCTTTTATCGAGCGCTTCATGCGCAAGGAGAAGCCCCACAAGCACCTGGTGTTTGTGCTCAACAAGTGCGACCTGGTGCCCACCTGGGTGACCCAACGCTGGGTGGCCCTGCTGTCGGCCGAGTACCCCACCATGGCATTCCACGCCAGCATCACGAACCCTTTCGGCAAGGGGGCCCTCATCAACCTGCTCAGGCAGTTCTCCAAGGTGCGCTTCCCCATTGCATGTTCTCCTCTGCCGCTTTCCTCGTTTCAATAAATGTTTCTGTTGCACATGTGCAAGTACAGTCGTGCCTCTTTATTTAACAGAGTCGCATCTGACACCAAAATACAGTACGCTTCCATTAATTCGAGTCCGGTTAATGAGATTTTTCTATTATTTTAATTGTGAACCAAGGTTCCGGTACAGTGCCCGTACATTTCCATGGGACCAAACTTTCATTATTTCAATCCTGAACTTAGCACAGCAAGCTGGACGAGCTGGTGACTGAACATATTCGTCCATATTTTGTCATATTTTGTCCTTCATCCAGCACAAGCTGGATGAAGGACAAAAGGAAGCACACGATATGAGCGCAGTTGTTAGTACTGCGCTCATATCGTACGCTTCCTTTTGTCCTTCGTCCAGGTTGCGCAGCCCACCCCAAGGAATATGTCCTGAAATTAGCCTCCATGGCATAATCCAAACTTGACTGGTCAGCATGTATGCATTTGACCCTAATAATACTGATCCCACTGATGAAGGTAAATGTTGCTTTAATAGTGGCAAGGTCTTTGTCTTAGCAGTGCCTAAACGACTGAGAATGCCGATTTTTGGCCTACCTTCAGCATATGTTGAATGGAAAGCAGCAGCATATACAGTGAATGATTAGTCTTCATACACGGTTTTGTTATGCGCCCTTTTTTTTTTTTTTTTTTTTTGCCTAAGTGGTCTGAAATACCCTGCGCGTTACAATTGCATACGAAACTGAAATCACATTTGTGGTGTTAGCAATCGCCTACCATCAAAGCAAACGTCATCATCGTCACCACAGGCTGGTGGCTCACTCAAAACACGAGTTGCTTTACATGCTAAGGCAGCGCAGCCAAGTTGAGTAAGATGTTTTGAACACTCTCCGTAGTGTTGAAAACATATGATGCAACTTGGCTTGGATGCTTTGCAAGAAAAACTGGTTAAGTGTTTAGTGTAGGCGTAGGTCATCACCTTGTTCGTGATGGTTGCGGAATCCTTCAAGAGATGTAGAACGTCAAACGCTGTGGACCACACTGCGTTTGTATGTTGGTCATGTCGTAGCCTGTATATACCTACTGCAACAAAAACTGTTTCAGATTGACAACAGTGAGCATTAAGTGTAAATGAACCTCCATTCTCTGAAAGTTAACTCTGAAGGTTTTATTTTGTTTATGATTGCCATATTCAGATGCATGCTTCTTTTTTTTTTTTCGTAATACTATATGACGCACATTAGATTTGACTGGACATTGTTTTGTACTATGAACCCACAAAAACTGGGTACACATTTGATTAGAAGGCATGTTAGAATTCAGCAAATATGTACTGCCAAGTAAAACAGTGGTGTATTTTTATGTATTTCGTGCCTCCTTTAAGTCTGCCCACTGGACAATTAAATCATTTTTACCAGTCCCATCAAGATCAAACTGACGGAAATTGATTGCATCGCATTTCATTTCGAAAGTCTTTACGTGTTAAATTTTAGTGAAAGCCTCTGTATCTGTAGCAGTGTTTACCTTACATTTTACCTCTTCGCCTACCTTGTCTTTGTACCCAGCTGCACACAGACAAGAGGCAAATCAGTGTGGGCTTCATCGGCTACCCCAACGTTGGCAAGTCGTCAGTCATCAACGCCTTGCGATCGAAAAAGGTCTGCAACGTGGCACCCATTGCTGGGGAGACCAAGGCAAGTTTCGTGAGAACAGATACTCCAGTTGTTAGCCCTCACTTCCTGGTAGACTTTTCTCAATAACACATTCTTTAAAACTTTAAACAGTACATTTATTGTGGATATTGACTGCAAGTAGGTGAGGTGCAGTATCGTGAATATAGCTGAAATATTTGTTACAAGTAGATCCACTGGTTACTATTGAGTTAGCGGCCTTCTGATGCAAGGAGGAACACACTAATAGCGCTGACGCAGAGCAACCTGTCAAACTTCACATCTGACCTGTTAGTGTACCTCTTAGATTAACTTTGTTTTGCATTGTGCTCAGTTCTAAAGTGGCTTAGGGCATTGTTTACGGCTAACAGATGTTTACGTTTACATTCAGCACCATGTTCAAGGTTCTTTTGTTCACACTAGTCACCACACTCAAAAGTACAATAAAACCTCGTTAAACCGTACCCACTTAAACAATAGTTTCGTTTAAAAGTAGTTAAGTCAAATCCCCGACTCAGCGACCATTGAACATAATGTGTTTTGTATCCGCATAAACCGTACCAGCTTATTGCGTCTGTATCAGTTAACACGTAGTGTTTCCACGTTTCGTCACGCAAACTCAGTGGTGCGTTCGTTAACCAACGCAGCCCTATCTCTGCAAATTTCTTTCATCACTGCTATCTAATCCATTGCTGCCTTCACCTGTGTTTTGCTTTCTTTGCCACCCATTTTGGTGCTGTAATAAATCACCGATTACCTGCTCTGTGCATTACACAACACACCCATTGCTACTTCCTCTTTATCTCAACTAGAGTATCAGTTACCTCCTTTTACCATCTACACTGCCATCTTCAGCTCCCCTAATGTTACACCAGGGTTCTCCCCAGGATGGGGGGCGATGGAAGTGCCACCCACTGCTCCAGTTGACCGACGAAATTTCCCATTTCTTTTTATTTTTCCCAATCCTCTGCTGTTCTTTTATCAAGTGAGGAAATATTTTTTTTTTATGACAGCAGTTGTGAAATATCATACCTTTCTAGTGCGCTGTCTACAAAAAGTGGCCAGAAAATCAAGCATCGGGAGTTGTCATCGCACCGCGACTAGTACAGCGCGACTTTCCATTGACACAATGCCATCATTTTGGAACCATCGCCATTGTAAAGAGGAGAGATCTGAGCTTCAGATAGCTACAGCGCCATATTTTGCCATGCTGAAATAACAGCAAAAGAAGCAAATGAAATTTAAAAAACTAGCATTGTGATTCATTACTACTGCCATGTGGACAGAGGAAGTGCACCTATTGGCTACAGACCCAGATTTGAATCGCCGGCTCGTGTTTTGTGCGTATTTTGGCAGCGGTGAGCTGTGCATTTTGGCGATTGCAGCAGGATGCATTGCTGACGTAAGTTAGTTTGGCTAATGTGTCCAGAATGCAACATTGGCAAATCTACAATTCAAAATGGCGAAATGATGGTCATTTTAAACAGAGAGATAGAGTCGCATATGTAACAACCCCCCCCCCCCCCCCCCTCGCTCGCAATATGTCCACCCTCAAAAATTTCTATGGAGAACCCTGTGTTACACCTATCATTTATCACAGTATCACTTGCCAAGTGTGTTCCCACGGCATGCTTGTATTTAGAGCCTAGCAATTAACTGATGACAAAGCACGTTTTGTTCTGCGCAACCAGGTTACATTACTTTTGCTGTGCTTCTTCACAGGTGTGGCAGTACATCACATTGATGCGCAAGATCTACCTTATCGACTGCCCTGGTGTTGTCTACCCATCAGGTGACACAGACACGGAAATTGTCCTAAAGGGAGTGGTAAGTACCCGGTTGTGTTCGTTAATGGAAGCATGTACATTGCAGCAAGAGCTGTCACAGTGTCTCAGCAACTGTGCTTGCTTTGTCATGTAGGCTGCTGCGGTAGTCAAACCTTTCGCAACGAATTCTGCTTCAACGCAACATCCACTACGATGGAGAGTTCTCTATTCATCGCCAGCAAATCACAGAAATTAGTATAGAACAAGCCTGTTGCAGCAGACAAATTTAATTTGCCCATTCCACCTCAGGGAAGCCTTCATAAGGTAAAACTAAATTTTCGATGCTGGCTATATTCCTGCTAAATGTAAATGTAATGAACAAGCCCCTCACCAGAGCTTCACAAACAATGAACAACACACAAACGACGCACTAACGAAGTTACTAGAAATTGAATATCCAGTCCCTCGGCCAAGAACAATACACCTGGGGCTCTATTTCATGATTTTTTTTATCCGCTCATGCAAGTCGTACAACAGTTATCACTTTTGAGAGATTGATTGATTTACTTGATGCAATAGACTTCTGTTAATTCGACTCTGGTTGATTAAATTTTTCAGTTAATTCAATCCCAACCGAGGGTCCTGGCTGGCACCCATACATTTCTGTGGGCCCAATATTCGTTATTTCCATCATGAAATTGGTCTGTGCTGGATAATTCGAACTTAACTGGTCAGCATGCATGCACCCGATCTCACTGGTGACCGCAGCAGTGACTCCAATAGCGGCATCCGTTTTGCCAGCGCTTAGGGTACAGCAAATGCGTCAAATGCATGCCATCTCTCACAAAAAATGCTTATTTCATGCCTGCTGAGGAATATTTTCAAGCGAGAATGGTAGCTGACAATGAATTTAACAGTATTTACCCGAAGTGGTGGGTTGCAGTTTTGATTGTTTGAGTAGAAACATTGATTGTAGAAACATTAACATTGATTGTTTGAGTAGAAAATTTCACTCGACTCACTAAGCGTTCCTTGAGCACCCATCACCTCGCATGCCTTAGTTGTTAAACCACTAAAATTGCTTGCTATTTCCCCCATTTGGTGCAAGTTACACATGTACACACCAGTGCAAAGTACGAGAAGAATAAAAGGCGCAGTGCATTGTCGCCGCTCTTTTTCTAGGGATAGTCATGGTGATTTACAGTTCGCTGCTTTATTTCAACTGGACGCTAGCGTCGCTTTAGCATCATACAGTTGAACCCACTTATAACGATCCCAGATATGTCGATCTATCGGCTATAACGACCACATGTCATAGCATTTACAATTTTCCAACCCTGCCTATTGAAGCTGCATCTAGATGTAGCGCCATATTTAATAGCGCCACACTAGTGCGGAGTTTTCTGTGCGGCGCTGCGTGCGCTACATTATGCGTGCTATTTGAACAATTTGGACGAATTTGAACCCGTGGCTGCTCAAACATTGCTATCGATGTTCACGCAGCTGGGTCGGTGTGAATGTGGCACGATGTGCCACTGCCACGCAAAGTTGCAAAGAGTTGGCAGTCACTGTTCGTCAACGCTTCGTTTGCATTGTTGCTGATAACAGTTCATGACGGTGTTCTGCCTTTCGAACTTTGCACTCATTCGTCCGAAGTGACATAAAAAAAAAAGTAACTTTGCAGCTGTCGGCGCGCATGGTGCTCATGCTGCAGCCCTAACAGCAAGACCTTTGCGAAATGCCGTCATGCCGCTGTACTTCACTTGCAGCCAACTAGAATGCTTCATTATTGTATGCAGAATCCAATCGTGCCCCACTGAAAGCAAAATATACCACAAGCTTTTGGAGAGAAAATGGCAGGTGACCAGAACCAGCCAGGTGCTGTTTCGAACGAGCCACAATGCCACATTTTATTCTTTAAACAACGTTTTAAACGGAAGCTTGCAGTTAGATGTGAAAAAGTACCAGGAACAGAAATCAACGTACTGAAAATCCAGTTTTCGGACCAAAATGGCGTCCAATTGTAACTGACGACGCCAGCTACAGGGTCGTTAAATTTTGTGTGTATTGAAGGGCAAGTCCACACATAACGAACTACTATGCAGCGAGCACTTTTCGTGGAACTATGGAGTTTGTTATGAGTGGATACGACTATACGTATTTCACTTCTCGTCGTCAGTTACTACCGTATCTCTTTTTTTTTTTTTCTTTAACCCGCCACCACATTTAACCTGAACCTCCAATTACAGCAACCCGGGAAAAGGAATTTGTGGCTTATAACTGCATACAACTTTCAAACCTTTGCAAAAACAGTTTCCATTCACAACTCGTCCACGTCGTATCTTTGGCCGGCGGCTCTGTTCCCCCGCCGCCCGGCAGCAATGCTAATAAAGCTGGATTCATACGACGGACATGATTGCAAACGAATCAGTCATGTGACACGTGACGTGAATCGAATCACTTCACAGCTAGCATTCACGTGACAGAGGATGACAGTGAGGACGAAGCAGCCCGCACAACGTGACTGAGCCGTAAAACCAAACGGTGATTTGGCTCTCCACCGTATCAGGAAGTGTTTCGTGCAAACCGAAAGAGTGCCACGGGAACGGGTGACGTGTGAGTTTGCTGGCGCTGCGTCCTCATTCACTAACTAGTACAAAAAGGTGACCCATATAGAGGAGGAGAATGTGCACACATGAAGGAGTGGAGAAGGGTGCTTAAACAAGCAGGGGTGGGGAGCGGGTAGGGTTCCCTAGGGGATAATGAAACTTTGAATGGTAGATAACCTAGCCTTAATGTGTAACTTTGCGACAGCGTGCACCGCACTGCTGTGAAGCCACATCTGAAGGCAAAATTCACACGTAACTCACACCCCTACTTTAACATTAAATTTTTCTAATTTTAGGTGCAGGTTTATAGTATGTGCAAAAGTATGGTAATTTGTCTACTTGTAGGAAGTGTCCCACGGCACCTGAAGTTTCTGAATTTCTGGAGACATTAAAGAAAGAATGGTAGTACTTCTCACAGTAGCAACTGAGTCATGCTTTGCCAGGGTGAAATAAACATTTGAAAAATGAATTAAGGAAAAGTTGAACAGTGA
This sequence comes from Dermacentor variabilis, assembly GCF_050947875.1. Classification (NCBI taxonomy): domain Eukaryota; kingdom Metazoa; phylum Arthropoda; class Arachnida; order Ixodida; family Ixodidae; genus Dermacentor; species Dermacentor variabilis. The sequence goes on from NC_134576.1 coordinate 101,506,505, forward strand.
TCCCCAACACCTGAAGTTGTCTTGCTGTCTTGAAGGTCAGAAGCACCATTTGGTATCATTAATGGGTTAGTTAGACCTATCGCAGATGTTGTAGTGCATCTTTTGAGCATTTATTTGGCCACACCGCACATGATAGTGGTAGAAAAACCTCTGTGTGCTCTCTCCATACTCTCAGGTCCGTGTTGAGAATGTGGAGGACCCCCAAGACCACATCCCAGCAGTCCTGGACCGTGTTAGGCCTGAGTACATTGTCAAGACGTACAAGATAGAATCTTGGGAAAGCCCAGAGGACTTCCTCGAAAAGCTGGGCCGGCGGTCTGGCAAGCTGCTCAAGGTATAGACGTCCTGATACTCTTTTGGCATTAGCAGTGCGGATACTGGCACTGTGCTTCTTTAAAAACAAACACAGGAGGATGCCATCTTGTAGCGGAAACAGCACAAAAGACAAGGACTGAGACGCACACAACATAAGTTCTTGTGTTGTGTTTGCCTCGGGCCTTGTTTCTTGTGCTGTTTTCACCATAAGATGCAGTACCAACAAGCCCTATGTCGCATCCTTGTTCAGAATGCCATAGTTTGACTACAGTTGCTGTAACATTGAAGCGTCACTTTCATGTTGGGAAAAAGTTGGCATAGTGTTACAGTGATTTCAGTTGGCATTTATTAATGTCGTAGCCTTTTTACAGGGTGTCCGACCTAACATGGGTCACACTACAAAAAAAAAACATGTGAGGTACAAGGATGGGGCCAACTGTGCTCTGTTTGCAGTAGCCTTCCCCAAAGTAGGGCATTTTACATTTCATCTGTTGTGTTTAATTAGCTTATTACCCAGAATGTAATTAGCCAAATGAATAATTTCTAATCTAATGGTGTATGTCTGAATGCCAACTTGTTCTATGCATCTGAAAACATCGTATTCAATGATTTCCAGGTCACCACACTTTTGTTTAGTTATTTTATCTGCACCCCAGTTTGCGAATGGTGACGGCAAACAGAATGCCATCCTGGGCCCGTCCTCACATCTCCCACCCTGATTTTTTTTAGAACTTGTGCCATGTTAGCTGGGACACTCTGTATGCTGCCCATCTGTCAGGGCAGTCGGCAGCTTTGGCAGTGTGAAAGGAGAGACGATAATTGCAAGCTTGCACCAGTAAGCTTCATTCTTCTCATTCAGGGCTTTATGTGCATATTTCGGCGTTATAGTTTCATTGTTGTATTTTTTTTTTCCTGTGACAGCAGTTCAACATTTCCAAACTTGGTTTGCTCGCTAAGCCGATGGCTGCCGTTATTGTGTCCTCCTTCTCAGCTTGACCCTGGCCATAGGAATGAAGCTAAACAAAGATTTTTCCAATGATTCAAACTCGTGTCCCTGCACCAGTGTCCATCTGGAAGCTGAATGCACTAACCACTGCACTATAGCACAGCTTTGGTGCTTGGTAATATATGCAGATATCTATTTGCCTGCCACATAGCCTCTGAGAGCAGGGATGTCTGTGCATGTATCTTGGAGGCTGCAACAGGCAATACACTGTAGCAGACGAACACAAAGTTGTGTTCATTGCAAAGAAGTGGCTGTTCTCGAGAGGATGGAGGTCTCTGCTGTAAATAAGTACAGAGCCAGCAGAATTGCTGAAGTCTGCTGACATGCTTTTTTCTACTGTTAGTTCAATTGTTCTCTGTTCTGCTAGAGTTAAGCTTACAGGCCTGCCTTTTCCACCGCAACAAAAGACAGAGAAATGCTTTTTTTTACGGCGCACCGTCCTGCCTGTCGTTCAAATGTACTTGCGTGTTGTGGTGAAGCCATTTCTTATTTGCTCACGAGTCTTCACTGTTTCAGGGTGGGGAACCTGACATCTCTACAGTGGCCAAGATGGTTTTGAACGACTGGCAGCGGGGAAAACTACCTTATTTTGTCAAGCCACCTGGTGGAGAGGTAGGGAACTATTGTGTGCTCAATAAACATTTGGCAGCCAATGGATTCCTTTTAAAAAGGTGTACATATAGCAATATCTCGTGGTAGCAGGCTGGTGGACTGTCTAGGCATGCTGCCGTCACGGCTGGTGGCGTTGATGCGAAGAGTTCTGAACCCACACTTATGTTACATGCAGCTTTTGTTTTCTTTGCCATTGCCTGCCATAGCGGCTCGGTCGCTATGGTGATCTGCTGCTGAGCACGATGGGGCAGGTTTGACTTCTAGCTGCAGCAGCCACATTCCAACGGAAGCAGAGTGCAAAAGTGCCCGTGTACTTAAATTTAGGCGCAGCTTAAGGAACCCCAGGTGGTTGAAATTAATATGGAACCCTCTATGCGGTGTTTCCAAGCGTGTTGCTTTGGGGCATTGAACACCATGCTTTGAGGCATTCAACATCATGCTTCGAATTTGAATTTTAGAGGCATGTGGAAGCTAAGGAGCAGTGTTGGCAGCACAGCAGTCCAAAACCGAGAGGCACCTCAATGCATATTTTGTGCGTTGTGCCTGATATCTGCTGGCTGATGAAAGGTTTCGTTCCCAAATTATATTTGCCAACTGATTAATTCAAACTCGACAAGGGCAGCCCGAAAATTTCGAATAATCAGGAGTCTGAAATGATGAATTCGCCAGAGGTTAAGTGTCTTTATTCCACAGGTGGCCAGAAAAACGTCTCCATGCATTGTTGCATACACATACCGATGCTACCTGCTCAGTCTGCATTTCGACTATTGGCATGCTAAAGCTACGGATAGTTGAAATTACGGTCAATGCATGGTACCAAATATTCATGCCATCAACTTCAACTTGCATTGGCAACTTAATACATAAAAGGGAAAAAGAAAGTTTCCTTTGTGCTTGTCGCAAATTCCAAGTTATCTATCAGCGCGCTGTAAGAAGTCCAAAATTTCAGACGTCCTTATTACATTACACCTGCAGAAGGGCAGCGGATTGGGCGAGTTGCTGTTCCATGGTAACAATAAAATTCAAACAGAGCTAGACGACAGGACCAGAAAGAGGAGGAGACAGCGCCATGTTTGTCTCCTCCTCTTTCTGGTCCTGTTGTCTAGCGCTGTTTGAATTTTATTGTTTACATTACACCTATGGGCTGAATGGCGGTGCTGCCAAGCTATCCAAATTATCGGTATCTGAATAATTGGTTGGCAACTTTGCATATGCATTATTGCCACCTTTTGCTTAAAGTTTTTGCTTAAAATATTTGGGTATGTAACCATAACAGATAAATTGAACTGGTGTCCTCATGTTGAAAATATTTGTCAATCAACATACAGGAAGTTGTGCTACCTCCAAAGGAAATTGCGCCAGGCGACGAAAGAAGTCAAGTTGATTGCATACAAGACATATATCCGTCCGAACCCAGAATATGCTGGTGCTGTGTGGAGCCCCCGTCAAAAGGTTTTAAAACATAAACTAGAGCGAATTCAAAGAATGTCAGTTCGCTTTATCTGCTCTAAATATCGACGACGTGACTCGGTAACTGAAATGTTAAAAATATGTAACTTGGAACCACTGGAATCAAGAAGGCAGAAGCAGCAATTGAAATTGCTTTTTCAAATACTACACGCAAATGTGAAAATAAACCAAGGATGATTATCTAACGCTCTTTCACAAAAGCTTACCACGAACAACACGCTGTACATTCGTGCAACCAATAATAGCTCGAACAGACTTATTCCGCTTTTCTTTCCTGATGCTATTAAAATGTGGAATGAATTACCGAATGATGTGGTACAAGAAAATGCTAAGAGTGATTTTGAGGTTGCTCTTGATAAGTATTTCGCTCAAACTGTATAGCCTATTATTTGTTTTTTGCATGTAGCTGTGTTTTTTTTTCTACAAATGTTCTATGTGTTACAAATGTTCTTCTACAAATGATCTTCAGTGTTTGTTCTATGTACAATTCAATTACTGACCCTCCCTGTAACAACCCTCAAGTGAGGGTTAACAGTATGACTAAACAAATAAATAAATAAATAAATAAAAAAGTCTCGAGCAGTGAGATTGAGCAGGTGAAACGCAATAATGTGTGAGTTACACCTATCATTCAGAGAAATGTGATGCGTTGTGCGGGGTTGACGAATGTCATGGACGCATAGCCAAGGCAGACCAAACCACGTGAGGTTCTCTGTTCCCTAAAATCTCTGCACGAGCTAACACATTTTTATTTTGCCTAAGTGAAGAAGGGCCACTGCATCTGAAAAATGATGCCTCTGTTATGCTCGAACCCCCCTCCCTGTTCCTCAATTGCAAATCCTGCATACCATGCAAAATTTGAATTCAAATATGTCATGCGGTTCTATTGAATCTTAATTGGGAACTTGTATTCAGACAGCAGGGAGTGCATTTGCTTGTCAGTGCTTATAAAAAGATGCTCATCCTCGCAGGAGTCCGCCGGAACCCAGGAGAATGCGGAGCCCTCTGGTGACATCGCCATAGCTGCCAAGGTGCGGCAGGACCTGGATGAAATCCGTGTGGGGCCGCGGTTTGTGGCTGAAGACCTGCAGGCGCCAGGAGCACCTGCAAAGTCTGAAGCAAAGGAGAAGGCGCCCTCTGAAGAGGCAACTGTCAAAGTCGAGAAGTCGGCAGCAGAGGCGGGTGACGTGCAGAGTTCCAAACAGGAGCGGGAAGCGCTCCCTGGTGGCCCTTTTGTGGAATCTGTATCTTCCGGGGATAGTTGTCGAGATGAGCAGAAAGCAGATGCCTCAGAAGGTTCGCCAGCTTCTGCAAAGTCTGAGAATGAAGTGAAGGTTCAAAGTACTAGTGTAGAAGCAGTTGTGGGCGGTACACCTGCTGAAGTGGAAGCACTTCCAACTGCTGAGAATGAGACTAAAGAGTCAAACAACAGCCAAAGTGTTCCTAAAGAAGGAGACGCACAGACTGCCAGTGCGAAGGAGTCCAACTTACCACCAGGTGACGCTGTAGGCATTCCCACAAGCCGATCGCCAGCCAAAAAGCGGAAGAAATCTGGTGCAGAATCGCAGCACGTGGAACTCTGCGACCTCATTGGTAGGAAGATGGCCCAGAGTCCGTGGGCCAAGTTCTTGCCAACAAAGAAACCAAAAACCGAGAATGATTCCCCGAGTGACAACAAAACTCCGGTGGCCCCAGAACCCGTGACATTCGAAGTGGAAGACTTCTCTGACGAGGATGAAAAAGAGGAGACAGCATCTTCCTTGGTAAGTGCATTTGTGAGGACCTTGTTTGTAAATAAGGTGACTACTTTTTTTTTGGAACAGCGGTTCTCATTCATAAACGTGTCATTCTGGTTTTCGTAAAGATAACATGGACAGAAGCACCAGGTTTTGGAATGTGCTTGGAAAAGGCATGCTGTGCAAGTGATAGGAATGTACATTAGGTTTACAGTGGAACCCCGTTCATACGTTTTTCACCGGACCGGGAAAAAAAAACGTAACAGCCGGGAAAACGCAACAGTGAGGAAAGCTCCGAAAATGAATGAAAAAAAGTGCAGCTTCATCTATAGACAATTTATTTCCACAGAGTGCGCTTAGGACCTAAAAGAAAGTCCAGAATTGTGGCTTGCCGTTTCTTTCGCTCGCTAGAAATCACCACACGTTTCTCAATAGCCTGGAAGGCCGCATTGCTGTCAGCGTCGCTGTGAGGTGCGACGTACCTGCGGAGGAGGTCCAGAGCCGCAACGGCTTTTCGAAAGCTACGATTTGGCAACTCCCCGGCATCATGCGGCTCGTGCATCGCAGTCTGCGACTTCACTCGCGACCGAGATCCCATCGATCTCGGCGATGCTCTGACACTCTGACGTCCCGACAACAACATCCACGGCGACGTAGTCGTCGTATGTGACCGCCATTTTGGCTTTTGGCGAGTTTTGGCCGGGCTTGGCTATGGAGCTGGCTGCAAGAAGCCGCACGCCAATTCGATGGCGGCCTCTCGAACTGGCGTGCGGCTTCTTGCAGCCAGTTCCATAGCCAAGCCCGGCCAAAACTCGTCAAAAGCCAAAATGGCGGTTGGAGCGCGTTGCCTACTTTAGCCCAGGCGGGTTCGGGGGGCTAAGTTGCGACGTATCATGCGGGAACGTTTTCACAGCTACGACGTAACAGCGGGGTTCCTTATACATTGGATCCTATGGAAGCTATGCCGGGACCGGATGAAAACGACGTAGCAGCCGGGAAAACGCAGCAGTGAGGAACGTAACAGCGGGGTTCTACTGTACATAGTTCCACTTCTTCTCGTCATTCATGCGTGCAGAAGGCAGTGCTTTAAAAGATACACAAATAGAAATGAATAGAACAGTTTTTCTCTTTTTTAAAGGATGTCGTCATTTTTAAGCACATAACACACCTGACCGCATGCATAGTCATATATTTAGGCTATCTTTCTGGCGGCCCATTCAGCCATCGATTGCTAAGCTTCATTATAGCTACATTACATGTACTATTCATCGTATCCCATCCCATCACTGATTACACGTCATGTTCTCATGGCCCTTTTAGCAATATTTGCCACTCACCATGAAGAGCATGTTCACGGAGCCAACACTGTGTTTGCTGTTCCTATTTTCTGAACAGGTGACCAGTAGTGGCACATTTGTTGTGAGCTCTTTGGCCAAGCGGAGAGAAACTGTACAAGAAGACGATGATGTACCTGCTAGACGGCTTACAGGCAAAGAGGTATGTGGATGTCGAGCTGGCGATCAGTGCCACCTGGGAACATAACAGTGCTTTTATCGAGCAGCATTGACCTGAGCGTGCAGATTTAATGTCTGTGTTACCTTTGTCATACTCCTTACACTGTTTCCAATGTGCTCTTTTATACCCTAAGTTGGTAACTCAAGTCTATATTCTCATATTGTGCATTTTAGAAGTAGTGTTTATTGCACTATTGAATTGTGTTAAAAGTAGTGCTGTGCAAATACCAAATGGTAGATTTCGAATTGAACACTGAATTGAATCAAGAAAGAAACGGATGAATATCAAATCAATTATAAAAAAATTTATCACAAAGTTTAATGCCTACAAATTTGTACAAGAAAATGCAGTGCTGCAGATGCTTGGAGGTCTACTATCATTGCGTAACAAGAATGTTGCAAGCTATCAGTAACTTAAGCACGTAGGAATCAAGATGCTCAGTATGGTGTGCTCTTATTAAAGGGAATGCCAAATTAGTATTACCAGCATTGATTACAGCTCAATTCTGTGTGAATGTGTGGAAATATTTTTGTATCGATAGAACGTCTGTTAAATAGAATCAAGTGTTTTTTGCCCTCTGAAGGTGTAAAAATAGCGAAGTTGCATTGTGCTGGATATCTTATGAGATATTCATTTTAATAGTGGCCCTTGTTTTATGGCAATCTCTTATTGCATAGAAAGTTTCATTGTTGCGTCACCCCTGCATTCCCATGGTGCAAAACTGTAAGTGAGAGTCAGCCTGTCAGGCATGCACATTTGCTCAGTACTATAACACTAGAAGTGTAATCAAACAGTGGATGCTGGCGCCAGATCTGACAATGTGGTTCAACTTTGCAAGTTGTGTGTTAGGTTTTGCCATCATTGAAACGTGCAGAGCTGAAGTGCATGCTGACTTCTGTAGAGCCCTTTAAAGTTATTTCCCCTTCAGTTTGCCAAGAGAAATCCTTTAATGCAGCCCTCCAGTAGACTCTAGACAAAGTTCCTTGTTCACGAGACCAGGTGAAGCGTGTGCAGTTACTGCATTACTGGAGCATTCATGCCCATCACCCTTTCTTCCCCAATTAGCCCATGAACAGGCCCTGCTCAAACCCACCAGTAGTTGATTTAACATTTAATGTCATGATAGCGCGCGTCTTAAAGCAGTAGAGACCATTGATAATGAAGGACCGAAGCAGAATTTGGACAGAGAGGACATTGCAGAGTCCTCTAGAAGGCAGAAGCAGGGTGGCAGACTAAAATGCATTCTGCCACTGTTATTGTGCTGTTGATTGCTGTTGCTGTTAGTGTCAGTTATGCTCCTACCTGGTTAACTCAAACTCTGAGGGGACAGGAAAGAAACTTGAATAAAATGAGTTCGCACTAAAGAGAGCTTGTTTGCGTGTAGTGCTCTATAATGCGCACGGTTCCCTGAGCAGTACCATATCACCAAGTGGTAGCGGCGGTCTTACCATGCATTTTTAAAAACTATCTTTGAAGTTGCGGATCACAGAATAAGTGGGGATAACTTAAGCTGAAAGTGCAAAGAAAATAAGTGCACTGGTGTGCATCTGTGGACTATAAGTTAGTGATATAAACTATTTATATTTTAAGTATTGATATTACTGTCAGTAGCGATAGTACACTAGTTCACTGACATTTGTTGTTAACTGTGCTATCAATAACATTGCTGTTCTAGTGATACTACCAAAAGATGTGTGGTAACTATCAGTAACATTAATTTCACGCTTTTTTTGAAACAATTTCTTTTGCCAAGTGCAGCATACTGTTTCTGTCTGTTGACAAAATTTTAAATATTGCTATAACCTATCCATTCTCAAAGGTAGCCAACGTTACAGCAGGCCTTCAAAATAATTGTCTTCATTGTGTTGAAGACTAAATGTGCAATTAATATTCGTTCCAGTGAAATTATACATATTTATAAAGGCTTTCTTTTTAATGCTCTGATTGAACAGTTACACATCTAACTTAATCATGTGTCAGCACAGACATTCTAGTGGAGCATGTCAACTTGTTTTCTCCTTCAGGCCACACCTCCTCTCTGAAATTGTGTATATATACTAGCAACTGAGAACATGCCTTCTGCTTGTATATGACATTGCAGAAAGAAGGAAGGAAGGAAAAAGTGGAGGTTAACCAGTTTAGCTTAACCGGTTTGCTACCCTACACATGGGAGAGGGATGGGGGCGATGAAAGATGGGGAAGGGGGAGAGAGAGAGAGAGCACACAGCACACACACACCGTCCATTAGAGTCCATCAATCTGGCATGGTACGTGATATCACTGTCACAGCCGCTTGTCCAATCCCGTCTCTTTCAAAAACCGAAGTAGTCCCTTCGTCGCCTTCACCTGCGATGTCTTCTGTCAGCGGCATGTGAAAATCATGTCGAGGGACAATGGTCTAGTGTCAAGGTGCGCTAAAACGGATGCCAGGGACTGTCACTGAACATTATATTCAGGACAGTCGCACAGAATGTGTTTCAGCGTCTCCTCGCAAAGACAGGCATTGCAGAGAGCGTTGTGGGCCATTCCAATGCAGAATGAGTAAGATTTCGTGAAAGCCACCCCTAGCCATAAGCGATAAAGCAAAGTCGCCTCTCTTCGGCGAAGTCCACTTGGCATATAGAGATGCATCAAAGAGGGCAGGTGGTATTGACGGTTGCTCTGGTTGGTCTGGCTGTTTGGTGTGCACCATAGAGAGAGCGTGATCTCCTGTGCAAGCACTCGAAGTCTGCTAGCTGCGTCAGATCGTGAAAGCGGTATGGCCTCTTCTTGTGCGTCTTCAAGATCTGCCTGAGCGGCATTATCGGCGTCTTTGTTTCCAGTGACGCCGCAGTGACTTGGCAGCCACTGAAACATCACGTGGTGTCCTTTCTCCTGTGATGTATGGAGTAGGCATATAATATCGAATATGAGCTGTTCGAATGGCCCGCGACACAGAGCTGACAGTACAGATTGTAGGACTGCTTTTGAGTCGCTGAAGATTGACCATTGTCGAGGTGGCTTCTGATTGACGAAACGAAGTGCAGCGCGAAGAGCAGCTAGTTCAGCAGATGTCGATGTTGTTGGGTGGTCAGTCCTAAAGCTGATGGTAATAGCTTTTGCTGGGACAACCACAGCACCGGACGAACACTGGGTGTTTGTGTAACCATCAATATAAATGTGTTCACTGTCCGCGTACCTCTCGTGCAGAAGAAGCAGAGACAGTTGTTTCAGCACAGGCGACGACAGTTCAGACTTTTCCCGATTCCTGGTACACTGAGATGGACTGTGGGGCTGATAAGACACCAAGGAGGTATCGATGGTTTAGATGCAGCAGTGAAGCCCGAGGGATGTTTGTCGCTGTACTTGATGATAGTTTTCAAGAATGATGATTGGTGCCTGTCTGAAGGTAGTGCTGCAAGGTGGTGATAGGGGCACGTGCAAAATGTCTGATGTGCATTCTCAGGGCTTCCACCGTAATGTGAGTTTGCATTGGATGGTCCCGAGCAATTGCAAGAGTTGCCTCTGTTGACGTGCATCTGGGCAAACCAAGGCAGACTCTGAGTGCTTGAGCTTGTGCTGCTTGCAGAACACGAATATTTGTCTTGCAGGTGTTGTTCAGTACAGGTAGACTATATCTTAAAGAACCGAGAAAGAGAGCTCTGTAGAGTTTAAGCGTTGCATCTACTGACATCCCCCACGTCTTTCCTGTCAAGTATTTAAACAACTGGGAAGTTGCTGTCAGGCGCCGTTTCATGTAGGCCACGTGCGGGCTCCAACTGAGGTCGCGGTCGATAATTACGCCAAGAAATCTGTGGGTTCTGACGTAGGAAATGGTCTGCCCATTGATTGAGATGACATAAGGCGTCATTGGTTTGCGAGTAAATGCTACTAGTGTGCATTTTTCTGGTGATATGCTGAGTCATACCAAGTCATGTGACCTTGTACTATCAGCATGGCAAAGTGTACCATCTGCTGCGATGGTGCGGAGGGGTATCCACCTTGCGCTCTCAGTGACGTGCGTACTGCGAGAATGCATAGCGCATGGCTTGAGACACGCTGGAGAATGATGTCAAAATTATGCAACAGTGATTACTTGTGGTATGTTGCATAGCTTAGAATTATCAGTGTTCTTTGCCATTGCTGGTTCGACAGTGACTCAACTGTCGATAGTATTGATAGTGCTGTCACTAGTTTTGCATCACTACTACTTGTAGTAGTGTAGTAGTAGGCAGCTACCGCTATAGATGGTTGATCACCGCGCATAACTGAATAGTAACATGGCAGTGCTAGGCCGCCCCCGTTTCAATCGGAATTCGCTCGTGTTACTTGCTTTCTGTCCCGATGGTGACAAATAAATGGTAAAATTATCCATCACTTAGCCTCACATCACACTGTGGACAAAGTGTTAGCGGTGTTTGGTGTTATTGTTGACGCTGTTAGGCCTAAGATGCCATGTGGGCCGCAAGGGTCTTTTGATTTCAGCATATTTGGGGTGGCTCCACAACATTTAGAGCTGGTCATGCAATGGTCATGTGGAATGTTCTAAAATTATTCACTGCATCATTAATTAAAGTATCTGCTGAAGCACGATACACGATGATGGTATGTTGAAACGTAGATCACACAGCACATGACCACGGTTCCAAGGCAGCGCATGCGCTATGGGCCTCGTGTATCACGGCAACGTATAGGATCATGCAAAGCGTAAATGCTCAATTTCCACGGTGCGCAACATTAAAGCGGCTAGCGGTGCATCAGACCTTGGCATTTGGCTCGCGTTTTGTCCTAAAGGTGGCCTTTGGGTGCAAGAAATGTTGTTCGAAGTTACCGCTGTCCAGTTTTGGGAGTTCGAAGTCGCGGGAGGAGCTTGTGTTTCCATTAAAATTTTCCAATTCTTTTTTTCATTTTTTAAGATTCAAATGCATTCAACTGCGCCCTGGGACCTACCAACCAGTTCGATTTATCCGTCAATTCGAATGAAGAGATTTTCATATATGCACTTTGTTCCACTTCTATATATGTAGTTCAAGGAATAGAAGCACATAGGAAAAATAACAGGACTTTACTGACGTTTCGGCCATGAGACTGGCCTTCATTGGAGACCGGCCTCTCCAACGAACGCCAGTCTTGCAGTCAAAACATCAGTAAAGTCCTGTTATTTTTCCATACATGCTTCTATTCTTTGAACTACTTCTGTGCCAGAACCTGTGATTCTATGCTTCACTGATTATATATATATATATATATATATATATATATATATATATATATATATATATATATATATATATATATATATATATATATATATATATATATCGCTTTTTTTTCTCCTATCACAAAAACGCCTTTGTGATGTTCGGCATAGTATAATTAAATGTAGAAGGTTTCAAGTTATTCAAAAAAAACAAAAAATGAAATAACACCTTCTACGTCTAGATATGCTGTATGCCAAGCATCACAAAAGGGATACGAGGTAACTTTTTGATCTTGCAATGTGGCACTTGGTCTCTCTCATTCTTGCAGAAGAGGAGAAAAATGGAGGCTAAGAAGGTACGGAAAGTGGGCCACCACTTCTACGACTACGCCAACGTGAAGAACCGGGACAGGACCAAGGCACGCAAGAACCGACAAAACCAGAAGCTTCTGTCTCGGAGAAAAATAAAGGCAGTGTGATAATTGTGCAATCTATTTTGACTCAAATCTTTGTAGCTTTGAGACAAATACCAAAGTCAGCAGTAAACTGGCAGGTTACTTTTTTTGCAGCTCTCTCGCGGTTTGCTTAGCAGAAGAATGTCATTAGCTGACAGAGTTGTGACAGACTTGCCATCTTCAGAGAACGACTTCGGTATGGCATTTGGAAGATCTTGAAGTAATGGCTTTATGTTCTATTTTTGTGACCGCTCAGTTTGGTTTGCTTGCTTGCGTAATTGATGGTGTTGAACCTCCAAATCAACATAGAGGCCTTTAGGGCACCGTGTAGTTGAAGGTTCAGGATTCATTTTGACCACATGGGGTACCTACTATACACCCAGATCTTGGTACACAAATGTTTTTCGGCTGCGCCACCATAGCAATACGGTCCCCACGGCTGGGAATGAGGCTGCACAGCGTTGCTTGACGACAGCCAGAGAATGCAGTTAGCCCACCAAAAGTGCACGTGCACTCTGTGATGTGCACTCTCAGATGTGTTGTCATGGGAATGAGCGAACATAATTGGCTAGGGTATCTATGCAAATGTGCCTAGCTGGATAAGGGTGTGTTCGGCGCGGTATTGTTAGGTTGCGTTCAGCCTCAGCCAACATTACTAGAACCAACTTCTAGTAACACCGGCCTCAGCATAATTACAATGGAGGAAAAAAAAGTAATGCTTGGAGCTTAACATCAGGCAGCTATATAGCCTCGACAAGGCTATCTCCTCGGAAACGGCCTCCAAGGCTCCCCAAGGTCAATCTCCAAGTCCTATCGTCTCGTTTGGCTTTGGGTAAAGGGCTCTGCAAATGGCCGTCGTACCTGTCAAGGCAGTGCTCAGTTTGTGGTAGCTTTTAGTGGTGGCTGTGTCCATTCAACCACTTGGGAGCAGTTCTTTGCAGGACGTTCAGGAAGTCTTTCTTGTGTTTGCCTGAGTTTCGTGTGCATGCTTGAGCTGCGAGAGTGACATCTGGAGGCCTTTGTTTCTTGAAATATCTCTTTCCATATGTACTGCAGTACTACGGAGGAGGACGCGTTTTGCTCCTGGTGTAAATTTCTGCAGCGCGAAGCAGTGATGTGCGGAAGGAAAGGCAAGAAACGGGTGAAGGAATGGTAAGAGAAGGACAAACATGAGCACTAATTGCTTCTATAGTCGCTCCTAACAAGTAAAAGCAGTTGCCTTGTCTGCTATAAGGGCTGCGTTAACTATGTTTTGTTCACACATAGTGGTGAACAGCATAGAAGGACAGTTAGACTGGCTTTTCTTCAGTGGGATTCCCGAGGTTTGTCATTTCATCAGTTTGCGAAAAGTTATTGCGAGCAGTAAAAAAAGGGGACCAGAAAAAAAACAGCCATGTGCCAAATTGGTAGTACATGTATTTGCTGGATGATGGACAAATTCCTTAGCATTTCAAATAAAACGCATCAAATAAAAAATAGATAATTATGCATCAAATAAGAACAGCTAGACTAATGCGGTTTAACACAAAACGTAATTTTTGGATTGCTGCGTGGAGATCATCTATTGAATACCATTAAAATGCAGCCGCAGATATATCGGGCAGACGGGGCGCTGTTTAAACAAAAGGCTAGGGGAACACAGAAATGACTTAACTAGAGGAAGAACCTCTAACTTAGTGCTGCACTGCAAAGGCTGTGGCTGTCAGCCTCACTTTGAAGAAGGATGCGTGCTGGATTGCCATCACGATAAGAGAACGCGGGTAATTGCAGAGGCATATTAAGAAATTTGGCAACAGGTATATCAGTCAACCATCAGTGGCTCTACACAATAAGGAATGCACACTTTTCAACCTATGCCAACCGTAATCCTGTCTGGTTTTTACCGCTGCTTTATTAGCCTACTGATGCGACTTATGTCTCTGACACAGTGTTCGATAACCATATCACCTTGCATACAGCGCTCGTGTTTGTCCTTCTCTTGCCGTTCCTTGGACCCTTTTTTGCCTTTCCTTCACCACATCAGTGCTTTGCGCTGCAGAAATTGACACCATGAATTTGAACCAACTCGCCCACATCGCTATTCTTATTCAGCACGTTGCTCCCTTTGTCTCTAGCTGAGGTGCTCTAGGCGACAGCGGATGAATGCTCTGAAATAATCTCGTTCTCCACTCGTGTTTCATGGTGCCGCATCAAAGCATTGCCCTCATGATGGGAGCTCCTCGGATTCAACTATGTGTGATATATTTTAATGCAAAACATTGTTTGCCTCATTCTTGGCACTTTGCAGTCGGTAGGCAGATAGGTTCCTGTCTCGTCTCGCTTTAATAAATAGAAAATAATGTGTAGCCAGTGATGGAATCGAACCTCTGCTGTGGATCACCGCAGTCTGGTGCTCTAACCACTAGGCCACGAGTGCTTTTTTACTTATTTTTTTATCGTCACAATGAACAGCACATGCGCAGCAACAGGTACATCCGGGGTACCAGTCTAGAAACTGGCTTTGCACGTTCCGGTTAAAATTCACGCACTTTCAACAATGCTTCAACTCTTGGGAGCCGTTCAGGCTCTGGGGTTTGAAAACAGCACACAGTTACTGATGCTGAATATAGCATTACCGGCTTCACATCTATGTCAGCGTTCCTAACTTACATCCTGAATCATCAAATGCTGTGAGGCCCAAGAGCATAATGAAGTCAAATGAAAGAGCATCCTCATTTTCAACTGGCAAAAAGCTTATGCCAAGCATGTATTTCTGGGTTGTTGCAAAGCATTCTTCTTTTGGGATATCTTGCAATGAAATCATAATAAAGATGACCTACTGTGGACACCGGACTACAATTGCACGTATAATTCTCTCATTACAAAGTCATCCAGCTGATAGAAGCACTCGGTTCGTGCAACCCATACCACTTTCTCGTCGTCTTTCCTCGTGTGGCAGCTCGTGCTTTGAGGCGCCGTGTCCGACTGCAGTATCTCCGGGACTGATCCACTTTCCGCAGAACATTCCTTATAGCAGTTTAGGTTACAAATAAACTGTGTGACGTACCGACTTCATGATCGCCCGATTTAATCACGTTTGAACATTTCTTCGTCGGAGTTCAAATGCCATCGCCAGCTTAACATACACACCACACGACATAAGCATAGGTATGCACGATTGTATTACGCGTACTTGCTGACGACATCACAATGCATGTTTCTCTCGCTTACGCTTGTTCGCTATTAATGTAGAGCCCAACAATCACCATGTGAGCTCGCATTGAATGGATGGCATGGGTATGATTTTTGCTGCCATATGTTCGTCTTCGACGTGGTTGTCTGCCGTCGCTTGGAGATACTCAGATTATTTTTCGCATTCCACCTAATTAGATAATTAGTCTTGATTATTCAATGAACTTCCAAAATATTATAATTAGATGAAAGGTGTCAATGAGAAAATTGTGCAGCAACGTGAAAAACGCCTGTTTTTCCGAGCGTGAAAGAAGCCCGCGAATACACACAAATTGCCGCAAGCGGCCAGTCACGTGGCACTTAGGCTTGTGTTCGTGGGCTGCTTTCACGCTCGGAAAAACACTTATGTAGCACGTATCGGGTGACAGCTTTTTCATGTTGCTGTACAATTTTCTCATTGACACTTTTAATCTAATTATTATATTTGGAAAGTTGATTAATTAAGTCTACCTGATTAGGCAGAATGCAAAACATAATTTCAGTATCTCCAAGCGATGGCAAACAACATTACCTTGGTTCTGTCCAGTTAATGGCATTTGCACAATTATAAAGTTTGGCTAAAGTTACGTGGGACACCCTGTATATGTCCATGTTATACCAACAAATAAATAGTGTACTTGGATTAAGGTTCCGCCGTTCGAGGACTAAGGGCAATAAATCTGAAGTGTTCTGCTCGTGCGTCTGCAGAGAATGTGCTTTGCCGACTTTGTCCATTCTCCGGGAACAAAGACTGCATGCGGGACACTGAGGGTGGCGCCACCATCAGTGTCTAGGTCAGGAAATAATCGAACTGACAACTACATGAAGCCGAATGGCACGCTTTCATGTGGTTCCCATTAATGCTGTCTGGCAACCTGGCACAAAAAAAAAGGGTGGAAGAGTCGCCTTATTAGAGAGCCTTAGCGTGTCCAGTATTCTGGTAAATGCAATCGGACTGGGCCTTTAACTAAATGAGCGAAGGCGTTAATGTGAACGACGTGCCAAGCGCAGCCACATTGTGGCGTGGAGCTCAGTCAGACGAACACAGCTACTACTGCAATAACCAAATGTATTCTACTTCGCTGATGGCATAAATTTTCGGCAATAGAGTAATGTTGCTGCCGGAAATTTGTGCCAGTAGGAAAGTAAAATACACTTGGTTACAGTAATATTAGTTGTGTTCGTCTGGTAGAGCCCTGCGCCACCAGGTGACTGCACCGTGCAGGAGGTTCTAAAGCCGTTCATGTTTGTGCCTCCGCTCATCTGGTGAAACGTCCGGTCCGATTGCGTTTACCTGAATACCGGACGTTAGAACTATCTATTGCCGTTGTTGGCAAGCATCGTTTTGGCATGCAGATTTTCTTCTTCAACAGCTTCTTGAAGCCGTGCTTCGTGAACATGGTTAGGGTCTAAGTGTTTCACTTTTGTTCCCCATTACAGTCTCAGCAGGCCTTAGCCATGGTGGTGTGTCTGAGGCTGCGTGTGATATTCTTCAAGCCGGAATAAATTGGCCAAGTCAACAATTACAAAGTCACAAAGTGGTAAATGATTCCTTGACTGTCACCATTATCTGTTTCAAAATTATTGATGCGTAGAGTAAATAGCTGAATGAAGTACCTCTATCTATTAAACCTAAATTTGATATGTTGATTACTCACTATTCTTTCGTTCCGAGTTTTCACGTTTTCTGTCTTATTGTTCCATGTATGTTTCGTTATTTCTTTGAAGGGCTTAATTCGAAAACCTTTTTCTACAAAAGAACACTTTGCCATTGGTCGCCAGCTTTCGCAACTATATTTATGAGAAAGTAGTGCGAAATTGACGCAGTCACACGAGAGCCTTCATGCGTTTTCTCCAACAGTCCATTCCTTGGCCTACCTCCCACTGTGTGTACTCGCCATATGATTGCGATGGCAATCATTCGAACACTCCATGTGCATTTATGCCGTCGGCGTCACCGTAATGTTCCTTATAAAGTCCAAGGACGATAAAATCGTCACCGCGCGCCGTATGCTGTTTGCAGGAAGCGCGCAGTCTTCCCCTCCTGCGATGTGTGCCATGCTGCTGGCGAAGAGTCATGCGTCTGCGTGGTGCTCCCAAGCGAGATAGAGGACGATCCCATCGAGGCGTCAGCCCCATGATCGCGTCCGCCTTCATGGTGCGTCGCGGCCCGGCTGTCCGTGCCGATCACGACGTTTGGCTCGCGTAGATCGTTTCTCCCTCCGAGACACCGAGTTCTTTGGTTCGTTACGCTTGCTCAGGCGCACGTTTCGTCTTTGTGTGACTCAACAGCGTGCCGAGCGAATGAGTGGGCGGGGAGAACGGGGTGCGATAACGCTATCGCGTTCCACTCTTGAAGGCGAAGCTTAAGCGTCCTCCAAGTTTTTTGAGGATCAGCAGCATTATCATAACTGCATCGTTTTGGCGTGAAGAAGAGGATGAACGACGACTAGGAGGTGCCACCTATTTGTGATGTGCTAGAGTCTACAAATCATCTATGATGACATCTACCCAAACAATGCAATACTTATCTCACTTTTTTTTTTAATTGAAGACGCTAAACGAAAAATAATAAAGTTCTGCTCACAGAAGCTTCAAATTACTGTGACAAATAACCAATTTCAACAAGTTCATAGACTATACAGGTACAGTAACGTTAAACGCAGACCAACAATAGCAAAATGAACCCTTTTCAAGGACAAAGAAAACATTCCTATGTCAGCATATACAAACTCAAAGGAACGCGATTTTCTATCATTGAAGATTTCTCTCCAGCTACACGGAAGGCGAGGAGGCAGCTCATTGCATTCGCCAATACACAGAACAAAACAGTTCAAACTAACACTTGACAGGCTGCGCGTAGACAACAAGACGTACATGTACATATTTAATATATCTACTAACTCGGTTATTTCTTCCAGTACACAGCTCAAGGGTATCACGTGCCTAAAGAGCCATAATCGGTCTAACTACTATCATGCCTTTCCTCCGGTATCATTATCGTTCACTAGCATTCGAAACCTTGTGCGCGCAAACGCGACCAGTTTTCTTCCTTCCTTGAAGACAGCAAATCTGACATACCAGCATTAAATGAAATTTGGTCGTATCCGGATATCTGTGATGAAGAGATAATTGAATCTGTTCACGATTTTAACATTTGCAGGTGTGACCGAAAAGATAAAAGAGGCGGCAACGTCCTTATATCAATAAAAGCAACACTTCGGTCTTACGTAATTAACTCACACTCTAACCTAGAAATTATCTAGACTGCATTCATCTCCTCATCTTCGCAAATACTTATAGATCCCTGTTACCGACCTCCAAATACTACTAATTCATTTATTAACGACTTTCACAACAGCATGGATTCAGTAACGAAGCTTCATCCGTCTGATGCCATTTATCTTTTGGGACACTTCAACTTTCGTCTAATTGACTGGGTTAACTTATCTTCATCGTGTAATACTTCAACGGAATTTACCAATTTAACCTTATATTTTAACCTGTTTCAGATAGCTATACAGCCTACATGGGGTAATAATATCTTAGATTTAATTTTAATTCTCACAACTGCCCCTGAGACAGTTGACCAAATTGTGTCTATTAATGGTTTTAGTGATCATTCCTTACTGCAAGTAACTCTTAACGTACCCTCATCTTTAACAGGTTTTGCAGAAACCTGTTGCAGAAACGGGGCAGAAACCTGGAGGCTTACGAAAAGGGTTCTACTCAAATTGAGGACGACGCAACGAGCTATGGAAAGAAGAATGATACGTGTAACGTTAAGGGATAAGAAAAGAGCAGATTGGGTGAGGGAACAAACGCGAGTTAATGACATCTTAGTTGAAATCAAGAAAAAGAAATGGGCATGGGCAGGACATGTAATGAGGAGGGAAGATAACCGATGGTCATTAAGGGTTGCGGACTGGATCCCAAGGGAAGGGAAGCGTAGCAGGGGGCGGCAGAAAGTTAGGTGGGCGGATGAGATTAAGAAGTTTGCAGGCGTGGCATGGCCACAATTAGTACATGACCGGGGTTGTTGGAGAAGTATGGGAGAGGCCTTTTCCCTGCAGTGGGCGTAACCAGGCTGCTGCTGCTGCTGATGATGATCCTACTAAATATACGCGATTATAATAAAGTCAATTACAACGTTAAAAATTCTGAATTTGATATATTCTTTTCCCACGAAGTGTTACCTTCATATCATAGTCGGTCGGTGGAGGAGAATTGGATACTCTTCAGGAATAATATGTCTGTCTTGGTTAATCAGTACGTCCCTCTCATTAAGATAACCAATGATAAATCTAACCCATGGTTCACCAGATCCCTACGCTGACTGAGAAACAGAAACAAGCGCCACAACGAAAGTGCTAAACGCTACCGCACGCAAGAAGCTTGGGACATATACAAGGAAAGCTTAAAAAATTTATTGTTCTGCCCTGTCTTCAGCTAAAGATAAATGCTCCACTCACGACTTACCATCCCTTCTAAAATCTAATCCCAAAAAGTTCTGGCACATTATAAGCCCAGCTCAGGACCACAATAATATTTCTTTACACAACAACAACAACGCTCCCATTCCAGATATTCACTGTGCTTTGACTTTCAATACTTACTTTTCTTCCATATTCACCACAGAAGATCAGCCTGATCTGACGGATGTATCGGAACTAAAGTACCAATATATTTCGCCTACAGAAATAACAGTTGAAGGTTTCGCATGCCTAATAAATAGCCTTAAGCTAACCACATCATGTGGCGCTGACATTGTTTATAAAATTCTGAAAAACACCGTCATAGCGTGTAGTAAATTTCTGTCTCACATCTTTAGGCAATCATGAGAGAATGGCCTGCTGGCCTCAGACTGGAATGTAGCAAATCTCATACCCATATTTAAGTCAGGTAACAAATACTCACCGGAAATATACTGTCCAATAATATTAACATATATGTGCTGCAAAATGTTAGAACACGTAATTGCATCAAATGTCTATTCACCTGGAAGCCAACAATTTTTTTTATTTTCTAATCAACACATTTCGGAGGAACTTCTCATGTTCGCCAATTATTCGGATTAGCAACCGATTTACATACTAAAATGGAAGAGGATGTATAAATTGGGCTTTCCTAGACTTTTCAAAAACGTTCGACCTTGTAGCACATTGCTGTTTGATTTTGTAATTATCTGCTATTAAGTTAGATTCTCTTACACTAGCATGGATTCGCAATTTGCTATCTAATCGTCAGCAATTACCAGCAGCTAATAATGTTTCCTCTCCTCCTTCACACGTTACTTCAGGGGTACCACCAGGGAGCGTTCTTGGGCCAGTTCTGTCTCCAATATAAATTAATGACTTACCGAATAACATTTACTCACACGTGCGCATTTTTGCAGGCGACTGCGTTCTTTATCGTTTCATTAAGGGTGCCGATGATCGTACAATCCTCTAAAATATCTAGAACTTATTTCCCTTTGGTGGGAAGCTTAACGTTTCTAAATGTAAAATTACCTCTTTTAGCCGCAAACATATTAATTCAACGTTTTTTATCACATAAGTAACAACAGTATTTTGCATGATACTGAATATAAGTATCTTGGTGTTAACCTAACTTCGACTCTTTCGTGGTCAACGCACATTGCATATGTATATGCGCCGATTTTTTTTTTTAGATCGTTAGGGTACATACGCCGGAAGTTACATAATTCTACTAGAGATATTCGTAAACTAGCTTACCTAAGATTTGTTCGGCCTCAGCTTGAATACGCTGCATCCATCTCGTCTCCCCATCATAAATATTTGATCGAAAAACTCGAATCGATTCAGAATAGGGCTGCACGTTTCATTTTACGTTGGTATGACTATAATGAAAGCATAACACAAATGAAACTCGACCTCTCACTACAGCCCCTGCATAATCTTCGTGATATAGCTCTGCCATCATTATTTCATAAGTACGTCCATAATACGGCGCCATCAGTTCTGCCTCTTGAAACTCCTCATTACAGGTCACAACGGTTGTACAATCGGATCATCTTCATGCCCATCTACGGAAAGACTAATTCATTTAACTACTCCGCTCTTCCAAGAACCATTCGCCTTTAGAACGACCTTCCTAACACCATAGATTATGAATGTGACCAACATAATTTCCGACCCCTTCTAACGACGCATTTTTCAAACTCTACATTACGTATTATTTTTGTCATTGCTTTTCCCGTTATTAATGTGCGACTACGCATTAAATGCTGTTTTCTTATAGCCTGATTATATCCGGCTCGCTCTGTAATTCTATTGATTATATCTTAGTGTGTGAAATTTTTGTTGTCGAATGAGCTATCGCGTTCAAAAGCATACCTTGTACATATAGTAAAACTATATTACTGTATATTATCGCATTTTTTACCGTGTATTTTGACTCGTTTGGCTCGTTTCCAGCGGGTCGATGTCCGTAGACCAAAAACCGTGGGCCGATCCCGAAGCTAGCGCAATACCGGGCCGACCCGCGGCGGAGGTGAAGCAGGCTTCAAGCAGTCCGCCAACTTGCACAAGTAAGTTTAGTATCTTGGGTCCAAATAGAACCTGTATCAGATGTTAAGCTGGTAAGAACAGACACCACACTTCGACCCGCGTCGGCCGTGTCTACGTTCGCACCGCCCTCTCTTTGTCGGCGTTCCAAGGGCTTGCTCATCTGCTTCCCTTTCCTTCCGCTCTCCCGTGGTGGCGGTCCCGTCGAAACGCCACGCGCGTCTAGTCTCCTCGGGATCCTCGGGGTGGCGGTCCCGTTGTCCACGCGAATGCATACAAAAATCGCGGTAAATGAGTTCGTACCTTTGTTCAAAATTCTGTGTCACCTCTGTGCCGTGTGCTAAACAACTTCGCCGGTCATCCATCTTCACCAATTGGAGTGGCTCGCGATTTTTGTATATGTATTCACATATGTATTCAAATTACTGCATATGTTATAATCATTCATTGCACTCTCCCCCCTTACCCCAGGGGCCTGTAAGGTATGTTTAAATAAATAAAAATATATAATAAATATATTAAATGGACTGTTACGAGACAATTTATTGAGTTGTGACAGACGCTTCACACTGTGGAGAAACATCTGGAATTGGCATTTTCTCTCCTGCTCTAGACTGGTCATTCTCAATTAGGATTCCGGACTACTTATCCGTATTCCTGGCTGAATTTCTAGCTGTAGTACTAGCCTTACGCAAGCGAAATTCATCAACATCGACGGTATTCATAATAACGTGTTCTTTATCATTATGTTCATCGCTCACAACAAATGGTGGAACTAACCTTTCACGTACATTTCATTTTCTACTGCCTACTCGGAGATAATCTCTGGTTAACCTGCCTGTCTTTCTTTTGCCTTTCTCGCTCTCTCTTTCTCTACCCACATAAATATAATTGGATTACTTTGGGTGCCTGTACATGACAGATTGTTCATGAACGAAATGGCTGACAGTCTCGAAAGAGCGACCCTCGAAGGCCCTGTACTATCATCACTCCCTACATCAGTTTACCTCACTGCTGCTAGATTCAGGAGATATGCAACTGCTCAAGATTTTTCGAACCCAGCTATAGCTAATTTTTCAGAATATCGACACCTTCTATTCCCTAGGCACAAAAATTCTTTTCACGCCAGAAAAACTCAAGTAATTTTTACCCGATTACGTTGTCGAACACCAGTATTAGACTTTTATCGTCACAGAGCTGGCCTTGCGCCCTTCCCCTTGTGCCCAATCTGTCCAGAATATGAGAGTAGAGGTCAGTTTACAGCGAAGCTGTATATGGCTAGGGCATTTCCGTCGTCTGCGAACTAGCTCGTTGGCCCCCCTCAGCGCAACCGCGTGAATGTTCTCCTGCCACTGTTCACGTGTTCGTCGTCGACGTCTCCTTCCACAGCTGGCTCCGCCGCAACTCGGTGTTTAAGGGGGCATTAGCCATTCATTGGCAAGAGGAAACTATCGTCGTCGTCATCATCATCAACTATCATCATCAGCAATGTCTCGAGAATCGTCGTCTTCTACTACAGCTGACTCCGCTGCCGCTCATCATTCCAGCGTAGAATTTCTCTTCTGTCGTCGTAATGGGGAGGTCGCGTTAAACATTTTGTTTTTATTTACGGTGATATGAACCATTGCTTAAGGGGGTATGAGCCATTCATTGTCTTATGTGACGGACGCATTTAAGAACAAAGGTGATACGAGAATGTGTGTGCATACCTATCGTCGCGATGACCACCGATCAGGACAATAAATATGTTCGTACCTGTGTTCAAACTTCAAAATTCTATGTCACCTCTGTGTCGTGTCCTAAACAGCTTCGCCGGTCATCCACCTTCGCACAGTGGAATGGCTCATAACTTTTTTCTAATTCTGCCTCCGTTTTTCTTCTTTAAGGAAGAACATTTTGGAATCAACGTTCAGACAGCTTGGTTTAAGCTTTTACATTCTGGACATTCTTTTTCTTGGATGCTACTCTCCCGGAAACTGACACAGGGATGTTCGCTCAGCCGTGGAGGAATTCAATGTTGTTTCAGTGAGATTCCCTTAAATTCTTCGTATGTTATGTTTATTCATTTCCTCTTGACAGTTTTACCAATTTTAGTATGAACAGCATCTTCCTAATACCATCCGAATCTTGGCCAGTCTCCCGCAGTGGGTACGCGCCATCGTAGAAGGCAATCCAATCCAACTCAGCAACGCTTGAGGCAACAACAACAACAACAAACCTATAGCGTGGGCCCTCTCAGTAGTGGACGTCCTCTGCATGCCTGGCGAGTGCGGAGTCCAGCAACTGAGGGGGCAACCATGAGGTCCATGTGAGTTCGCTAGCTCCGCGCATAACGATGATCTGCATGTAGACTGGGACGCATGTCGATTTCCGTGCAGAGGCCGCCTCTGTGTGCCACGCAAGGCTCGCTGTCCAAAAAGGGAAGAATATAACGATTCGAGACACGTATGGGACGCTCGAGCCGCGTGTCACAGTCCGCGACGAAGCACCCTCAGTTCTCCGGTCGTATTCTTGTGGAGGCGAAACAAAGGTTGCGCCAGCCGGGGCCCAATGTAGAGAGTAATGTTTCTGCGCTAGCAGAATATATTCCAGTCTAGAGTTTTTTGCTTTTTGAGAGCTGTAGATAACACCCGCTTTCATTTTTCATGATCATCAGTAACATTCTAGGTATCCAAGTTAAATCATCGGCCTCAAAGCCTGCAACACAAAGTCACCAAGATCACGCAGCAAGAGTTTCCAATCAAATATCGAATAGGAAAATTGTGAGGAACTGTTCTGCTTCTTCTCGGACTTGGGTGTTGTTTAGTGCCCCTGGTGAAATGGCGTTGGTCCGGCTTCATAACGCTCGTCGGGCAGTCGGCACCTGGAAACAATATTCTTCCGCTTCCTCCTTTTTGTTGCGATAGCAGTTACATGGACACTCAGACGAATTCCCGTCGTCGTCGGCGTTGTCGTGAGATTCCGTAAACACTCAAGTGCGATAAGATCGCGGTCGCGCACCGTATGGTGTAGGCGCAATGGAACGCATGCGAAGGTGAGCCGAGAAGGATGGTGGTGGCCTGTTGCGGCAGCGTCTTCTCGGGCGCGTGAGGGAGGAAAGTGGGGAGGGTGCGCGCGTTAGAAAGGGCATGGAGGGCGTACGCCGTCGCGCGTATTTGCTTATACTCCTACCGCGGCTGCGCATGGCGCGGAGGCGCGCATCCTGTCTCGGTGGTCATCTGCGGTGGGTTCGAAGGCTAGCCGACCATGAGATTGCTGATGGCTTCGTGCGCGCTGCGTTCTTGCGCGCCCGATTGGCGTTGGAGCGAGAGGCAGCACGAAGGGGAATCGGCTCACCGCTGCTGCCGCTCTTCGTCATGCCTGCGTTCTCACGGCGAGTGTTCACGGTCATCGAGCGAGATGAGCTGCGTTCGGCTGCACTCTTAAAACAAATGTACACCCTTTGGGGTGAATATTTGCCACACAGCGATAATCGTCATCTGTCTTGCTTGCGTTTCCTTCCTTGAAAACGCTGCACTCGCTACTTTCCTGTCCAGAATGCTCTATCATGCTGATAACGGGCATGCAGCTCGCGACTTGGAAGTGCCGGGCTCGCCGCGTTAAAGAAAGGAAATGCGGACACGACAGATGACGATTATCGCTGCGTGGCAAAATGGCGTAATTTTGCTCAGGAGTATGGGTGCGCGAGATATCATGCTTGTCACCATAGTTAGCAAGGAAACGGTTACAGCAATTTGTACAGCTAATAAAACTATACTTAATGCGTAGAGCTGTCTCGTAATTTGCTATCGCAATCAACGCTTCACCTTTCGGATGAAACCGCGGCTTTTTTTCACGCACGCAGCTGCGACGTAGTCAAGCTGTCGTTCCACATCATAGTGTTGGTGACGATGGCGGCGCCGCTGTTCCTCTTGTGGACCGTGTGGCGCTTGCTCACGGGCCTGGCGGCGCTGCCGCCCCACGTGTACCAAATGGGCGACGACATGGTGTTCCACTTGTGCCAGAGGCTCACCATCATGCTGGTAGAGGGAGTCGTCGGCATCAAGGTGCGAACAGGCGGCGCGATCAAGACATCCAGATTGCTTGTCAGTCGCTTTATTGTGACGAGCTCGTCACCATTCGGTTGCCTGCCTCGGTTGCCATATCTGTAGCGTGGTCCGACACGCAGCGGGCAACGAATAATGGTCAGGCGCTGCGTGACCGCTTAGATCCTGTGCGCGCTTATGCAGAGCTGTTGGTTTAACAAAGTGGAAGAAAATTTACGTTGCGCTACAGCGACTTTATATAGGGGGCTGATTCATAGATAGATAGATAGATAGATAGATAGATAGATAGATAGATAGATAGATAGATAGATAGATAGATAGATAGATAGATAGATAGATAGATAGATAGATAGATAGATAGATAGATAGATAGATAGATAGATAGATAGATAGATAGATAGATAGATAGATAGATAGATAGATAGATAGATAGATAGATAGATAGATAGATAGATAGATAGATAGATAGATAGATAGATAGATAGATAGATAGATAGATAGATAGATAGATAGATAGATAGATAGATAGATAGATAGATAGATAGATAGATAGATAGATAGATAGATAGATAGATAGATAGATAGATAGATAGATAGATAGATAGATAGATAGATAGATAGATAGATAGATAGATAGATAGATAGATAGATAGATAGATAGATAGATAGATAGATAGATAGATAGAATTACAACCACTGCGTTATGCGGAGGTTGGGAGTTCTGCTCTCTGCAGGGGCAATTTTTCGTTAACATTTTGTAAATTTTCGTGATCCTCATTCATAATTATGTAGAGGAACAGCTAATTTCCCATGTAGTTTTCTTTACTGAATTGCCTGTTGCCTTCGTATATTTAACAAATATCAAGTCACCCTGTGCAGCCGATTTTTGTCGCCCACCTGGCACATTGTCACTCGTGGAACATTTTGTTCTTTCCCGGATTCCGCCACCTAATGGTGCCAGTACGCTTACGTTGCTGTGTCCGCAGGTCTTGTTTCACGGAGACATCGGAGACATTGTGCAGAGGAAAGAGCGGGCGCTCTACATCGTCAACCGCCAAAGTTCTTGTAAGTACACATAAAGGGACGCTGAACAACGCCGATAGCAGATACCGCGGTTTACCTGCTGTAAGACGCAACAATGTAATGACAATGTTGAGTGCTGGATATAACTGTCGCACGAATTATTCGCATCTGGACTATCAGTAAATTTAAGTACACAAATGACAAGACTGAATCCGTTTGGACTGACAAAATATTCTTTGAAAACTCTATTTTCAATAATTTGTTGGGAAATTATTCATTTCCGGCGATCGAAAAGCAGGCCCAACTTTCCTTCCACGAATTTCGCCACGGATATGTTAGCGCATGTACGTCAACGGGGCGTGATGAATTTCAAAGCGCGCACGCACGCACGCACGCACGCACGCACGCACGCACGCACGCACGCACGCACACACACACACACACACACACACACACACACACACACACACACACACACACACACACACACACACACACACACACACACACACACACACGCACACACACACACGCACACACTCATATATCACGAGTTTCTTCATATTGCAGCGTAGTCGTTCTTTTGCCGATATACAGTGCAACAGGCCCCAGTATAGAGGCTGTCAAAATTCATGGTGTCACGGTGACTTGACGAGGTTACTCCGGTAACTCCGTCATTTCCGGCTCAACAAACCTTCTCTTGCGGTAACAGGGGCCACTTTTGCTCTTGAAGAAGCCATGCTTGCAGCTTAATATTCTATTTAGTGCCCCTTTAAGGAGCCGGCGTCAAAGCGTATGGGGTTTGTTGTTAACTTACACCCGAGCGTTATTCTATTTCGAGCGCCCTAATAAGACATGAGTTGAAGAAGATACACTGATGACCTGTGCATATCAAATTTTGCTTTGTGTCTGTATTAAACGACCGTTGTCCTTTCGCAGTGCTTTAAATGTAGTTTCGACGCTCAACAATGAGAACCGCTTCAGGGGGCCTTGCAAGATATCTTAATATGACCGTCACCAGGCCCCGTCGACGAGTAGTTTGTAAAGCTCTGCCTGGCGAGCCCCTATTGCATGATTTTTTTTCCTAATCTGTTTTTTTAGAGGTGATAGGTGAAATTTAAACAGTACGTCGCCGAGATTCCAGGAGGCGAGCTTCACTGCCAACGTGGACACTCTCTCCCTTTGCCTCGACTAGCATCCGTGAATGACGTCCCTTCCATACCAACCCCCATACCGGAGCCGAGGGATCGGATTGCATCACGTTTGTTTACGTCACGAGCCCCGTCTCCCTTTCTTTATCGCTTCTTTTTTTTTTTCTAGATTTTTGCAGCGCGCCGCACTTCCAGTGGCGTTTCCGAGCGTTCCGCATTGGATGATTTACCGGTCACGTGCTCAATTGGTGACGTTGCGGGCAGTGCGTCTGACGTAGAGGCGTTTATGCCTGTGACCTTGACCCCCTGGCAGAAATTGCAGCTGTCTTCGTGCCGTGCAGTGGTGTGACACTTCGCAGAAACGATCTTCAGCACGTCATCTACTCAGCGCGCTTGTCTGTTCGCAAGGCCCCTAATAGTAAAAAACAACCGTTTAATTCGAACCATTTTATTTTCGAGTCAAGCCAAGCGTTGTCGTGTATCTGGTATCTGGCTTCTAACGCGAAGCAAACAGTTCAAAGAAAGAAACAGCGGTTTATATAGCCATTTTCACATAAGTTCTGCCCAAATTACATTAAAAGGTTTGTGTTTCAAAAGAAAATTTGTAAAACTGAATGATTGACCATAACATCATCTTGTCTTTTGAGAAGCTGGTTTGCATCAAAGGCCGGGCGCCCTTGCATTAGGTATGAGGTTGCACATCGAATAGTGCAAGGGTCAACGCTGGGGCTATACTGTTTTGATGAAGTCGCTACCAAGGGATCTCCTTCCTGAAAACCCAAGATTAAAATCTCCCGAAACACAATTTGTATACATCACAAGAACATTTACCCACCCGTAGGAACGCGTACAACTGTGGTTTGTATCGATACCGACGTTTGCATATGAGTACAACGTAGCGTATCGCACATGCGCTACATCTTACTCAATACAGCCAAAACAATGTAACAAACAAAACAGTAAACGGTGTCTGCTTGACAATGGCCTTGCCTACAAAAGCACTTCTGCAGTGTACATGCAAAAACATTGTCATCCTCGAATTAGTGAATGACACCCGGGGCACCACACAAGTACACAGCCTCTACTCAGGCAAACAAAATTTGGGCATCATTGCGACCACAGGAAAACTTCGCGTCGTCAGACGGTTAGGTACGGCGTTGACCAGAGGCGAAGGAACTCGGCTTCCCGAACTTGAACAGCTGTTCTATTAAATGACCCCATACTATCACCCGTAGTTTGAGAAGTCTGAGGTACGTTGCTCTATTTGATTGCCTGAACTGTTCTGCAATGTTGCGGAAGCGCTACAGAGCGTAGCTAGCGCTGTAGTAGACGAGACTTGCAAACCGATCTCGTCGCCATGGTGGCCGCACGGTTCATATTGCGCCAGCCAGTCAGGCTCGCTCATTTACCTGACGTCATGCAGTTTCGCGTGTTTGTGAAAACCGTTTACTCAGTGCTGGTCGGTCTTTGTGTCACTGATTTCAGGCAGAAACCTGAACGTCTACGCAAAGTTTACGGGTGATTCTGATATCGCTGCTCAGCCAAAGATGAGCATTTCAAGTGTAACATTTTAGCTTGGAACAACTAGCTGCTATTTTCCAGTTAGCGTAGCATTTACATCAGAAGAAGCAAAGTCATTAGGCTGTGAGCGGACTCCAGCTGGCCTTCATTCAAGGGTGAAGGGCGCACTCCGTTTTTGTGGGTGGAGCTTGTATGTAATTATCAGGGTCTCACGGATTATAGTATAGCCGCATGCAAATTTCGATAGACGCACATACCTTGTGGCATTGGGCATGTGTCACTGGCCTATACATCTCATCTATATATATATATATATATATATATATATATATATATATATATATATATATATATATATATATATATATATATATTGTCTCAAAGTGTTTGGGGCACCTACGCCGTAACCTCGGAAATTCCCCTGACAATATTCGAAAACTAGCTTACCTTCCTTTTGTTCGCCCACGACTTGAATTTGCTTCCTCCATTTCGCCTCCCTATCATAACAACATGGCCACCATATTAGAATCCATCCAAAATAGCGCGGCGCGGTTCATCTCAAGAGCCTACAACCACCATTCAAGTGTCACTCACATTAAAACTGTTCTTTCTCACCAATCTTTAGGCACACGCCGTGACGTCGTTCTCCTAACGTTAAGTCACAAGTACGCGTATGTGCACCCCGGTAGACCATGTTCATTTCACATCAATGTCCCATCCCACACGTTCAAAATATTGCACAATCATTTCAGTTTTACATAGATCTTTGGTGACACTTTAGCTTTCACTTCATCAGCACTTCTACGAGCCATCAGATTATGGAATAACCTGTCAAACAACAACGTTTCTATGTCTAACCCTGATACATTCCATCACCAACTCAGTGCACCGAAGCCGTCTTTTAGCATGTCCAAGTTCATATTTTAGTTATCCTTTTACGCATTTCGCTTCCCTTTTTTGCTATCTTTTGTTTGCCTTACTCGTGCTATATCGCGCTTTGATGGATTGCGCACCGATCCATGCGTCATGCGCTTTTTGTTTCTTGTTTTTTATCATGTGCTTTAACATGTACCCCATATTTCTTCCTGTTATTCCGCATCGCTTGGTCTTCTCTTTTGTACTGCGATTGCGTGTTCAAATTTTACTTACCATACATTCTACTTTGTTTTATTTTTATTGCTTATTCTGGTTGTGTACGCACTGGTTCTGACGCTGTTTCACACTGACTCGTTTTCGACACTGTTTTTGACACTTTCTTTTTTTTTTTGTATGCACTGCATTTTGACGCCTCCTTACAAAATGCCCTACGAACCTGTGAAGTATTCCAAAAAATTAAATATAAGTACATAGACAGACAGACCCACAGTATACACATGTCGCAAGTGCCGCGATCGTTCGGTGCAGAACACTTATGGTGATTTATAACAACCATTCTCTACCAAACCGAACATGCGTCGCATTACGCGGATGTCAACTGGCGTTTAGACTGCTTAATTTTTTTTCCCCTTGCGACATTATTCGTTGTGAGGGGGAAACGGGGCCGTTATTTCAAAGAACAGAGAGGCGTGTAACTGCGCGGCTCCTAGAGGCACCGCATTTTTTTACGGCATTTGTTCATACGACGCAGTCGACTGGATCGCCGTGAGCTTGTTGGCCGAACGCACGGGTTGTACGGGGAACCTGCGGTACATAGTGAAGCAGACAGTCCAGTCACTGCCGCTGCTCGGCTTTTATTTCCACCAGGTGAGTGAAACGACGGTTCCCAGACGAACGTCATCGCGCTATTTTAGGTGAAGCGCGTTGTTTGAACGTCGACTATACGAGTTGAGGGCGGTATTTCGAGTACGTGGCTCTTTTCACGGTTTGTGGCGCGATGAAGTGTTATCACGCGGCGTACGTTACAGTACGCGTTTATTTCACGTTTGGTTCAACACGAGGGGTGAGAGCAGAAGCCGCTCTGGAGAAGCTTGACTGGACTCCCACTCTGTTTGACATGAGCAGCAGTGAATCGCGTGATTCTTGACCGTCAAAATAAGGCGATCCCACGAGTAGAAATGTAGAACTGCACCGCCTCGTTATACACAAGATCAGCATAACTAATTATATGATACAGGTAAACTACTACTACTACTACTACTACTACTACTACTACTACTACTACTACTACTACTACTACTACTACTACTACTAATAATAATAATAATAATAATAATAATAATAATGAAGAAAGAAGAAATACAATCGCGGGGTCAAAGCCAGTAACACATGTGAACAACGATACATGTGACATTTGAACAATATTGCTGAAATAATTCAGAAGAGTTTTTTGCTAGGCATGCAAGTCAAATCCCAATCGCGACCGTAGTCATACTCATGGAACGGGTAAAAAAACATGCGTGTCTAACGCACGTTCTGGCAGCCTCTTTAGAACTTGAGTCCGCACGTGGCGCGATGATTTCTTTCTCTCTCTCTCTCTCTCTCTCTCTCTCTCTATCTGTCTCTGTGTGTGTGCGCGTGTGTGGAGGAGGGGGGGGGGGTATTGCGGTGCAGAGCACGATTCGTTATAAAGGTGAAAGCCTTATATGCCCCACGAAGCGAAAAATCCGGCATGCGTCCGGCGTTAGTTGACGGGATCAAAACCCACGTGACCAAGGGGTGACGTCACGTTCCCGGCGCTGGAGCTGCTGCGGCTCGCACTGCGAAATCCCACAATGAACAGCCACGGCGTCGGCGGGCCACCGTGGTCCACATCCACAAAACCGACCTGGCCCACTCCCAAAATTGGATTAAGGTGGAATAAAGTGGATTAAGGTGAACTGAAGTAGATTAAGGTGGATTGCGGTGGATTAAGGTTGGGACAAATTAGAGCAAATTGGACTAAGGTGGATTAAGGTAGAGCTTTAATGTAAGGTGATAACTTAGAAAGTCATTATTCCTTCGCATTCAAATCACGTAAGGATACTTGAGTGACTGTCAAATTTTTTTTTTTTCGTTGAGGTGCAGGAGAGCACTCCATCTCTTGGCGCTCCATAGCGGTAGGAGGGTGGAGGGGAAGGGGGAGTTGGGCGGGGATAGGAAATATGGAAATATTTGGGGGTGCCGGCCACACTTCCTCTGACGGGTCTCCTTTGGAGCTGTATCTGCGAAGGTCCACGTATTTTTTCATCCCAAAAAGGGAACTGAACAGCCGTCCTGTTAAGTTCTGTTGCGCCTTTGTTAGAGGCTAATAAATTTTGAATTCATATGCATTGACGCTCGCTTTTGCTTATGATACCTAGATAGCATACGCACATGGATAAATTACACGGGCAGTCAGTCAGCTGTAAAACAAACCGAACGCGTGAAGCGTGCTTCTCCCCACTATTACGTTTACAGCGGTGAAGCCAGCTTTGGGTTGAGCTTTTTTATGAAGGAGTACTGACCAAGGTGAAAGAACATTCTTACATCATGGTACTGACACACACTTTCGAAGTTTGAGAAGCTCTGCCACACACTTGTGGCACGTATAAGGATACAACTTAGCGAGTACGAGGGTTGAGAAACGATACTAAATTTGATCTCGAAATTCCTGACCTGTCGTCCCGGAACTGTCGTGACGTCATGACACAGAGCGAATTTTCTTAATGTTGTATAGCAATAAGGGCCAGGTGGGATGACGTTTCCAATAAAAAGAAATAGCAAGAGCGTCGCCCATGGTTCCCGCTGTGCTCGCGTACAGCAGCCGCATCGACCACAGGAACGAAACGAGCCGTTGTACCATGACGTCATGAGGTATACGCCCGATGGGTTCCGAAACTGAAACTGCATGGGGCCGAAGTTTGCAAAGGGTTTCTTTCGGAAATACTCTTTGTAATTCGCCGGCCGCCTTGGCAAATTATGCGCCCAGCATCAATCCTGGTTGAAATCTTCTCTTTAAAACAATTCTATAGCATAAGATGTTTCTGTGAATCTGGGCCCTGGTTCTCAGAAACAAGTAATGTAGTAAGTTGCACAGGATGTCATTACTCTATTGCCACTACTTTGACAAAATTTAGACCGTCTGGGACTCCATTCGACGCAAGAAAATGTCGTGTCACAAGCGTCACGTGAGTACTTCTTTTAATAGCTAGGCACGCACACATGGACAGCTCTTCAGGTTCATAGCAAGTACCGCTTTTAACAGTTGTTGCGTGTACTATAACCATGCGCGTACCATGCGCGTAACCATGCGTGTACTATAACCATAAACCATGCGCGTCGACGGTAACGAAGTCGTCAAAGTGATTTCGCCAAACCGCCTACCTATAGCGCACACTTCCGGCTTCATTTTTGTACGATGTTGACCAACGAAGTTAGAACAGCCGGGTCGTACGTGACACACCGCATATGCCAGGGTGCCATCACATATACCTTTAATCTGAACCCGCTATAGTTTCCACGATGTGAAGTTAGTCCGTATTGTTAGGCACTGCAAAAATGCTCGGAACTGCAAACATTTCCCCGATGTTTGGGCCTTTATAGTATTGTAAGAGCTTGTGCGTCCAAGTTTTACGCGAACTTAGGAAAGGTAATCTAATTTACGCTGTCACTTCGACTCGTTATCGCTTTTTCTATTTTTTGTTTTTTGAACGGAAGACCGATTGGGGAATGTGGCAATTATAGTGCAACGTCGTTTGGTTGTTCACAGTAGCTGTCTATGCGAGTAGACGCTAAGAGCTTTTTTTAATGCATTCTTCAGATTGTGTACCCACATAGGAACTTCCAGATGCCTTATTTTTCAAGTTTCACTGACTTCTTTATGCGGAATTTCTGTTGGCCATCCTCAGCACTATACTACGTCGTCACTCTCGGCTCTTCTTTCAAATAACCCTATCTTTTCCATTCATAGTTCACTGTGACTGACAGCAAACGGATAGAAAGTTGGGCGAGTTGGTACGGTAACATGATCTTGGATTGTAGCGCGAAGTGACACGGACACAGACTAGAAGCGCTCGTCCTGTCTGCCTCTAGTCTGTGTCCGTGTCACTTCGCGCTACAATCCAAGATCATGTGAGTGACAGAAAACAGAAAAAAAGAACATTTTTGAATATTGATACACACTCGTAGCGTTCTGGTAGATGACGTATATGTCACCAACCGTCTTTGCAGTCTTCCTATGCAAGCTTTCGTTTTCTAGGAAAGAAAAGAAGCAGTCACGATCGCCGTCCTGAGGGGATTCTTGAATGATTGAGTTGGTCTAGGAACATGTGACCGACAGAATTTTGGAAGCCACTGGACTAAATACCCTAACCTATCATATAATATTCCTTGCGTAGTTTTCCGAAGGCACGTACTATGTCATTTACTCTGCCTAAGCGCCAGTGCGAAGGAAATAACGAAGCTTCTAAATAGCGATAAATTTCGTGGTTTAGCCATTATAGCTTTACATGAGGGGAAATTTTACAAACCACCTTAGAAATAATCGAACATGTATAGGCATGCAGTTTTTTTTGTGTGTGTGAAGCTGTGGTAATTTTCTTTTAACACTGCAGAACAGTTCCTTTCATCTCTTCTTACTCCAAACCATTGATGGCAAATTTATCTTTTGCAAACTTTCAGGATACAGTGGATATATATAGACTTAGACAGATCCATTCCTGACGTTTCAGTTTTTGTCTTTTTGCCATTGCGGAGAGTTCATTATTTTTCAACTTATTTCCTGTTTCTTCAAAAGATTAATGGCAATATTTTTTTTTCTTTTTTACACTGCGCTTGGGCAGCACGGCTGCATCTACATCAACCGGCAGCAGCTAAACCACTTCAAGATGAAGCAAGGTCTCTACTACCTCCAGAACAAGCAAATATCGGTAACATATACTTTCATGGTTGGCACGGACTCCGAGCACAGCATATATATATATAGACCTTGGTTTGAGTCAGACTCATCTAAACAAAGATGGCGGCCGTTGGCGCTTCATTAGCGGCAGCTACGGCATCTCTGAAGCGACGCCCCGCGAACTCGAAGTTCGCGTTCACTGGTTCGTGATGGCTGATAAGGCAACTCGCCATGCCTAACAGATCACTAAACGCTTCCCGAAATTCCGCACCTAAGGCAACAGCGTACCGGCGCTAGCGAGTAATGAAGTGTCCGCTAATATATTCGGCACCCTTTCCGTTCGGCGGGGCCACTGCGCGTGGCCGAGTTAGTTCGCCTGTGCGGATCGATCATTCGGAGAGAATGCCGTAGAGGTCCGAAGCCCTAACCGTCTCGTTGCGTCTTAGAGAATTTCGCTGGCTTATGCTTGTGAAGACGCGGGGAAATGTTATGTATATATGAAGAATTACAACCGCATGTCATAAATATACGCAACCCGCCATGCTTGCTTAGTGGCTATGGTGATGGGCTGCTAAGCACGAGGTAGCGGGATCGAATCCCGGCCACGGCGGCCGCATTTCGATGGGGGGCGAAATGCGAAAACACCCGTACACTTAGATTTAGGTGCGCGTTAAAGAACACCAGGTGGTCCGAATTTTCCGGAGTTCCGCACTACGGCGTGCCTTATAATCGGACAGTTGTTTTGGCACGTAAAACCCCATAATTTAATTTAATAAATATACGCGTCAATAAATCTGGAGACGACGAATTCGCAAATACTTTCGTCCGTGTGCACTGCTTGTCGTCTGAGCAGTCACGCTTGACAATTTTTATCTGATTGGTCGGCGCTTGTTTTCACCGACTGCTGCGTCACAAAAGATGTTCTGAGAACGTGGGTCAAATCAGCACCAGGGAGGCCGAATTCACAAAGCATTTCGTTTGTAAGAATTCTCTGACATTTACAAACCACCTTCGCTAATTATATACTCGCCTTCGCTAATAATACGCTTCATAATTATATATAACAAAAATGTAATAATAATTTGCCCGGGTTCCTTACAGTTCGTATTAATAGGGGGCGGCCAATCACGATAGTGAATAAATATTATTAGCTAAGGTGATTGGTCAGCGTCAAACTCTTCTTACGGATAAATCCGTCGCGAATTTGGCCCCAAGGGGAAACTCGCAAAGCTTTTTATTCGTAAGAAATATTTATCGCCAGCCCACCGTATGAACTTCTTTTTTTTTTTTTCCATGAGAGTTCGCATTGCTGCCGTTTTAGAGACGAAAAGAAACAAAGCGCGAAATTCATCCAAACAGTCTTGCGCACTCCAAGATCTTCCTTTAGAGTGCCCGCCGCGTCTATAGTGAGATGCGATCATCTTTGCGAAGCAAGACAAAAAAAGGTAGTTGATGGTGAGGATGCGCGTTCGTCTCTTGCTTCGCAGTCGAACGTGGTGCTGTTTCCGGAAGGAAACCGGTTCATCCCCGGTAAAATGGACGTCATCAAGAAAAGTACGGAGTTCGCCATTAGCCAAGGTAAATATGCCCGACCATGTTTTCTCTCAATTTAAAGGAATTATTTAAAAAAAAATTCAGGCAGTGCACATTATTTGGGAATGTTCATCGTCTTGAATGCGATTAACATTCAATGATGGTGCGCATGAAAGTTGGTTTACAGAAAGAACTGTACGAGCCATGAATGAGGCTTGTACCACGGCTAAGTCCGCTGCTGTACCCCCAGGTAAACAATAATTGGATCATAAGTGCCAATTTCTCCCCTGGTGCTTGGTGGGCCAACTTATAGAGGAAAAAAAAAAACAAAAAAAAATCAAGCTTGCTTCCATGGCAGCGGTTCTGTTGATGCGCGATGGGTAAACGCCACCACGCCTGTCGTCTGCTATGCGTTCGGCGAGCACACGACTTCTTCTGCAGGCGCTAACAAAAACTAACACCGCTTGCATTAATGTTTTTTTTTTCAGATTGTTTTTCTCCTTCAGATTTTGTTTTCAACACCCTTCTGCTTCTCTTTTTCTTACAACAAATGTGCAACGCATCTGTGTGAAAACTTGTTCTGTTCAAAGTTGGCGAGTCAGCATGCCATGCCACGCGGCTATTTTGCTTTGTCGAAACATGAGTAGGCGGAAAAACGTGGTTTCTTCACTGTTTCTCTTGGCCACCTATCACACAGCAAGGCATTCAGTACACAATACAATAATGTAGAGCTGTGTATCTCATTAGTCTGTGCAAATGGGTGCATTCAGTACTACCATCATACATACGTAAGACAGCTGCCTACATTTTCTCATAGGCAGAAAATAGCTACTGAGCTGGGCCGAAGCCAGGGGGGGCGGCTTGTTAACCCCCCCCCCCCCGCCCGAAATTTTTTCGTGCTGTCCATGCACCACCGAGAAAAACAAGCCCCGGCGCCAGAAATCGTTCTGGATTTTGTCTAGAATGTCTTTTTCATGCTCGGAAAGACATATCAGCGCGTACATTGCGAACTCGGGCTGGATTTCGCGGCAACGCCCATGCACCTGGAGTCACATAACGCAAGGAGCCCCATCTGAGCACAAAGTTTCAAGGGCGTTTTGATGGCGAGCGGGCTCGTCTCAGCATCTCGCGGAGGCCGCGGAATTTACGGAGCGCATGGATTTAAATTCCGTAACCTTATGGGTATGAAGTTCTCATAAACTTTTGATGCAAAAAGGGCATTGACATTTCTAAAGTCATGCTTTAGATTTCCAATTTCGGAACTTTGTGGGTTTGATATTGTTATAAACATTTGGCGCCAAAGGTGCATTGACGTTTCTAAAGTCGTACATCGGAACATACAACGAGAAAAGCCAAATCAACACGCCGTCAGACAAGTTGACAAAGTTCGCAGCGAGGTCCGATGAAACGAAGCGTTGTGGTGGTTCATTTGTGCTGTCATGTCACAGAAAAAAAAAATATCAACATTTTTTTCACCTACGCCAAAGCATCCATGTGAAGACACTAAAGCCAACAAAGGTAACTACGTTTCTATTTATTTTTCTACTTTGACTTTTATTCGCGAAGACACATTGAGCCTCTTCAATTTTCTTGTTCTCGCTACCCGCAGGCTTCTATAGCCAGCCAGAGCGCATGCGTTTTTCTCGTGTTGCCACGACCATGGACCGCGCGGCGCACTTCGGTGGGCGTTCGTTTTTCTTTGGGCGAGTGGATTTTCGCCTGGCAGAGTATTGCACGCCTTCTGGCTAGCATACGAGAAAAGGAAGCATTGGTCGCTCGGCGCCATCACTCTGGGGGCTCGACGGATTGCAACGCGTTTGCTTGAGCGCAACCTTTCCGGAAATTCTTGTATCGCCGGTGTAGGAAGCCGAGCACTATATGCGTATGTTTCTCTCTGGATCAAGCGTCTCACTTTTTCTTCGATATTCTTCCGTAGCCACATTAGGTGCCCAAACTAGGCATTCCATTGTGGCCAACATGCTTTCCTTCGTTTTTTTTTTTTTAGTTTGGTGCTCCCACCCTACAAAAAATAAAGACATTCTTGCGGAGCAGCGAATTGTCGCATGGTGAAAGTTCGATTTTCTTACTTCTTCGTTTGCGCAAAGTGATGAGCCACGGGACGCTTCAATTGCCGGATACTTTTATTATATTATTGCGATAGCAATTATATGGACACTCCAGGCGCATGCCTGCCGTCGCCGTCGCCCTGATGTTCCGTATAAAGTCCAAGGGCGATAACATCGTAACCGTGCGCCGCATGCT
The DNA here is from genome assembly GCF_050947875.1 of Dermacentor variabilis. Classification (NCBI taxonomy): domain Eukaryota; kingdom Metazoa; phylum Arthropoda; class Arachnida; order Ixodida; family Ixodidae; genus Dermacentor; species Dermacentor variabilis. The sequence goes on from NC_134576.1 coordinate 101,545,860, forward strand.
GTATGGCCGAGTGAAAGCGTAGGGGGGAGGGGAGGGGTTGGCATGGGTGAGCCGACGATGGTGGCTCAGTCTTGTGTGCGCAAGGGAGAAAAGTGGGGAGGAAGCGTGCCGCCTTCCTTCGCGCGCGATACGCCAGCAGGAGTGGAGGGAGTGGGGCGGGCCTTCGGATTCTGCGGTCTGTGAATCTGTGATTCCGCAACATGTTTATTTGCCTTGTCTGACGCATTATATACCGTGACTTTTCGTAGATACATATACTTATTGGAGACTTGTACGTATAATATTTAAATATCTTATTGCGAGATTTTGTGTATACGTGCAGTGAACTTTGTTTCCAGAGACACTTTTTTGCCCTATGTATCTCCGCATTTGTATATTCCACTGTATCTTCGCATTTCTAATGTGCGAAGGCGAGTCAAATGAAAGTGAGCCAACCAACTCCGCGCAATAATGGTTCGGTTCATTATCTGCAAGGCATGCGCGTAGCACACAGGCATCTCTCATTTACAAAAGTGACACGCAGGTGTGAGGATAAATGTTCTTTAATGCGCTCATACAGTGGGTTGAAGATAGTTGCGTGACATAATGGACGCTCCAAAAGTTGAACAGCGTGGTGTCGTGAGGTTTTTGACAGCTGAAGGTGTTCTACAAAAAGAAATTAGTCGCCGTGTGGCTGCCGTGTACGTTGAACATTGCATTTCATTGTCCACTGTAAAGCGTTGGCGGAAAGGCTTCAATGAAGGACGTGAAAGTTGCAAAGACGACCCAAGACCGGGCCAAAGCCACCATGCATTCACCCCTAACGCAATTGCAATGCTTGATGAGCTGATTAGACAAGAACGGAGGATAAGCATCGATGAACTGGCAGAGCGTGTGGACATCAGACATGGTTCGGTTCACGCAGTAATTAACATCTCGGTTATGGGTTCTTGTGTGCGCAATGGATGCCCAACGTTTTGAACTACCGCCAGAAAACGGAGAAGTTCGGCGCTGCCTTGACTTATCTGACCCGGTATCACAATGAGGGTGAGGACTTCTTGTCTGCAATTGTGACCGGGAACGAATCATGGTGCCACTACTACGGGCCTGAAACACGATGGCAAACACTACTGTGGAAACATTCTAATTGACCTACCCCAAAAAAGCAAAGGCCATCATTTACGCCGGAAAGGTGTTGTTGACTTTTTTTTTTCGATCTTCAGGGGCCATTACTGATAGAATTTGCTAAACCTGGAGAGACTATCAATCGTTTCCGATATTCTGAAACGCCGGATCGGCTGACTGTCGCAATCAAGAACCAACGACGTGGAAAATTGACGAATGGGTTCATGTTGCTCCACGACAGTGCCCGTGCACACGCCGCAGATGTTGTTAATACAATACTCGTCTTCCCCAAGAAAGAACAACTCCTCTGACAGAAACGACAGTAGCTCGAGAAGTGGAAACAGAGCGCGACGACGATGTCCCGCGGTAACTTCCTCACACGGGTTACGCCATAGACAAAAGGACCCCGCAGCAGTAAAAAAATCTCAGTGCCCTTCCACTCTGTGAAGAAGGATGACCATCGAAGCTGTGTATGTGGGCCCCTTTCTGGCGAACTGCACCTCCGCCGCGGGTCGGCCCGGCATGGCACTATCTTCGGGATGGGCCCATGCATGGGCAACGTTTAATGCCTGCTTCACCTCCGCCGCGGGTCTGCCCGGCATTGCACTATCTTTGGGATGGGACCACGTATGGGCAACGCTTAATGCCTGCTTCACCTCCACCGAGGGTCGGCACGGCATGGCACAATCTTTGGGATGGGCCCACATATGGGGAGGGGAGCGCTGTTACGGTTGGCGTGTAACACCCCGTGCAACAAGAATGACCGAAATACCATGCCTAATCGAAACGGAGGATGAATCCCTAATTTTGTATGGTTGTCTCGAGAGGTTGCCGGTCTGGCGGGCACCCCGCAGTAATTACAGGCTCCTTTGTGTGTGTACGTCACCAAGAGGAGAACCGTTTCCGCGAACCGTGCGACTCTAGGGGAGAACCCTTTCCGCAAACTGTGCGACTGAAGGGGAGACCCTTTCCACGAACCAAACAGGACCCACGGGTTGCCGCCAGCGGAGGCAAGCACGTGCAACGCCGCCTAGGAGAGAGGGTGTAGCCGCCAAGCACCGACAGGATCACGCTGTAACAGGCCGAGCAGAAATCGCAGAGCAAGCAGCCGGCAGCGGACAGACACGGATGGGAACGTGCACCCACCGCGGGAGCGTGGTTGCCCAAGCACCGAGCGACAGACCAGCTCTGTACTGCCTGACCAGAAGAAGGAACCGAGAAGGGACTGCAAGGACCTAGTAACCCGTAATGGTGGCTGTACAACGTGACAAACGTACCATACTCGGCAGCAAAATTGAGACTGCTAAGCACCGTCATTTAAATAGGGGTAAATCATTCACTTGAACATACTGAATACTTCGCCTTACATATTCAAGAATTGAGAGCCACACAGAGTCTGATATGCCATCATCATCATCATCATCATCATCATCATCATCATCATCATAATAATAATAATAATAATAATAATAATCAGCCTGGTTACGCCCACTGCAGGGCAAAGGCCTCTCCTATACTTCTCCAACTACCCCAGTCATGTACTAATTGTGGCCATGTTGTCCCTGCAAACTTCTTAATCTCATCCGCCCACGTAACTTGCTGCCGCCCCCTGCTACGCTTCCCTTCCCTTGGAATATCCATCCCTTGGATTACACCTATGCCATCATAGGTGTAATCAAGGCCTAAAATACGGAAAGAATCGCTCTTTGGAAGACGGAAAAGAGGACTTCGGCGTATATGTGGTGAACCATTGAACAAATAATGGCTTTTTGAAAAATTCAGCGCAGTACCTAAAATATTCCCAGTGAACATTTGAAGTCTACGAGATATCATTCTTCCTAAGATACAATGTGATGTCATCAGAGAAGGCTGTCATTTTCACAACACCGCTACCAGGCAGTGGGGGATCGCACACGTCGTCCTCGTCGTCGTCATCATCATCATCGTCGTCGTCGTCGTCGTCGCCGTCATCATCATCATCGGCCTGGCTACGCCCACTGCAGGGCAAAGGCCTCTCCCATACTTTTCCAACTACCCCGGTAATGTGCTAATTGTGGCCATGTTGTCCCTGCAAACTTCTTAATCTCGTCCGCCCACCTAACATTCTGCCGTTCCCCGCTACGCTTCCATTCTCTTGGAATCCAGACCGTAACACTTAATGACCACCGGTTATCCTCCCTCCTCATTACATGCCCTGCCCATGCCCATTTCGTTTTCTTGATTTCAACTAAGAAATCATTACCTCGCGTTTGTTCCCTCACCCAATCTGCTCTCTTCCTATCCCCTTAACGTTACACCTATCATTCTTCTTTCCATAGCTCGTTGTGTCGTCCTCAATTTGAGCAGAACCCTTTTAGTAAGCCTCCAGGTTTCTGCCCCGTAGGTGAGTACTGGTAAGACACAGCTATTATATACTTTTCTCTTGAGGGATAATGGCAACCTGCTGTTCATGATTTGGGAATGCCTGCCAAACGCACCCCAGCCCATTCTTATTCTTCTGATTATTTCAGTCTCATGATCCGGATCCGCGGACACTACCTGCCCTAAGTAGATGTATTTCCTAACCACTTCCAGTGCCTCACTACCTACCGTAAACTGCTGTTCTCTTCCGAGACTATTAAACATTACTTTAGTTTTCTACAGATTAATTTGTAGACCAACCCTTCTGCTTTGCCTGTCCACGTCAGTGAGCATATATTGCAAGTGGTCCCCTTAGTTACTAAGCAACGCAATATCATCGCCGAATCGCAAGTTACTAAGGTATTCTCCATTACCTCTTATCCCCAATTCTTCCCAGTCCAGGTCTCTGAATACCTCCTGTAAACAAGCTGCGAATAGCATTGGATATATCGTATCTCCCTGCCTGACGCCCTTCTTTATAGGGATTTTGTTGCTTTCTTTATGGAGGACTATGGTGGCTGTGGAGCCGCTATAGATATCTTTTAGTATTTTTATGTACGGCTCGTATACACCTTGATTCCGTAATACCTGCACGACTGCTGAGGTTTCGACTGAATCAAACGCTTTCTCGTAATGAGTGAAAGCTATATATAAGGGTTGGTTATATTCCGCACATTTCTCTGTCACCTGATTGATAGTGTGAAAATGGTCTATTGTTGAGTAGCTTTTACAAAATCCTGCCGGGTCCTTTGACAGAAGTCTAAGGTGTTCCTGATTTTATTTGCGATTAGCTTAGTAAATACTTTGTAGACAACGGACAGTAAGCTGATCGGTCTATAATTTTTCAAGTCTTTGGCGTCCCCTTTCTTATGGATTATGTTTTCGTTCTTCCAACATTCCGGTACGCTCGAGGTCATGAGGCATTGCGTATACAGGGTGACCAGTTTTCCATTATCCTTCAACAGATCTGCTGTAACCTGATCCTCCCCAGCTGCCTTCCCCCTTTGCATAGCTCCGAAGGCTTTATTTACTTATTCCAGCCTTACTTGTGGGATGTCAAATTCCTCTAGACTATTCCCTCTTCCATTGTCTTCGTGTGTGCCACTGGTATTGTATAAATCTCTATAGAAATCCTCAGCCACTTGAACTATCATCCATAATAGTAATAACATGGCCGGCTTTGTCTCTTTACGCATACATCTGATTCTTGCCTATTCATAGTTTCTTCTTCACTGTATTTAGGCTTCCTCCGTTCCTCAGAGCATACTCAATTCTATCCATATTATACCTTCCTGTGTCAGCTATCTTACGTTTGTTAATTAACTTGGAAAGTTCTACCAGTCTCTTCTAGCTGTGGGATTAGAGACCTTCATACATTGGCGTTTCTTAATCAGATGTTTCGTCTCCTGCGATAGCTTACCGGTATACTGTCTAACGAAGTTACCACCGAATTCTACTGCTCACTCGTTAATGATGTCCATAAGATTGTCGTTCATTGCTTCAACACTAACGTCCTCTTCCCGAGTTAAAGCCGAATACCTGTTCTGTAGCTTGATCCGCAATTCCTCTATTTTCCCTCTTACCGCTAACTCAATAATCGGCTTCTTGTGCACCAATTTCTTCCGTTCCCTTTTCAAGTCTAGGCTAATTCGAGATCTTACCTAACTATGGTTGCTGCAGCGCACCTTGCCGAGCACGTCCACAACTTGTATGATGCCAGGGTTAGCGCAGATAATGAGATCTATTTCATTTCTAGTCTCGCCATTCGGGCTCCTCCGCGTCCACTTTCGGTCATCCAGCTTCCGGAAGAAGGTATTCATTATCCGCAAATTATTCCGTTCTGCAAACTCTACTAATAGCTCTCCCCGGCTATTCCTAGACCCTATGCCATATTCCCCCACTGACTTGTCTCCAGCCTGCTTCTTGCCTACCCTGGTATTGAAGTCGCCCATCAGTATAGTGTATTTTATTATGACTTTACCGATCGCCTATGCCACGTCTTCACAGAAGCTTTTGATTTCCTGGTCATCATGACTGGATTTCGGTGCGCCGACCTGTAAGACCTTAAATTTGTACCTCCTGTTAAGTTTCACAACAAGGCCTGCCACCCCCTCGTTAATGCTATAGAATTCCTTTATGTTACTAACAATATCCTTATTAATCAAGAATCAGACTCCTTGTTCTCGTCTCTCCGATAAGCCCTGGTAGCGAAGGACGTGCCCGCATTTTAGCACTGTATATGCTTATTTTGTCCTCCTAATTTCAATGAACCCTGTTATATGCCATTTACTGTCCTCTAACTCCTCCAATAGCACTGCTAGACTCGACTCACTGAATAACTTTCTATCGTTGGACATTGCCAGGTTCAGATTCCGATGGCGACCTGTCCGGACCCAGAGATTCCTTGCACCCTCTGCTGCGTCACAGGTCTGACCGCCGCAGTAGTCAGTTGCTTCGCAACTGCTGGGGACTGATGGCCGGGGTTGGATTGTTGAATTCATATAGGAGGTTGTTGCCAAGTACTGCACCAGGGTGGCCATTCCTGCTCTGGTGAGGGAGTGCGTTACCGGTTCTGGTCACCGGGATCAGGCCACACTCCAAGCCTGTTTATGCAATTTTATCAACACGTGGATTTTTTTTTATCCGGAGGAAAATTGCGCGGCACCGGGATTCGAGCCACGGTCCTCTTGCACGCTAGGCGGATGCTGTACCTCTACGCCACCGCTGCTTGTTATTGCACACGTAAGTCTCTAAATGGCTCAACGCAGAGCACAAAGAGTATTGGGGATAGAGGCCACCCTTGACGAACACCAAGAGTAACAGGAAATGGTGCACCTTCGCGACCATCGAAAGCATGTAGTTGGGATATTGGAACAGGAATTCCTAAAATGTTGAACAAAATGTGAGAAAAAGCCGAACGACGTGAGTACATTGAATATGTAATGTTGTTGAAGGCGATCGCATGCCGTGACAGTTGCCGCGAACGGGTTCCTTTCACCGCTTTCGGAGCCAAAGTCTTTACATGTAACGCTAGATCTTACTGCACATAACCACCGTAGTCGTTCTGGCATTTTCAGTGAGTTTTTGTCAAATTTGCCTTTTCACCGTCACTCTTAAAGAACAGCAAAGCTGCCTTCGTGAATTGCTCCACCGGCAACTAAGCCTTTTAAGCTTAATATGACCAACGCAAACATATAAAAAGCAAAAACGCAATATTCAACGACCTGTTTTACAATATGATGATTTTAAGAGCAGTTAAAACCACAACATGGACGCCGACTCTTAAGTTGAAAAATATCACCAACGATTACGGTACTTCCTGATGCAAAATATGAACGCAGCTGTATACGTGTTTTCATTTCGCGATATATTGGCTGGCGCAGGCAATCTGTCTCGTGCGACATGTTGCAAACGGAACGAAGTGTGGCGCGACTGCCTCGCTAATCGGGAGATCGCGCGAGGCGGCGCGTGGGTGTGGCGTGGGCGCGATTCACATCAGCCGCCGCAGACAGACCTCCGCTCATACAGCGCTTTGTTTCCATATATGGTATCAGTGGCATCATCGGTGAACAGACGACGCGCGCTGCACTGGCGCCATCGTTGCCGCAAAGCCCGTCTTGCGCGGCACCCTCTTCCTCCGCCTTCCCCCTTGCGCTCTCGTCGCTATCGCCGCCTTCCATCAGCACTCCGCGTTCGCTCTTTCATCCTTCGCTGTGTTCGTTCGCTAGGTTTACGAGAACGCCGAGGGACGACGCTAACGCTGGCCACAGGAATGGGCGCCTAAGGGATGCGATCTAAAACCGCCACACCTACACACAATCAAAGCATTTTACAGCGGAGCTATTACAACGTATATCTAAACCGGTAGCGAATATTCCATTGAAGCCCACATGTCAAGAAAATGGCAGCTAGTTGGATCCGTCGCCAGCTACGTATAGGAAGGGACAACTAACAGCAAGCAAAAAATAATAAAAAGCGACATCACAACCGGAAATTGCAGCGACGTCTAGATCTTATGCTGTTTGGCGCGAATATCTGAATTTCTCTACCGTCCGGCAGTTCGACCACTACGCCACAGTTATTTTTTCTTTTGAAGCTGAGGCTAGCTTGTGACTCGCCTCAGCTGAAGCGCTGGCGTTTCATTAAACTATAGGAGTGGCGTATCTCTTGATGAAAACATAATTATGCTGTTATTGACGGCGATTGTTCCAGCAGCTTCCTTGGGAAAGTGAGCGAATAGGATGGCAGTAAATGAGAATGCCACAGGTTTCAAAGGCAACTTCACTTTTATTAGAATGATGCAACCGATTGACCACACAAACCACGCTTCAACGGACGCAATGTACTATGTCCAGCACACAGTCGTAATTTACAGCAACATATGTGAAACCTTTTCACAGAATCATTCATAATTCATTGCGACACCATGTATTCATATCCAACACTTATTATACAACACAACATTGCCCCATATTATCATTTAGTGTGTGTGTGTGTGTGTTTGTGCGTGTGCATGTGCGTGCGCGTGTGTTTGTGCGTGTTTGTGCGTGTGCGCGCGTGCGTGCGTGCATGTGTGTGTGTGTCTGTGTGTGGCCAAGGGGAGAACCCTTTCCGCGAACTGTGCGACTCAAGGGGAGACCCTTTTCGCGAACCGAACAGGAGCCACGGGTTGCCACCAGCGGAGACAAGCGCGTACAACGTCGCCTAGGAGAGAGGGAGCAGCCGCCAAGCACCGACGGGACTCAGTACATGTCACGTGACGTTGACGTGAGCAAAATCCCTCATGCGATATTACAGCGCCTACTTAGGCGGCCCCGCAATGTATTTTTTATTCATTCTTCCTTTCATATCCTTCACCAACCATTGAATGAACAGTGCAAGTTTCGCACCAGGTATCGTCTCGCCACTGCCTGGTCGCCATGGTCTACCGGACGCCTGCATCCTGCCGACAACGCCACGCATCCCAATAGTAACGCCGGTCGAAGTTCGAGTAACCGGCGTCGCAACTGGGCTTAACGCCTGCTTCACCTCCGCTGCCGGTCGGGCAGGTATTTCACTATCTCCAGGATCGTCGACGTATTGGGAGTTTTTTGCTTACGACACGAAAATTCCCTTGGACGGTAGAGGTATACAGCTTCGCTGTAAAAGCCACGCGAAGCAACTACGTGAGCAGCGACCAGATTTACATCTGGTCGCTGCGAACCTACGGTTCGTCATCCCAGAGGGAAATTCCGCTGCTGAAACGCCGATCCCTCGCCCAGTGGCTGCTGGCGCCTACGCGTCGAAATCTTCCTCCCCCGCCGGAGATAGTGTTTCCGCGAACTGTGCGATTCAAGGGGGAGACCCTTTCCGCGGACCAAACGGGACCTACGGGTTGCCGCCAGCGGAGGCAAGCACGTGCAACGTCGCCTAGGAGGTTTAATAAAGCGGTTAATAAAGCCCTAGCGACGCCGCTCTGCAGGAGGATGTGTTTATTTGATTCTTGAAGGGGGCAAATTGACACAACGAAGATGGGACTATGACCCACCTCTCAAGCCTGCCACACGTTTTGAGCACTTGCCACTCTAGACGCCGCATGAAGTTGCGTAGGTGTCCAGGCAGAAATGATGCTGTTGTCGCACCCCACGGCACGTTATTGGAACGATCGCCGCACGCTGGGGGAACTAGAGGAAGCAGTAAGGCTGACATTGTACCTACAGCACGGTTTTCGAGAACGTCTGCATCCGGACGCACCTGTTGTACCTGGCAATAAAATGCCATGGCCGTAGAGTTTAAATGAAGGTGCCTTTATCACTTGTCCGCGATTTAAGTGCACGCCCGGTAACACTTAAGGAATATTCGTGCCAAGAAAATAGCAGGCGAGTTCACGCGCTGGACACTGATCACGCTGTAACAGGCGGAGCAGAAATCGCAGAGCAAGCAGCCGGCAGCGGACAGACACGGATGGGAACGTGCACCCACCGCGGGAGCGTGGTTGCTCAAGCACCGAGCGACAGACCAGCTCTGTACTGCCTGACCAGAAGAAGGAACCGAGAAGGGACTGCAAGGACCTAGTAACCCGTAATGTTGGCTGTACAACGTGACAAACGTACCATACTCGGCAGCAAAATTGAGGCTGTGCTAAGCACCTCCATTTAAATAGGGGTAAATCATTCCCTTGAACATCCTGAGTACTTCGCCTTACATATTCAAGAATTGAGAGACAGACAGTCTGATATACCATCATAGGTGTAATCAAGGCCTAAAATACGAAAAGAATCGCTTTTTGGAAGACGGAAAAGAGGACTTCGGCGTATATGTGGTGAGCCATTGAACAAATAACGGCATTTGGAAAAATTTAGCGCAGTACCTGAAATATTTCCAGTGAACATTTGAAGTCTACGGGATATCATTCTTCCTAAGATACGATGTGATGTCATCAGAGAAGGCTGTCACCTTCACAACACGGCAACCAGGCAGTGGGAGATCGCACACGTCGTCGTCGTCGTCGTCGTCGTCGTCGTCGTCGTCGTCGTCGTCGTCATCATCATCATCATCATCAGCAGCAGCAGCAGCAGCAGCACCATCATCATCATCGGCCTGGCTACGCCCACTGCAGGGCAAAGGCCTCTCCCACACTTCTCCAACTACCCCGGTCATGTCCTAATTGTGGCCATGTTGTCCCTGCAAACTTCTTAATGTCATCCATCCACCTAACTTTCTGCCATTACCTGCTACGCTTCCATTCTTTTGGAATTCAGTCCGTAACTCTTAATGACCACCGGTTATCTTCCCTCCTCATTACATGCCCTGCCCATGCCCATTTCGTTTTCTTAATTTCTAAGATGTCATTACCTCGCGTTTGTTCCCTAACCCAATCTGCTCTCTTCTTATCCCCTTAACGTGACCCCCACCATTCTTCTTTCCATACCTCGTTGCGTCGTCCTCAATTTAAGTATAACTCTTTTCGTAAGCCTCCAGGTTTTTGCCCCGTAGGTGAGTACTGGTAACACACATCAGTTATACACTTTTCTCTTAAGGAATAATGGTAACCTTCTGTTCATGGTCTGAGAATGACTGCCAAAGGCACCCCAGACCATTCTTATTCTTCTGATTATTTCAGTCTGATGATCGGGATTCGCGGTGACTACCTGCCCTAAGTAGATGTATTGCTTTACCACTTCCAGAGCCTCGCTACCTATCGTAAACTGCTGATCTCTTCCGAGACTGTTAAACATTACTTTAGTTTTCTGCGGATTAATTTGTAGACCGACCCTTCTGCTTTGCCGGTCCAGGTCAGTGAGCATCTATTGCAATTGGTCCCCTGAGTTACTAAGCAAGGCAATCTCATCAGCGAATCGCAAGTTACTAAGGTATTCTCCATTAACTCTTATCCCCAATTCATCCCAGTCCAGGTCTCTGAATACCTCCTGTAAACAAGCTGCGAATAGCATTGGATATATCGTATCTCCCTGCCTGACGGCCTTCTTTATTGGGATTTTGTTGCTTTCTTTATGGACGACTATGGTGGCTGTGGAGCCGCTATAGCTATCTTTTAGTATATTTATGTACGGCTCATCTACACCCTGATTCCGTAATACCTGCACGACTGCTGAGGTTTCGACTAAATCAAACGCTTTCTCGTAATGAGTGAAAGCTATATATAAGGGTTGGTTATATTCCGCACATTTCTCTATCGCCTGATTGATAGTGGGAATATGGCGTATTGTTGAGCATCCTTTACAAAATCCTGCCTGGTCCTTTGCTTGATAGAAGTCTAAGGTGTTCCTGATTCTATTTGCGATTAGCTTAGTAAATACTTTGTAGACAACGGACAGTAAGCTGATCGGTCTATAATTTTTCAAGTCTTTGGCGTCCCCTTTCTTATGGATTAAGATTATGTTTTCGTTCTTCCAAGATTCCGGTACGCTCGAGGTCATGATGCATTCCGTATACAGGGTGATCAGTTTCTCTCGAACAATCTGCCCACCATCCTTCAACAGATCTGCTGTAACCTGATCCTCCACAACTGCCTTCCCCCTTTGCATAGCTCCCATGGCTTTCTTTACTTCTTCCAGCGTTACTTGTGGGATGTCAAATTCCTCTAGACTATTCCCTCTTCCATTATCTTCGTGGGTGCCACTGGTATTGTATAAATATCTACAAAACTCCTCAGCCACTTGAACTATCATCCATAATAGTAATGATATGGCCGGCTTTGTCTCTTTACGCATACATCTGATTCTTGCCTATTCCTAGTTTCTTCTTCACTGTCTTTGGGCTTCCTCCGTTCCTCAGAGCATGCTCAATTCTATCCATATTATGTTTTCTTGTGTCAGCTATCTTACGTTTGTTTATTAACTTCGAAAGTTAAGCCACTCTGTTCTAGCGTTAGGGTTAGAAGCCTTCATACATTGGCGTTTCTTAACCAGATCTTTCGTCTCCTGCGAAAGCTTACCGGTATCCTGTCTAACGAAGTTACCACCGACATCTATTGCTCACTCGTTAATGATGCCCATAAGATTTTCTTTTATTGCTTCAACACTAAGGTCCTCTTCCTGAGATAAAGCCGAATACCTGTTCTGTAGCTTGATCCGCAATTCCTCTATTTTCCATCTTACCGCTAACTCATTGATCGGCTTCTTATGTACCAGTTTCTTCCGTTTCCTCTTCAAGTCTAGGCTAATTCGAGATCTTACCATTCTATGGTTACTGCAGCGCACCTTGCCGAGCACGTCCACAACTTGTATGATGCCAGGGTTAGCGCACATAATGAGATTTTTTCATTTCTAGTCTCGCCATTCGGGCTCCTCCACGTCCACTTTCGTTTATCCCGCTTGCGGACGAAGGTATTCATTATCCGCAAATTATTCCGTTCAGCAAACTCTACTAATAACTCTCCCCGGCTATTCCTAGACCCAATGCCATATTCCCCCACTGACTTGTCTCCAGCCTGCTTCTTGCCTACCCTGGCAGTGAAGTTGCCCATCACTATAGCGTATTTTATTATGACTTTACCGATCGCCGATGCCACGTCTTCACAGAAGCTTTTGATTTCCTGGTCATCATGACTGGATGCAGGGGCGCAGACCTGTAAGACCATCAATTTGTACCTCCTGTTAAGTTTCACAACAAGGCCTTCCACCCCCTCGTTAATGCTATAGAATTCCTGTATGTTACCAGCTATGTCCTCATTAATCAGGAATCCGACTCCTTGTTCTCGTCTCTCCGTAGAGCCCTGGTAGCGCAGGACGTGCCCGCATTTTAGCACTGTATATGCTTATTTTGTCCTCCTAATTTCAATGAGCCCTGTTATATGCCATTTACTGCCCTCTAACTCCTCCAATAGCACTACTTGACTCGCCTCGCTGGATAACTTTCTATCGTCGAACGTTGCCAGGTTCAGATTCTAATGGCGCCCTGTCCAGACCCAGAGATTCTTAGCACCCTCTGCTGCGTCACAGGTCTGACCGCCGCAGTAGTCAGTTGCTTCGTAGCTGCTGGGGACTGAGGGCCGGGGTTTGATTGTTGTATTCATATAGGAGGTTGTTGCGAAGTACTGCACCAGGGTGGCCATTCCTGCTCTGGTGAGGGAGTGCGTTACCGGTTCTGGTCACCGGGATCAGGCCATACTCCAAGCCTGTTTATGCAATTTTATCAACAGGCGGATTTTCTTTAATCCGGAGGAAAATTGCACGGAACCAGGATTCGAACCACAGTCCCCTTGCACGTGAGGGGGATGCTGTAGCTCTACGCCACCGCTGCTTGTTATTGCACACGTAAGTCTCTAAGTGGCTCAACGCTGAGCAGAAAGAGTATTGGGGATAGCGGCCACCCTTGACGAACACCAAGAGTAACGGGAAATGATTCACCTTCGCGACCATCGAAACCATGTACTTCGGATCTTGGAACAGGCATTCCTAAAAAGTTCAAGAAAATGTGACGAAAAGCCGAACCACGTGAGTAGATTGAATGTGTAGTTTTGTCCAAGGCGATCGCATGCCGTGCATGTTCGACACCATACCTTTCCGCTCTTGCTTTCGGAGCCAAAGTCTTTACATGTAACGCTAGATCTTACTACACATAACCACCGTAGTCGTTTTTGCATTTTCAATGAGTTTTTGTCAAATTTTCTTTTTCACCGTCACATTTACAGAACAGCAAAGCTGCCTTCGTCAATTGCTCCACCGGCAACTAAACCCTTTAAGCTTAATATGACCAACGCAGGCATGTAAAAAGCAAAAACGCAATATTAACTGTCCTGTTTTACAATATCATGATTTTAAGATCAGGTAAAACCACAACATGGACGCCGACTCTGAGTTGGAAAATAGCACCGACAATTACGATACTTCCTGATGGGGAATATGAACGCAGCCGTATACGTGTTCTCATTTCGCGATATATTGGCTGGCGCAGGCAATCTGTCTCGTGCGACATGTTGCAAACGGAACGAAGTGTGGCGCGACTGCCTCGCTAATCGGGAGATCGCGCGAGGCGGCGCGTGGGTGAGGCGTGGGCGCGATTCACATCAGCCGCCGCAGACAGACCTCCGCTCATGCAGTGCTTTGTTTCCATATATGCTATCGGTGGCATAATCGGTGAACAGACGACGCGCGCTACACTGGCGCCAGCGTCGCCGCAAAGCCCGTCTTGCGCGGCACCCTCTTACTCCGCCTTCCTGCTTGCGCTCTCGTCGTTATCGCCGTCTCGCATCCGCACTCCGCGTTCGCTCTTTCGTCCTTCGCTGTGTTCGTTCGCTAGGTTTACGAGTGCGCCGAGGGACGACGCCGACGCTGGCCACAGGAATGGGCGCCTAAGAGACGCGATCTAAAACTGCCACACCTACACACAATCAAAGCTTTTTACAGCGGAGCTATTACAAGGCATATCGAAACCGGTAGCGAATCTTCCATTGAAGCACAGATGTCAAGAAAATGGCGGCTCGTTGCAACCATCGCCAACTACGGATCGGAAGGGACAACTTACAGCAAGCAAAAAATTATAAAAAGCGACATCACAACCGGAAATGGCAGTGACGTCAAGATCTTATGCTGCTTGGCGCGAATGTTTGAATTTCATTACCGTCCGGCAGTTCGACCACTACGCCAGCACTTATTTTTTCTTTTGAGGCTGAGGCTAGCTTGCGACTCGCCTCAGCTAAAGCGCTGGCGTTTCATTAAACTATAGGAGTGGCGTATCTCTTAATGAAAACATAATTATGCTGTTATTGACGGCAATTGTTCCAGTAGGTTCCTTAAGAAAGTGAGCGAATAGGATGAAAGTAAATGAGAATACCGCAGGTTTCAAAGGCAACTTCACTTTTATTAGAATAATGCAACGAATTGCCCAAGCAAACCACGTTTCAATGGACGCAAAGTACTATGTCTAGCACACAGTCGTAATTTATAGCAATATATGCGAAACCTTTTCACAGAATCATTCGTAATTCCATGCGACACTATGTATTCATATCCAACAGTTATTATACGACATAACATTGCCCCATATTATCATTTAGAAAACATTCGCAGTATTCGTAAGCATCATGATGATCTCAAAGCTCTTCTTTGCAATCTTGATCATGCGTTCTCTTTCGTATGCTTATCTGAAACGTTGTTATCATCTCACCACGGGAATCTACGCTGTCTTTCTGGCTACACTTCTGAATATTGTTATCGTGAAGGTTATTGTAGTGGCGGTTTGGCCATTTTAGTAAAATCTTCATTGTCATATAAACGTCGCCATTATCTTTTTTTTTCCTCATTGATTTCTGTGAACCAGTATGGATAGAAGTAGGTAGATAGTAATAACCTGCAGCTACCTACCAAACGAAGCATCATAATTGCATGCATTTATCGTTCAACTTCTTCCTCCTACATCGACTTTCGTAAAGAATTTGAGCAGTTATTGAACACAGTCTCTGATAAAAACAAGGATATTGTGATATGTGGCGACATTAACATCAACATTATCAGCCCTGACAGTCAATGTTGTTCTGAATACTTACGTACTTAGCTGTGGTCTATCCTCAGAAATTACAGCTCCAACCATGTGTGAAATAGGCGGACCTAATACTTTAATTGACCATGTACATTCTAGCATACCTACTGATCTCAGCACAACTGGAATAGTGGAATATGCCGTAACAGACCATTACCCTATATATTTTTGCATAGGTTCCGTAACGCCTTGCCAAGCAGCAAAATATACTAGGACTTTCTTTGATTCTAATAAATTCACTCGTATGATTCGTGCAATTGACTGGGCTGAAGTGCTTGAAGATCAATGTGGCGAAAATCTTTTGAATCTTTTGTTTGAAAAAATATCCGAATGTTCTAAATTATGTACAAGTAACACTACTGTGACGCGATGGTTCAGCTCGTCAAGAAAGCCTTGGATTAGTGATTTTTTATTACGGTTCATTAGAAAAAGAGATAATCTTCGTAAGAAACCTAAAGTCCAGCCATTCGGTAATGCGTTGCGATTGCGCTTCCACACATATTCAAATGGTCTAACTGCCACTTTAAAAATTTCCAAGCGTAATTACTACGAAAATAAAATAAGAATAAATGGAAGTGATACCAGAGAAAACTGGCAGGTTATTAAAGAATTCTTAAACATCAGTACAACTAAAAATCACATATCGTATGTGAACCACGATTCTGCTAATATAACTGACCTTCAAGACATAGCTAGTGTTTTCAGTGACCATTTTAGAATTGCACACGGTAGTCAGCCTGATTCAACGTTCCTTAGTTTTCCGCGCTGTTCTCATTCATTTTACCTGTTCCCCACAACACCTCTCGACGTATGTAACATTATCAATTCTCTTAAATCAACTGGTCCAGGCCTCGACATGATAAGCCCCTCTAGCATTAAGCTTGTATCGAACGAAATCTCACCTGCGTTAGCACATATAGCAAACAGATTATTTATAGATGGCATCTTTCCTAATCGCCTCAAGACGGGTAAAATAATCCCAGTATTTAAAAAAAGGTGACCATAAGTGCATGAGTAAATATCGTCCTATCTGCAATTTGTCTTTCTTTAGTAAGGTGATCGAGAAACTAATATATAATCGCTTAACTAAATACTTATCCAAATTTTATCTTTTAACTCCTCATCAATTTGGTTTTCGTGACAATTTTTCAACTGAAATACCACTTATTACTTTTAGTGAGTGGGTTGAATTAGCCATCCATGAAGGCCTCTTAGTCGGTGCTCTCTTTCTTGATTTCACTAAGGCATTTGAAACAATGAACCATCGTATTCTTTTAAGTAAACTTGAATCGTGTGGCATTTCTGGGCCGCCTTTACAATTAATTCGCAACTACCTAATTGACCGACAATATATAGTCGAAGTTAATGGTGTCTTCTCCTCATCTAAAACTGTAAATACAGGCGTCTCTCAGGGATCAATACTTGGGCCACTTTTATTTCTCACACTCATTAACGACTTGCCAGAAATGTTAACACATGCGCACTGCCTTCTTTATGCGGATGACACCACTATTTTTGCATCTGATAAAAATTTATTCGCATTGCAGGATAAACTTAACGCTGACCTAGCGAATGTTCATTCATGGTGTGTAAAAAGCAAGCCAATCATTAACCCATCTGGTATTCCATTCTTCAAAAACTTTGCACATTGACTCTGTTGCAGTGTCTCTAAATAATAATGTATTTGCAAGATCCGCGTCTACTAAACTTCTTGGTGTAGTTCTAGATGAGAACCTAAAGTTCCAGTGCCATATTCAATCACTCATTCAAAAAATCTCATTCGGTATTCACATCTTCATAAAAACTCGCTCTTTTTTTCAGCAAACCATTCTCATGTCTTTATATTACGCGTATATACACAGCCATCTCTCATACATCTTGGGGTAAAACATATGCCACACATCTTCATCAGCTAGAAGTTTTGCAAAAGCAGGCATTACGATTAATTGCATTCCAATCGCATACATCTCCCTCTGCTCCCATATTCCGTTCCCTAAATCTTTTACCTTTACGGATGTTATTCAATCATAAGCTGTCACTACTTAATTTTCGTCTTATAAATACCGAGATTAATATTCCCGGTTTTACTCGCTCTAGCCTCATCAATTATAACAACACAAGATTTTCAGCACAACTTAATCTTCTTCTTCCAAAAGCAAGAATTAATTATCGGAAATTTACCGTCGCGTTTTCAGGCATTTCTTTTTGGAATTCAATACCATCTGATTTAGACATCTTCATTATTTGATTTCGTCGAAAATACGAAAATAAATATTGATCGATTGATTCTACTTGCTAATTTTGCTGTCCGTCGGACACTCAGAGCCTTTGTCACAGAGCGTTCAGCATTTATCGTCACGGCGAGACACAGCGCCGATAACAAAAAGCTGCACTTACGCCTTTCGCCAATGAATGCCGTGCGCTACGTCACGCAAAATTGGAAGTGAAGCGCACGCCACACTTTGAACAAACACGCAGGGAAATAAACTCGGATGAAACCGCCGCGTTCAAGTGAGCAACTCCATTCCACACGACACAATAGCTGGTTTGCACACTCTTGCCAAGTCTTGCGCCAGACTCGCTGTTTGATAGGGGTCACCAAGAACGAAATAATAAATTGGGAAATAGAAAAGAAATTACATTTGTTGTTTTAGTACATCAGAAATATTTGAAACTGAATGTTTACTCGTATGAAAGTATTCGGATTAAAATTTTCGTTGCAAACATCACTTACACCGTATCTATGTGTATGTACTTTTGTTTATGTACGCGCTGTAAGTGATGTTTGCAACGGAATACCAACTAGCCCGTACACAAACCCTGCTTGAGTAAAATTTTCGAACATTTTTCTTTTTCGCGCAGGTTTGCTAGTCAGTGTTTGTCCCCCCTCACCTAGTCACGCTACAATCGTGCGCCACTAACTGATATCTCTGGCAATAGGTTTTAGCACGCTTTTCGTTCCAAGCTTCGCGACCTATCTAGATGGACCTTGGCTGTTATACGCTAGGTTTTGGCGGTTTGTGCGCGTTAAAGAGTAGCGGCCACCCCAGGACTGAAAAAATCAAAACCCCTTTCTTAAGGTAAGTTGGTTGAACGCGAAGCTTTCCCCCAATGCAAACTGAATCAAAGTCCAAAGCCAACGACCACGCAACGAAACCAAGAAATGCTGAGGGACACGATGCTATCCATATGTGATCTAATTGCTTGTTTAGGACTGTATTTTTTTAGCATTGAAGTTGAATGAAGACATTTCGTTAAGTTGCATAGCCTTTGTTTTAGATCATGTAGCCGTTGATTACACGCACACACACACTTTCACGGACGATTGTACACTTGCGTTCTCGTACGGCAGCCTCCTCTCCCGTGCGCTGCATTCCCGGCCTGCCTCATGGTGACGGCCGGGAATGCATTGCGTGCCGCGCGTAATACAATGCAGACATATACAGTTCGTCTGGGTAGCGTGGCGTTCAACCATCTTTCTTTAAGAAAGAGGGCTTTGATATTTTTTCACACGTCCTATGACGAGCCCGCGTTCACGCGCACTTGCTGTCTCCGATAAGCAGGAAAGCTCAGTTATTCGCGACTTGGATGGTGTCACGCTTAGCATATGGATAACAGACGAAACTGGCGCTCTCGGTGAACTTTGTGCGCATGCGCTGCTCATGCTGAGCTCGTCGCTTCGCACCGTTATCAGGCACTGATCGGCCGGCCAGTCGACGCGGTACTGCGAAGGTAAACTGCAGTGTTCTATGCAGGTGGCGTAAGTCGGCTTTGCCGCACTGCGTTTTCGGCGCTCACGGACGAATCGATGAGACAGAAAGCTTCGCTTTAGAGGAGCTAAAGCATAAAGCAAAAGTGTATCGCCAGGTATGTCCCAGCTATGTTGAATCGCGAGAAGTGTCGAAGCGTAGTGTGATAAAAAAAAATATCGTGATAAATAAGTAAAACCGGAATTCTACTCTTTAGTATGCATTGCTGTTTGATGCCACGGTCTCTATAGACAAACCACGTAATATTATCTCAGTTCCTTTCCGCCCGTACAATGGGGTGGCCCGTCTGCGGTGAGGACTGCGGAGGAACAGCGCGCCTACGAAGAACACCGTCGTGAACAGAAGCGGGAATGTGCGCGGCGACAGCGGGCGGCACCTAATACCGACAAAGATCGCGCCGCAAACGTATGCACCTTTGGTATGATCGCCCCTACAACTCCACTCCCATTGTAATTGCGGTTGATTTAAACAGCGGCGTGGTTCGTGGCGTTTCTTTTGGAAAGGTTCGGCATTCAATGTTGCACAACCATCAGTGTGCCCACGACGCGTCATCGGTCGTGTGTAGACCTCACACTGGCCAAGAACCTTTGCAATGTCACCGCAGAGCGATCATAAAGCGATAGACACCTTGATGACCAAATAATAAATCCCAAAGAGCAAACGAAAGAAGGTTAAAAATTAAAAAACGAAAACGCATTGGGTTTGCAAGGTAATAAAACAACAAAAATCGTGAAAAGAACGAAAGTCATTGTGGTATGTGTCTTATTTTCAATCGTAATATTTATTATCAACATATTTATCGACGTATATACAACTCCGCCGGCCATCCACCTTCACAGAGTGGAGTGGCTCTCATTTTTTAAAACATTCCGCGGGCAATGCACAAAAAAGGGAATAGCACTCATGCGCTTGTACGAAACCAGCTTTCACGAAGTGAAGCGTCACCAGTAGTGTCAGTGCGCTGAATCTCCGGTCACCCTAGGTGGTGGCAATGATATTGCTCCAGTACGTTACCTTCATAAGATTTCACATAGCTTGAAATAGCAAAACGTGTCAATGTCAGGGTTGCGATTTCAGCACCCTGCTAGTTATATAAGTTTATAGAGAATCAGTCACCCTGCCTCTGATACAGACGTCGGTTGCACGAAGCGTCATGGAACGCGTTTCGCAAGCTGCAGAGACTGTGTCGTTCACCTAATTCCTCTTTCATGCGGTATGTTCTACTTAGGCCAGACGGGACGCTAAGTAGCAGCTTAAGAGAACTCAGCTACAAGGCGAAGAAAGGACCTGATGACTGGCTGACTGTGCATCGTAGAAAGTGTGACCGTGTGCGGAAAGTCATATCTCGACACCGAGGTGAACTTATTAGCCTGATGAAATGATGCGAATGAAAATTCCGCAAGCACGCGTTTGCTTTCTTTACAGCAAACAAACATGTCTTCTGAATGATGTAGTGCGACCATTGCATCGCTAATTCCGCTGGAGCGTGCTTGTGGTATGCATGCTTATAAATATGTGATCCTGTTTTCAATACAGCATTTGTTGAAATTAGCACTTGCGTGTGCCTTACTTCACGTCCTCGTCATCTGTGCGCGTGACTATTGCCGAATACGCGAGTTCCGTGCCAGAAGCCGCCCCTCAGGGGTATGTCGAGAAGCCCATCGCCTGCAGCGAGCAGTATACATCCCGCTTCTCTTCTCATAGACGACTAGAAAAATGATCGGAAGTGTTAGTCGGACATGCGATTCAGTGACATGTATAGCCGTGTAGCGATAAGTACGGAACACTGTCCGTGAAATTCGATCCCTGCCAGAAGCGCAGCATGCTTACATGCGACTCGTCTCTAATAAAAAAAAAGCCGCGTAACCCCGGGTCATATGCAACTGCAGTACTCATAAGCTGCGTACTACATGATCAGCATTTTCGTTTCAAACTGCGGTGGAAACGATGGCATCTCTTCTTGCGAGCGCATTTAAGTGCAATGACGACCACCAGAGAACCGCACTTACCACTGGTGAAGCGAACTCTGCAGATTCTGTATCGCGTCTGGCGGCTGCCACTTTTCGCAGAGCATTGGAAGAACCCACGTTTGTGGCTGCGTCTCGTCTCTTCGGAAGCGGGGAAAAAAATAACCCGGTTCCACAACTTTTTTTTTCGTGCGATTTACGCATCCAACTGAGCAGCAACTCGGCGGCATGACAACCCGACGCGCACGAAACACACCAAAAAATAAAGAACGACCACGATACTCGAAACTGTCAGCGACTGCCAACGTGAGCTTGGCGGCGATTTTCGCTCGCCGAACACGCCCGCACGAATCCGAAGATGACGTGACCAACCCGTCGTGACGTAGGCCGGGAGAGGTCTATTGCGCATCGGGTAAGCGTGACGATAAGAGATGCAATTGAAGTGAAGCCTAAAAAAAACAAGAGAAGAACGAAAGAATGCAGGCTACTTGCTTGTACCAGCCATAGGCTACGCCCCCGCCTTGTTACATATACGTGATCATTTCTGTCAGCCATCAGTAGCGTTAATTGAAACCCCGTTCGAGACCGCTGCCGTCGCGCGCAGGGCTTACAAAAATGAGAAAGAACGAATTAGAAAGGGAAAAAGTTCACCGACGATTACGATACTCGCTAATGCGAAGTTTGAGCGCAGCTGCATACGTGCTTTCATTTTCGCGATGTATCGGCTGGCGGGGATAATCCGTCTCGTGCAGCACGTTTCAAACGGAGCGACGCGTGGCGCGTCTGCCTCGCTAATCGGACGATCGCGAGAGGCACAATGTGGGCGACACGTGGGCGCGATTCCAGCAGCCACCGCAGACAGACCTCCGCTCATGCAGCGCTTTGTTTCCATACAGACGACGCGCGCTACTCTGGCGCCATCTCGTAGCCATAGTCTCCACACAGCCCGTCTTGCGCGAAACTACGCTCTTCTTCTCACGATTTCGTTCCACCAACGGCGAGAGCGGCCCTTCGTCGCAGGGAACTCGTGCCACCAGGGCCAGCGGCGACAACACCCAAGGGAGCGTCACATCGAGCCTCACTCGCAGCCGCTTGCCGTCGCCCCTTGCAGGAGCGGTGATCGCCGTCACACACGCTGGTACCGCGGACTGACCTCAGCAGCTGACGCCGCGGACGAGCGTAGCCATCCCCACCTCACGACACCCCGCTTCCGCCCCCCCCTCCCCCCGCTTGGAAGTGCAGATGAGATCGCTCACGCGGCTGCGGATTCCGTGCCACCGGCAGCTCAGCGCATGCGCAGCCCGTCTCCCCTCCGCTCCTCGTCCGCTTTCTGCCTCATGGTTCCGCTGCACCATCCTTCTGCGCTTTCCTCCTCCTCTCTTCGCTATCGGCTTTCTTTCATCTCCTGCTGCGCTCCGCGTTCGATTTTATCCTTCGCGGCGCTCGATCGTTCGCTCGGTTACGCCGACGCCGCCGACGCTTGCCGCAGGAACGGGCTATTAAGAGCTGTGCCCTAAAACGAAGGGAAGTGACTTGCTATTTGAGGCTCGAGCTGGTTGGCTGAGAACAAAAATGTACCGGAGTAAATATTCCCAACGAGATGAGGCACGTGTACGCTGCAGCGAAAATCCGGATGCCACTCAGCACATCCTAACGGAATGCGAAGGGATCAACCCAGTGAGACCCTAAGGTAACGTACGCGTTCTAAAAGCGCTTAGATTTAAAGTGGACGGAAGTATTAACCGGTCAGCAGTCAAGATAAACAAGAGACATTTAGAGTATTGGCGAAAAAATAGGAAAGCTGTTGATACGACCGGATCGGTTTCAGGAATAGTTAGCGATACAATGTAGATAGAGAAATTTTGAAGAAAAAAAAAAGGTTATCGGGATGTATACAAACATGTTAGCATGAAAAACATGTAGAGCATACCTGATTAAACCAAGCAGGCTAGGTGACTATTTGTCACCGCCCTGTTTCAAAGGGATGCCAGTAAATTATCATCACCATCATCTTCATCAAGGGTCACCTTGACTTTGCATTCTCTTTCGCGTGCTGTGCCACAATATTGGAACTCGGAAAACATAACTTGGGGAAATGCGGCGAGCTTGAAAACTGTACAATATAGCATTATCGAATGCGACACACAATTTGGTATTTGAGCTTCCGTCATTATGCAAATAATTATCCATTTAAGCGCTTAATTTCGACGAAGTATCGATAATCAACGACGACTGAAAAATTCCCCACTGCTGGCAAGGTGACCGCCAACGAAGCACCGTTGGTCCCACATATGCATCTCGTATGGCCTTTTTTTTTCTCTCTCTCTTCCTTCTCCTTTTATTCCCTTTATCCCTTTCCCCAGCACAGGGTAGCCAGCCGGTATTTACACTGGCTAACCTCCCTGCCTTTCCTTCCCTTTTGTCTCTCTCTCTCTCTCTCGTATGGCCTCCGTTTTTTAAAACAGTTTCTATAATCGTAAGCCTCGTATAATAAAAGGACTCGCAAGTCGTCGCCATGTCTCCGCAGGTCTCCCAGTACCCCGCCACCAACTGATGCCACGGACGCAGGGATTCGTGATCACCGTCGAGGAAATGCGAGGAAACCTGGATGCCGTGTATTGTGTCACCTTGATCTACGGCGGCACCAAGATGCCTCACGGGGGCCGCAGGGCAGCGCCGGGCATCTGCGGTGAGCCGACTGACCGCCGAATTCCGCACGTAACGTAGACGCGGTTTATGCTTGCAACGGAAGGACGGAAGGACGCCGTCTGACAGGAGAGGTAGACGAAGAAAGCGGCAATGTTCGGGCGACCGCGTTTGTCTCCGTCTGGAACCTCCTGCTTGCGTCACAGGAGGTTGCGGACGGAGACAAACATGGTCGCCTGAACGCTGCCTTTTACTCTTCGTCTACCACTTTCTTCACTATTGCACCGTATACCGTCCTATTGTGCGCTTCGTCACATGTAATTCAAAAGTTCGACGGAACACCGTCTGGTTTAGGTAAACGCATTAGGGGGTTAGCGAATATTCGAAACTTTCGGATAACGAATCTAATGGTGTCCTAATCTATTCGGTATTGGAATCGAAAAGTCGCTATTTGTAAGTACGAATAGTTTTCGATCGCTTCGCGTCGTCAACTGTGCACGACGAAACATAAAAAGTAGAGCAAAAGTGCTACAAATGTCGTCCTCGCGGGTATAGTACAGGCATATACTCGTGTCTTAAAAAAAAGAACATTACACAGCATCGTCAATTCTTCCTATCGCCTGTTAAACATCCTAATGTTTGCTACGGAATCGTTAGCTCAAGGACACCATGAACTAAACATCATATGCATATTTGCGCGCACTAACAACTTCCAATTCAGCTTCCTTCTTTCGGCAATTAAGCTCTGGAACCCTTTAAGCGCCATTATTCGTTGTACGCCGCTCGATAAGTTTGTGTCAACACCTAGCGACAGTGGTCACGTCTTTAAGTGATTCATTTTGCTGAACTTGCTCGATCTTGCTTGATTTTTTTGTTATTGTATTATTATTTTTACAGCGAAGCTGTATATGGTTAGCCTATTCGTCCGTCCGTCTGTCGCCTGTACGCCGAAATCACCTCCGGTGCAACCTCATGCGCATGCGCGAAAAAGAAGAGAGAGTGACGTCGTTGCTCTCCGTCGCAGCCGAACACGCGCGCATCAGTTTCTGTCCACCTCCGGAAGGAGTAGGCCACGCGTCATACGTACTCCTTAGGAACAGGCCGCTTTCTATCAGCACACGCCGCGAGTAGGACCGCGAACGAGCTCGTCTGTGCCGTGCCGATGCTGCAGCCCGGGCACAAGAACAGGCTCGTGCAGCCGAGCGCAAGCAGCAACTGCATACCGAGGATCCGGCAGCTTACCAAGCCCTCGTTTAATGAACCGTCGGGATTAAGCCAGTGATAAAAAACGGACCGCACGTCTCAGCTATGCTGCCTAACAATCTGTACGGAGTGCTTGGGCGGTAATTTTTTTTCATATTGTTGTTCATGTATACCCAATAGTGCAATAGTCCTTACTGGGCTGCAGCTTGTACAACTAAATAAATAAATAAATAAATAAAACATGTCAACCTATGTGGAGCCGGCTATACGTCGCTCAGGAAGCCAGACACTTTGTCGGCTACACGGCGATTCCATGAAACTGCGTATTTAGTTTTTCTATGCTCAATTTGTGCTTTTAATAAAGAACCCTCACTAACGCGCAATCTAATCACAATATATCGATAACGTTATGAATACATGCAAGGTGTGAACATCTCTGTATATTGATTGTGAAAGCGGCTGTTCATTGTTCGAAAGCTAGCCGAAAAAATATTCGGTATTCGATTCGATTCACTTAGAGGCACTATTAGATCTGTATTCGATTAGGTATAAAAAAAATTCGCACAGTTGTAAATATCATCATTAGCACAACAGGTCATAGACCAATCTCAACAAAACAAAGCTAAACTTCACGTTTCTGGACTGTACAGATCACAATGAACTATAGTAGCCAGGAGATTCATTTATACATGATTGAGCTTTCGTCCCGGGATTAGAAAATAAACGTCTTTCAAATTGCGTTGCGTCCTTTTAGCGCGTTTAGTAAACGCTCCACAACAGGCGCAATGCATTCTGGAAAACTCTCCTAGAAGAAAGATTCTTTCTTTTTCGTATTTTGGCACGTAATATTTTCATCTGAGTGCTATATTTGCGCACCAATGTAGGCAAAAGGCTATGAGCGCTTTTTTCGTCTATTGCACGAGAACTCCCTTTTTCCATTCTTGCGGGGCCAAAATCACTCCTCCCGTTATGTTCAGGCTTGTGCTACGTACTGAATTTCATGTCCTGTCGACGCCACGAAGACTTGAGGCAAGAAATGAGCAAATAGACGAGGCGTACTTCAGAGCACTGTATCCTGTTATTTTTACATTCCTGTGGTTACTACAGTGCATGTTTTTTTTTTTTTACACATAACCTTGCGTCTGCATCTCATGGTTGAGTTCAGTTTGTTCAGAACCAAACGACATCGCTGCATTGGAGAAACATCAGTGTTCTCTGCGGTGCAGACGTCTTCACAGGCCGGTGCGGCGCGCTGCACATGCACATCAAGCGAACACCCATTGACAAGCTTCCCGAAGACGATAGCGGGCTCAAGGCGTTCATTTTCAACGCCTTCTACGAGAAAGACGCGTAAGTACGCAAGCACTGTCCATCCGGCTGTCTGTCCCTCCGTCTGCTTGTCCATCTGTCCGTTCGTCTGCTCGTGCCCATCTGTACGTGTCTGTCTGTCTGTCTGTCTGTCTGTCTGTCTGTCTGTCTGTCTGTCTGTCTGTCTGTCTCTGTCTGTCTGTCTGTCTGTCTGTCTGTCTGTCTGTCTGTCTGTCTGTCTGTCTGTCTGTCTGTCTGTCTGTCTGTAATACGTACGTACGTACGTACTACACCTACAGCACCAAAAAGGCATCCGAGTGGAGGGTTTACAATTTGCAAAGCAATCATGATAACATCAGGAAAACTGCTTTGGAAATACACGTAAACATAGTTCACTGACACGAATCAGGTAACACGGGCCAAAAAACAACACTGGCCAAAACATGGGCATCTCAATGTACGTAAGCGTAGGCAAGATAAAAGCGATCCCCACGCAATAGTGCGTATTGAAGGACCTTTCTTTTGTTGGTTTCCAAAAGGGGAAAAGTAGAGAAAGAAGGCATAGCACGGGCGTTACCAAAAGGCACACGGTCGACATACACGTACCCTCTCTGTAATTTTATTTGACGTGATTGTTGGTGCAGCAATTATTCCGTTAATCCGATAGCATTACATATGGCACTTACCGGCTTTCATTCTGAGTGTCGAATCGATAAAATATTGGGGGTGCATTACTCTTTTAGAGATGATTAGCGACGTTAATGCTTTCAGGAAATCTATGGTATGGTTGGTGGGTAATCGTTTATATGTTTTATAAAATGATTATTAAGATGTGCGTGGCACATAACCAGTGACGCATGTCCAGTGATCTAAGTTGGCATCAAAGTTTTATTGAAGAGCGGCACATACCCGCGGCGGCAAATACCCTGGGAACCAAGTAGCATGGCATGGATGAGGTTCATTGAAGAACCACCACATGCCCGAGTTATCCCGTGTTATCAACCAGAGATGCGAGTGAGCGCTTGTACGCGGTTTCTTTGTTCTTCGTGTTACATCGTCGCAGCGCTCTCTAATCCAGTTTATACGATGGAGGCAACGCTGCGGAAGTTATGCATTGCCTGTCTCAGTCCGCGCGTACTGCAGAGTAGTTCATCATCTGCGACGCTTCCCCTGTGCGTAACAGCTTCTGAACGTTTGCAACTGCAACATTTAAATGCGAGGTTACGTGAAAATCGCGTGTTTTTTTGTGTGTGCGCACATTTTCGCTTCCAGTGTGCGACGTACTATGTTTATTTTTTTTTTTTTTGCCGCGAGCGTATACGGTGCACTGTGGCCATTGGTCGCTGAAATGTATCACTCCGCTCATTCGGAGGTAAATACGTTAGGTTCTGCGGCACCTCCCACGTAATAATTACGTCATATTTCGCTACATAAAAGTAAGAAAGTTAATGTTACATCAAATTACTTGCATCTTGAAATTGTAATCGTGCACAAATACGACTACGAAGAGAGAGCTGCCCACTGTAGGAAATGTGGTTGTCCCGTTTTGAAAGATGCTCAGATTATCTTCAAGAGCAACAGCCAGCTACCCCGTAAAATGGCAGAGGCCTGCCAGATAAAGAAGAGAAGAGATAACTGCGTAAGACACCCTGTGGTCTTGCTTCCTGAAAAAAAAAATTAAAGTTAATAATAATAATAATATTTGGGGTTTTACGTGCCAAAACCACTTTCTGATTATGAGGCACGCCGTAGTGGAGGACTCCGGAAATTTTGACCACCTGGGGTTCTTTAACGTGCACCTAAATCTAAGCACACGGGTGTTTTCGCATTTCGCCCCCATCGAAATGCGGCCGCCGTGGCCGGGATTCGATCCCGCGACCTCGTGCTCAGCAGCCCAACACCATAGCCACTGAGAAAAAAAAATTAAAGTTTCTTGGTAGTTAGACTTCCTCTAATTTTAACGTTCCCTTTAAAAGCTTTAACCCGCAATACTTACAGGCATGCGTGCCCCCCCCCCTTCCCCACTCCGTTTTTACGCGCATATATTTTTTTCCTATCAATGAAATGTTTCAGTTGTAAGCGCCTCATCCTGTCTTCCCTCTTCGTACTCGTCTTTGTGTGCTTTTACGGTTTCAAGATGCAAGTAAATGAACTAGCCCATTTGTCCAATCTGTTACATCAAATTACGTTACGCATAACTATATCTTTCTTTCATACACGAAGCACAATTTTTTTTTTCGGTCGCCAGTGCGAATAGCGAGACAAGTTCTATCCTTCGTACCCTCCACGGTATATCGCAGTGCCTATGGCGTTGCGCTCATATTCAAATCGTGCCTCTTAAACGGACCGTGATTTTGGCACGTAAACTTGCAGAATTTTATAATTTTTTTTCTAGCCTTCGTAGCGTTGCCGTCTACGTATGAAACGGAGCATAGTTTCTGAATGATGAAATACCAGCTGTCCCACTACCCTTCGTAGCGTTGCATTTTATGCATGAAACGGAGCGTAGTTTTTCAGTGATGAAATACCAGCTGTCCCACTAGCCTTCGTAGCATTGCCTTCTACGTATGAAACGGAGCATAGTTTCTCAATGATGAAATACCAGCTGTCGCACTAGCCTTCGTCGCGTTGCCTTCTACGTATGAAAAGCAGCATAGTTTCTAAATGACGAAATATCAGTTGTCCCACTAGCCTTCGTGGTGTTGTTTTCTACGTATGAAACGGAGCTTAGTTTCTTAATGATGAAATACCCGCTGTCCCACTAGCCTTCGTAGCGTTGCGTTCTACGTATGGAACAGAGCATATAGTCTCTCAATGATGAAATACAAGCTGTCCACTAGCCACTAGCCTTCCTAGCGTTGCCTTCTACGTATGAAATGGAGCATAGTTTCTCAATGATGAAATACCAGCTGTTCCACTAGCCTTCGTAAGAAGGCTAGTGCTACGTAAGAAGGCTAGGCTTCGTAAGAAGGCTTCGTGAAGGCTTCGTAAGAAGGCTAGGCTGCTACGTATGAAACGGAGCATAGTTTCTCAATGATAAAATACCCGCTGTCCCACTAGGCTTCGTAGCGTTGCCTTCTACGTATGAAACTGAGCATAATTTCTCAACGATGACATAACAGCTGTCCACTAGCCTTCGTAGCGCTGCCTTCTGCGTTTGGAATGGAGCATAGTTTCTCTATGGTGAAATACCAGCTTTCCCACTAGCCATCGTAACGTTGCCTTCTACATATAGAATGGGCTTTAGTTTTTCAACGATGAAATCCCAGCTGTCCGAACTGTACGCGTCCAACTGCACTAAAGCAGCGCTGTGGCGTCGAGCAGGCTGCTGACCGCGTACTACGAGTCGGACGATACACCGCCGGAGCTGCAGAACCCGGTGCTCGTGCCGTGCGAACACGTGCAAGGCAAGTTAATGTCCGTGGCCACCGTGTTCACCGTCAGCTGTCTGCTGCTCACACCCGGGGGCCGCGCCTGCGTCTGGATGACCTGGCTGTACGGCTCCATCTTCGGATACTCCTGGCTTGGAATGAACTCGGTCGCGTGAGCCGTAGTCGGTCACGGCTTTCGGGCTGGAGCTATGGCTCCCTGGGACTGGACTCGTCCGCGAGCTTAACGCGAAAGACGTCCTTGCTTTGTGCGACCCTTTCTGGTGTTGGGCTTCCAACTTGTCCCAAAATGCAAGCTATAAGGCGCTTGACATTTGCGTCTCTATTCACCATAAGTAAGCGATAACATGAAAATATTGAGTAAGATCTGACCAGTAGACTGTTTTTTCAGATGCTGTATAGTTGCATTCCGGTGTGTAAAAAAAATGTCGAATGCTAGCCGAGAAAATTAAATGCTAAACTTTTCTGTCTCTTTAATTGCGCGTTAATGACTTGAGTGAGTTGTCATAGATCTCTCGCTATTATCGTGCATTTGCACCAATTTTCGGCCTGAGAGTGGTTGCCGAAAAATAATCATCTGCTTATTGTATTTAACATTGCGTGATTCTTATTGTTGACGAACATCTACCTTCGCCAATAAAAAGCAATGTCAAAAAACCTCTGTCTCCGGAGGTTTAAACCAGAATGCCGAAGTTGGGGCGCAAATTCCTTTTTTTCTTCTTCAGTTACCCTTTATTGTTTAGAGAGTTCTTGGTAGCGTTAAGGCTGACCTTTTTGGCATTCATTAAACGGGAGCTACTAATCTATAACTTGACGTGCATCTTGAATGTCCTTTCAATGTCACTGCCATGGCATCGATTCCGTATAGTTTCTTCGAAGCCGATGTTTTGATTTCGGTTGTTTGGACCGATGCCCATCCTCCCTGGTGTCGACTAAGGCATTACACGTTGCACGCGCATTACGAGATGCTATATAAACATATTCCGGTTAATCGTATCACACCACGCACTGTCGTTTTAAAGAGGCCGGAAGTCTATCTCGTGTACAAGCAGCTACATTTGTCGCCATTTCGGTGGCATCGTAGAGCTACACCCTTGTCGCGAAGAACAGAACGAGCGCTCAAAGACTAGGCTTTCCACCTCGTTCAACCGTTTTACCACTTCCTCCATTTTTTCGACGACTTCCGACTGTTTCTTTTTTTTTTTTCGTTTATAAACCTTACATATGTCATGCCACCCACGTTTGTCTCGCCCTTGCGCTAGTTTTGTCATTTCTAATGTTGAAATTGAATGCGATGCAAACTCCAACCCTCTCGTGACAGGAACACTTCGGGCGAACATGACGGATACATCCCGTGCGGTTTGTTCAACTGTAGCTTTTTAACCCCGAAGCCGTCGCCACATCGCATTTCTGGCGGTGCGTTTTAGTACCTTATGCGCCTAACTAATAAGGTAATGTTGGCGCAACGTACCTGCGACTTTACAGCAGGGCGCCCTGCCCACATGGGTTTGAGCACTTGTGGCGAGGTAGCGTGAATAAAATGCGGCACGTTTTCAAGCTACTCCCAGAGACGAATAATGACGAACCATTCCGATTACACCGGAAGGTGAGCCGGAGTGGGCTTCAGCGCGAAATTCCGGCCTACGCGTGTACACGCATTCCAAACAAGATAGACGCAAATACACACAGGAAAGCGTTTGTGAACTTTGCGCGAATACATTTACACGCGCGTCAATGGAACATGCTGCAAGGGTGGCGCATACTTTCATCGTAGTACAACCAACGCACGTGCGCTTTCTTAAAAATTTTAAATTATGGGGTTTTACGTGCCAAAACCACTTTCTGAGGCACGCCGTAGTGGAGGACTCCGGAAATTTCGACCACCTGGGGTTCTTTAACGTGCACCTAAATCTAAGTACACGGGTGTTTTCGCATTTCGCCCCCATCGAAATCCGGCCGCCGTGGCCGAGATTCGATCCCGCGACCTCGTGCTCAGCAGCCCAACACCATAGCCACTGAGCAACCACGGCGGGTGCGCTTTCTTCGAAACAGAGCGCTTGCCTTCGGGGACGCGGGTCGGTTAGGAAACCGCGGCATGCGGGTAGCTCGTCTCTGGTAAGGTGGCGCTCTTCTTACGTCTGCGTTAGATTTGCATGCACCAGCAGCAGTTCTCGCCGACTTAAACCCTCTGCCCTCATAAAGATGTAGCGTCGCTCACAAAAATTTCACTTACGAATGAAGGTGGCACAACTGCGCACCTATACACTCTAGCGCCTCCGGCAGGGCTGAGATGGGTAGCGTTTCGCACAGGTTTGTGCCCAACAGTCCGATGCATCCGTTCCGTGTTGTAGTTATATAGCCACATCGGTAGAGCGCCGTGCGCACCATTTGCATTCCGATCACGCGCTTTAGTCATTACAAACGGTATTTTTACACCCTTCTTCAGCTAATTATAAAAAAAAAGGCACCACATGTAGCCTGTTCCAGCTCCTCTGGTGTGCATGTAATAATAATAATAATATTTGGGGTTTTACGTGCCAAAACCACTTTCTGATTATGAGGCACGCCGTAGTGGAGGACTCCGGAAATTTTGACCACCTGGGGTTCTTTAACGTGCACCTAAATCTAAGCACACGTGTGTTTTCGCATTTCGCCCCCATCGAAAATGCGGCCGCCGTGGCCGATGGTGTGCATGTGTACGTGCGTGCAAAAAAAAGTAAGAACTCGATCCTATGAAATTCTTTTCTCTAAACAGTGGCATATTTTCAGCTCTGAACAATTCGATTTCAGATACCTTAATGACAAAGGGAGTACTGGCAACTACTTTCGCAGGAATAACTATACCTGTGCCACGATTGACTCTCTTTATGGAGTTCGTGTACTCCCTACGGGAATGCGGTGACGGCACAATGTGTTACGAGGGGCACCGTAGCGGTGGATTCTCGTTTAATTTTGACAACGTGAGGTTTTTTGTAACGTACTTCCAAAGCATGGAAAGGATCTTTTTTTTTTTTTTGCATTCCGCCTTGATAGGAATGCGGTCACAGTGGCCGGGGATTGTACTCCATTAGGGAGCACAATAACTCTCTAAGAGGGAGTCAAATATGGCACAAGTATACGTACTCCCACGAATAAGGTTGCCAATACTCCCTTTGTTCTCAGAGTGAATCATCCAAGAAAGAGGAAGCCGACGGTCAATGTTTGCCTTCAACTTCAAACATGCAAAACTTGTTGAAAGCAAGACGTCTCTCAGGGGTGCTTACCAAAAAAAAAAAGAAAGGACACTGTTGGATGGAAGGATTAATGGTACAAAGTGGCTTTATTGATTCACTGAGTGATCTTGGCAACCCCCTCTTGCGACGACAACCTACTAATTCATGATATAACGCACCTATTACCCATATATTATACGTTTCCTTTTTCATAACCTTCGTCACTAGTGTGTGTCACAGATGCAATAAAATAAATGGATCTGCACATATGTATTGAAATATATTCATCTATATATAGAGCTCGAACAAATCGACTAGAGATTGCATAAATTACCGGTGAAGCGTTCTCGTGCTCTCTGGAATGATTTCACATAATTCAGCGTTCGTTTTTGCAACATTGCAGAAAATGAACATACGGGTATTTCGGCGAGACGCCATGCCGGAATGAAAGGCGGACGATTAATTGGTCATGTGCGCTGTTCCGAATACTGTCAAGTTGTTCCATTATTGCCGAATTCGCCACTTCGTCAGCACCGATTGGCTGACAGAGCGGCTGCGTCCTCTCCGATTGGCTGAAAACGTAAACATGGCGGAACATGTGGCAGTGTATCAGAGCAGGACAGACGCTTGTGTCGTCCGCGTCTGTTTTCCTGCACTTCGCTTCATCTGAACTCTCTACAAGATCGCAAACTTCGGCTGGTATAGTGTAACAGTTCTGTTTCAACCCGTTTCTTTTCCGCGCTTTGTCACTGTTCGCTCCAGCTGCACTGTCAGCAGGATCGGCCGGACATGGGCGAGCGGTGTATTATAAGAGCGGAATAGAATCAAGCGAACGGTATGCTTACATTACACAGGCCCACTCCACCAATATGCTCTAAAGAAGTCGGAAAATTCGCGGACAGAGTGAATTATCTAAAACAATTATGCAAATATGCACACCGCGTCCGCTAAATGCTTTTAAGCTAGTTATAACAGGGCTCTTTCCCACGGGGTTTCTACACTTCTAGATTCTTAAAAAGAAGGAAAAGGTGCGCAGGGAACTCCTTTGGTTTGAGCATGTGCTTGTCCCCCATTTAACTTCATTTCAGGAGTTTTAGTACTCCACCACAGACTTCATGTACTCCGTGTATTCAAAATCAGAGGAGACAAATACCGTACGAGGATGAATGCATTACAAGGTCAAATACACTACGAGGGCAAATTCAAACTAGTGATTTTCTAAGATCTTGGGACAGAAGTAAAGGCGCTAACCAAGTCTCGAAAGCTTAATGACATACATAAGCCACTCACTACTTACAGACATCCTACGACCTTTTGTCATCCGGGCATAATTTGTTTTTTTCCGCTATTATTATTTTTTATCTTTTGTTATTTCAATCACCCCATTTGAAGTAGCAAGCAAGCCCAGATTAAAGCAGGGCTAACATCTTCAACTTTCATTAACATCCTCCTCCTCTATCTCTTTGTGGAAGAGTACAATAGCTCTCGGAAATGGCGTTAAATTTGGGACGAGTGCTTACTCCCGAAAAAGGAGCTTCCACAACACTGTCCTAGGAATGTAGAAACGTAACAATATATATCTAGCTGATCATTGCTGTCAGCATATATCAAGGGAATATAGAAGGAGATTGTCATTTCGTGCTTTGTGGAACATCGCTCTCGCGAATCTTTAGCACCTTCCTCAACGTGCTTCCCAGCGACAATAAAAAAGGCTAATCAAGTCGCGAAATGAATATGTGTACGATAACGAATGTTTCGTAATTCGTAACGTGATTCGTAACGTGATTCGTAAAGTCGTACTTCGCCGAGGGTAAATAAATAGCGCAGATTTTGGACCAGACACCACCGGTTGATTGCTGACTGCGTTGCTTTGTTCGGCTGCTTTCTTCTGTGATCTGAAAGCGTAAGAGATTTGATTTGATCACCGGTCCATCAGCAACGCTGCTTGTGGTAATCAAGACACGGCAGTGGTAACGCCGGGCGGGTGCCGTACTGTCCTGAGACGCACAACTTCCGTGAGCTTATAGTCACCAGGAACAGAATATACAGCGAAAACCCAGCTCTCAAAGCTTTGCTCCCATTGCTGACCAAAACACATTTTCTCACCACTAAATCTATATAGAGGTGAGGAAGGTATTCCGCTTCGTGAGGTCGCCTATAACAGTGAGCGCAGGACATGCCTCTAGACGAGCTTGCTTCCCACGGCTTTGCTTTTAGAGGAAGTGTGCCTTAAATGACTTGTCTCCAAAGGCTTGTCCTTGAAGATTGTGTACCTCCAAGAAGTCATTCCTCACAGCTTCCTTAGAGGACACGACTCTACAAAGACGTGCTTCACAAGGCTTGTCTTTGGAGGGCGTCGACTTGTCTCTGAAGGCTTGTCCTCGAACGGCGTACACCTTCACGGCACTTCTGCTCGCGGATTACTCTTCCAAGGGTTTGCCTCCCACGCTTATTCTTTTCCCCCTCAAGACCTTGTCCTTCGAGAGCCCTTCTCTTCAGAGGTCGCCCCTTAAACGTCCTCCTTCTTGATACATCCTCGCTGAAGAGCTTAGCTCTCAGAGTTCCGCACCTGGTAGGCCTTCTTCCCCTCGGTGACCTAGCTCGAAGACTTTACCTTGGCTTTCTTCTACGAAGCCGTCACTCGCGCTGGGGTTTTGGCTCTGCCGTAGGCTGGACCGTTGCCCCGAGACTGCCCGCCTTTTGATAACGCTCGGGACTCGAAGGCGCGCTTCCGCCTGCTTGAGCCGCGTCTCGCGTGTTGTTGTCGTCGTCGTGTGCCGGACTCCGCGGTGTGTCGTTGTCGTGTGCACTGCTGCGCAGCTGGCCCCGTCGATCAGCCGTGCTTCCAGGGCGGTGGTTCGGTGCGCTGCGGCGGCACGAGCAGGGCGATGTCCGGCTGGTGGACGACGCTGGCCAGGCGCCGCCGTCGCTTCCTGCGATCGCGGGCAGACAGTGCGGTTAGCGAACAAATGCCACAGCTGGAAAGCCGCACACAGGAAGTGCCTAGAGGACCGGGGGTGAACTAAACCTCACGGCCTCCTTTCCAAAAGCACATTCATCTCTCTCTCTCTCTCTCTTTTCTTTCTGAAAGAAGTTTGAATTAATTGATGAGTTCGGAGTGCCTACGCGCGTTCTGATGTGTGCACGCTATGAAGCGACTGGAATTTCGGTGGCATTCTTCTTTCGTTTACGATTGCCTTTAGGCTGTCTACGTAAAGTGAATAGAATGCAGATGTAGAATATAAATATAGGAAGAAACGAATGCACTTCCTGGCAGAAATTTCCGGTAAACAGTCATGAATTCAATTCATTCTAAAAGAAACTACATAACAAAGCAAAGCATCCGATGAAAGAATCTGTATGCGCCCTTACACCTCTCCTTTAAAGGTTTAGACCAATTCCTGCACAATTACGACGTTTTCACGCCCCAGTCAATGCGAGATATTAAACGTTCTCTTATTGCAAAATTATTATAAAAAATGAATTTAGACGGTTTGCAGAATATTTGTAGACACATATACCTTCGTATAGACGTCGTTTGTCCTATATAAAATTCGTAGAATTTGTATTGACACAACTTGTTAGCGACTGAATTCATCTCGGTCCACTTGCAGTCCGTAAACGGATTTCTTGCGTAGTCTAAGCAACAGTCAACAAAACGTGTATTACTGCCCTTCACCTTCCCCCTTTCCCATGCACTTAATCGCTTATTATATATGCGCGCTGTAGCCATCACGAGCGTTCATCAAAACGCACGCTTAGTCACGAAGCGTTCTGCCTCCGCGCGAAGGGTCTTCCTCAACATCACAAAACGCGCATCAGCGTCGCTTAACTATGCTACATCTCGCGAGTCGTTTGCAGCACTGTGGAAGCTGCGCAGGACCCCTTGGCCAATGGGAAAGCCGAATGCTACCTCGAGATGTGTTCATCCGCGCCACGTCGTCTGCTCAGCCTCTGTTGATTTCGCGGTGTGTGGCGTGCATGTGCAAAAGCACTAACATTTCACGCATCGCTGTAGCGTATAACGTGCCAAGCAATAAGTCTCGGATCCCGCCATCAATCAGACAGTTACGCCCGGAACTACATTCCACCGCGCAAGGATATTGTCTGTGTATGCTTCGTGCCTTGGGCAGTACTGCAAACGACTTGTGAGACGGAGTATTGAGTAGAAACTGCGCCCAATGAGCTAGCTCTACTTGGTCATTCCTGCCATATTTAGTGCCTTCGATTAAAGACAACTGCTAATTTATACGGATACCTATGTGCCTTTAATTGAACAGCTCGATCATTCTTTTTATCCTGCCAACGATATTATAGTCATAGTAAAAGGTTACCGCAAGTTCCGACTTGTCAGATTAGATTGGGAATACATAATATACTCCTGTAGTACTATTCTCTGCGGCCTCGGCGTTGCGTCGGATTCCTCGAGTGAAGCGAAGTGATTGCGCAAGTTCTTTCAGCCTTCCTATTCTTCTCTATTCAGTATTCAATTATGCAGCAACGAGTGGAGTGGACGCTAACTGGAAGAGGGCGCTGCGTGTCTCGCGCTCCTCGTGTGTGGCCTTTCTGTAGGATGACGCTTCTGTAAGCGTGAACCAGTTCTTCAGAATCCATGCGGGATGCCGCAGAACATTAGGTGACGGTGGTAAACGTCACACAAAAGCTGCTTACCTCTTCAGTTTGAAAATGACGACAACGACCACGGCGTTTCCCAGCAGCAGGAACACCATGGCCAAGCAAGGCACCAGGACATCTGCGCACCGAGAAGAAGCAGTGGTCGACGAGAATAAATAAAGTTGCTCACGTAACACGAGGTGCTTGCGAAAGACCGCAGTGGAACCAAACGCCACGACAGCAAATGATTCAATATCCGTGCTAAAAAATTCACGTTCGCAGCGGACGACAACAGCAATAACAAAAATTGTGCGGATCCAAGGCACGTGTTAGGATCTATGTGAAGGGAAGCTTTAGTGATAAGATTAATTAAATGCCTTACGACTTACCGCGATCTGCGTTGATTATGTTTACTTTCATTCCATGCAATGACCATTCATATGCAATATGTGTTTGTCCCTCACAAAGGTCCCAACTCGAATTTCGCGTTAAAGTTTGCTCACTGCACTGCTCACAGGCTATGCCGCAGTGCATCAGATCAGGCGGACATGCGCAGTGTTGAAAATCTACGAAACGATGTGACGAGGACTAAGGTCACTTAAAATGCGTGTAGAGGGAAGAGTGACGGCGAAAGGTGTACGCACAGAGATGTAAGAGACCGAAAGTGGGGATAGAAGTGAAGCATATTTACGGCTGTAACTAATCTACACTTGTGTATTTGCAGTGAAGTTACCTTCATTGACGCTGGCCTTTTACCTCGACGCGTCGTCTTCTACGCGGTGCGTGGGAGCTAAGCAGGGTAACGCGCTTTCTTCGTGCCTTTGTTCATGCTGTGACATCCTAAACGTGAGCGCCGCTTCGCGTGAGATTGTGGGTACGGGCGCCTGAAGCGCCGAGAAATGCTCTTCTCGTCTGTGCGCCGGGGCGCGAAAAATGAGCCCGTCACTGCGGATATAGTACGCGTCCAAATGTGTCAATCGCAATGCCTAATAATGTACACCTTTCTTACATTGTGAGAGCCGAACGTGTACCAACAGACAGCAGTTTAAGGGGCCGCGTCACAAGAGTTGCGGTGCCCGAGATGAACATATATGTACACAGGGCAACGCAGCAGTTGAGGTGAGGATGGGAAATGAAAACGAATCCTGAAAAAATGTTTCGCAATTGAGCATATGTGTATACGCGAACACACACAGAAATAAGTAAGAAGACAGGACAGAACGCCACTTACAAGTGACGTCCGTGTGATATATATATAAATATATATGTATGTATGTATGTATGTATGTATATGTAACACCGTTCTACATATATCTGGTCCCAAACAATGTCTTTTTTTTAAACTGTGCTCGCTCGACGGTACCACTTGTGCTACTTCGGCTACAATTAACAGATTTTCAGCTTTGCGCACTCGTTAGATCAAATGTTACGTCGATAGCCAATGGCCCGACAGACTCTGCGACAGCACCGCTCCTTCTGACGCTTCCCCGAAGACAGCTGCTCCCTGTCGGCTTCGAGGGACGCGTGAAAGATCGTGGGAAACGTGAGCGACGAGCAAGGCACGGCAGCTTCGCGACGCGACAAAAGACAAGCGCAGTCGTTCTGAGGCCGGGAGAGGACGCAAAACAAAGGGATTATTAGTCGGCCTGCTCTCCCGTTCACCGACGCTGTGGATACGCCAGGTGTCAACTGCGCTGCGTCTCCCCCCACCCACCTCGTGCTGCTCCGGCGTAGGCGAACGGCTGTGGAGCTGATTCACTATTGGGTCTGGCTGTGAAATGTGAAGCGGCCAACCTCCGTCTCCTGTTGGCTCCTGTTGGCTTTGTGCCACGTGTCTGCGCGCTTACTGAGTCAACAATGAGTGAATCACCCGACGGCAGGCGCCATTCCTCCCGGTGCTAAGCGTGAAGAATCGCAACGTCGCAAACTTTGGCAAACATAGAACGCAATTCCTTGCGGTAAGGTTAACAAAACGGACAATCGGCGCCAACGGGACGAAATGCGCGGGAAGTACACGTGACAGGCACCCGAGGCATGCCGTATAGTATTCCTCGGGATTTCGTTCGGAATTTAAATTTTCGAGACATTGTGGCATGACTTGCGCTTATTGTATTCCCTTTGTCGTCAGCGACTTGACTGCTGTCGTCGTGCATTTATTTACAGGAACGTGGAGTGAACGGTAAGAGTAGAAAATGATTTGCGAAAGAAAGTTTTGCATTTGAGCACACATTTAGAAAGACACAATCCTTCACGAGTCTGCTACAAATAGCAACAACGAAAGATCAACAGCAAGAAAGCAACAACTAAAGTTATCCGCGATGAATGTTTGTGTGCGGCTTCGCCACTCATGTAAGTGTAGGCAGACAGATTTCGTATGCGCGAATGATTTAACTTTAAGAACAAATAATGTACGGGGCTAAGCAGACGAGGAGGAAGTGAGAAACAAACGACACATACGAACATACGTATATAGAGACACAAACGACAAACGACATATAGCCGTGTTTTGTGTCGCACTTCGTCCTCGTCTGCTTAGCGCCGTACGTTTTGTCCTTAAGTCATGAATTAACTAGCTCAGCAACCAGTTTTGTTAAATCAGATTTAACCTTAATTTCTGAGAAAAAGCACAGCTGCTCGCCGGACTAGTCATGACACACAGAACATGGCTATATATACTGATAGATTTGATCCTTGTCTGCGGTGCGTTGTATCAGCTGTCTATAGCCACTTCTCACATGTTCTACGCAGTGCGGTTACCCCTACGAGTATGTTTTATGACAGCCACATCGCCAGTACACCGACTATTTCCTACTTCATCAATACTGCAGTCAAAAAGGGAGCAAAATTTTACTCCCATAAGGGAGTCAACTATGTTGCAACTCTTTTCGCAAAACGACGAAAAAACGCTGTCAACAAAATATATTTGAAATTAAATGCCGGGGGATTTCACGTGCCGAAACCACGATCTGATTATGGTGCACACCGCAGTGTGTCTGTGGGGGGGGGGGGGGGAGGGGGGGCACCCCGGTTTCATTTTGAAACACCTGCGATTTTTTTTAACGTGCACCTTAATCTAAGTACAGGAGCGTTTTTACTTTACGTCCTCATTCGGTACACGGCTGTCGCGGCCTGGATCGCACCCGCCACCTCGGCAGCACAACAGCATATAGCTACCGAGCTACCGCGGTGGTTGGCAGAAGATATCGGAGAACCTACAGAAGAATTAAGAAAAGAAGGTAAGAAAGTAAGGAAAAGAAACACAAGAATACAGAAAATGTACGTTAGTCAAATTGCCCTATTTCTTGTTTTTATTTTCTTTAATTTTACAGTTTAGGCCAGCAGCGCGAGTGCGCATGAAACCTCAACTTGGTAACCATCGATTTATTTCCAGAACTAAAGTTCGATTCAACTTTTTCTTTTTTGCAAAAACCGTACGATGTAACTACACGAACTTTCTTGTACTCTTAGCCAAAGGCTAGTAATGTGACCAATATTTGGAAGTGCGACAGTGCAGGCAAGTAATGGCTTCCACACACAAATTGAAAGCAATTAATCATAAGCAACGTATGCACAGCGCTCACTGTGCTTCTCTTGATGAAACAGAAGGCCCCAAAAAAATATAGGAGACCTAAAACACTGAACCAACACTGACGGCAAAATGCGCCAAAGCTACGCGAGTGGCCTCACCTGCGAGAAACTGCGTGGAGAGAAAATCACCCTCATCATCTTCGTCGGGGTGCTTGCGACCCTGAAGCACTGGTTCCTCCTCTTCTTCCAGGACGGTGTCGCCTGACGTCACCGACAGGCGGGCTGCAGAGCCAAACGGCAACCGATGGTTCAAATATAGGCTCATCACCATCTGATACACTTTATTACAGAGCGGCATTTCAGCTGTCCCAGATCAGTAATCGTCACCATTATTGCGTGTACTATGCGTTCTTCTCTCATGAGCTGTTAATGCGATTTCTCCTTCGTAAAATTCTAAAAAAAATTCAAATTCCAATAAAGATGAATTCTAAACTTTGCGCTGTTAGTTTTGTGTGATCCCCTTCCCAAGCATTACCTCTTTGCTTTTCCTTTGACTTGGAATTTTCCTATATTTCACTTACCATCGGTTTCTTTTTTCTTTTCATAAATGTTTTTTTTTTATTTTTCTGCTACCGACCCGGTGCTTCGCTTATCCCCCGGCCTGACATATTTCTTAAGAAACAATAATCATGATCATGATCATTATCATTACCATAATTTTAAGCTGAAGCTTGTGTGCTCTACAGTCAGGCGCGCACTTGCGTCCATACCGTTCCTGAAACGGAAGCATGCTGTACACTGCGCTAAAGAACTGAGACATATCCAAAGAAATGATGGCAGTTGTTGGTGTGGGGGGAAAAAAGAATTGGCAGCCTCGTCAGAAGGCGATGCACCGGAAGGCTCCAGCAAGGTTTGGCGTGGCGCGTTGTTCGCAATTGGTTGTTCACGCAGCAAAAATAGCACCCTGGGTTGCCATTCTGGACATCGGCGAGCTCAACCACCATCGTCCAACTCGCCATCCTGCCAGCTCTGACTGGCCCAGAACGGGTGCAACGGCCTCTCAAATTGGCTAAAAAAGTGCCGCCATTACAGTGTCCTGCAATATGGCGGAACTAACCCATGTCCTGGAAAGCATTCCTGGTAGCAACTATACCAGGCGTTTCCCAATTAACGCTAGCGCGATGAGGCACGCCAGCAGCAACGTCACAGGCGTAGCACATCGACGGTGCGCGAGATGAGACATACGGGGAAACTGTCGGCGTTTGCCGGCGCCCAAACACACTATTATTAACCCGGTATGGCGTTAAGGGCCCCGTGTGGCAGAAAATCCGGCGTCGGTGTCAGCGCCAGCGTCGGCTGCGGCGACGTTGTCCATATGAAAAAAAAAAGGGGGAAATCATCCCGAACCACGCATCCACGCGGGCCCTCCACGCGGACCCTCCGCGTGGCGCATAGGCGTTACTGAACTAAATTAATTTCTCAAAGTAAAATGCGTAATAAAATTCGCAAAGCACGACTTATGCACAACCTCCGGACACGATAGCGTCGTATTGTAATTCGAACACACGGGAAAACATAATTCTGTTACGCGGAAAACTCAAACACAAACCCCTTTTCCAGCTGCCGTTTGAGCTCTGTCTTGTATAGTAGGAGCGGCGCGTCCCAGAATGCTCGCCTTCGTGCATAGCGGCATAGCGTTCGCCGCCGCCGTTCCCAGGAAGAAAATTACGGTTACATAAGAAGCAATCGGAGATCTTTGAATGCTATCGCGCTCCAATCTTCAAAGGCAAACATTGAGGTCGACCTGAGCTAGTGCGCTTGAGTAGCAGACTAGAGCGCACTAGCTCAGGTCGACCTCTCTGTCTTTCCTATCAACAAATTCTATCCAATAATTTAATTGAGGGCCCACCAAAAGATTTTTCTCGACGCTTATTGCCCGTCCCGCTCAGCCTAGCGCGTGCACCACGGTGTGGCTTGCGCGCATGCAGCTGCTCAACAGGAAAGTTAGCCTGTGTGCGCATGCGCGGAACGTAGAACGCCAGCCATCATGGCTCGGCTGCAGAGCCAGGGCTAGCGACTGAGTGGGGCGGCGTGAGGGTGCGTCTTCTTCGACGTCCCTGCGGCCAAACGCCACTTCGCGCCTCCCGCGTCTCTGGAATTCCTCGCTGGCCGCGCGCATGCGCCTTCCATGCCACGACAGCACGACGGCGACGGCGCGAACGTGACTCGAGCGTCCGCATCGCAATAAAAATGTACGCATAAAGCGGAATACAGGTCGATATTTCTTTTTTACCCCGAAGGGGAACAGCTAAAGTTGCCCTTCGTCTTGTATGCGACCGTCTTCAGCGCATTCTAGGTCGCGGTCTGGCCAAGTCATGTTTTGAGATTTATCTGTATTCCGGTTTATACAGCACCCTAAATAGCGTAAGGGTAAACAGATGCAGCACATGATTTCAAACTATTTAAACTTTCAAATGGGGATGAATTTACTTTGCCACACAGCAATAATAGTCAATTTCGAGTACGTTCGGTTTCCAGCCCGCACTGAACTAAATTTCCTGTCAGGAATGGCATGAATGTAACGCGCGCACAGCACCCCTTGCGCTCCTGACAGAAACGTTGCGTTGCCTCGGCATTAACGAAACTAAACGCCCTAGACATTCGTGACAATTACTGTCGTGTGGCCAAGTGACAAAAGAAATTACTGGACCTCCTCGACATATTACAATAGAGAAATGATATCACACCTTCGCGAGCGAATAAAACGCGAGCAGGGCAAATCAAACACGAACATAACAAGTGCACAAGTTCCGTAATTTGGTTATGTTCGGATATTCGAGGCGCAACAAAAAACAAGGCGCAATTTATTTATCCCTTATTAAGAATGGTGCATCGCACGTCTAAGTTCTAATCAAGAGCATTGTCACGTCACGTGCCTTAAGTATATTGTTCTGCTTTCGCTGCTCTGATGTTAAGCTTTCTGGTCGGCTTTCGTTCCTCCGATACTTCAGGGGTGAGCAACACAACATTGAAGTGCCACTGCGTCGAACAGTGTGGAACGCCATAAAACTGAAGTCACGTCAATACCTAAAGGTAAAATGAATGCCTTTAAGAGATATA
Source organism: Dermacentor variabilis (assembly GCF_050947875.1). Lineage (NCBI taxonomy): Eukaryota > Metazoa > Arthropoda > Arachnida > Ixodida > Ixodidae > Dermacentor > Dermacentor variabilis. The sequence continues at coordinate 101,590,103 of NC_134576.1, forward strand.
CTAAGAAACTTAAGAACAGAGAAGCGGTCGCTTTGACATTTTAGACAAATGTTTAATAACGAATCACTAAACTGCAGTCTTTTATCAAATATCTAGGCTGTCATTTGCGCTTGCATGCGACTGAGATGCTTCTTCCAGCGGCGAACGCCATTGTACACGGGAAAACGCCGGTTTTATGCTTTTTATTTCTGTCTGTCTGCAGCACCAAAAAATTTGCATATTTTCAAATTTGAACCGCTATACAGCTAGGCTGGCGGTGCGACTCACTAGAAAATAAACTACTTTGCGAACCGGCTGACATTTGTTGCACTTTACGTGGTAAGGGAACAAGCGGAACCCATTGGCATTATGTCGTTTAGGTACCATATAGCAAATGAAAAATTATTGTAGAAATCTAGGCGATATGATTACTGGCCTTGTAAAAAATTTTGAATTGTAAACTACAATGAGTTTACACTGATGAAGTACATTCTCAAAACTCTATTCTCATTAATTTGTCGTGGTGACAGGTAGATTATTAGAAGACGAAAAAGATACGCTCAAAGTGACCTTTTTTTTTTGCGCCGGTACGCCAGCGCGGCACTATAGTGTTACGAAAGCAGTTTCGAAGTATTTGCCCGTATTTGGGCCATCGTGCCTCAGTAGAAGTACTCGAAACTTGCAAATTAATTCTTTGGCTCTTTTAGAGTGCAAAGTAGTCCGTTTTGCCAATAAACCCACGACTTCAAGCACACAACCGCATTTCCAAATGTAAGTCACGGAAACATTACGCCTTTCCACATACCGCGGAGCACCACGTACCTATTGTATCCCCATATCACTCGGTGTTCCATTATGGCAGCATTCCTCCTTCTCTTTGACGTAATCGTTTTTTCCTGTGTTTCCACATGTATATTGCGTTCGTTTATCCAATGGTGATGCTGTGATTGGTTGGCCTATTCGGCATGCAGCTCACAGGGTCAGGTGACCTGATATGGTTCGCAAAGAAAGGGGTCGCTTTTTAGATAGACTATAGGTGTGACTAGACGCCGTCGAAATTCATGACTCCGCGGCGAGCAGATGCGAGAACTTTAAGGTGGCGTCACCACCTGACGTTCGTTTTTTCGCGCTTTTTTTTTCTTTTTTGCTTACCAAGCCTCCTCTCATGTCAGAATGGCTTAGTTTAGATATACTAACCTAATATAATGTGCCTTTGTAATAAAGTAAACATGCTGTGCATTAAGTTTCCGTTTTATGACTGCCAGTGCCGTGTTGCACATAAGCGGTTTCACATAAGTTTTTTGGTGCCAGTGCCGTGCTATGCACATACGCGTGTTCGCTCCAATGAACAGGTTGTTGGGCGTCGATATAGCTTGGCCAGTCTTCACGTATCAGCGGGACAGGTCGCTAGTACAATCTAGAATGTGCACTCTAGCCCAAAGCTAACTTGACCTAACTTAACCTGTGCTCTGTCTCTCGTCCTCCTCATCGCTGCCAACGCGTTTGACGAATATAGACTGTAGCTCAAAAAGCAAACAGCTTTTGTCGGCTCTTTTGATCGTTTTCGTGGTCGGTGGCCGGACACAGCAAGAAAAACGCTCGGTCTCTCGCTCTCTCTCTCCCTTTCTCGTTCGTTCGTTCGTTCGTTCGTTTACATTGACACTTATCAACGATGGCTTCTGCATAACCTTCTTTTTTTAAAGCGGCGGGGTGACTTACGCGTGCACGTCTCCGGGACACTGTCGTTCCAGGTGTTTCCTCGGAGGCACACCAGCGTCCTGGTGTCCATCTGCGTGTCGTTGAACATATGGTCCTTGCAGCACTTGTACAGCGCCGTCTCCTCAGCGCGGTGCACCAGGTATCCCAGCCGAGGGGCCGGCGGCGTCGGACAACCCATGACTGCGAGAACCAATTCGAGCAACGGGTCAATAAGTGTGTATAGCAGTCAAAGCATTAGCATACAACGGTAGCGGCTGTGTATTATTATGGCTCTTGATGAGTCCGTACTCCGCAAAGGAGTGGGACACATCTGACTTAAAACAGCAAAAAAAAAAGAAAGCCGAAGCATCGGTTGTGATAGCGAGACAGTAGACAGCTTTGCGAAGCAAGGATGGTAGCTTTTGCAGCCGCATAGGTTAATAAAAATTTGCTTACCATCTAAATTAATAAGCATGGTGCCACGCGCGCACAAGCAAGCAGAAACACATCTCGCTCGATGAGCGCGGACACTCACTGTCAAAACGCTGGCGTGAGGAATAGTGGCAGCAGCAGCGAGCGAATTGACCTTCTTGCTGCCTCTCGCTTCAATGCGAGCGAAGTGGCAAGAACATAGCACACACGAAGCCATGAGCCCTCGGCGCACGTAGCCTCTGTACTCATCGCTGATCGCTTTCAAGATGCTGTCTCTACTCATCACAGATAGCTTTCAAGATAGGGCTCGCGCAGCCGCGCTTAGCCGCCGCCGGAGTAGAACCCCTTCCCCCTCCCCCAGTGCCTTGCGCGCGGTAGACAGCGTGCTTTTCCCCACCTTCCTCCCTTGCGTGCGCGAGACCTCGCACGCTTTGAGTCGCACCTGCGCCATGCGGCGCGCGGCCACGTTGTTATCGCACTTTGACTTTACACGGAACATTGCGGCGACGCCGACGGCGGAAATGCGCCTGGAGTGTACATACAACTGCTATCGCAATAAGACAGTTCTTAGCTTTCCTGAGATGGGAAAGCCGTAGGTACAGCAAGGGTGAACACGCTTGTGCACACTACAGAGCCCTGCATATTGGCGGGATGTGCCATGAATGCAGCGGCCAATGCCTTTCGGGTGGAACTGGCATACATGAGGCCGGCTCATTGCTCATTCGTGCTCTCGTAGTGCAAGCACGTATCCTTTCGTCGTGCAACGCCAGGCTAAGATGGTCGTTCCCTTGTCACCGCGAGTTTCTGTTGCTTTGTGACGCTGTACTTTGCAGTTTCCATGCGTTGCACTTTCCATAGCTGTCGTGAAATGAAACGTGAATAATTAATTCACCTAAAGAAAACTACATATGTAAGTGTAAACTCTGTTCAACTGACATGGAGTAACAAGCACAGTATTATTGTGCCAACATCTTTTTCTGTCACGTCAATAAAAAGGGGGAAGAAATACCTCTGCAGATCTATGAAAATCAGAACAAACTCGTACACTACACCAAAGAGAGCTAGGCTGCCTTAGGGGAGTTCTCAAACGCTCCGAAAATCCCATAAGGAAGCTACTTTGCCGCTGCCCGAAATCTATGAAGAGACTCTGCAAACGCTTCACTATGTTCTGCACGAATTGTCCGCTATACACGAGTATTTTCGAGCCCTTTACTTTATCCGAGTTTAGTACTTCAAGACTTTCTGCTATATCCGGCGGATGTTTCTGCATTCCGCACCGGCTTCACTGTACCGGCTCTATTGCATCGGCTCCACTCTCTACAGTGCCCCTGTGACTTCTCAACGAATACCGACCACGCGTCCACGTGTTCTCAACACCACACGAAAACCGTCATTAAACACCCCTATGCAACTTCGCAGCTGTGCGCGCTAAATATTAAGGCGAAAGCCTTAGATCTCTACGTTTCAAGGTCGCGTTGCGAGATACAGAATATAGGAGCGCTCGTACCACTGCTCGCGCGTTCGTCGTAGTCCCCTTCCACATCGCTGCCACATCGTAGCCACATTGATGCCACATTGATGCCACATTGATGCCACATTGATGCCACACTGATGCCACACTGATGCCACACTGATGCCACACTGATGCCACATTGATGCCGCTAATCATGCCAAAGACGCACAGTTCATTAATATAGAGTTCATTAAAGCACTCGAACCCACGACCTTTGGTGTTAATTGGGCCAGTGTCGACTAAGGCAGAATTGAAGTAGCTTTAACTAAGGCACTCGAACCTACGGCCTTTAGTGGGACAAAACAAGTAATAAGAAGTAACGCATTCGAATCAGAATGTCAAGTAATTTACTTGATATCCCTTGAGCGAGCAGCTAGGCTCTCGCCTGCACCCTCTTTGTCATATTCTAAGGTGACTGCCAATTTTTAACGCCCTTATGGGTGTATAAAGGGTGCTACCGTTTATCGTACGGCTAACGCCCTCACCTTTAAGGGATCTCTCTATTGAGCCTTTGATAGGGGCAATTGAAGTTTTCTTTTTGAGACTTTTTTTTGTGTCCCGTATAGACATGAAGATAGCTGGGACACACGACAGCAAAAATAAAAAAAAAACTTAATGAAATAAATTCTAATAGCAATCGTTGCCAAACTCTCGTGTCGGATATCTTGGTGATTGCCAGGTGGTCAGTATCATTGCACAGTTTTTCAACTACGGGCAGGCACAGTCACCGCAGGCATAGCTTGAGGTCGCTGTCGTATAGGATAAAATAATCCGATAGCCTTAAAAGCCAACTGCAACAAAATTTCACTTTGACTATATTGGTTACGTATGAGTAGTGTATGTACTACTGAAGCAATATCGGCAAAACTTTACGACTCGTATTTGCCTAATGTTCTTATTAGCACCCTTTTAATAGCATCTATACAGACGTCGCGTGCGCTTGCTGGTCAGACGATATCACTTAAACCCCGACACGCCGCCTCCGCGATCTGTCAGCGCGCCGCGGGCTGCAACGGATGACACCTAATCTCGGAGGTAATACTGAAAAGCCGCGCTCGCTGTCAACGTTCTGGGTCAAGCGTCACTTCCAGCGAGCGGTAGCGGTGTTTCTTTTTATTGCGATAATATTATATGGACACTCCAGGCGCATTTTTGCCGTCGGTGTCGCCGCCACCGTGACGGTCCAAGGGTGACAACACCGTCGCCGCGAGCCGTATGGTGTATATTCGAGTGAAAGCGTGCGAGGGTGAGCTGCCGATCGTGGCCAGATCTTGCGTGCGCAAGGGAGGCAAGCGGGGAGGAAGCGCGCCGTCTTCCGTTCGCGCGAAGAAACCGGGGAGAGGGGAGGTAGGAGGGCGCTGTACTTCGGCAGCAACTACGTATAACGCACGGTCACGCCGGCTTTATCTTGAAAGACATTTGCTTGGGCGGAACTGTGACTCTTTCTTTTTGTGTTTCCTCCCAGTTACGCTATAAGAGTTATCTATTTTTGCAAGATCTTCGTGGCCAATCTACTCGTCGTTCAAACGTGAAACATTGCACGGAGGCATGTACATATATATGCCTACAGTATCTGAAAGTAGCCTTCTATCCTAGTAAAATATACTGTTGTAATTGGCCTCTAATGGGACAAACCCATTAAGGGTGTAACAAACTCTTAAGGTTGTAGCGCATGGTTTTTTTTTTTACAATGATATAGAAGGTTCGTGACTCTCACACTTGTACTTGAGCAGGAACCCTCTGGCCGGCACGAAGCTCCTGGTGCGGAAGCGGACCACTAGTCGGCGCCCCGTGGAACGCAGGGTTCGAAGGCTGAGCCGCGACTCCCCGCAGGCGACCAGCAGTGGCCGGCCGGACTCCAGCACGCTCAGAGCATCTTCGACGCAGTCGGACTCACTCAGTGAGTCGAGAAGTGGCCCCGGAGCGCCGGGCTGCAAGAACCACAGATTGCTAAGTTACTCAATTGAATTATTCCTGACGGCAGAACGTTATCCGAGTACGCAATCTATATGGACTCTGATCACGGTAACCCTGATTAAGGTGCACATATTCCCGCGTTTAAAAGCACAACGATCGCCATGGTATCAAAGTTTTGGTTTCTTAGTTCATCCATCTATGCATTAGTTATGGACGCATACTACGTATTACTGCTAATGGAATGCGAGAATAGAGGATACGTAGGCGAGAAAATGGATGTCAGTGGCCGCATCTTGTGATGCAATGTCATTCAGCCAAACCGCGCACAAATTGCATTGCTTAGCTGATCGCGGGAACGTGTCGGCAGTGACGTAATTTTCACAGACGTGTTTTGGGGTCGTTCATTGCTTCTTTTTTTTTTTTTACGAGACGAGTCGTAAAAAAGTGGCCAATTCTACTTCCACCGGAAAATGGGGGTTATCGAAACTTGCCCTGCGTGCACGTGAACTTCGTCACGGTTAGGTAACCCGTAGGTAACGGTGCCGGATTGCGTCGGCCTTCCGCTCCCTCAGCTCGGGATCTTCTCACTGCTGTCGGATTGCGTGGTCTCGGGCGGCTCTAAAGGCGCGAGAGCAAGCGTCACTCGACGCTGCTGCGTTGGTTACGTTGGCCGCGCCAGCGCGTCGAACCAACAGTCGAACTAACCACTGTTGTTCTCGCCAACGAGACGTAACGTGCGCGCGCGCTCACGCTGCATTAGACTGCCCTTAACGGCTGGATCGGCGCGCCGACGGCGAGCCTTTTAACGGGCGAGTTTTCGCAGCCACTCGTCGAAGGCTGTCCATTTCTCGGGGGAACGCACAACGCGTGGCCGTCCCATTCGTTTCCCGAGACTGAACTGAACGGTAAGCGAAGCCGGCGCAGCGCGCGCGTTACACTTTCTTGACCTTTCCCTCCCGGCGGAAACGAAACGGCACGCGTGTGGGCCGAAACGGCCCACACGCGTGCGTGGCGTGTGCGCGCGCCTATGCAGCTGGAATCCTTGCTAATGACTCACGCTCCGACGATGGCGCAGCTGTCAACCCATCAAACCGCCCATACCCGCAGTTGCTCTGCCCTAGGAGAAAGTGCGTTTTTTTTTTTGCGGACCACCACAACGCCACTTGTGAGCCAATACAAGCTTTGCTTGAAAAAAGAATGGCAGTTTCACCTGAAGGCGAAGCATTGAAAGCGACAAGAAAGTATAGCGTTGTCTGGAAGGCGTCTCAGAGCATCGAGATGCCCTACACTGCTGCGCGAGCGTTGTGAGGAGCGCCGCCAATGGCGTTGCAGGTATCGCACCTGAATGGTACACGAACTGACGAGAAGGAACAATTGATTCGTTGAAAAAAGAGGTCAGAGCAGAGCGCCATCTAGTGGTGCCGCAATGAATCAAGCGGCGCACGCGGCACGCGCCTTCCGCTGTGATTGGTTAAACTGTCTGCCAACAGCGACGAAGTTTATCTGGGGAACCTAGTCATATAAAGCTTCGCTGTAAATAATTCACAGGATCTCTTATGTTATCCCTAAACGACTTGAAGGCGAAAGCCTGAGTGGCGATGCATTAAAGATAGACACATGATTTACTTCGTTTCACGTCCTCTTTTTTCACATTCCTCTGGCGTTGCATACTTCTTAGGTCGACCGCAGCTTCAGCTATAGCCACTTCCTCCCGACGGCGGTTACGATGAGTGGCATTTCGACCTGCTCTAGCCTCTTCCACCGTGGTGTACTCTTTCGGTCTTCCCTGCCCGCGACTAGGGCCTGGTGCGTCGTCGCCCCTAGTGATGCGTAACGAAGCTCTGAGCCCACGCGGCCACGTAAGCAAGGTGGGCGAGCGCGTTGCGAGCATGCTGCCGCCATTTCCCGAACGTTCTACGGGCGCCACCGATGACATTTCCCTCTTCCTCCCCAGCGCCGCCACCGCGCTTGCCCTCAACGCTCCTACTGCGCTGCTCCTTGCATATCCCTCCTCTTTCCCGGCGCCGCTGTTGCCTTTTCCTGCAACGGCCTCCGGTTCCGCCGCTGACATTTTCCTCAACTCTCCGACTGCGCTCCGTCGCCGTTTCTCAGAAGCCTCCTCCGGCGCTGGTGTTTCCCTTTCCCGGCACGCTTTGTTTTTCGGTACCTCACAACGCGCCCATATGACGCGAGCTTTAAACATAGGATTTCGCCTTAAACAGTATGCAGAAAACATTGACAATAATTGTCAATGTAAGTGAACAGCCCAGAGCAACGAAAAAGAAAGAGTACGAGCTAACAGCATGACCTGCCACTTTTCATGTGTAGGTTTTAAGGCGATAGCGTTAAGGGCCCGATTTCAGTGTCTCGCTTCCAGCGTCGACCGTCATTCCGTGAAGAAAATATTTACAAACCAGCATACCCAACCACTGAGGCCCTCCGTGTACTGCAAAGGAGTAAGTAAACTAATTTCTCAAAGTAAGATGCAACAGAAAACTCCTAAAGTACGACTTACACACAACCTAAAGACATGATAGCATCAGATTGTAATTTGAATATGCGAGAAAACATAATTCCGTTACGTAGGAACTTAAACACACGCCCATTTTCCGGCGTTTCTACCATTCACACAGCGGCGCGCCCAGTTCCTTGCTACACCTCCAGATGGCGGCCGCATCCGCGCATCTATCGCATCGCGGCCCACGCAAGAGGCCGCGTAGGCCGCGTTTCTACCAGAGAGCTCGCCTTCGTACATAGCGTTCGCCGCCAGCATTTCCCGGTAAGCATTACGGTTACATACGCTGCAGTTGCCAGGAAGCGTGAGAAGCAGTTGGGGATCTATGAATGTTATCGTGTTCCGCTCTTAAAGACGAAGCTTAAGCGCCCTCAAAATTTTTGTATGGTAGGTGCGATCGGTGTGTATACGGCCCTTCCCGAGTGGTGTGTTATAACAAGGCATATTCTTCCGAAAGTGGAAACTTGTAAAACGAGGTGAGACCGAAGGGATACTTTCGGCGTTTTTCAGCGACCTGTGACCTGAGTGACCGGAGAGATGCACTGGCCTTCCAGTTAATTTGTTAACAAAACGTCATTTCATGCACTGAAGCACACAAGTAACTGGAACGACAATGCGTTTCTCCGCAAAGTTCGCGAATTTATATCTCGAAACTGGTGTCGTCCTGAGAAGCCGTTCCAAATGGATCCACCTTGCGAAGTCCACTGCTAGAATTTGTAAATTGAAATATGTGTCATAATTAGCAAAAAGTTAATTAGTGAATTCTTATTAATTAGTCGATTTCGCATATCGATTTCTTGTGCAAGTAGTGGCCGCCGCTTCGAGTAGACCGGCTCATAAACTACAATTGAGCTATCCGCCACAGCCAACGATTAAACATTTTCAAAGTGCTCGCTGAAACACTCTGTATATGGATAATAATTCGTCTTCAAGCAAGCTTCGCTATAGTATTTTTCATTCTTTTAAATAAAGTTCGGTGCTTGTTTAGAAACGTTGACTATTAAGAATAGTAAAAATATTTGCCACTTGAACGGCATGTCTAAGCAATATTTGTAGAGAAACCGTGAGCCACTGACGAAGTTGAAATTGAAGAGTTCTATATAAATATGCGCGCACCACGCGCGCGATAAACGTCATGGCTATTAGGATCATAACAAAATTATCAAATGTGTCTCTCTCAGATCATCACTGCACATAACAATTGTGTACATCGTACATACTAAACATCATTTTGCATATCGCCACAATTAGTTTATGTGTAAGTGTGCGTTTCCGTGGGTCTGTTCTATATGTGAGTGAGGCCATGTGGACTCGGACATTCTTTTGAAGACGTTATCGTCCTGGTGGAATTGTGGCGTCACTGTGACTCACATGGTTCGTGTCATCTTTTGTTGAAATAAACTTTTTTCTATACGCCGCCTGATCGCGATCGGGGTGATCCGGATCTGTGTGCTGCTACATGGTCACCATCGGATGATAGAGAAATCAATTGAACCCGAGCGGACACTTGGCGAAAACTGGCAACAGGAAATACGTCACGCTAGCATTGATGCCAGCCGTTAGCTGACGCGAGCATCGGGAACAAAAAAAAAACGAATGTGAAATGTAGTTAACAAACAACGTTTCTTTTTTCATTCTTTCCCGCTAGAATGAAAGAAGTTTTGCGTATAAATGAACTTATACTTTGCGGCTTATTAAATGCGTAAGCATTTCATGGTTACCCAACGAGAAAACTGTCCGTCTGTCCGTCCGTTAATCGCGTAAGGCGATCGCCTTCAAGATAGAGCCAGCCAGCTGTGGAAGACGACGATGAATGCGCTAGCAGTGGCACGAAAATCGGGGGCGGAGGGGGCGCAACTTGAAATCGGGCGGTAGGTCAAGTTACGTTAACGCAAAAGAGGAGCCGGTTGCAGTAAACCCCTCATACGTCACGCGATTAAGCGGTGGTAGTTGGGTATGTTCAAGCTGCATTGCTTGAATGCTAATCGCATTAACCTCGACAATTATCGAGAAATGAGTTCTGTCGGAATCTTTTTTGTTTTGGTTCTGGTTAGGTATAGGCAAAAAAAAGAACCTATTTTCTTTCCTGACCATGATTTCCGAAATGACCACTTTGTCTAGGCAGACGGAGACACTGCTGCACCCACGTACCTCTGCCACTTGATCAAAGAACGAGTTTTCCGGGATTTTCATAACCCGCCGTGGTAACTCAGTGGGCGTACGGCGTTGCGCTGCTGAGCTCGATGTCGCGGGTTCGATCCCGACCGCGGCGGCCACGTTCACTTTTCGGCGGAGTGCAAAAAAGAAACGCTCGTGTACCAAGCATGGGCGCACATTAAAGAACCCTCTGGTGCTGAAGATTAGCCAGAAGTGCACCACTATACCGTATGCCTAATAAATGAGATCGCGGTGTTGACATGTGAAAGTGCAGAATTTAATTTGATTTTAAGTTTTAACAGACCGGAATTTGGCAATCAAAACGGACTGTAATAGGAACTGCGTCGTGGGGCTTTTAGTGACTCTGGAAAGGGTGGCAGTTGCCATCCTGCTTCTTGCTTTGCCGTTCCTCCCTTTCAACGGTATATGTTTTCAAACCGAATAATAATAATAACGATGGGCGGCGAAGACGAAGGGAGGCCGGTGGTATACGCCCTTAACCTCTGAGGAAAGCCGAATTGGCTCCCAGAAGTATCGGGTTTTAATAAATTCTCTATTGAGTTGGAGACGTTCAAGAATAGTCCATTAATTATGGCAGCCAGCCAGGTTATTCGATAAAAAAAATTTAGCCTCCGAAACTGGCTCGTTTTGCACACAGTCTACTCACCCTGGGCGGCCTGATGGACACGTCGAGTATCCTGAGCACGATGGTCTGTCCCGGCGACGCCTCCAGGAGCCAGGAGCAGTTGGACAGCGCAGGGTAGAAGTGCGGGAAACCGGGGGAGGACAGGTAGCCCTCGGTCGGAGACCGCAAGTGGGTGCCACACTTTTGCATCAGCGAGCGCTCTGCACAGACAAGTTGGTTTCACACGAGTTATACATCGGAGGCTAGGCTGACCAGGTTTTTGCGGACCGGGCTAGCCAGCCTTTCACCGTGCTGCGCAGCGTGGGACCAGACAAAGGACTCAAACGATCGAGTGGTGTGGACAAGTGCTATAGACAACGTCTCAGACAGACGTATATTAGTGGTCAATAGTTCGACGTGAAGTGGTTCGCACGTGTTTCCGTGCAATGGGAGAGGCGTTCGTCCTGCAGTGGACATAATGCAGGATGACGATGATGATGGTGATTTTCGCGGGCAACAAGTAGAGACGTTCTTTCAGTCTGACCAGCGATTTTAGGCTTTCGCATCACTTGCCGTCAAATTGAACGCGAAGGCGCTTGTACGATACACGACGCAATCGTCAAGCTGAACCTGCGGTACAATCAAGCGCAGAATTTTTAAAACTCTCTAATTTGCTCCACAACTAACGCCACTCGTTTTATTCGACTCACAATCGGTTAGCCTAAGCGTTTTTACCTTTATAAACTAGCCTATACTGCGAAGTTAATATGAAACTAGAATGTAAGTTCATGCAGATAAGCAAAGTAGTGAGAACGTTACCATCAGCATAAACTCAAACGCCAAGTATAAAATCACTGGAGTGATTTGCTGCATTTCCCAGTTCACCTGGGCTCGTGCGACGTAAGGGCTCTTTTCGTTCGATTCTATTCGTTCCTTGTCGCCCATCGCAGCGAGCGGCCGATACCGGCGGTAACTAATGCGCGGCGTCCTGCCAGCCAATGACGAAGGACCAGAAGAATGAGAAAGGACGAGAACCGTTACGTAATGCGACCACCACACCTGCAACCGCGGTTGAACCGAGGCTCCTAAACGTACATTTGCGACTTTAAAATCGCTTATAAGCAGACCACAGTGCGACTGTACATCGAGCTCTCATTTAATAACGCGTATACCACGCTTTCTGGTAAGTTTATTAGTGCTCGCGTTTTCAATTTTGTGCTGATTGTACATTCTTTGAAGGCCGCGGGACCATCCAGTACATTAAAACGCTTGTGTCTCTTGCTTGCTTAACGCTTGCTTAAAGCGCTTGTGTCTCGTCCTTGGTACTTTGTGGTTGCATGTGTTTGCGCTGTTACAATTTTTATGTCAACCATCCAGTACAGAGGAGAAGGCGGGTCCAAGCTTGGTTCACTGCATGTAATCCTGCGCCTAGCCATAACGATAACCCTGTTATAACCATCAATTTTAGGGTGGTTTTTACGGGGCTAGGGGCATCGCGATGAGCGAATTGCACTATTGAATTACCCTATGCGTGGAGTGGGAAAAAAAAGAGAGAGAATGAAGGAAAACGATACACGTGGCGTGACCTGGCGTTGAGGAAAGAAGAAGAGGTCGGGTTAAGTTCGGGCGCCGTTTATAGTATCAGTCGGCAAGAAGAAAACCATAATACAGGGAGCACTCTGTTATTCCTCGATGCCGTTGGCTGTTTCCTGTTTGTCGCCCATGTCTCATTTAGGCGAGCGCGGGCGAGAGAGGACGCTTTAGAGAAGTCAGCTTTTCCTCTTACTCGAGTCGGCCGCGGCGACCGTCAGCGCGCCGACGTAATTCTGGCAACTGCAATAACATGTAATGCAAAAGGATAGAAAGTTGGGTGAGTCGGTACGGTAACATGATACGGTAACAACCCAAGATCATGTAATAATTTGATAGGAGTGGCAACTGACCCCTGTGTTTTGTCGAAGGGTTAACGGTTACCCCACTCTAAGGAAAGTTTACATCCTTTGTGTGCTTACTTTTTATTGAAATGAAAATAAAAGAAAGAGACGTAGTCACCTTATAATGGTGACGGCTACTCCTTTTCTCATAGCAGAAACGACAATATAAAAGAAATGTGTAGAAAAATGAAAAAAAGAAGAAAAAATATCACTTCATACGGTGAGAAAGCCACAGCACAGTCCTATATGCCTATGAACATAACAGTGTAAAAGTCAAATGCAAGTTTCACCACAATGAGTTCGTAAATAAAGTCACAAACACACACACACACGGCCGTGATGTAGACTTCGATAAGCATATAAACAGATGAGGAATTACAGTGTTAAAATAATTCACGCACAAAAAAATGTATAACACGTTATATACAAGCACTAATAATTACAAATAGAAGAATGTTTTAGTGACATCGTGTGATTGTTCAGTGCAATACCTAATATTTGTTGAGGATGCCTGTGTCTTCATAAAAATGTTTAATTGCGTTCAATGCTATTCGCTATGCTATTTTCTATGGTCATGGGCCCAGTAATTTTGCGAGTGAGAAAGGCCGGTGAGGATCGATGGAGTGTAGCTCTTGTTCTAGCTGCTGTGTTTGTATCTCGTATATGGGGCATTCGAGGAGTAGCTGGCGAACATCCTCATCGTCGTGGCCACAGGAGCAAGCCGGGGAAGGAGCCCGTTTGATGCGATGCAAGAAATGTTTTGTGTATGCTGTCCCAAGGCGCAGTCGGTGAATTAGTGTCTCGATACTTTTAAAAAGTTGTACATCCAGCTGGTATTCGAGTTGAGGGTCTACTTCGTAAAGTATTGATTCCTTAGTGTTTCCATTAAACCATGTTGACATACACAAGTCTTTCTTTAGTACTCTCAATATCCGTTTTGTGTCCATTGGTGATAAAGGGATGAGTTCAATTTCTGCGTCTTTATGGGCTGATTTTGCCAATGAGTCCGCTAGTTCGTTGCCTGCCATACAAGCATGGCCCGGGACCCACTGTAACATCACTTCATGTTTCCTTTCATTAGCCTGACTTAAACTGCTCAATATTGCGTATGGTATTCGTGCGTGTGGTTGGCTGTCATCAATATTTTCAAGGCATGCTAAAGCCGATAAGGAGCCCGTGCAAATTACCCACTTTGTTGGTGTCTCATGTCTTTTGATAAAATGAGCGGCTTGGAACATTGCCACTAATTCCGCTATTGTCGGTGACGACGTGCGTCCTAGTCGACAAGCGCACTCTACCTCTAAGGATGGTATAACATAAGCTTTGTGGGCTTATCTTGTCCCACAGCAATCAACCAAGAGAAGAGACTGTAGCTTCAGGAAGAGATATTCCACGATGAACACCGTCCGTATCGTCAGTCGGGTAACTGAGGAAGCTACGGAGCACAACCAACCTCTCGATGTGGGGCTTTCATAGTACGTGAAAAGCCGTGCGATTCAGCAGAGATACCAGCAGTCACTGAGGCAGTGCGGAATCGAAAAAACTGCCTTTACAAATGCGCATTTTTGCAATGTATAAACCCTCAACCGACAGGCAATCTGCCGTGCACCTTGGCATCTTATGGTAGCCACTGAAACAGTCAGTATTGCAGAGATGCCAGTTCTCTGACGTCCTCGACTACGCTTCACTTCTATTAGCACCCATTTTATAACTCTTCACAGACCACCGGTTATGTGGTCTACATGTCACATGACCTGCCAAGCTCCATTTTTTTCCCCTCCTATATCAACTAGAATATCGGCTACACCACCTTTTGCTGCGACGTGTTTTATGATAGCAATCACAACGAACGATCGTGTTATCGCTGCGGGGATGACGATAGATAGCGAAAGGAGTTATCGTTCTATTGGGAATAAGAAATGCGAGACGAGAATTAAAGGAAACTGATTTTAACGGTACGTTACCTTCAGTTAGCACAGCCAACCCAACTTTCATCAAAACAGAGTTAGCAAGCGCTGTGAAAAACACTCCTTTCGAGTGTGCCCAGAGACCCACAATTTAATAATAATAATAATAATAATAATAATAATAATAATAATAATAATAATAATAATAATAATAATAATAATACCCGCCGTGGTTGCTCAATGGCTATGGTGTTGGGCTGCTGAGCACGAGGTCGCGGGATCGAATCCCGGCCACGGCGGCCGCATTTCGATGGGGGCGAAATGCGAAAACACCCGTGTGCTTAGATTTAGGTGCACGTTAAAGAACGCCAGGAGGTCAAAATTTCCGGAGTCCTCCACTACGGCGTGCCTCATAATCAGAAAGTGGTTTTGGCACGTAAAACCCCAAGTATTATTATATAATAATAATAATAAGAAGAAGAAGAACAACAACAACAACAACAATTGCGCTCTCGGTGCCTGTAAGAGCTGAGGTTTGCCGCAAAGGCCAACTTCCAGGTGTAGAATGACGAAAGGGTTTGTTTCCGAGCCGGCGTTTCCGCACAGTTTACACGAGCGCAAAATGAAAAACATGACGAGGCATCACGTAATTCCATTTCCGGGTATCCGCAGATCGCACGCGCTGCACGTTTTCCGGCAGTTGGCGACACAGCTGCGCAGCTGGGTTGCGAGAGAGCAAATTGAAAAAAAAAAAAAAAACCCGAGCGCGGTTTCGGGGGCGCGACAGGTTCATCACGTCGCCGCAGTCCGCTGCCTCTCGCTCACGAACGGCTCACGCAGAATAACACGAATATGGCGAGTCTCTCCGGCACCCTTGGCAGGATCGTACGCATACGCGCAATTCACAGCGCCCTCCTGTTGTCATATTTTGCTTAGAATGCTGTCGGAGGACCCCGACGCAATAGGCCTCTTTTTCCTGTATACGCTCGCGTACCCAGTGGTGGTAAATGGGCCAAGGGGCGTTCTTGGGACAGGTTCTTGTAGCACGAAAACATGATCCTTTTGAGCAGTTTTTCTTTTTTTTTTGTAGCAGTCAACAACGACGATTCTGAACGGTTGTCGGCCGGACACTACTCATGCGCACCAAAAGATGATTCCAGACTACCAGCGAACCTCATTACAAATATTCTCGATGAAGATAATCCACGTACGTGACCACTCAACAACAAATTACAACCATCACGCGGCTGCATTGAGTCAACCTGCACGGTAGAAGCAGAACATACCCCCCGACTCCAAGGGGACGAGCCACAAAAAGGCACACACAAAAAAAAAAAAATCACTCGCGGCGATACAGTCACAAGGTACGTTGGTCCACCATTCGAGCAATTTTATTTTAGGGCTAAAGTCGTCTAGCTAGTAGAACGACTAAGCTACAAGTCCGCTGCGTTACGAGCACACACAGCTAAAACGCAACACAGCGAAGCAGCTAATTACATCCGAGTCGGTATAAGTTCCAGTTTGCTCGAGCGCCACGACACAGCTGGCGCGCCGAACGCGTCAAGTGCGCGTCGTCGGTTGAGGAATACCTCTCCCACCAAGGTCACACAGTACGAACGGGGGACATGAGAACGAATTGGAATGGACCGAACGAGCCCCCCACAACTGGGCCCAACATACTAACTTCCTTCTAAAGTACACGCACAACTGGCGAATATGGCGCACAGTTTGCCAATGGCGGACCACGAACATGCGGGAGCGCGTACAGGATTGGATTAACTCAGTGACCCTTTTAGCTAATTTAGCTTTACGAATGGCTGGAGACGCAACGGCACTCTTGGCATATGATGGTATTAACCGCCACTTGGTGCTGCCCACAACTCCTCTTCAGAGTGGCCTACGAGAGCTTTAGAGCAGCTTGGGAGCATGAAGTTTCTCTCGTATATGTAGCCTGGATGTATAGCAGCTCTAACGGAATGTAGCAGATTGGAGCCGTTGTAGCAGTAGTCCCTCCACTGGATACGTTTATCTCTAGTGCAACTGTAAACGCGATGTTCGACATTCATCGCACTGGCGAATTCAGAGGACAAGGGGGGTGGGGAGGCGACATCCCGCTCTCCCTTCCCCCTAGACATGCTGCTGGCACTTCAGCGCTAACAGTATGGAGTTTGACGTGAGTCCCCACCCCCTTCCCTCTCCCATTTACTGCATAGTTTGACGAGGTCCCGGCTTGAGGCTGACCTAAATCCGCCCCTGAACAGTGCAGTTCCCGATCCCGCGTGCACTGTGAGCTATGTGCGTATAGGGACATTTAACACGTTAAAGTACTGCTCACCTCCCATAATGCTATAGCTAAAAATGGCGGCTAAGGGCGGCGTACAAACGAACTCCCATGCAGGCCTTCTCGCGGGGAAGTTAAAGCGAGAGGGGAACAAAAAAAGAAGTATCGGGCTCCAGAAGGCAAGTGCGCCCACACAATGCGAAAATGCTGCAAGTGCTAAGTACGCACCTACTAGAAAGATCGATCGTGATCGCCATCTCCGGACAAACCAAAGCGTGTAGAGCGCCGCCTACTAATCTGACTGATCGAACGTTTAGGAACACTCCGCACCCAAAGCCTCGCGTCTAAGCCGGTTTATAGATTATGTCTGTTTTACATAAATGATGAATGCCCACGCACAACTACCGGAATGCCCGCGGCGTTGCGAAAGGGGAACACAATCTTGATAGCTGCGTATTGCCGCGGCCGCTCGTATTGCGTTGGAGTAAGGTGCCGTAAAAGGAAATAATAATAATAATAATAATAATAATAATAATAATAATAATAATAATAATAATAATAATAATAAAGGAAGAAATGCATAGACTAGATCGTCAGCTGAGAAAACTTGCGCTTTCTAGCGGATAAGTGCAGAACTGTGGCTTCGGCGCGGAAACGTGACGTTGACTCTAGAGGCACCACGCCTCAAGTCACGTGGCTTCTACGCGCTGAACAATATTCCTTCGTTTGAAGTGCAGTTGTACGGACGGCAACTTCTTCGGCGCAGAGTAACGTACGATAGCGCGCAATTCGAAAGCGACAGTTTCCCAACAGTGTTTCATGCCATAAATGTTCGGCGGGCATGAGCGACAGCCCCCCCTCCCCCCCCCCAAAAAAAAAGAAGAAAAGAAACAGAGGGGCTGAAATCACAAAGCCCTTTAGACGTTCGTAAGTGTTCCTTGCCATTGGACGGTCACCTTGGTTAATAATATGCCCAGCATCAGGATTGGCTGTGATTTTCTCTTACGAACAATTCTAACGTAAGAGCGTTCTGTCAATACGGGCCCACCAATGGATTGATGATGCACGATGTTTGTACTTTCTTTCTTTATTAGTGTCGCCGTGTACGGCAGCTGCCCTTGCTGGCCACTGCACGCAATTCTTGCGCGGCGCAGAATGCGAAGGGCCGTAAAGCACGCGTGGTCGATACCTGTACGCGCGGAAGCAACGAGCGTCTTAATCCGAGGTCGTATGCATATATATAATGTTTCCAAAAGTACGCGCGCGTTCTGTGTGCACACGGGATTTGGCCGTAGGGGTTCGGCTTTATGCACGCCAGGGGCGCGCCGAGGGCTGATTAACGGAGCCCGCTGATCCGTTCCAGACGAGGCCGTTCGACGCAGACGACGAGGCGTTCCAGGCTCATCGACTGTCGTCTGCCCTAATGAACGAAGCCTATCTGCGGTGCTGAAGGGCTCGCGTTATCCCGAAAGCAAACTCAACCAAAAGAACGTGTTCTTCCATCTATCGCACGCTTAACTTTCTTAATTTTCTTTATTAACTTGGAAGGTACAAGCATCCGTTAGCGTCCGGGAAAGACCCGCCATCGCTGCTGCAGCGTTGCGCGACATTGACGAGCGGCATTTTCTCAGATTCAAAGCCGAGATAATTTCTGTACGTCACACCGAGGTAGGTGTTTGCTACGGAAAGGAGTTGCATTGCAGGGGCATCCAGCAGGTGCTGCATTTTTCAGACGATAGAGCTAGCGATACGACGCCGATAACGGACAAGCAATGAAGACTTTTCGTGGCAACGTACAGTATAACGACAGAGAAAGTTATAAGCAAGCCACGCCTGGAAACAAGATGTCTGATTTTCGTATCTTCGTGTCTTTCCAGCGCAGACAGAACCAACTTTTCACGAATTCGATCCTAATGCCAGAATAAAAAGCCACGGCTTAGTGATGCCTAAGCTGTACATAGCTTAGTTATGTGGAATTTTATGGCGCACGAGCGACGGGGGCCTATGCAGGATGCATCAGGCGCAATTAAAACAAATTATGGGGTTTAACGTCCCGAAACTACATAGTGCATATGAAGGACACCTTAGTGAATGGCTCTGGGTTATTTTCACAACTGCGTCTTTTTTCCCCCTTTTTTATTATTTTTTTTACATGCACCCAAAGCATGGTACCCGAATGCTTCTACATTCCGTCCACATCGAAATGCGACCGCCGTGGCAGGAAAACGAACCCTCGACCTCGCACTCGGCAGTACAACGCCTTAGCCACTAAGTTAACGAGGCAGGTCACACACAAGATAAACGATCGCGCGATAACAAATGTTCTATGAAGGTCACGGATGTAAGAGTTGGTATAGAGATGGCCGCACACTGTTCAAAACCAATAATCTCGAATGCACAAAAGTGCGTTTTTACGAGGGGAAAACGAATGCATCTATTTTCAATAGAACACTCCGACGTGCATATATTGCATTCTGATACAAATTCTGAATGGGTCAGCTAAATGTGGCTGGTTGTCAACTGCTTCTGGCGCTTCCCACATACGTTGTCTTCTTTTTCAATCTTCAGCACAAGATTATGCACAGGGAGAGCACACTCTAGCCTTACGATACTACAAGGTGACTTCTACAATACTTTCGTGGCTTTATTGACAATTTATATTTGTCTAATTCGGGTTTATTGCAACAGCACTGCCGACGCGAGTAATGAGTCGCCGATAGGGATAATCTATGTCTAATGTATTCCTTTTAAGAATTGCCTGAAAATACCCGATACATTGTGAGCACGATAGACACTGTGAACGCCCGGAGCAATGTTAGCCACAAACTTTCTTCAGAATATGCATCCATAAGGGAACGTCTACTCATATGCTATTCCATCTTCTCGACTTAAAAAGTCATCTCTGTACATCGAAAACGAACGTATCAGTCTCGGTTAATTAGTTTCAAGTGTAATATATTGCATGGGTAGAAATTACAGCTCTAGGACCAATAGTAATAGCTAATTAAACAATATTAAAGAAGTTATAAGCACTAATTAAACATTATTAGAGCAGTTGCTAAAAAATTAAAAACTTAATAATAAGAAAATGGAAGTACACAGGGTCAGTAAAATGGGGAAAATTACCAGAAACATAAGACATGTAGGTACAGCAATTGTTTAAAAGATATTAGGCATGTAAGGCCTTGATTGCTGGTGGTCGTTTTAAATTTCATGGATAAGAATCAAATTGCTGGCTTCCCACAATTTGTATGAAGCATCGGAGGGAGAGAAAACTTTATTCCTACTCAGCAGATATTCTGAATGAGCAGGCGGCCTCGGACCAGGCCACCTCTGTCAATGTACATGATCAGAATCAGAATCCACTTTATTTCCAACACACTAGTTGGGGGCCCCCAGGCAAAAAGCTGTCGCAGACAGCTTGACGGGACCTGGGGGCCTACAGAGAGCAGCAGGCAGTGGATTTCACAAATTCGAACAACTGTATATACATATAGACATTATGAAGAAGAAGTGAACTTGTTTCATACAGATGCAGCATACAGATTATGACATTGCAGCATACTGATGCAGCATACAGATACAGACATTATGAAGAATAAATTAACTTGTTTCATACAGATGCAGCATACAAGGTGGACACTATCACAGAATGCATAAACGGTGCAGGAAAATGTAGCAGCCAGGGGAAAAGAGAAAAAGTTCATTGCTTCATCAGGTAATCACGCACCTCCGATTTAAACGTGCCAAGTGGGGCATTGAAATTAATGTGATTTTTTAAGAGGTTATATAGTGTTGGTATGCAGTAATCCAGCCTAGATCTACCGTAATTTGTACGTGTACGCGGCACTGGTATTAGCCTGTTACGTATGCTGTAGTCATACGGGGAATGTTGTGTATAGTGTGGGAGTTTATTTTTATACATATAGAGAGATAGTTTATAGTCATATAACTTAGACGCTTTAAGCATATTATGGTTAATGAATAAGGGACCAGTGGGTAATAGGCTGGGGTGTTCATTAAAGTTCTCAAAGATTCTTAATACCTTCTTTTGGAGCCGCTCCAGTTTGTTATAGTTGGTGGTTGTTGTAGTGCCCCATACTAAAGTGCAATATGAAAGACGTGAGTAAAAATTAGCATAATATATTGCATTCTTTAGTCTAATTGGAATTAATTCCCTCAGTCTGCAGAGGCAACCAACTGCTTTGCCTAATTCAATCGTGAGCTTAGTAACGTGCATGGTCCAAGACAGTGTTTCTTCGAACCAAACCCCCAAAAACTTTTCAGATGCAACGCGTTGCAGGGCCATTCCTTGAAAGTGTAGGATGAGTTCGAAATCGCTTTGTTTGTTGAGAGGTTTAAAAATAATATATTTAGTTTTTTTAATATTTAAGGTTAATCTGTTAGAGTTCAACCACTGTTCAAGCTTAATTAGGTAATTGTTTATTGTTATGTTTAGGTGGGCTAAAGTTGGTGCGGAAAAGAAAATATTAGTATCATCAGCATACATGACCAGTTTGGGAGAATTAGGCACATCACATAAGTCATTGATATAAAGTATAAACAATAAGGGCCCTAGAATCGACCCCTGAGGCACTCCATGTTTTACCACAGTAGTCGGAGATGACAAGCCATCGACTTTTACACACTGCTTTCTGTTGTAAAGATAGTTCTTTACGAGATCATGGGCGACGCCACGTATGCCGTAGTCATGCAGTTTTGACAGCAGAATATTATGATTTACACAATCAAATGCTTTTTTTAAATCAATGAACAATCCCACAGTAAAAAGTCTGTTTTCTATGTTGCTAATAATTTCATTCTTGATTAGTAATAGCGCCATTTCGGTAGATTTCCCTTTCTGGAAGCCATATTGTGAATCATTCACAACGCGGTATTTAGTAAGAAAGTTTTCGAGCCGTGTATGAATGACATTCTCAAAAACTTTGGACAAGATGGGCAGAACAGATATTGGTCGGTAGTTTGCTATATCACTGACGGCTCCACCTTTGTGAACAGGGGTTATACGTGCCAGTTTAAGGTCAGAGGGAAATATACCAGTCTCTAACATTTGATTAATTATGAATGTCAGCGGTAAGGCTATAATAGACGCCACATGCTTAATAGGGACAGCACTCAGGCCATCCAACCCGGTGGCGACGTTGTTTTTAATTCTGGAAATGAAATTTGTGACTTCTTGTGCAGTAACCGGTGAAAGAATAATTGAATTAGCCAGTATTGTACGTGCAAACTGTGGCGTTTTAGTACAATCACTATGGCTATGCGGAGACACGTAGTCGCCAACGTTGGAAAAAAATTCGTTCATTTCTGTTAGGGCGTCTTCATCCGTCTTGCCTTGAGCAAAAGCTGCAATATTAATTGAGCACTGAACCTTAGAGTTATTAGACAAATTATGGATTTCCTGCCATAATTTTCTTGGACTGTTGTATATTTTAGCAAACAGGCACTGACAGAAGGAGATCTTAGCCTTTTTTAAATCAGCGTTTAATTTATTACGATATGATTTGAATTCTGTAAGCAAGGCAGCATCACGTGATTGAACGAATCTATGGTACATTTTGTTTTTGGCTTTTATTCTTTTATGCAAGCTGTTTGTAATCCAAGGCTCGCGTATTTTTTTGCTTCGTTTTGTGTTATGTATCAAAGGGAAATGTTTTTCATAGCAGGCTATGATTTTCTTGAGAAAGATACGGTAGGCCTGATCGGGATCACTTTCGGCGTGAACATTGTCCCATGCAATCATTTCAGTATCAGAATAAAAATTGTTGAGCGAAGCGGAGTTAATGTCGCGATAAGTTGGGTTGTTATTTTTGTACTTTTTGGGAGCTACCGGTATAAACGTAAAAATCGGGAGATGATCACTGATATCAAGGGAAAAGACACCTGTTAAGTACTGGTCGCAAGGAAGGCTGGCGATGCTGATATCAAGAAGTGTGGCGCTAGTTACAGTAATACGCGTAGGTAACGTAATCAGATTTGCGCAGGCAAAAGTACGAAGGATGTTTTGAAAATGTTCACTGGGTGCGTCACCACTGAGCATATTGATGTTCACATCGCCCATTACTAAAAAAGATGTGCGCATTGTGTGTAGACGGGGCAGCAAAGTTTCCATGAACTCAAAGAATTCAGAGTTAAATCCTAATGGTGGCCTATAAACTGCTGCAATAACAACATTCGTAAGTCTTACTACTATACACTCTACATTGGCTGTTATACAAGTTAGTTCATCAACAACATCACAAGCAATACAATTTTTGATGTACAGAGATATACCTCCTCCACGGTTAGTGGACCGCGTAATTCCGTGATAATTATATCCTGGTATATTTGGTGGGTTATCGTTTGCAGAAAGCCAGGATTCTGTGAACAATATGGCATCAAATTTTATCGATAGGCTATCCAAAAACATGCGTAAGTTGTTCATTTTATTTTTAATGCTACGAGCGTTTAAATGGAATGCACTGAAGTAAGTAGACGACACGTCAGTGTTGAATTTTTCAATATCATAGTATCTACATTCTGCCATGGCAGCCATGACTGTTAGGTTATACCCAAAACACAAATGTTATATCAACGCCAACCTTAACGTTGCATTTTATCCAGATCTTCTCGGCAGGCAATCTTTAGCATGTCTGATGATTCCGATTTCCTTGCGAAGATTTTTCCGCCATGCGTCCAAACGAATTTCCATCCTACTTCTCGTTTTTTTTTTTTTTGCATTTGCGGCTCCCAGTAACTGCTTATCCTGCCTTGTTAGGTGCTCGTTGACATATATAGGCCCAGTTGTCCTAAAGCCAAGTACTGTCGTAGACAGGCGTGCCTTCTTCGCCTTGGCCAGCACAGCATTTCGCTTGTCCCGCCGCACAAAACGTACCACAATGTTCTTTACGCCAGTCTTATTTGTTCCAACTGCTTCATGACAATCAACATGGCTTTAGGTCCGGCCTGTCCACTGCAACTCAGCTGGCCGAGATAACCGATGATTTCGTAAATTCCCTAAATTTGAAGGGTCAGATTGACGCCGTGTTTTTAGATTTTTCAAAAGCGTTCGACGTTGTTCCACATGATGATTTAGTAACTAAACTGCATGCTATTGGTATTGAAGACAACATTGTTCGCTGGATAGCATGTTACTTAGCTTCAAGGAAACAATACGTGGCCGTTAACGACTGCATCTCTGATACACTAGATGTACACTCAGGAGTACCACAAGGGTCGGTGCTCGGTCCATTGTTGTTTCTGATCTATATCAACGATATCTATTTTTCAGTGCAACCTCCTGTAAAGATCCGACTGTTTGCGGACGATTGTGTCGTTTATTCCAGCATAAATCAACACGCTGATCAAGTCAGACTAAATGATGCATTGCATTCAATCAGTGCATGGTGTGATAAATGGGGCTTGAAACTCAATACTTCGAAAACGGCAAGCATAACATTTAGTAACAAAAAAGAACCTTTACAATTTGCTTACACCATTAAAAATGCTTATATTAAAAAAACTAACCAGGTGAAGTATTTGGGTGTTACACTCGCAAGTAATTTAAGTTGGGAACCCCATATAGATAATATTTGCAGTAACGCACTGAAAAAGCTGGCATTTTTAAAACGAAAACTACGTCATGTGTCACCTGCTGTAAAGTTAACAGCATACAAAGCTCTCATTAGGCCAAAATTAGAATATGCGGACCTAATCTGGAGTCCGTATCAGCAATATTTAATTAAAAAAATAGAAAGGGTGCAGAACATGGCCTTGAGGTTCATCTATTCTACCTATTCGCGCTTTTCGAGCGTATCAGTTCTTCGCGATAAAGCGAAGGTGAAAAAACTCGATCAGCGCAGAATGGTATCCAGATTAAAATTTATCTATCAGCTTTACCATGGTCACATTAACATACAGCGTGAACGTCACATAACCGAGCCGTCAATACGCTTTGCCCGTACACAACACAACAAAACAGTTAGGCAACCATTCAGTCACCTTAGCATGCATCAATATTCCCTGTTTCCTCATGCTATTTCATTGTGGAATAAATTGCCACAAGAAATAGTTAGCGCTAATACCACACAATCGTTCGTTCATCTTGTGAATGGTTTTTCTTTTGATTAATAGCATGCACATAGGGAAAGCAATTGATTAATCATTGTCTGTGTTTTGTAATAAAATTAGGTGAAAATGCTGAATTGAGTGACCTGGTGTGTGTACATCGTTTGTCAGTACTTGTTGTTGAGTTGCAAACTACAACTGTTGTTCCTATATCGTATTTATGTTGATAAGTCTAAATTTCAAAGGCTGATGTTCCTGTATATTATATTTTGTATATCTTTGTTATTGTTCTGTATTCTATTTTTTTTTTTATTTCCAGCCTTGTTTTGTTACTATTAATGTAACCACTCCTGCTTGGGCCCGAATAGGGCCTGCAGTATTTGTAAATAAATAAATAAATAAATAAAAAACTCTGTGGCAAATATCAACCTCATCACGTGCCAACGGCTCACCCACGGCTACACAAATCTTTTGGACAGTGTCAAAAAGGCTCTCCCTCATCAGGCACGCCTTTAATTTCAAGGTTGTTCGCCCGTGAGTATTGCTCCAATTCTTCAATTTTCGTCTGTAGTTGTTTATTTTCACCAGCGAGTCTTTCGTTGCTGTTTCGCATTGCGACAAGTTCTTCACGTAAAGTCTTCATTTCCAAGGTGAGCGCATTCACACTATCACAGCTTTCACTGCAATGTTCCACACTTTGTTTGAAGGAGCGAAGTTCAGCACGGATTTCACGTTTGAAATCCTCGAATGCTTTACCCAGATCTCTCCCGCTTGCCATGACAAAATATTCAAGGGAAACAATGTTACTCCTGTTTGGCAGCAGTGCATGCAGCAACAATGATGTATGCTGCCAGGTACCATCGGAAAAAGATCACCACGACTGGAAAATTTAAGGTAATTGCAATGAACGATCTATGTCGTGTCTATGACGCACAAAGCGTCAAAACCACGAATCAGACAGTAAGCGATATGAACGTACAGATAATAACCAATGAGGTGAATAAATGGTAAAATTTTAACTTAACTGTTTTATATGATCAACAATATTCTTTATGAATTCATTTAACCCTTATATGCTTTCCGATATGTGGAAGTTTATCTTCTTATTTTCAAATTTATTTCTGTTTATTTCTCTTGCTTCTATTTCTTCTGTTCATTCACTGCAAAACAGATACGTTAATTCACTCACTCAATTTGAGATTTCTGAAAAACAAAATAGGGAGGGCGATACATAGGTCGCACTGTGAGTGCTGATTGGCTCAGCTTGACGTTGAATACGTTGTGACGCAAGATAGGCGTGTGTGGTACGTCACACGCCGTGTGGTGAGTGGGTACCCACCGTTCAAGCAGCGGTATCGCACCAGCAGCGAGCCCTCGCCTCGGCAACGCCGCTCGGCCTGGTCTCGGCTCAGGCTGAACAGGCAGTGCATCTCGCCTGAACACCTGCGCAGAGAGAGAGATATGCGGTTGGAAGCGCTGAGTGATCAGCTTCTTTCGGAGGAATGGTTCCTGAGCGTCACTGAGATTGACGGAGACACGGATGATGAGCCGAATGATAGATAGATAGATAGATAGATAGATAGATAGATAGATAGATAGATAGATAGATAGATAGATAGACAGATAGACAGATAGACAGATAGATAGATAGATAGATAGATAGATAGATAGATAGATAGATAGATAGATAGATAGATAGATAGATAGATAGATAGATAGATAGATAACCTAACACAACAAACTGCGTGCATTGGTAGTCCCGAAATAGGCTCACATGTGAAGTGGACAGTCAACTGGCTCCTCGAGCGATACGGGTTCGAAAAGATAGCAGTCTCCCCGGGGCTCATACGGCACTCACCTTTGCGACTGATAGTTTACACGGAGTCCATGCGACATGGACGATGCCGAGATCAAATTGTTGATGCTGATCTCGATTTCTTCCCGAATGGAGCCTATACCACGAGAGGGTTCGGCCAGATCTTGGACGGTGACTATAGCAGCTTTCTAACTTGTGAATCACCTGCCGACACCTCATTAAATAAACGCAGGGTGTTTTTTTTTTCTTCTTCTAAATAAACGCGCTGATTATACTTACTACGGCGGGGAGGAAAGTTGGATGAAATGCCCTTAACAACGGCATAAGATAGAGAATAAAGTCTGAAGAATAAGAAAAATACCCGAGAAGCAACCGAGACCACTCGCTTCCACCACGAGCACCGGCCACTCCCAGCTTCGTGGGTACGTGCCAAATTTCACAGGCAACAACAACAGCAGCAATAACAACAACGGACCGAGCCACATCTCATCGACAGGAGTATAACCCGTTCGGAGAGGGTGCACACTGGCGGGGGGGAGGGTGGTGTAATGTGGCATCTTACACTGAGAACGGCCGTTGTGCGGTGCCGTCGCAGGTGATTCATAAACAACGGTGATTTAAGAGTTCGTTCCACCCGGCAGCTCTTTAAAAGAAACGCGTGACCGCCACACCCCTTTGCACCGCGCCTCGCCGGCTCGGCTGGATATAGCTATAGCGCTGCGGCGGCGAACGGTTCGATTACACGCCAGTTATGCGCGGCATGCCCACAGGCCGTTGAGAGTGCTCGCTCTTCTGCCTCGTTGAGCACAGACACGAACGATCATTAACCGCGGTAATACGCCCGGTAGTGAGAAGAGCTATGGAGATCGGCGTTAAAGATACCGAGAGAGCTAGCGAACGCAAGTAAAAAAAAAAAATGAATGTCCAACGTAGATGGATCGCGGCGCAGCCTTGTCAGCATAAAAAACTGCGTTGCTATAGGCTAGTTGGTTCATGTTATAAAGATAAAAAAAAAGTGCGGCAGATCCAGCGCACCTCGTTGAAATCTCCATACAGCGAAGCTTTATTTGCATGCATAAGGAATGCTGAAAACCTGCGTTAGTTTCCCCCAGTGCAGGGTAGGGAACCGGACGTGTCTCTGGTTAACCTCCCTGCCTTCTCTCTCTCTCTCTCTCTCTCTCTCTCTCTCTCTCTCTCTCTCTCTCTCTCTCTCTCTCTCCGTTAGTTTCTACGTTACTGCAACGTCACTTCGAGGTCGCACCGAAGGCCCTCGCCCGAACCACATCAAGCACGTTACGGGATGTCCAAGAGCAGTCGCTCGGGTGGGCGCGCATGCGCTCTCGAGCACGCATGTGACGCAATGTGGTAACACGCGACGACCATCTGAAAAAGCTATAGTTGGCGTCGGCCGGAAAGAAGCGTACGTGCGATTGGGTACGCGATGGTGTGGGCGGCTGTGCCGGGGGACCGAGGTACGCCACCATCTTCGGTCACGTTGTTCACTTTAGTTTTTTTTTTTTACTATAAGTTAATACAACGAGAGACGTGGCCACAAAAAAATATGCTACCACGAGCAGCACGATCGGGGCAGAAACCCCCCCATTGACAGCATGAGCGGCCACGAGGAAATTAGGACAAAAGAAAATCTCAAAGACATAATAATAAAGGTAGTTGTGCGCAAAATAATGTGTCAGAAGCGCTTGGCTATCATTTCAGACTTCGTCCTTTTCAACATGGTTCGTCAGTTCATGTGCGCAAGTCAAGAACGATTAGATTCAAGAATGGCGTTTAATAACAAAAATACATCCTCATTTACGCAAAAAAAAAAATAAGACATCTGAAAAAATATAGGCAGATCTCGCTCATACTTGTTCGAGAGACTGGGCAAATTGTCCTCGATTGACAGCGACCGTAGCCTATTGCGAAGATGATCAAAATTAATTTACCTCCTTCAACGAAGGCGTATTTCATAGCCCTAGAATTACTGTATATGCTAATGAAGCTACCTTTGGTAGCAGTAGCGTTACATCACCTAGACTCCATCAATCAATTAGTATTCCACAGCGTGTGCGACTGAACCAAGCATGTGGCCGCTAAAACACTTGCATTTTACTTCTTGATTTCTGTATCTCACATTCAATATATTTCTACGTTTCGTACATGAGAAACGCAAGGAGCAGAGCTTGACGAGGGATCCGTGCACACCTACAGACAGCCAATGGCAGCACAACACTGGCACAGCTAACAGTAGTTAAACATTTTACAAAGCATGAAAACTTCGACGCTAACAAAAATGCAAAATATCATCACTTGCGAAATGCAAAAGGAAGGAGAGGAGGGGGCGCAGGGTTAAAAGTATAGTGAAGTACAAAAAGAAATGTACTGCCTTTCACAAGTTAAGTACGTTTTGTCTATCTGTTCATATAGCTAGCAAAAGTTGTGGAAAAGCTCGAAGCTCGGTCCCTAATCTAGGTCCCTAGCTAGGTCCCTCGTGCTAGCTAGGTCCCTCGGTCCCTAGCTAGCGCCATCCCTAATACGATAGAACTTGTCTGTACGTCGGCGTCTGTCCTTCGGAACATCCCACAGACGCCCTGGAACATACTGTTGGCGCGTTGAAAAGAGAGAAAGGATAGACGGGGTCTCGCACGGCGTCAAGGATCATTCATCAACCTCTGCGACATCGTAACCCTTGCAAATTATTTGTCGGAAAAGAAAATCCACTGGCTACGCAATAGAAATGGGGTCACTTTTCGCAAGTTCCCCGCAAAAAACATTCATGTGATCGTGTATGTATCCGTGAACAGCGAGTGATGTCATAGCATTGAGCAGCGTGATTTTTAAGTGTTCACCTTACATGCAGACTGCAGCCCACCAGCTCTTGTAACTTCGAGGAGCAAGTCAGCTTCTCGTCCTCCACAGTGAAGCCCGTTATCTCACTATCTCGTCAAAACAGACGAATGCAGAGAGCAGATTCCGAGTGAGTGAGTGAGTGAGTGAGTGAGTGAGTGAGTGAGTGAGTGAGTGAGTGAGTGAGTGAGTGAGTGAGTGAGTGAGTGAGTGAGTGAGTGAGTGAGTGAGTGAGTGAGTGAGTGAGTGAGTGAGTGAGTGAGTGAGTGAGTGAGCGAGTGAGTCTTAATGAGAAGGTGGGACTGTGGGAGTGAATGAATAAGCGAACGAGTGAGTGAGTGAGTTAGTTAGTGGGAGAGAGTGAATGGGTGAGTTGGAGTTAGTGAACGAGTGAGTAGGAGTAAGTGAACGAGTGAGTAGGAGTTATTGAACGAGTGAGTGAGTGAGCGAGCGAGCGAGCGAGCGACTGAGTGTGCGTTTGACTGACTGATGGGCTGAGCAATTTGAACGCCTTCATTAGAGGTACCTTCATTCGAAGCTGTCTTAGTTATTCAAACATCATTAGGATCCAGTCTCATTAAGAAAGCTTCATTAGACACGTTCATTAGAAGTCAAGAAGAAACGACACCCAAAACTATCACGGACGAAGAAAACTTCAGCACTTGCTCCGGTCGCTGAAACTGGTCCGCTTTGATTCTACGCAAGCCCCGAGAGCTTCTTGCACCGACGATAAAATGGTCGCTGTGCTGCGCCGGCTACGGCATAACGTCTTCTTCACCCGTTATTTCCACTGCTTCAGCATGTATACGTACGTATGCAGGAAACTGCGCGCCTCAATACATCCGCGACGAAGGGAGACCGGTGCTGGTATGACCACTATGTCTCGCGACCGCTTCAGCTTCTCCTGTGGGTGCACCGTGCTGCTTAGTTTGAAACAGAGCTCGTGTTCGTTCATTCGTGTTGTATCCTTACGACGCGAGGTTTTCAAACGCCGCTGGGAGTTCGTTGATGAAACCATGTACAGGACTGTCTCTGACCTCTAGCTGCGGCATCAGCGCTCAAGTCCTCCAAGGGGACATCGCCGCAACCTAGTGTTCAGGATTCGCGCGTCGTCTCACAAGGTCTGCTTTTATATGGCGCCGACATCCCCGTCCCCCTTCATCGCGCGAGGCGTGGTTCCACCTGCGAAGCGGAACGCTAGGGAAAAATGGCTGGCGGCAGAAGGGTCTAGAAACTAGCCTGCCATCAAAGATGGCCGCGGCGACGCTGTACTTGACAAAGCTAGCCTCCTCGCACAGAGGAGGGGCTGGATGTGGCCGAGTTCTGCATACTGGCACGTGCCCGCTCTGCCGTTGCCGTGCGTGAAGTGACGTCAACGTCTCCCGTGCGTTGTGCTTAGCTAACACCGAGGCAGCCTGCCAGCCTGCGACCCCCCCCCCCCCCCAAACTCATCCACCGCCCCCTTTGCAGGTGGTCCATCACTCACCCACACCTACCTACCTATCCGCCTCTCCTTTTGTCACTGCGCGTAATAAACGTCTGTCGCTCGTTCCCTATGCGATCTCGCGGGTTTGTTGAGGGGCTTGGGGCGGGAGGATAGGGGGGGGGGGGGAAGGTGGGGCGGTACGCGTGTGTCGTGCGGGCTGCGTCGTCGTGTCCGTTGGCTCACGAAAATGGAGCTATTTCACCCACTTGAGACTGGCGCAAAATAACAGAGTAAGGACGAAACAAGAACGAAACAAAAATGTCGAAAACGAATGTGGTGGCTCCGACGTTGTCGCGACAAGTATTCCGGGAAAAGGCGGAAATGTAGTATACGGTCCCTCTTCGCTCTACGAAAAAGAAGTAGGAAACGAAAGCTTACGGAGGTGCCTGGCCAGCTTACGACGCCACGGGAGGTGTGACGCCTCCCGTTGCAAAACGACACCACGGAAAAAATGCGCTTCCCAGGAGAGAGCGGAACGGTCGTCGTCGCCGCGGTGAGTCAGCGATCCGGAAGCAGGGGAGACCGGAAGACATCGAGGCTTCAAGAGGAAGTGGGCCATTTGTACTGTTTTCGTTTCGCGTTGCGACCGCGAAACACAAACAGTAAACAAGCCGAGCATTCCTCCTGCATGCGCTCAGACGCCTCTGTCTGTCACGTCCGGCTGAGAAAAGCGGCCAAGCTTCCGCGCAGTTACGTCCTCTCGGTTTTTTTCCTTAACACCAACGGTGTGGGCATCTCAATTGACCATAATATGAATGAATGAAGTGATGAATTAATCAAAATTAAGAAGTAAGGAGCTAACGGGAAAAAGAACGAACCAATGTGAATGACTAAAGGAAGGAAGGAAGGGAGGAAAGAACGAGAAAAAGAACGAACGAACGAGTTAATGAGCGGCATGAATGAATGAATGAATTAATTAATGAATGAATTAATGAATGAATGAATGAATGAAAGCTTCGTGCTTTAGATAAGGTCTATTCTGCAGGACAAACTCAATGCGACATTGAAAGAAGTACTAAACGAACCATAAGTATTCTTTCAACACTGCTTTCCTTCATGTCGCGCCCTGCTCAAACGTTCTGTATGTCCTTCCATCAAATTTGCACATTTCCCGCATAATTCTTACAGAATATAAATGTATTCCATATAAACTCCGTGTAATTCCACCAAGAATTGCACGGGAAACATAGAGAACTATTGAAGTGGATAAGGAATGTTTTATAGGGCGGTGAGAGGTAGTTTACTATCAGATATCGAAAACGAAGGCCGGGCGTCTTTTTCTTGAATCTCGCGCCGAAACCTCAGCGCCAGCACGATGGCGTGATGTCAGTGACCTCAATGTATATTTCTCGTATTTGAGTCGCTGGGGCTCAGTATATAACGCTCTCCCCACGAAAAGTAGGAAGTTATGTATAAAAAAAAAAAGAAAGGAGTCAGGCAAGGCGACACTATTTCTCCAATGATATTCACTCCATGCTTGGAAGTATTCAAGCTATTAAACTAGGAAGGCTTAGGAGTGAGGATCAATAGTGAATGTCCCAGCAACCTTCGCTTTGCAGATGACATTGTCCTATTCAGCAACACTGGGGGACGAATTACAAGAAATGACTGAGGGCTTTAACCAAGAAAGCGTAAGAGCGAGGTTGAAGATTAATATGCAGAAGACAAAGATAATGCTCCATGGCCTGGCAAGGAAACAATTGTTTAGGATCGCCAGTCAGCCTCTAGAATCTGTGAAGGAGTACGTTTATCTAAGTCAGTTACTCACAGGGGACCCTGATCATGAGAAGGAAAATTACGGAAGAATAAAAATGGATTGGTGTGCATACGACAGGTATTGCCAAATCTTGACTGGGAGCTTACCACTGTCGTAGAAAAGAAAAGTGTACAATCATTGCATTCTACCGGTGCTAACATATGGGGCAGAAACTTGGAGGTTAAAAATGAAGCTTGAGAACAAAGTAAGTACCGCACAAAGACCGATGGAACGAAAAACGTTTGGCTTAACGTTAAGAAACAGGAAGAGAGCGGTGTGAGTCAGCGTGCAAACGGCGATAGCCGATTTTCTAATTGACATTAAGAAAAAAAAAACGGAGCTGGGCAGGCCATGTAATGCGTAGGATGGATAACCGGTGGATCATTATAGTTACGCAATGGATGCCAAGGGAAGGGAAACGCAGTCGAGGACGGCAGAAGATTGGATGGGGTGATGAAATTAAGAAATTTGCAGGCGCAACTTCGAATCAGCCAGTGCGAGACAGGGATAATTGGAGATCGCTGGCAGATGCTCTCGTCGTGCAGGGGACATAAAATGAGACTGGTGATGATGATTATAGCACATAACTTTTAACGATAATTTAGGTGCTGGTGGGGCGCGCACCTCTGTTCTGCGTAGTAGAATAATAAATAACCGCATAAAACCTGTACATATGTCATATCGGATCACAGCTAGGTGTCTCTAAAACACAAATACCTCTTAATGGAATAGCGCGCGATGTTCAACGCATTCTCTGATGTTTCTTTCATTTCTTTAATTAAACTTCTTATATATTCGATACCCCATTCCAGGGCAATCGGGTATGTGTCACTAGGTATATGTGCCAATACTTGGCTAATCATTCAGAACGAGTACACGCCACGGTGACACAGGGGGTGCGAATGCTTAAATGCATTAGCACGAGTGCAGCACCTCTCTGTGCATCGCCCTCTCACCATTCTTCGCTCGACAAGCACCGCACATCGCGCCTTGCCTGCTCGTCGCATCTCAGCGTCGACGTTTCACAGCGTGCACTGTAAAATAATTTACACCCTAAAAAGTGAAAAAGGGTGTAAATGTGTCTATAACTCACACCCTTAAGGTGTCCATTATATAGATAACACCCTAATGGTGTGAGTTATAGACACATTTACACCCTTTTTCACTTTTTAGGGTGTAAATTATTTTACAGCGGGCGTGCGCCTCAACTGGTGCCTGCTTTTCGGTTGTAGCTTGTGAAGCGTGCAGCACCGTAAACTCGTAAATTCGTAACCTGCGTGCTGCGTAACACAAAGAGTGCACGTGCGTAAGATGGAAATAAACAGAACTGTATACGCATCGCATTTAGTTGTAAAACCTTTATTTAACCGCGCCGCTAAAGCTTCTTTTCACATAGATTTCAATGTGTGCGCTGGATCCCCAGTTGTGTATATATATATATATATATATATATATATATATATATTGCTGTCGGTACTTACGATGCTGTCATTTGCGGGCGATCTCCTATGTCGACTATATGCGTCCACATGAACACACATACAAACGTGATATGTGTGCATATACACATACATTGCACCCCAAAAGTTTACGGACCACGGAATCTGAGAAAAAGCTGAATGTCTCCGCAGCCTCACAATTAACGCAGCCTTTTTTTTATTATCGTGTTTTGCGTGCTAGAACCACTTTCTGAACCATTTCCAGCATCTGCTATAGTACGTGCTAACAACATTACGATCCGCGGTTTTACTGGCTGCTTTCACGGGCTGCTCGGAAATTGAACGTTTTTGGAGATCCCGCGTGATGCGTAAAGTTTTGCGATCGACTGCGTACCTACGTACCATGTGTAACATACTACGCGCACACGCACACTAACCTGCTATTTAGCGCGAGGCGTAGGTCCTGCTGGCACGGGCTTGCAGCGGAGGCTACGGATGTGGCCGTGGCTCCGTCTTCGGTAGTCTCGACGACCGGTCCGCAGCCAGGTCTTGGCGGTGGCGCGTCCGGCGGCGGTTCGCTGGCGTACATGGCGTCGTGGATCGCCACCAGCTCTCCCTCGTCGCATCGGAGCCGCATCTCGTAGCGGCTGCACACGTGCTTCGCCAATAGTTCCACTTCCGTTTCCGGTTGCGCGGTCACGGCCACTCTTCCTTGTCCCGCTACTACTGCCACTGCTGCTGCCATTACTGCTCCTGCGCACAACGATGCAAAAAAAAAGAAAAAGAAAAATAGAAAACGTTGGAAGGCGACTCAATCTCTAGTTGACTCAAAGGTATAGTGTCTTTCTGAGAGAGTTGGGGATGAGAATATGGCGGAGTCGCGCCAAGCAGACGACACAAGAAGAGAAGCGGAAAGCGCTCGTCCGTGTCTCTTCTTGTGTCGTCTGTTTGGCGCTATAGTACTTCAGCAAGGTGTACCAACTAGCCCAACAAAAGGTTGTGCTTGAGTACAGTGTCTTTCTGAGAGAGTTGGGGGGTGAGAATAGGGTGGAGTCACTGCGCGCAGCACTCTATCGCGTCACCCCTCGCGTCACCCCTCGCGTGAGAGGAGTATAGCAAGAGCGTCGGACGGATAAAGTTATTGGACTGCACCACTTTCGCCATGAAAGAGGCTACCACGAAAGAGGCTAGAAACACACATATATCCGACACAGAAAGTTGAGTGCTGACTCGCTAAGAAAGACGTCGACCCTTATAAAAAATGAACGGGGAATTAACATCATCGCTTTAACAATGCTTGAGAAGCCACGACGTTTACGTGGACCACGTTTACGACATTCTAACGACATTGTTTCCCAAAATGGTAGCTTTATTCCTTGTGGCTACAAGTATGATTTTACCGGTAACAAAGCACACGACCCTTCACGGCGACCATACCACCAGTGGCGCAAAACGCGGGAGTTCAGTTTAGTCCGATACGCTATGTATGCGGGGTTAAGAAAAAACAATAATTGTTCCAAGGACGATTATTGTCGAGCAACAGTTCAAAAGTCTAATACTGCGTTAAAAAACAAGTTGTCACATACATCGTCAAAGATGTATAACATTTTAGCGCCGACCGACAAGCACAATATGAGACGTAGACACCACTACGTGCTTCGCGGTGTGTACATCTCCCTTTTTCTCCTTAATAGTCCGTTGGCGCTAAAATGGTGCACAAGTTCACATACCAACACGTCGAACACGCAGCAGTGCTACATCAAAGATGATTGCCGGATAAGCGAATAGCTACGCGGGCCGCAGAGGGCCAAATGGACGCACCAGCAATACTTCCAAAGTATGCTGGTGACGTCGACAACAGTGTTTGATGATGGCGGCACAGGTTGCCGCTCGACATCTTGGAATACTATAGTGTTGCGCAAACGAGATGATGGCACGAGGCGAGCACACGAACACCGCTCTACGCGGACACAGACACGATCGGTATATCGCGCAAGCCGTCCTCTTTGCGATGCATTAATATTCCAAGGTGGCGCACAAACAAGCCCGCGTTGCAACACTAACCGTCCGCATGTTTTGGTAGGCGGCACGACAGCGTGACCACAGCGACGGCATGACGACAAAGGAATGACGACACGCAGAGACGACGTACCGATACCTTTGTGAAGACTCCTAACAATGTTGTGAATTTTTACGCTACTTATGGGTGTATACTCCGTTTTTGAAGTTTGAAAGTTTTGAACTACATTGGAAACGACTAGCGAAACCATATTCAAACGACTCATGAACATCATCTATAGGTGCATATATCTATAGGTACATCCACGCTCCAGCGAACGTTGCCTCTGAGTAAGAGAAACAGCTCTCGAACGCCATGATTTTACAGGGCACACACGCCGGAAGTGATTGCGAAGTCGAAAACACGTCATAGGCGCCGTATTTTAGACATCGCCTATTCTCTGGCCGCATACAATTCGATCTTGCACAAGGCGTTCACTCGGCGGTGAGACCGAATCTCTCGCCGCCGTCGGCTCCACCTCACGACGCGAGGAAGAAGGAGTACTTCCGGAAGGTGTCGCCGCCGTCATCATCTCGCCTTTGACAGAAGCGTTCGGCCGGCTCGACAATAATGGCGACCCGTCTTACGTACGGACCCGCCCTGCTCAGTCAAATGAAGGAGTGTCCCGCTTCCTTCTTCACACAGAGACAAACACGCCCCTTTCGCTCAGTTGCACGGCTGGGTCATCTACCATACGAAGTGTATACAGTCGCACGAATCATCCACAGACAGACTCCATGTCACGTCGTGCGTTCCATGCGTAAAGCATACATGGGCGTTGCACAGGGGCGAGGTCCGTGGAAGGACATTTGAATGCTTCGTCGAGGAAACGGGATTACGAGCCGCTGACAACGGCAAGGCGTGACACCGACAGATCTGGCAGTTCGACGTGGTCGTCGCTGCGTGGAATAGCGTCGTAGCATGCTTACGCGTTGGGAACAGGCGGAACAAAAGAAGAAGTAGGAGAGAAGAAAGAGAGCGTGACATTAGAGCATATGCGCGTATCCTGTGCAACACGCGTCGACAATCGGTCTCCTCCGCCAAATCCACCGTCGCGTCGCGTCTCCGCGTTTCCTTAATTCGTTTTCGATTGCCAGCGAACACAACTCGAGGCGACGCGAACTCGATTTGTCGCGGTCTATGTTACGGCATTGATACCCAGGCAGCAGAGAGAAATAGGCCGCCCAGAGGCAGGAAAAAAGAGAAGAAAAGAATCTCGTCCCAGTTGAAGCTCAAGCCTGTATTATGCGGTGCAATCCGTTCCTTGAAAACTCGCGTCTCCTCTTCCCTCCTCTTCGATGGCTCCCTACGCGCGCACTCCTTTTCGAGCGTGTAATTCCGGGTCTGCCGAGTCTGGCAAACCGCGAAAGCATCACCGCTTGCTGCGTTTACGTCGCAGGACATGCCGGCTCCGATCCCCTTTCTCTCGGCCTCTATTGTAGAGACTAACACCATGTATTTTCTCTCTCTCTCTCTCATGAGTAGTGTGCAGCACTGCAGAAGTCGCAGCTGTTATCAGCTGGCCTTCAATGAAAATTTTATTTTGCTAGGCAATAGAGCGTCCATAGATATTTCTCTCACATTATTCCACGATGTTCCTTACTGTTGTGTGTACGGCCGTTACCTGCTACATAGTGTTGTTGACCTACGAACTTTCCACTCCTAAGTTAGGCCACACGCTGTGCCTAGCTATAAAGGTATGTACAACTATATATATATATATATATATATATCAATATATCGTCAATATATATATATATATATATATATATATATATATATATATATATATATATATATATATATATATATATATATATATATTGACGATTTCGTGACAGGCGCCTCACACTCCTGCTGCTTCGGCCACGACAGCGAGGAACGCGAGGCGCACGACGTCTGCCCTTTGCGGTCGGTCCACCCGACTGAAGCGGTTCGCCCCTCAGTCAGACCCAGTGATTAGCTTACACCACACCTTCACACCTTCTAGAACGCTGCACGGTTCTCTCTGTCAGACAGGTTTTCGAGACCGCCTCTAAGCCCCGAGCTCCGTCTCCGCGTGCGTGCTCACGTCCGTAAGGTCGCGCAGCAGGCGGGCGGCCTGCGGAAATCAGCGCGCACCCGTTCAAAAGCTTTCTGTGCACCAAAAGACATGTTTTTCTGCCCGTTAAAGTTAAAACACACATGAAAGGAACACGCACAAAGACACAACACGGGCCGCACGGGCGGCTGCGCCGACGGAGCAGCGGGGATGCGGCTTTTCCTTTCGGCTTTGCGAAACTGATTGCGTTCGGCGTGGGTGCGCGCGTGCGAGCACGCGACCGAATCGCCAGGAACGGAGTCGGGGCCGAGGCGGGCGTCGTTCTGATTCGACCTTCCCGATTGCTGTTCGTCGTCGTCGTCGTCGTCTTTGTCGTTACGCGTGGCTTCCCGCCAGGAATGGCGTCGCCCGTACGCCTTCGTCGCGCTTGCGAAGGCGCAACAACGCCTCCCCTTCCTCCCCCCCCCCAAACACCCCCCACCCCAATACTTCGGCCCTTTCAGCCGGACGCGCTCCATTGACGATCCCACTTCCCCCCCTTACTCCCGTGCGTCCGTATGGCCCATCGGTATAGCCTTTGTCGCTTGCTTGTGCGACCGTACGCGGCGTCTTTTTTGGGGCGGCCCGCGCTTGCCTTGTTGTTGTCACCGTTTCTTGTTCATGTTGTCGTGGTTGCTGCGTCCCTCCGGCGGCGGTCTCGGGATGCGTACAAAGGTGGCCCCGAGAGCTGTTGCGATCCATTCCTTTCCCCTCCATCCTGACATTCTTGTTTTTTTTCTCCTAGGGCGATGTCTGAAACGTTTGCGGTTTGGGCGTGGTCACGGCTTGTTGCGCTATGCGGATGCCGACGGGAGGTCGAGGGTTTCGTTTCTGAAGAGGAGCACCATTTCGATGAGAGAAAACGAGAAATCAACGCGTTCTTTCGCGAATACGAAGGTTGAGAAATGACGGACTCGAGCAGCTTCGTGTATACTCACGCAAGTGTGGACGTCCAGCCGTGTGTCTGGTGGTGCCGCGTATACCATTGTGGTTATTTCATGTCACGATGTCGTTTTCTATACCAATACGAAAGGGGGTGCGGGCTTTTACGAAGGGAGGCCGACTGGATCACGTGCGTTTTGTTTTTCAAAAGTACGAGCACCGTGTTTCCTAGCGGGTTGCTCATCACGTAACATAAGCAGTTACTATGCGCAGGAGGCTTCGCATGCCCTTTGCGGTCGCATAGAAAAAAAAAAAAAAGATTATGTCACTGTCTCATACAGCGGATATTACGTTGATCTTTAGAAATGTCATAGTAATAATGATACCTCAACTCCCTTCCATGCGATGAAGGAGGTCAGGAAAGTAAAGCTCAATTAACAGCTTGACTGCATGGTTACGTGCTGCCCCGAAGGAATAATATACATGATGTTTCAAGGACAATGTCAACACTAAGTGAAGAACATCGAAAGCGTTATCTTTACGTGCTGGAATACAATTTGAACCAAAAGAAAACATGCAGGCTATACGTTGTATCATATGGCAAGAGACTCTCGTTGTGCGGAAAATGAAAGAAAGGAAGGAAAATCTGGATACAATGTAAGCGATATAAAACTGTGCACCGTGTACACTAATTCCAGTAAAATTAAGTCGAGTGTCGAAATTTACGTGTGCGAGAGCAATATTTAAGAAATGCGTAAAAAGATATATAAATATATAAGGTCAACCTTTATTCT
This sequence comes from Dermacentor variabilis, assembly GCF_050947875.1. NCBI lineage: Eukaryota > Metazoa > Arthropoda > Arachnida > Ixodida > Ixodidae > Dermacentor > Dermacentor variabilis. The sequence continues at coordinate 101,630,287 of NC_134576.1, forward strand.
TCATGTTTTTATTTACGACGCGTCTGCTACTTCAAGCGCTATATTTACACGTCATCCCCGCAGTCAAGTTGTGGTTCGGCACACAATTCATTTTTCTTGCTGTCCTATATATAGAGATCGCGACGATTGCAATGACGTGAGAGCCTGTTTGCAAACTCCAAAGAGAAAAGGTCGCGCAAGAACGTTTCGAGGTTGTGGAAAAGGCAACAGCCCTCGTGCATTGTGACAGGGCCGTGCTGATATGAATCCGTAAACACAAAGTAAGCGGTGGCGACCGTAGGTGCGCGAAGCGCAACGATAAATGCGAAACTTTCACGCGTTGTTGACAGCCGGCCCTTTTTGAATAATGCTCGCATTCCAATAAATTCATCGCTTCTTATAACCTCGTTTACCTTGGCAGGAGTGTAGACTTCGTTGTATGTGACGTCTTCAGAGAAATGTGCTTTGTGGCGGAACTTTGTTAGCTCGCTCGCTCGCTCGCTCGCTCGCTCGTTCGTTCGTTCGTTCGTTCGTTCGTTCGTTCGTTCGTTCGTTCGTTCGTTCGTTCGTTCGTTCGTTCGTTCGTTCGTTCGTTCGTTCGTTCGTTCGTTCGTTCGTTCGTTCGTTCGTTCGTTCGTTCGTTCGTTCGTTCGTTCGTTCGTTCGTTCGTTCGTTCGTTCGTTCGTTCGTTCGTTCGTTCGTTCGTTCGTTCGTTCGTTCGTTCGTTCGTTCGTTCGTTCGTTCGTTCGTTCGTTCGTTCGTTCGTTCGTTCGTTCGTTCGTTCGTTCGTTCGTTCGTTCGTTCGTTCGTTCGTTCGTTCGTTCGTTCGTTCGTTCGTTCGTTCGTTCGTTCGTTCGTTCGTTCGTTCGTTCGTTCGTTCGTTCGTTCGTTCGTTCGTTCGTTCGTTCGTTCGTTCGTTCGTTCGTTCGTTCGTTCGTTCGTTCGTTCGTTCGTTCGTTCGTTCGTTCGTTCGTTCGTTCGTTCGTTCGTTCGTTCGTTCGTTCGTTCGTTCGTTCGTTCGTTCGTTCGTTCGTTCGTTCGTTCGTTCGTTCGTTCGTTCGTTCGTTCGTTCGTTCGTTCGTTCGTTCGTTCGTTCGTTCGTTCGTTCGTTCGTTCGTTCGTTCGTTCGTTCGTTCGTTCGTTCGTTCGTTCGTTCGTTCGTTCGTTCGTTCGTTCGTTCGTTCGTTCGTTCGTTCGTTCGTTCGTTCGTTCGTTCGTTCGTTCGTTCGTTCGTTCGTTCGTTCGTTCGTTCGTTCGTTCGTTCGTTCGTTCGTTCGTTCGTTCGTTCGTTCGTTCGTTCGTTCGTTCGTTCGTTCGTTCGTTCGTTCGTTCGTTCGTTCGTTCGTTCGTTCGTTCGTTCGTTCGTTCGTTCGTTCGTTCGTTCGTTCGTTCGTTCGTTCGTTCGTTCGTTCGTTCGTTCGTTCGTTCGTTCGTTCGTTCGTTCGTTCGTTCGTTCGTTCGTTCGTTCGTTCGTTCGTTCGTTCGTTCGTTCGTTCGTTCGTTCGTTCGTTCGTTCGTTCGTTCGTTCGTTCGTTCGTTCGTTCGTTCGTTCGTTCGTTCGTTCGTTCGTTCGTTCGTTCGTTCGTTCGTTCGTTCGTTCGTTCGTTCGTTCGTTCGTTCGTTCGTTCGTTCGTTCGTTCGTTCGTTCGTTCGTTCGTTCGTTCGTTCGTTCGTTCGTTCGTTCGTTCGTTCGTTCGTTCGTTCGTTCGTTCGTTCGTTCGTTCGTTCGTTCGTTCGTTCGTTCGTTCGTTCGTTCGTTCGTTCGTTCGTTCGTTCGTTCGTTCGTTCGTTCGTTCGTTCGTTCGTTCGTTCGTTCGTTCGTTCGTTCGTTCGTTCGTTCGTTCGTTCGTTCGTTCGTTCGTTCGTTCGTTCGTTCGTTCGTTCGTTCGTTCGTTCGTTCGTTCGTTCGTTCGTTCGTTCGTTCGTTCGTTCGTTCGTTCGTTCGTTCGTTCGTTCGTTCGTTCGTTCGTTCGTTCGTTCGTTCGTTCGTTCGTTCGTTCGTTCGTTCGTTCGTTCGTTCGTTCGTTCGTTCGTTCGTTCGTTCGTTCGTTCGTTCGTTCGTTCGTTCGTTCGTTCGTTCGTTCGTTCGTTCGTTCGTTCGTTCGTTCGTTCGTTCGTTCGTTCGTTCGTTCGTTCGTTCGTTCGTTCGTTCGTTCGTTCGTTCGTTCGTTCGTTCGTTCGTTCGTTCGTTCGTTCGTTCGTTCGTTCGTTCGTTCGTTCGTTCGTTCGTTCGTTCGTTCGTTCGTTCGTTCGTTCGTTCGTTCGTTCGTTCGTTCGTTCGTTCGTTCGTTCGTTCGTTCGTTCGTTCGTTCGTTCGTTCGTTCGTTCGTTCGTTCGTTCGTTCGTTCGTTCGTTCGTTCGTTCGTTCGTTCGTTCGTTCGTTCGTTCGTTCGTTCGTTCGTTCGTTCGTTCGTTCGTTCGTTCGTTCGTTCGTTCGTTGATGCCGAGGCGCACCTACCTCCACTACCTCTAACGGCCAAATGAATACTTTTTGTTTCCTCTTTGATCACTGCTCGAACGCACGCAATATACTGCTACCTGAGCCCGACTACATAGCGCAATGTGTGCTCTGCCGATGTGAGTGGTATAAAAATAAACGTATAGGCGAGTAACTATGAAAGTTGACCGCGGAACCCTGGCGTCGGTGTCACGGGGTGCCCCAGCAGCGAGTGTGTATAACATTCACATGCCTTGTCTTTGCTTAAGTCGCGTCGTTAGCTATATATGTATGGCAATGGGCCAAGCAACCCGATAAAACGCTATGAAAGATTGGACGCATCTTCGAAACAGAAAGCGGGAAGACTCGCACACTGTCTTGTAGTCAAAGCTTCTGCACGGTGAAGAAGGGCAATATGACCATACGTGAGCAAAAAAGAAAAAAAAAGGAAATAAGGAACTACCAGACCAATTTTGTGCGAATAGAGGGCAGAGATTAGAGTCAACATGAATAGATCTGAACCTTTGTTGCCCACGCAGATATCAGTGAAAAACGCACATTTTCTGGATTTAGTTTCCTTTAAGTGCCCGAAGGTATACAAGTTTCATGTTACTTGCAGCGTGGAAATCTTATATACCTTGCCGTCGAAATGTATTTTCCACGTAGCCTACAAGGCATGCAACGCGATTACGCATTGTCACTGAAACAAATGTTGCCGTTGTTAGACAAAGGGTTAGCAGCGCACATTCCAGGTAGCAATGCACTGTATAAAATACCACAGCTGCTTCAGCCTATATATAAGTTGTAGATCTGCTCTGCAAGAAAGCTTTGCGTTCGAACTTATTTTCTACGAAAAAAATACACGCACAGGTTGGCAGCGAGGGAAAGAACGTAAACTGCTCGATCAAATCAACCCTGACAAAGCCCCGTTTTCCATACATCCCTCATACAGAATACACAAAACAAACAGATTTTTTTTTTAGATTCAAATTATTGTTATCCAACCTGTCAGATTCTGTATGGGGGCTCGGCGATGGATTCGAAGACGACGGAGGATTGGATGCATTGCCCGCCTCGCTTAGCGAGGACGGTGACATGTACTCCCCCTGTTGTCTCGATCGCTATACTTTCGCGGTGTCTTTCGAGTCCGGCGATTGTGTTGGCGCTAGCGGACGGGACACACTGACAAAAGCGTCTTCTGCGTCGTCCTTGTACTTAATTCACTGCGTCCAACGCGTCCGGGAGCTTTACAAGTCAATTCGTCGACGATTCGTCCACTTCCTCTGGCTTGTTTCACTTCAGCGACGTAAGGCACCCTGTAGAGAGTGCCACGGACGAAAGTGGGGCGCACGCGGGAGTGCTGCTGTGTAAAGCTGCGCTTTGTCAAACAGGAGCACGTCGATGTAAAGGAGAAGAAGAAAAAATAATACAGAAAGATGGGGAGATTCGCTCCAGCTGCCTGGACAGCTTTTTCGGCGCTATCTCGGTTCAAGCTGCATGTGATGTAACGGTACTGCGCTCGAAAGGATTGCAGGCCCCCCTACGCTCGGTAAGAGTTTACGGACGCGAAGTTCTGTCTGTTTTTTTTTTTTTGTGCGTGTTTTCTAATACATCGCTGCAGAATAGACGCCTGGTGAGCATGTCAACTTCACTTTGTTACAGGATGACGTGCTCGTTTTTGATCACCCTCTGAGAAATAAGTAATTGAACGATTGCTAAAACTCCCGGTGACTATAGGAAATTAAACGCAGTATATACTCAATCTGATGAACTCATTTCTTTCCACGGCAAGAAGGTTTAAGGTACTATATATATATATATATATATATATATATATATATATATATATATATATATATATATATATATATATATATATATATATATTAGACGACAGCGGTGAGAGAGTCTGGGCGGCGTTTCGACTTCAGCATGTTGACTGCACTACCTTTTCTCCTTGAGAGTTACCAGGCTTAACGTGGTTCTTCCTGGCAAGAAGGGTGTTAGAATCCTTGTTGAAAGATACCTTGCTTCTACACTAAAATCCTTGAGAAACTTGTCGGCAAAGGAATGGTAGCCATGGGCTGGAAAACGTTGCGCGAAACGGACCTAAACGGGATATGCGGTGAATATTCGGGATGAATTGTAGAAAACAGCCGAAGTAGGCGGAGGTCGTCGATGCGACAGAGGCAAGAGGCAGAGATAACGAGGAGATCGCGAAGGCTCGGGAGGATATTCAGGAAGACTTGGCACATGGAAAGTCCAGCGCGCATATCGAATAGGGATCATTGTGGCGATTCAGAAAACGGAGACGTCGCCGAAGGCTCATTCCGAGAGAACTGGGCACGCCTCTGCAGGTAAAGGTGCGGTTGAAATGCCCAACCTGGCTGAGACATGCGCCTCGGAACCGGGCCAGACGAGCAGTCAGTGACGTGGAATGCGCCGCAAGAACGAGGACAAAGGGAGAATGGCTGTTCTTCCTGCATTTAACCTCCACCGCCTACAAGGAGCCCCTTCCCCTTTCTGCCGGGACTGCGGCGCGACCGAAACGTTGGAACACTTGCTGTGTGAGTGCCCGACTTTCCCGAACGCGCGCGCGGCCCTCGCAAAAGTCTACCGTACTCTCAACCTCCCCTGTGCAACGGTGGACAACCTACTGCACCCCTCGGGCTGCATCTCGAGCCAGAGGCGCCTCTTCCGAGCGTTTCTGGTGTTCGCCGAGGACATCGCCCTAGCTGATCGCCTCTGAGCCCCCTCCCCACGCCTATGGCGGTTCGGCCGCTGCTGCTCCTTCCCTCTTTCTTCCACCACTTTTTTATATCCCTTCTCCCCTGTGCAGCACGGTTGAGGTGTCCTCATCTGAGAGACAGTTACTGCGCTGCACTTTACCCCAATTCTTCCTTCCACAAATAAGAATCTCTATCTCTGTATGCCTTTCCCTCTTCGTTTGTCTCTCTCTCTTCCCGCGCTTCGGCCTCCCCTTCAGGGACGAGACAGCAAGCCGCGAGCACACAGAGTGCAGGTGACGCAAGAAGGCAATGTCGGTCTTGCACCCCCTGTGGTCTGCGTGGCCCAAAGGCTGTCAGTCGGCGACCCAATCGAGCGCTCATTAAGAGAGAGTAATTGTAGAATTGGGCGCATCCCTTAGTTTTTTGTTTGTAAATAGAACGCGATGCTTTTTTTTTCTTGTTATAGTTATTAAGGGCTTATTACTTTCAATTTCAACGGTTTCACATTAGGCGCAGTTTCGGGGTGTCGTTTTCTTGTACGAGCCCGTTACGCGAACACTACGAGACAGGTATTGCGACAGTGGTGGCTCGTCGCGCTCATATTGGAAGTTAAGTATTGACATATGAGGTTTGTAGAGACAAACCATTGTTGGGCAATTCAATGCTTATAGAGTAGACGCGCTGTCGGTTACCATTGCAGAGTTTTGATTTGCTGAAGCGCGTTTGGAAAGCAATGCTTTTTTTCGAGGTTCTCGCGCGCAGGTAGAGTGTAGCTGCCTTTTTTTTAGGTTTTAAATACTACTCTATGAATTAATTTAGTTTAGTGTTAAAGCGGTCAGCAGAGCCCCGTACGTATCGCATTAGAGGCGCCGGTACTCGCGGGTAGCATTGAGCGCACGAGTAACACAGCACGCGGCCATGATCCCTTTGACCACTTCGATCGCCGGCACGAGCCCTGTGGTTCAAAAGAGGCGGGCGCCTTTGCTTCCTTTTTCTTTGGCGACTTGTGCATAACACCCCGCGTAGGAGAAATGTCAGTTCGGAAAGGAAGAGTTTGAAGATGCGGTACACTTTGCCGGGAGAAGATCCCAAGCCTTTCGACAAATTGTGGCTCATCCGCACTGGGTGACAGGATCGACATCGGCCTTGGAGCAATTTCGAGGAGGAAGGAATGACTGATTCAGGCCCTTCGTTTATTCCCCCCCCCCTTTTTTTTTAAGGGCGGGGGGGGGGATTGGGGTGGAGGGGGTATTTTCCCGAACTATGTAATTTGATAAGTGTTTATGCCTCGATAAGGAACATAAAGTATTTTTTGTTGTTGCTGTTTGTCTATGTTCTGAGCAATCTCCTTTTGTTTGTCGTTTGCCTCAGAGCTGCGTGAGTTGCATCTTCCTTGAGACACGATTGAAACGAAATTGATCAGAACATTTCGCACGCTACTTCTTCAACTTTGTTTAGGGCCGTTTAGGTTGCACACCTCTATGGCTGCCTTTCTGGCGCTCGCGGCTTCTAGTCTGGGGATTACTGATGGGAGAGGGCATGATTACCTGGCATTATCTCGGAGAAGGCTTCCGTGCTTGCTTGCCGCTGCTCAGGCTCCCTGCGGATTTCATCGCTAATGCCGGTTCCTAGCCTACGACCTGCAGCGAACCCTTCGTCCGAGATGGCCGTTGTTCCTGAACGTGACCCCCCAGCGAGCGCGACACTTTGAGCCGGAGCTGAACCTACTGACTAGTGGTGTTCTGCGGCTGAGCTGCCAAGGCATCTTTAAAGGGCACCGATTAGCTGCCCCCTTTTGAGCCTTCTTCCTGGCAGTGGACGGGCTGTTACGATCGGTCTTTCAGTTCGCGACAACAGTGGGTCACGGAGAACGTGATAAGGGTGAACGGGCCGACGACCTCGTAAATGCCGTCCTCAACTGTGATGACTAATTACCGCTAGTGGGGTTCTGCGATGGGAGGATCTTCCAAGAAGGATTCAACCAGGAGTGGCTCCGCCCGGAGCGGACAATCCTTCACGTCACCTGCAATGCGCCCGAACTGCTGCGTCCTCCCCAGAGAAGGGGTCAGTGTGTTCCCCCTCCCCCCTCCCCTGTTTGTGTACAGTGATGTGCGTAGCTCTCTTCAGAGGGAAAGCGTGTATACTAAGGTCCGGATTGGTGGGACATGACGTCCCCCGTGTTGCGTTTCGCCTGCGACACGTGGTTTTGCCGGCGCGACTGCGGCGGGGCGGCAGACATTTTGGCCCGATCGTCGTCGCCGCAACGCTCATCGGCAGGTGTTTCCAGGCGCGACTGCGGCGATGCGACCGCAAAGGATCACCCTCGCATTCCAGTCATTGTGCCGGAACCAGGCGCTGCGAAAGCAGGGATCATCCTCTCATTACAGTCATTGTGCCCGACCGGCAGCGCTACAACAGGGTGCTACGAGATCGTGCTCGACATGGTGCTACGGCATCGCTACAACAGGGTGCTACGAGATCGTGCTCGACATGGTGCTACGGCATCGCTACAACAGGGTGCTACGAGATCGTGCTCGACATGGTGCTACGGCAGCGCTACGACAGTGTGCGTCACCATTAGCCCATTGTACATTCACGTGCTCGTCTTTTGAGGGGTTCCTTCTTGCCCTCAACTGCGAGAGTATAAAAACAGCTGCCCCGGACGCCAAAAGGAGGGCTCCGATTTCTTCTGTTGAGTAAAGTGCTCTCCCGTCTCTCTACTTCGGTCAACCTGACCGCCAACTCTTTGCGATGTTAAAATAAACAAGTTGTTTTGTTGTTACCAGTCGACTCATGCTTTGCCGGGACCTTCGGATGCTTCCAGTTGTACCCCAGGCCGCCAGGCCAACGCTACCCTTGGGGCTTGCGACCCAGGTACAACCACGGGCGTCAGCGCCGAGTTCCCAACAGATCGTACCAGCGGTGCGATCCAAACATCTGGTTGGCAGCGGTGAGATCGCCTACGACTTCAAACAACTGTCTGCCAGCGGTGAGATCGCGACAACGGAGGCCAGCAGCGAAGAGATGCAGTTGACTGTATGCTGAGCAGCTCAACGACGATCCGGGAGCAGTGCAACGAGCCCTGTGTGACGACTGGTTGCCTGCAGCGGAACGACTGCGCGGAACTCTTGACTGCGAGGTTTGGTGAGTGCGGGACTTTCTTCTTCTGAGCTTTGCCAGGCTTTTGTTAGTGTCAGAAACAGAGCTGGTAATTGTGGTTGTCGTTGCTGCCGGGTTAGTTTGCGGCAAGACAATAGTAAGCAGTAGAGAAAGCAGCATTCAGAGCAGCCATGGATTTGAAGTCGTTGCGCAAACCGAAATTGTTGGAGCTTGCAAGAGAGTTGGGTCTGGATGTCTCGGACAAACTCAGAAAACCAGAACTGATAAAGGCTATTCTTGAGTTAGAGGCTGAGGATGACGAGCTGTCGGAATGCCTTGAGACCATTGAAGAGAGGGAGACTGCAAAAAGACAGGAGCGCGAACTTAAAGAGCAAAAAGAAAAAGAAGAGCGCGAACTTAAAGAACAGAAAGAAAAACAAGAGCGTGACCGTCAACACGCTTTGGAAATGAAGCGTCTTGAGGTAGAGATGGAACGCGCTCGTAATGGAAGTCAGGCACACGGTGCAGGAGAACGCGTATTGTTCAAAATGACTGACCTGATGCGGCCGTTTAAGCTTGGAGAAGACATTGGTTTGTTCCTGGTTAACTTTGAGCGAACGTGCGAGAAGCAGGGGTTCTCTCGGGAAACGTGGCCACAGCGCTTGCTCACTTTGTTACCCGGCGAGGCGGCCGACGTAGTCGCTCGCTTGGATAGAGAGGAGGCAGAGGACTTCGACACAGTGAAATCGAGTCTTCTAAAAAAGTACCGGCTGTCTGCGGAGGCGTTCCGTCGGAAGTTTCGGGAAAATGAGAAAGGCAAAAGTGAGTCATATACAGAGTTTGCGTATAGGCTTATGTCGAACATGCAGGAGTGGCTCAAAGAAGAGAAAGCGTTTGGTGACCACGATAAAGTTCTGCAGTGTTTCGGGCTAGAACAGTTTTATAGTCGGTTACCGGAGAACGTGCGATACTGGGTCTTGGATAGGCCAGACGTTTGTACGGTGGCTAAAGCCGCTGAGCTAGCCGAGGAGTTTGTGACGCGTCGGGCTCGCGGAGCTAAGGACGGTCAAAAGGGTGAATTTGGCTCGAAGTTTGAAAGGCCGAAGTTCACACCCATGAGAGCAAAGGGGAACACGCGTAGTGCGGATGCGAGTGGAAGCAGTGCGACCGAACCTAAGGAGACGGCGGCAGCCGAAGCCGAACGCAGAAAGCGGTTCGAGATGAGGCAAGCGCGCGTTTGTTATACGTGCCAGAAGCCGGGTCACTTTTCGGCGCAGTGTCCGGAAACAACACCAAAAGTTGTGTTTTTTTCAATAGGCAGCACTGACGAGAACATGAAGCTTCTCGAGCCTTACATGCGAGACCTCCTCGTGAACGGGAAAGAGTGCCGAGTGCTTCGCGATTCCGCAGCTACGATGGATGTAGTTCACCCGTCTTACGTAGAACCCCATATGTTCACGGGCGAGTGCGCATGGATCAAGCAAGCCGTGGAAGCTCATAGCGTGTGTCTGCCAGTAGCAAAAGTGCTTATTGAAGGACCTTTCGGAGCGCTTGAGACGGAGGCGGCAGTGTCATCTATGCTGCCACCCCAGTACCCGTACCTATTTTCAAACAGGTCCGATCACCTCCTGCACGAGAAGGGGCTTTTGTTTGGTGAAGCTAGTGTTCTGGCCTTAACCAGATCGAAGGTTCGGGAGCTCGCTGCAAAGGCGGTAGTTGCGGGGCCGACGTTATCAAACAACGAAAAAGGGTCAGAGGCGCAGCAAGCTGATATTCAGAGCACGCCCGAACAGAATAAAATTGAGTCTGTAGCGTTGAAGGCGCCAGATACTGGAGAGGAAAATCCCGATTCGGGAAAGTTAGAAGAGCTATCTACTGATTTGCTCATCGCGCCTACGTCAGACGGACTTGATAGGTTGCTAAAAGTCAGCCGGTTGGCTTTGATAGCCGAGCAAAAAAAGGATGGCAGCCTGGAAAACGTGCGCTGCAATGTCAAAGAAGGTATCGCCAGGAAAACTGCGCGTTTTGTGGAAAGAGGTGGAGTCCTGTACCGGAAGTATCTAGACCGCAGAGGAGTGGAGTTCGATCAGCTGATCGTTCCTCAATGCTATCGTCAGGATCTGTTGCGCTTGTCGCATGGGGGTTCGTGGTCCGGACACCTAGGAGTTAAGAAAACTAAGGACCGTCTCTTGCAAGAGTACTATTGGCAGGTTCCACTTACAGAAGAGGCTAGTAGGTATGCGGCGTTCATTTCACCAATGGGAACATTCCGTCCTAAAGTGTTGAGTTTTGGTTTGAAGAACGCGCCATACTGTTTTTCAAGTCTCATGGATAAAGTGTTGCGGGGACAGCAAGAATTCGCTTTACCGTATCTAGACGACGTAGCGATATTCTCCGCATCCTGGTCTGAGCATATGACACACTTGCGGGCAGTGCTAACCCGCCTGCGCGAAGCAGGCTTGACAGTAAAGGCTCCTAAGTGCCAGTTAGCACAGGCCGAGGTTGTCTACCTCGGTCACGTGATTGGTCAGGGTCGTCGCCGCCCCTCTGAAATAAAAGTGGCCGCTGTGCGAGACTTTCCGCAACCGCGCACCAAGACCGATATTCGGTCGTTCTTGGGTGTCGCCGGCTACTATCAGAGGTACATCCCTAGGTACTCTGATATCGCGGCTCCCCTGACGGATGCTCTAAGAAAGACAGAGCCTCAAACAGTCGTCTGGGACGAGACAAAGGAAAGAGCTTTTAGCGCCCTAAAGAGTGCCCTAACAAGCCAGCCTGTGCTACGATCGCCAGACTATACAAAAGGGTTCATTGTTCAGTGCGATGCTAGTGAGCGAGGCATGGGCGTTGTACTGTGCCAACGGGAAAATGGAGAAGTAGAACACCCCGTCCTGTATGCTAGTCGTAAGCTGACCAGTCGTGAGCAGGCGTATAGCGCCACCGAGAAAGAGTGTGCGTGTCTCGTGTGGGCCGTTCAGAAATTGTCATGCTATCTAGCCGGCTCGAGGTTTATCATTGAGACGGATCACTGCCCTCTCCAATGGCTGCAGACCATCTCTCCCAAAAATGGCCGCCTCCTGCGCTGGAGCCTCGCTTTACAACAATATTCCTTTGAGGTGCGTTACAAAAAGGGGAGTCTCAACGGTAACGCCGATGGCTTAAGTCGAAGCCCCTAACGTAGGAATCAGCCTCAAAATTGTTTGTTACTGATGTTTTTCTTCCTGAGGCAGGATTTTTTTTTAACATATTGCTTTTGTTTAGTGTTTCAAAGTGATGATATGCTTTCTAGTGCAATTTTTCAATTTGTGGACGCGTTCTGAGTGATGCTAGACTACTGTAAGGAACTAGGCAGTGGTATAAAAAGGGCGAAGAGCCTGGCAGGGCTTAGTGAGGGTTGTGCCGTGCTTGCTGACTGAGCGGTTGAGTTTCAGCGTAGTTCTAACGCTTGCCGGGAACGAGAACAAAAATGTGAACTCTCCCGAAGTCACTTTGCAGTGTCCCGTGCGAACCTGAACTAGAGAACGAGGCCTTCTCTGTGCGCTGCGCTCAAGAAACGTCGAGGGACGCCCGACTTCGGTTATGAGCATCATCGAGCGACATCCCTCCGGACAGCGGATGCAGTCCCCTGTCCATCGGGATCTCCTTCCCCCGGCGGGGCGGTCTGTTGCGTTTCGCCTGCGACACGTGGTTTTGCCGGCGCGACTGCGGCGGGGCGGCAGACATTTTGGCCCGATCGTCGTCGCCGCAACGCTCATCGGCAGGTGTTTCCAGGCGCGACTGCGGCGATGCGACCGCAAAGGATCACCCTCGCATTCCAGTCATTGTGCCGGAACCAGGCGCTGCGAAAGCAGGGATCATCCTCTCATTACAGTCATTGTGCCCGACCGGCAGCGCTACAACAGGGTGCTACGAGATCGTGCTCGACATGGTGCTACGGCATCGCTACAACAGGGTGCTACGAGATCGTGCTCGACATGGTGCTACGGCATCGCTACAACAGGGTGCTACGAGATCGTGCTCGACATGGTGCTACGGCAGCGCTACGACAGTGTGCGTCACCATTAGCCCATTGTACATTCACGTGCTCGTCTTTTGAGGGGTTCCTTCTTACCCTCAACTGCGAGAGTATAAAAACAGCTGCCCCGGACGCCAAAAGGAGGGCTCCGATTTCTTCTGTTGAGTAAAGTGCTCTCCCGTCTCTCTACTTCGGTCAACCTGACCGCCAACTCTTTGCGATGTTAAAATAAACAAGTTGTTTTGTTGTTACCAGTCGACTCATGCTTTGCCGGGACCTTCGGATGCTTCCAGTTGTACCCCAGGCCGCCAGGCCAACGCTACCCTTGGGGCTTGCGACCCAGGTACAACCACGGGCGTCAGCGCCGAGTTCCCAACAGATCGTACCAGCGGTGCGATCCAAACACCCGTCTCCTAACGCTGGATTGGGGGAAGGCGACTGGACAATTACAACGCAGGGGTTAAAAAGAGAGACGTACACTTGGAGAGATCGGCTGCTAGAACTTGATCATGAACTTCTTGCTATTCTGTACTTTTTGCAAAACTCTTTTACATAATGTAATATAAACGTGTGTGCTTAAGCGCCTTGGATATCGGGCCCAGCCCCAGGTTCCCTTACTCCTACACGCGCTTGCTCCGTACGCTATTGTGTTTATGTGGCTTACGTACGCTAAGAGGCAATAGGCAACTTTAGTTGGGCGTTCGCAGCAGCTCGGCGTACGACGAAAACCCGCGAAGGCGACAGTGCGCATGCGCAGTACGCAGGACCACGCACGGTCTCTCGCGTGCGCCCGCAGCTTATCTAAAGCTGCGTAGCGTCTGCTGCGGTCTCTGCGGGCTTTGCGGGACGTTCTCGCGTGTTCTCGCGTGTCCACGAGAGCGCATTTTTCGACGTGGCTCTTGCCGAAGATATGACTCCGGCTTGTGGTTTGACTTCGTGGCGGCTGATATTGCCTACGCAGTTTCAGGAGCTGGCATATACGGTGGCGCTGAGTCGCACACTACCGGCTCCCTGCGCGTGCAAGTCGGCCATCCCCTTCTCAACTTTTGCGTCCGGCCAGCTATTGCCGTTTCGTGCGCGGGCGCTTCGCTACCTGCGCACGACCTCGTGCGCGGCGTACGTGGGTGGTTGCGGACGCCCAGCTCAAATTCTCTAATGTTATCGAGCGCGGCGGAACCCATGGCTGCTGCTTCAGTAAATGTCTCGACAGTGCAGCAGACCAAACGGTCATCCTTCACAGCGTGTATGCAGCCTAATTATAGCTATTGGACGACTCCACATAAAAAATCCACTCTATACCTATTTCACCTGAGCGACATTTATAAAGAATTCATACGATCCTTTCCTGGATGCCTTTGACGAGCACTTTGTAAGGCCCCACCTGCGCGCGGAACCGTGAATACAGTCACGGATTTCTAACGATGTCGTGCCAATCACAGGTAAGCGACATACGCAGCAACGCATACTGTAGTACTGTCACGCCCACGCGATCTTTCTCTTTCTTTCTTGCTTTCTTTCTTTTTATTTTTGCGAACGAAAGCTCTCAAGCTCCAGGCAGGCATCGTTCAACTCCACCGGTTCGGCGGTGAGCATCCGTGTATAGAATACGCGACACGCTTCGCCTGGCGCGTGCATGTTTAGCGATTATCGTATAGCGGGGCTCCGCCGGTGCCCGTAATCGCGGCTTCCCAACACTGCGTTCGCTGCTAGAAAAGCTGAAACATTCGTCCTGCGTTCCGTGGAAAACGAGAATCATTGCCAGTCCGTTTAGAATGCAATCACTACAATACTCAAAGACATGTTTTGCCATTGTATAAATACTCGTGATTTCACGTTGCTGTTTTCTATGCGTTAAATGGTGTGAAAGCCTTCGTCAAGCCTTGATGGGTTTTTGCTTTCACCCCACAGCATCAATGTTGTAACTATCGTATTGTCTCCTCTGGTGCTGAAATAAACTGATTCGATTTGATTTGAATTGATTTAGTATCAGTTCTCCCCTACGTCTTTCTTTCTTTTTTTGTTTCTGATAGATTTTTTTTTCTTGACCCGCATTTTTATGGCCCTCAAGGAAGCTATACAGATGGGCTTTATTTCTTTAAGTCAGTGCATAGTTTTAATAGCTGTTTGTGAGAAACATGTAACCGTCAGATAACTGATAGACATGCGGACTCCTTTTTTTTTTCTTCGCGAAAAGAGAACGCTGCGCGTTGCGTTACTCCCAGCTTGCACACCAATGCGCACAGCTTTTCAAAATGCGAGGAGGAAACTCAATAAAGGAAAGCAGTACGGGCGAGCCCTTCCTTTCTCCTCCACCAAATAAGGGTAGCTAACCGGACTCAGATCTTGATGAACCTGTTTTCCTATAGCCTCTGTATCACTTTTTCGGGAACGTACACTGGTAATGATAAAGATTAACGGCAGCATTGCACGAATAAGGCACCCGAGTCGCCAGCCGTTCACCTACCCATCTGGCTGGCCGTGGGACTTAGCGAATTCAACTTCATAATTATTTGTTCTTCGGCTCAGACAAAAACTCGTGGATGCGTAGTTTCGAAATGTGTGTATATATACATATTATATATATATATATATATATATATATATATATATATATATATATATGAGTGAGTGTGTGTGTGTGTGTGTGTGTGTGTGTGTGTGTTTGCGTGTGTGTGTGTATAGAGAGAGAGAGTGCAAGTAACATTCGTGCAAACGCCTATATATGCCACCCCTGCAGCCACTCATTTCCTATTTCTTATCGTTCTCCCTAATTGGCGCCCAGCAACGCTTTCCTTTCCTTTCTTTCCTTCCTTCTTTCTTTCTTCGTACGCAGCTGCAGCATCGTCACGATAGGTGTCACGGACGCCACCAGCCGCTTCGCGCTCAAAGCACCACCGCACGCGCTGACGCTTTGCCCACAGCGCAACGGCACATAGCGGTAAAGCAGTCCACATAAAAAAAATGCGCAACGGTCGCGTTCCGCGAACCGAGCTATACGTTATGTCCCGCGTCGTTTCATCCGCGGGTATAATGGCGCACAGCGTACACACGTACGCGGAGGACCGTTATAGTCCTGGCCAGACTAAACGCGCCTGTTGCAACATCGCCGCCATTACCACAACTACCCCGACGTTTGTTGAGTTCTCGGCCGCGCGGGTCTTCCGCGGAACAAAATAATTAGCTCCGCTCCCGTGTCCGGAGCGACGGAGGTCAAAGGTAATGGACGGTGTGCGCCGGTGAGCGACCACGTGTACAGTTGCCACCGCTTTAATGGCGCTGTTGCTCGGCCCAGAGACGGGGCATCGCGAGTCGACAACGTGTTTCGCGGATACCGCATACACCCGTGTAAAGGACGCCCTTTCTTTCTTTTCTCTCGAGATTTGAAAGACGTGAGGCAATTACACGAGGACGGTTCACCTATACTTGGTTCAAATTTTTCATGCCGCGCGTGATCACTTTCTAAGAAAAGAGCGAACGCTAATGTTTTCGTAATGCATTTCTTTGTCTACGTATTTACGCCGCGCATCCGATGCCAGTATGTAGTCCTCACCGCTGTCATTGTCATCGGTGCTCATGGCCAATCAGGCGACACGCTTGTGGACACAGTCGCCCTTGGTGCCAGTCATGACGTTGGACACCCTTGTGAGTGACATGACTGCATGCACAACCGTAACTATACGAATACAAGTCGAACACTAATGTAGCTCGGCCCATTTAACTAGCCGAGAAATGAACAAAAAACATAATTCTAAAGCTGGCCTCTTGGATAGTCTCCAGGCTGGCTTTACGGCGGCAGCGACGGAGCAGCTTTGTTAACTCCGTACTTTCTATAGCTTTGTTCAAGGAAATAGGTCGAGATTCTTTGGTCACGAATGTAGGTCGTCAGGTCATTTCTGGGTAACCTTACCGAAAATTACTAACATTACTTGAGTTGGGGCATGCGCTTTTCAATTTCTGGTCTACTTTTCTTTTTTAGATTCTTGCTTGTGAAGCTGGGGATGAAGCTGCTACACGAGTGTGGCCCTTATGCGAGTGTATACGGTATTCAGTGCTCTTAGCGAGTCCCGGTTGCCACCAGCGCACGAACGCAACTGCTCTTCGCGGAACGGTTTGCACCAGACATTTCGTAACGAGCGACCACCAGGACGTTGCGAGTTGTGCGTTCGAAATTGCCCGAGACGTTTGATAGAGTGGCTGTGGCGGTGTTGCGCCATGTTTTCGAGTTCTCGACCTCCCGTCTCTAACCTAACGTAACTTTAAAAGGTCTGCCAGAGACATTTTCAGGATACAGTGTCATTCCAGAACGTTTTTCGTTTCCGGTCTGCCGTTCCTAACGCAATAGGCTAAATCACAGGAAGCAGCTCTCCAAACTACCCAGTTAAATTTTGATTTCGGTTATGAGTTTTTTTTTTTCTTTTACAGCGAAGATGTTATGCTCTCGTTGGTCGGCATTTTTCGTGTCCGCGTTCCGTGGGAAAAGTGTGGGCCGATCCCGGAGGTAGTGCGATACCGAGTCGACACGCGGTGGAGGTGAAACAGGCATACATACTTCGGAATCACGCGTACAACACACAGAACAGCATTCGTTTCAATAAAGAACAAGCACGAAACAAGCATATCTCATGACTAGCCAGCGAAAAGTTCATAAGGGCGTTCTATGCTGCTTCTCGATGCGTGCTTCCGTGGCGTAATGGATTTATTATCGAGTTTCCGTATTACAGGTCCTGTGCTCGAATCCTGCCGTCGGACAGCTTTAATAACGGCTCTTTATTTACGACACACAACTGGAACCCTGCAACATCCAAAACAGACATGCAGAACTTCATGCGAAAGCACTTTGCATTGGTGAGGCAAAAGCGAGGCGCACCCTGCAGCGGCTATCGTCGGTGACCTTTAATGATGACAATGCGAAAATCGACAAGAAAGAGTGGTTCCCGTAGTTTGTCAGAGACACCCTGGAATCGCATGCTACAACGACCCCAATCAATCAACCACGCGATGCAGATCATATTTCGATTTGAATTAGCGAAAATTGTCTCGGAACCCTCACGGTCTACCACAGTGAACACAAAGCGATCATCGCCACCATTACTCTAAAGTAATAAAACGCTACATACCCCCATCATAAGGAGCAGTGCTTTTGCAACGGCTGCGATGGGCATACAGTTTTGCAGGGCGGAGATGGCGAGTCAATTTTTCATATGAAATTGCTTCCAATTTTCTAAGCAAATTGACCCATGCACCTTATGCGTGACAGGATGGTCTATGCAATTTGAAAAGAAAAACAAAGATACTACTTTTCCGAATATGAGGAGAGAAAGAATGTGCGGAAACCACCAGAAATTATTGTCCAGAGAGAGAGAGAGAGAGATCGGACGCAAAAGGCGTGGATGTTAACCAGAGGTCATACGTCAACTTTGCTACCCTGCACTGGGAAAAGTGGGAAGGAAGACAGAAATATGAAAAAGGAAAAAAAAATGGTATAGATCCCACGCAAAGTGGGAATCGATGTTAGTCGACGCATAACGCGGATAGCTGTCTATATCCAACATCATTAGGGGTTCTTCAAAGATGGACCGACCTGTCTGCGCAAAGCAAGCATTCTGTGCGTGACGTGAGCCACTGTGGGACGACAAAAGCAAGATGGCGGCGACTACAACAATAATATGACGGCGACGGCAGGACGAGATTTGTTTATTTTTCGTTTTGTTCTGTCTTGGCTTTTTTATTTTTGCCCCGGCGGAGAAACTTTAAAGCCTGTTCCGTTACAACCTGGGCATTCTGTAAAGAAATTTACACCAAAAGGGTGTAAATTTCTCTATAACTCTCTCTAGAACATTGGGTGTAAGTGTGGGAGTTATTGACACATTTATACCCTTTTCCCTATTAAGGGTGTAAATTATTTTACTGTGCAGGTCCCGAATCAGGTACTATATGTCGCACAGCACACTCTATCGAGCGCTGTGCGTTGTGCCCGCTGGAAATTTCCCTTGTTTCAAACGTTTCCGAAATTCGCAAAGCAAAGCGCAATACTTTTCTTCTTTCTTTTTCTTTTTGCTCGAGCGAAACGAACACGACGGCTTTGTTTTCTTCTCGATAAAACGACAGCTGCAAAGACTTGGCTCTTCTTCAAGGGCAAGGCAGCTACTTAGAATCCCGTGCCAAGACAGACGTGTGAATGAGAAGAAGAGGAAAACCGCAAGACGAGAAGGCTCAAGAAAGAATGAAAAGAAACTCAATGCGATTCATGTCGCGACCAAACCAGTCTACGCAGTGCACTAATGTGCAAATGAACTAACACGTGCCGGCAATATAAACTAATTGGAGACGTTCCAAGACAAATGAAGCCTAAGCGCAAACAAGCGAGACTATAAAGCCCGCGCAGGCGTGGTTGATCACGCAAGAGGGATTCACGTATGAGGAAAGACTTATGCAAAAGGAACACTGCTCGGAGTGTCCTTCGTTCCTTTATAGTGGACATGAATTAGGCTGCAGCTCCCGCTACTGATGATGACATAGCAGCGACTGATTGTTTCGTGCTGCCGAAATATGGTTTCAAGACGTTGTCTGCGTATTATTTCGCGAAAAGAAAGGTCGGGTAAAAGCGGAGAAAACAAAATAGTGTAAAGGTATAACACGTTGAATTTCGCGCACATACTGCGATCCTGGTACGTCAATATTACGTAACGTATTTCAAGAAATGTTCTGCGCATTTTAGCAGTTATTGTTATGTAAACGTCCGCAAAGCGTGCTGGATTTAATCTTTCGTTCTTCGGAATGCGATGCGATTCTTGCTTACTGAGCAGACGCTCTCTGAACCTCTGATGTCACGGAGAAACTAGTGCTGGAGATTCAATCCTGTGTCACTGTCCGTCTTTTGTATTTATATCCTTTCTATGTCACAGCCTCGTAAGGGGAGGCAAAGGAGAGGGGGAGTTGCGCGAGGGAGTCGGCCCCCAATATTTCTTCTATCACAACCGCCGTACCCCACCAGCTTAGCCCCCCCCCCCCCCCGTCCTCCTTCTACAACCAAAACAAGCCAAGTGATTAATTGCTTCCCTGTAAGAACAACGAAAATGAAAAATGATAATCCCCCTCCCCCACCCAGCCCCGAATAATTTTGGCACTCCTGCTGGCTTTCCTAGTAGCCACTCAGTGTCAGACTGACATTTATCACATTCCAGAAGTGTTATCTACAAACACGGACTAACACTACAAATGTGGATCAAATAAAAAAATGACCTGAGATATTGGAACCCTTTTGATCTGACTTAGAATGTAAGCGCTAGAACTAATCAAATCATATCGTTTATGCACGTAAGTTTTGAAGAAAGCAGAAGACATGCTGCAGAGCGTAGACGACACTTTGCCTGAAGGGAGGGGGAGGGGGCGGTGGCATTTCATGCATATCACGCTCACTCAGTGGCAACCATACGTGCAGCTGCGAAGACAATTGGTTAACGCTTGACGTTAAACGTCCGTATGTCAGTTTTCTGGCAGCCCCATCGCGGGCTGCGTGAGCGTCCTCTATATACGCAGTGGCGTAGCAAAAGGGGGGGGGGGGTTAGGGGAGGGAGGCCAGGGGTCCGTGGGCCCTGCATGCAAGGGGTCAGGGGGGCGGGAGGGTGACAGAAGACCTATGGGCCCCGGGTGCCAGACGACCTAGCTACGCCACTGTATATACGTACAGTTAATCGGGGTGTTTCAAACTGATTGGTCCGAAGCGGCACGCTTCTTTTAGTCTAAACAGTATCCGGTGTCTAAACAATATCCGGGCATCCGGCGCTTGGCTCTTGACTCTTGGTTTTGAGTCAGACGTGAGTCTTGAGTGAGACTGCCGAGTCAGGAGAAGCTACAAAGGCCACATCACAAGCGTCAAGCGCAAAACTCGGCGGCGAGCGTTTCTGCCCTGTTGTCTGTGTACACAGCACGCATCGTGCCACGGATGTCACGCGCCCGACTTCCTGGCTTCATGCCCGCTGTGCGGTATCTGCTCTCGTCTCATTTTTTGCCCCCTGCTATGCGCGAGCAAAGTAAGTCAAGGCGGGCTGGGCTCCTCCGTGGGACGGCCACGGCCGGACGACGATCCCACGGACGGCGCCATATTGGATACGCGAGTAGCCTGTTTGATCGGATGAAACAACCGCTACGCGGACTGTTGCCGACGGGATTGCGAAAGCAAGCGTGCGGACGTTCACACCTTTACCTATACGCTCGCTGGCAACGCCGCCTAGAAATTAAGTACAAGCTCCGCGCATAATATATATATATATATATATATATATATGTATATATATGCACTGTGCCTCTGGTTAACCTCCCAGCCTTTATATGCATCCTTTTCTCTCTCTGTGCCTCCGCGTTCCGAGCATAGTTCCCGAGCGTTGTTGACGATTATTGAAATAGCGGGCAGATCCTTTGAAACACTAGTTCAGCGCTCGAGGCTTGGCACCGCGTTTAGGAACGGCACTTGCTGCACAGAATTTGTCGCGCTGATAGTCCGCGGTGCATTTATGGCCACGCGGGAAGGGGATGCACAAGTTGTACATCGTCATCCTCATACAACGGGAGCGACGCTTTTCCAGAGCGATAAAGCGACCACCCCGGAAATTCATTGGTCCCCAGTTCGCGATCCCCCGGACCAGGACGATCTTTCCTTCAACCTCGAAGCTGTGTTTCTGAGAGATCTGCATGGGTTTCCTTTGTAGCTCAGCGCTATACGTATACAGACGGTTCGATGCCGATTCTCCCGTTTCACAAGCACACTATTTCAAACCAAGTATTGCAACGCAAAAAAAGAATCAAATCTAGCTTTCCTCGTCTCGCCCTGCACCACACGCACGCGCTGCGTACACTGCAGACAACTAACGCGTCTATCTATGAAATTAAGATTCCACACGCGCTCACTCCGGAATGCAGTAAGGCAAGCGTCGGCAGCGTGTGTTGAAACCAGGCGCAGTGCACGCAACTTGGCTTATTCTTTTTTCATGAAGGCATGCAAAGTAGGTGGCGTCGGAATATTTTATTGATGCCAGCTACTCCTGCCCTTGCCGCATAAGGAATGATGGAACGCTGCGCGGAGCAATTTGCCACTGTGCAAATTACAGAGGCGGCACTGTTGCTTTGCGCGTTTGAGCTCGCTTTTTCTTGTGCGTGCGTGCGTGCGTGTGTGTGTGCGTGTGCGTGTGCGCGCGCGCGCGCGCGTGTGTGTGTGTGTGTGTGTGTGTGTGTGTGTGTGTGTGTGTGTGTGTGTGTGTGTGTGTGTGTGTGTGTGTGTGTGTGTGTGTGTGTGTGTGTGTGTGTGTGTGTGTGTGTGCGTGCGTGCGTGCGTGCGTGCGTGCGTGCGTGCGTGCGTGTGCGTGTGTGTGTGTTCAATGGTAAACGGTTAAATACACCGGAACGAATGACTCAGTTGCCGTTTCAGTCGGCTTTCCGAGGCAGACATCTGTAGCTTTAAGTTAGAGTGGTGCCGTGTTATTTATCGTCTATGATAACCGATGAGCTGTTAAAGTAACAGGGTATGGGTGGCAAGGAAAAGACGCAATCTTTCCAATGACGCTGAGGACCACACGGAGCGACGAGATCTGAAAATTTGTACGGATATGGTGTGTTAAGTTGACAGCAGCGAACGTGGTACGTTCCTTTTTTTTTTATTTTTTTTTCTTGAGCATTGCCGTAAGTCTTGCCACAGGGTAGATGTCGATCATTTCTCTGCAATCATCACTATTGTTGTTGCTGCTGTTGTCGAAGCGTAACACACTACAAAAGGAGAGTCATTGTTGTACGGCGGTGTTACGACTTTGAGGTGGTCCCGTAGCGCTCGTCACCCGTTTCGTGACAGAGCGTTGGTAGCGAAGACTCCGAGTCAGGCGTCGGTGAGAATAACAAAAGGGACTTTATACACTATATACAGGTCATTATACAGGACATGAAGGGATCGGCACTGGGGCCGAGAGCTCACAGCAAACGCGACTGTTCTCGCACGGCGACGTCCGGCGAAAACGCGTGACACATCTCACTCCAGTCGAGAGCGGCACTCTGCTCCCGGTGGGTCGGCGGATCCGGTTTTCCAGGCGGCGCGCCGCGGCTTATAAGCCCCCAGAAACCATTGTCACTCAAACGGCCCAATACAAAGTGAGCACTCGACGGTCGTCGGAAGGGGTCCAATCAGCGACCACGCTGGTCACCCCGTTCAAAACTGGCGGGCGCGGTGACCTCCAGGGAAGGGGAGGTACGGCGCCGGGCTGTCTGGCACTTGGCGACACGTTTGAACATGTTGCCCGCCGATGCTTCTCCGGAGGACACCACTGCCTGACGGCTCAGCATCTTGACTTGTCAAGGGAGAATTAGGGCGCTGTGCCTTTCGGCGCAGCCCCGGGTTTGTCCAAAGGGCGCTCGCAGGAAAATTCTCCATCTTGCAGATTCGGAATCCGGGCTTGTGGTAATGGCACAACAGCATCCCCGCCCTCAGATAAGGCGCCGGGAAGACGAGCTGCCTCCACGTGGCTCGGATGCCAGGCGCGCACGTTCGTCAGGCTCGTCCAAGTTTACGTCCAGTGTCGGGACGCCAGGTCACTTCACGTGCCCAGGTCCCACTCGCCAGGACAGGAGCTCGGCTCACCGCGTTGTCGCCAAGGCACCTCAACCAGCTCCGCTCGGGTCGTTCCTAAGCCCTTGCTTCTCGCCACTGGTCCCGGTTGGTCGTTCTGCAGCTTGCAAAACCGACCGGCAAAAGGCAACACCCAACACGAACAAGTGCCCTCTGTCTCCCGTCAAACACCAGACAAGGCTATAATCCAAATCAACCTAACTGAATTGCTATCCCCCTTTTTGCTCCCGCTGCAACAAGAGGCAGGTGTACGATCTAGTATACAAGGCTCAAACAACCCTTTTTCAAATGAACAACACACCAAAAGATCAGGAACAATTAATAATCAGCAATAACAATGACAAATAGAATGGTCCCCTTGAAATCACTTGGACCGAAAACATACTACTGAGGAAGCCAATGAGGTCATTCATTTTTCCCCCGATCTCCCTGTGAACAGGACAGGTCGTCGCGAAGCAAGAGAAGGTAAGTAACGAGTAGGAACGAGTAGGCCACTGAAAGAAGCGAGGCCTAGAATGCGCGACTTAGAGCGTCAGCGTTCGCGTTCAACCTTCCCTTCTTATAACGGACAACGAGGCTGTGCTGCTGGAGGGTCATGCTCCATCTCAGCAAACGGCCGCTTTTAGAGGACATGCTACTTAACCAAGTTAGAGGGCAATGGTCTGTTTCCACAACAAACTTAGAACCGGAGACATAACAAGCCAGCTTCTGAACGGCCCACACAACGCAGGCGCACTCTTTCTCAGAGGTACTGTATGCCTCTTCTCTACAACTTAGTTTGCGACTTAAATACAAAATTGGTCGTTCATGACCACTAGCATCTTCTTGGCATAGTACCGCTCCCATGCCGCGATCACTCGCGTCGCATTGAATGATGAAACCTTTCGAAAAGTCTGGTGCCGTCAGAACCGGCTTATGGCTTAATGCTCGCTTCAGCATTTGGAACGCATTTTCTTTCTTTGAGTCCCACGTCACCTTAACGG
Organism: Dermacentor variabilis; assembly: GCF_050947875.1. Classification (NCBI taxonomy): domain Eukaryota; kingdom Metazoa; phylum Arthropoda; class Arachnida; order Ixodida; family Ixodidae; genus Dermacentor; species Dermacentor variabilis. Next base: position 101,654,138 of record NC_134576.1, read on the forward strand.
GCTCCGACTTCCGAAGTGCGTCGGTTAGCGGGCTGGCAAGGTCAGAGTAGTCTCTCACATAGTGTTGGTAATATCCAGCTAAACCTAAAAAGGCCCGTATATCCGTCTTCGTGGTTGGCCGGGGATAGTTCAAAATAGCCGCTACCTTGATGTCGGACGGTCTACGCCGGCCGCGCCCCACCACATGGCCCAAATAAGTCACTTCACCGCAACCTAGGTGACATTTAGCTGGTTTCACAGTAAGACCTGTCTCTTTCAACCGGCTCAACACGACTCGCAAGTGCTCCAGATGCGATTCCCAAGTGTCCGAAAATATGGCAACATCATCGAGGTACGGCAATGCGAACTCGCCTAAACCATGAAGCACTCTGTCCATCAGGCTAGAGAAACAATACGGCGCGTTTTTGAGGCCGAAGCTCAACATGAGTGGCCGGAACGTTCCAAGCGGGGAAACGAAGGCGGCATAGCGGCTAGCTCGTTCCGTAAGGGGTACTTGCCAATAGCCTCGCACGAGATCCAGGGTAGATATATAATTTGCCTTCGACACTGTCTCTACCCTTTCTTCCAGGTTCGGTATCGGATATGTCTGATCTCGGGTTATCGCGTTCAGACGCCGATAATCGACACATGGCCTAGGATCTTTTCCTGGAGCCTGGACTAGTATCAAGGGCGACGTGTAGTCGCTCTCACTTGGTACTATAACCCCCAAGTCACGCATGCGCTGAATCTCCTCAGCCATGATTTTTTTCTGCACGGGCGAACAACGGTACGGTTTACTGCGGATCGGTTGATCAGAGGTTAACTCGATGTCATGCTCTAGGACCGTTGTTCTTCCGGGACGGTTCGAAAAAACCTCCCTAAACTCTGAAATGATTCCCTTTAAGTCCTCCTTTTGGGCGGCACTTAGACGCGCTTCCAACGTCAGCTGTTCCACCATTAGCTCTAAACCACATACCTTCATATCAGCCGTCGTCAGGATTTCGGCCCCTTCCTCATCGTCAGCATTTATCGTCATGCTTATAATCGCGCGACGCTGAATGTAGGGTTTCATCAAGTTACTGTGGTAAATTTTGTTGTGCCGTTTCCCTAATTTAACTTCGTAGTTGGTATCGGAAAGCTTAGTTACAACCTTTGCGGGCCCCTCCCAATGAACCTCGAGCTTGTTTTTTTTCGACGGTCGCAGCAACATCACTTGGCTACCTTCTTCGAAGGTGCGTTTTTTTGCTGACTTGTCGTAGTATTCCTTTGACAAGGTTTTCGCCGCCTTCATGTGGCTCTCTACAATATCTTTGGTTTTCCCGAGCCTCTGGAGGAGGTCAAGGACGTACGAGACTACATTTGGGTCGTCGTCACTGCCTTCCCAAGACTCTCGCAGCATGCGCAACGGAGTTCTTAGGCTCCGGCCATATACAAGCTCCGCGGGACTAAAGCCGGTGCTCTCATGGGGAGCCGATCTCAAGGCGAACATAGCGGCGGGAATGCAGGCCTCCCAGTCACAGTGACGCTCAAAGCACAGGGCTCTCAATATTCGCTTCAGCACCGAGTGCATACGCTCTACTGGGTTAGATTGCGGGTGATGGATGGAACTGTGCACTACCTTAATGCCGCATCTTTCCAAAAAAGTAGAAGTTAGGCAGCTGGTGAAGACGCTGCCATTGTCGCACTGAATCTCGGAAGGGAACCCGACGCGTGCGAATATTGAGAGCAGAGCGTCCACGACCTGGGAGGAATTTAGCTCCTTAAGAGGTACTGCCTCGGGGAACTTGGTCGCGACACACAGGGCGGTCAGAACATACCTACAACCGTTCGTTGATTCTGGCAGAGGGCCTACAATATCGATTACTAGTCGCCGAAAAGGTTCGGATATGACTGGCACCAACTTCATCGGTGCCTTCCACTTGTCAGTGGATTTGCCGATTCTCTGGCAGGTGTCGCAAGAGCGCACGAATTGTTCGACATCCTTCCAACAATACGGCCAATAAAACTCCTGAGCCATTCTAGCCTTGGTCTTTTTCAAGCCTAGATGCCCTGCCCACGCGTTTTCGTGCGCGAGTTCCAGTAACTGTCGGCGATATTTCCGAGGAATCAGAAGCTGTTCATATTTGCGACCCTGCTTATCCGTGTAGCGGCGGTACAATAAGCCAGACTCCTCGTAAAATGAAACCCTCTTTTTTTTCACTCCCAGTTTGACGCTCTTCATCAGATCGGCTATTGAACAGTCTTCCTTTTGCTCGCGAATCAGAGTTTCTCTTTCAACTGCAGCTAGCTCCTGCCAGCTGGCGGAAACCGGAGCGAGTATGGAGCCTGCGTCGCCTAACTGCGGCGTCGTGTCCATATCGCGGCTAGCACGGGACGTGTCACTCCCAGTCACTTCCAGGACACGCTCGACCAGGCTAGCCTCCGCGCTCTGCCTCTCCCGTGCCTGCTCGCCACTCAAGTTACCTTGATCAGTCCGTGTGCCGCACCTCTGTTCGCTCACCGACTCAAAGTCAAGTTCCCTCGACAGCTGGCGCGCTTTGGATCGCGTGAGGGCCATGTACGCCACGTCGGCAAAGAATGATTTGCCCTGATCCTTCAGCAGCTGTTCCGAGCTATTTGAGAAGAGGTAGGGAAAGTGCTCCGGGAGGGCGGCTGACACAGCGGCTTCGGTGTTAAGTTTCCCAAACTCTCCTTCAATGATAACCGTTGCGATCGGTAAACAGACACTCTCCTCCTCGGCCACTTGCCGTATCCAAGCGCACTCTCCCGTAAGATCACTCGAGGAGACGAAAGACGGGTGAACAACGTCCATAGTTGCTGCAGAGTCCCGAAGTGCTCGGCACTTCTTGCCGTTTACCTTAATTTCCCGCATATATGGCTCCAAGAGTCGTATGTTTTTGTTAGTTTCCCGTATTGTTGCAAAAGCAATTTTCTCTGGGCAGCTCGCAGCGATGTGCCCTTGCTTTTTGCAATTGTAGCAAGTTAACGGCTTCCGTTTTTCAAAAGAACGCGTCGTATCGTTTCGCTGCTTGGGACCATCGTTAGTATTCTGAGACGTATTCTGTCCTTCCCTTACAGTTTCTTTGGTAAGGGACTCGTCTTTCCGAAACTCGCGACGCGTGATTTGCTTCCGTTCGTCGGGCTTCCCGGAAAACCCATCTCTCCTATCTGCTTTTTCTACGCGCACTGCCTTGCTGTGCAAGCTGCGGCGGGTGTAATACTCTTCCGCTAACTCTGCTGCCTTGTTTAGCTTAACCTCTTTTAGCCTATCTTGCAGCCAGAGCCTGACATCCTCATCAATGCAACGGTAGAACTGCTCCAACGCGATGCATTCGACGATTTTGTCGCGGTCGTCGTAAACCTCTTCGCCCTTCAGCCATTCCACCAGATCGGCTTTTAGACGAAACGCGAAGTCAACATTCGACTCCTTGCCCTTTTTTGCATACCGGAACCTCTGCCGGAAAGCTTCGGGCGACAATTTGTACTTCCGCAGTAGCGCTTCCTTCACATCACTGTAGCTCTCAAACGCCTCTTTCGATAAGCAAGTTATTACGTCTGATGCCTCCCCAGGAAGCAAGGCTAACAGATTCTGTGCCCAGAGGGATCGCTCAATGCTATTTCGTTCGCACACGTGCTCAAATTTCACGAGGTATTTGGCCATATCCTCTCCGACGACAAAGGGTGGAAGTTGATCGCGTATTGTTGGAACGTTAGAAGTGAGACTAGGCGCCGGCGAGCTGTTTCGAGTCTCCAACTCTTTCATTTTAAGCTCGTGCTCGCGACGTTCCCTTTCTGCCTGCAACTCCCGACGTTCCTTTTCTGCCTGCAACTCCCGACGTTCCTTTTCTGCCTGCAACTCCCGACGTTCCTTTTCTGCCTGCCACTCCCGACGTTCCTTTTCTTTCCTTTCCTCCTCGCAACGTTCCTTCTCCTCCCTTTCCCGACGTTCATTGATACCCGCCAAGGCCTCTGCGGCTTCCTCAGCCGTTACGTCCCCAGTCCTCATGACCTCAAGGATCGCATTCTTTCTTTTGGTTGAGCCCAACTCAATGCCCAACTCCTCACAAATTTCGAGAAGTTCCTTCACCTTGTACTTCTCCATCGTTCACACTGTCCTCCTGCTGTTTACCCTTTTTGAATATACCTGCCGTACGCTACTATAATGCTACTAGTAAGACATATGCAAGTATTTCACACACTGCCCTGTTTACCCCCTCAGCATCCCCTGGTTTTCAAAACACTCTTACTAGGCTTGAAACACACAAGGTTATCACAATGCAATACCAAATCCTTCCCTAAGCTACTATAACCTGTGTCAGAGAAAGTCTGGTGTTTGAGGTAAACTTCAGGCACTCACCGCGCCGAGGTAGCTGATGCCGGTCAATCCCGTAGCTGCCATCCACTGTTACGACTTTGAGGTGGTCCCGTAGCGCTCGTCACCCGTTTCGTGACAGAGCGTTGGTAGCGAAGACTCCGAGTCAGGCGTCGGTGAGAATAACAAAAGGGACTTTATACACTATATACAGGTCATTATACAGGACATGAAGGGATCGGCACTGGGGCCGAGAGCTCACAGCAAACGCGACTGTTCTCGCACGGCGACGTCCGGCGAAAACGCGTGACACATCTCACTCCAGTCGAGAGCGGCACTCTGCTCCCGGTGGGTCGGCGGATCCGGTTTTCCAGGCGGCGCGCCGCGGCTTATAAGCCCCCAGAAACCATTGTCACTCAAACGGCCCAATACAAAGTGAGCACTCGACGGTCGTCGGAAGGGGTCCAATCAGCGACCACGCTGGTCACCCCGTTCAAAACTGGCGGGCGCGGTGACCTCCAGGGAAGGGGAGGTACGGCGCCGGGCTGTCTGGCACTTGGCGACACGTTTGAACATGTTGCCCGCCGATGCTTCTCCGGAGGACACCACTGCCTGACGGCTCAGCATCTTGACTTGTCAAGGGAGAATTAGGGCGCTGTGCCTTTCGGCGCAGCCCCGGGTTTGTCCAAAGGGCGCTCGCAGGAAAATTCTCCATCTTGCAGATTCGGAATCCGGGCTTGTGGTAATGGCACAACAGCGGTTAACCTAAATATAGGCCCCAGCCGAATTCTTAATACTATTGATCACTTGAAAATCACAACTAGAGCTCAAATATTAGGTCTTTTTATTTAACGATTTGCTAAATTGCTAGCGATTTGCTGAACGACTAAGAGACGTGCCTAGAAAAGGTGATGGTCATTTTAGGCGCCGGACTCGTTCCTTTTGAAAAAGGCGGTTCAACCACCCGTGAAAGCAGGAGAAACAGGCCGCCGCTACATGCTCCTAAGCGGTGGCGGATCTCGAAGGTACACAGCTTCCAAGTGCAAAAGTGCCGCACTCGACGGGGTGGGGGGGGGGGGGGGGGGGGAGCCAACGCCCGCAGATTCTTCGGGACCGGTCAGGACAAAAGCTTCTCGAAGAGTGCGGGCTCTTAATTGGCCGCCGCCTTTTAACAAGACGCCCGGCCACTAGCGGTCAACGAGAAGAAAGGCAAAGAAGCCACGAACGAAGAAGAGACGCGAGGCAATGCCCTCGCGGCATTACGCTCTTCAAGCAGTGCCGGCCCTTATCTATAGATAGACAGTTTTAATTACAAGCCCTCGTGTGCCGCCTCCTTATAGGTTGTTAACAGGACGGCTTCCTACACTTGCACTGCGCAACAAACGGCCTTGCTATATAAGGGAGCAACATGGTTAGCGTTCAGGCACGTTTGGCATTCGGCGACCAGGGTACGCGAAGTCAAACCGCTATGGCTATAACTAACAAGACGAGTGTGTTCGCATTAGCATGAGTGGCCGCTTTCATTATGGCAGCGCTGATGACCCCAAAGTGTTGTAGTCTATAGGCTATACCTCATTTTTGTCTATGGGGTCTATTACCCGGGAATAGCCTATAGACCATTAGTGTGAACGCTTATGTTCCAGCTCCGTGCGACGGCGTTGCTATTTTGCTGCCCGTGCCCATAGACGAGGGCAGGCGCCATACTTTACACAATATATGCAGCAAGATGCTTGGTCAATCACGGCGGTGCGCTGGGGCTTCTCATATAATGGTCTCTATAGAAAAGTCCGGAATGCAGCAAGTTTCGTGTCCAGCTGACTGAAGTGTGACGTCAGGTAAGCTTGTGCTCGGCTTCAAACTGTCAAGCTGACCGAAACATAAAAGAAAAAAAAAACACCGCCTTCTCCGATACTTCCGCAAAGAGAAAGTGCCCGCGTCAATGACGAATCGAGGTGACGCCCTGAGAGGACTACTGATTAAAATTTGCTCATTATAACGCCCGCTCTGCCGTATTTATTGCGCCGGGCTTAATGAGAAAAGAAATATCGAAGAGGCCCACGCTTGGGGGTTGAAACACGCGGTAACGGCCGAGGCACTCAGGACCGCCACGTTCGCCAGCGACCCCGACAGCTGTATACAGCGTAAAGGTATACGAGGCGCGTCGTCCCACACGGGCACCTCTGATTAAATCTGTCCGCGTAATAACGTCTGCAACGCGGCGCATATTGCGGCCGCCCGGCCTCTGATATCGAAGCAATATCAGACCTGCCCTTCGTTTCGGCTATACGCACTCTGTCGAACCAGGCCATAGTGTTTCCCACTGAAACCACTGGGGATTAATCTGGCGCTAGTGTCTGATCGAACAGGCAAGTGAGAGAGAGAGAGAGAGAGAGAGAGTATACAGAGAAAGGCAGGGAGGTTAACCAGAGGTAGTTCCAGTTGGCAAAAACAGGCAAGTGAAACGGTAGCGCCAGCAGGGGAATGATGGCCGGTGCGTGCTTTTACCTAAGCTTCGTTCTTTCTGGCTTCGAACGGATTTGTCGCTTCGCAAATTGATCGTTTCTTTTTTCAACGAAATATCGCGCTACACAAACGCAGAACGCTCCGCAATAATTATACATGTGCGCGGAGACTTATGCCTTCGCGCGTCTAGAAAAAAATGTATTTGCCTAGAAATGTGCAAAGGTAAAGCGTAATAAATACCGCCCAGAGAACGTCTGAAGCCGCAGGCATAAAGATTATAGACAAATTCTACCGGGTCTTTCTGCGAAGACTTTCAGGAAGATTTAGAAATCTGTGGCCAGTTTGCGCAATCCTAGTCCTTGAGTTAGCCTACTCGAAGAGGCGCGGGCATTACTTGCACAAGAAATCGAAGTGCCTGATCTACTAATTAACAAATTTGCAATAATTATGTTTTAACTAATTGTCTTGCATCCCATATTGCAATTTACAAATTCTAGATCATGAGACCGCAAGGCATATCCACTTGAAAAGTAATTCTGCGGATGACATATCTTCGAGGCATGCACCATCAAACTTGCTGTAACAATGCACTGTCATTTCATTTACTTTTTTTTAACAAAACGCCGCTTTATGCACTGAAGCGCAATAGTAACTGGAGCACCAATGCATTTATTCGCAAAGTTCGGGAATTGATATTTCGAAACAGGTGGGCCATCCTGAGAATTCGTTCCAACTGGATCTACCTTGCGAGCTCCCTGGCTATACAATTTACAAATTGTAATATGTGCTATAAAGTAATTAGATAAAAAACTTCATTAGCGAGTTTTTGTTAATAAGACAATTATGCATTTCGATTTCTCGCCCATACGAAGTCCGCACGTTCGGGCAATCCAGCTCAAAGATTATAATTGCTCTATCGGCCACAAATGATTCTCTTTTTTTAATCACTGAATGCCTTCGCAGAGACACCCAGTATATGTAGTCGAAGCTCATTGTTTGAGGCAATACAATAGTACTTTCCACCAGCCGAGACCAAGGGAAAACCTAGTCTCCTGACTGGGTCTTCGTCTCCTGCGTATAGGGCGTGACAGCAGCATTGACTTACAATAAACGTACACTGGTGTGCCCAATACTCATATATATACAACAATGCTACATACAATGCTACATGCAATGCTACATGCAGCAGAGCTCTAGCTAGCTCTTCCCAGCCAGCTCTAGCTAGCTAGCTGGGTAGAGCCCCCGAATACATTCAGCTCTGCGCCCAGCCTGAACGTTCGTCTATACCGAAACATTCCGATGACAACTGAAGGCTCGCAGCACCCGAACTTCTTTCTGGCAATCTTTGCGAGAAACTTTGCTTATAGGCACGAGAAAGCACTGTTCCCGTTCGTCGGGCACCGCCACGTCTATATAAGGATGACAGCCTGTCCCGTTACGCAATCCCCTCACCGCGCCGGCGTCGCCGACGGCCACCCCTTGGGGCGAGGCCGAGGAACAAGTTTCTCCGACGCCACCGCCTCTTTCTTTCTTTCTTTCTTTCTTCCAAGAGGTCGTCCATTCAGTTCCGCGAGAGGCCGTCATTACGCGGCCGACGCCGCCAACGCCGCTTGCAAAGCGCTTGCTTGCATGCGCAGCGTACGTATACGTACGTGCCCGGGCGGCGGCCGAGAACGCTGGCGTGACCGAAGCTATACACGTAAACGCCGGCGCCGCTCTCTCACGGGATCTCCCGCAGCGACGGCCAAGCCGCCCCCCGAGTTATGCGGTGTGTGTACACAATTAACTATGCACGCGGAAATCGGGAGCTGCGATCGCGCTGTTCCTTTCACGCGACGAGAGCGCGGGGTCGCGGAAGGATTTCGCCTGGACGGGCACGGCACGGTTTTCTTCGCGCTTCGGCCAAGGTTAAGGTTGGCAATGTCGCCCCTTTCTCGCTTATGACAAAACGAAACAGAAAAAGAAAGGGAATAAAACAAGAACGCATAAAAGAGATGTGGAAGACACGAGCGCCGACTGGCAAACTAAGAAGGCTTATTTGGGAAAACAAACTAGACGCGGTCACGGGACAGGTCGCGGGAAGTTCAGAGTCCTGAAGTGACCGACAGTGAGCGAAGGAGGAAAGACTAAGCATGGAGCCAACGTATCGGACACGAGAGTCTGAAGCCAAAGTTTCAATAAGAGAGAGCGAGAGAGATACAATAATGAGAGCTAAAAGTGCTTGCCTGGCCATACGCTTTGCATTTTACTCTAGCTGACGAAGGTTACGCATGAAACGACCAACGCATTCACAGTACGCAAGCAGCGCTGCTTCAGGGTCAAAGAATGTGGTCAAAGAACACCATACATGCATACATACATACATACATACATACATACATACATACATACATACATACATACATACATACATACATACATACATACATACATACATACATACATACATACATACATACATACATACATACATACATACATACATACATACATACATACATACATATTTACTCGATTCTAAGTCCCCCCTTTTTTCACTATCGCAATGCCCAAAGTGAGGGGGTGCTTAGATTCGAAAAATCTAGAATGACCCCTCCCCCTCCTTCTTTCGCTGCGACATCACGACGAGACGGGTGCGAGAAATGAAATTTTATTTTGCAAACATCCAAAACAAAAATCGGTGCAGACAGTGAACCCACCGCTTCTGTCGGATGCTTAGTTACTATCACTGCCACTCGAGTTCGTCGCACCGCTTGAACCGCCGCTCTCGGTGTCCCACAGCAGGCCGTCTTCCGTTCCGTCGAAGTGGTTTGTGATCGAGCACTTCTTAAATGATTTGACCACAACGTCCACTTGGACCCGCTTCCAAGCATCCGAAATCCACTTTGCGATGGTTGATGGGGACGCTTTCTGCAGCTTTCGCCGTACAGCCGTACAGTCCGGTTGTACGGCGTACTCGCGGCGCGGACGCCGTGCCACCTCGGCACTCGGTCTATCCGACGGCTCCGGCTCGATGACAGAGTGAGCAAGCGCGATTGGCAGCCTCGGCTACGCGCTCCTCCTAACAAATAGGGGGGTGCTTAGATTCGCACGCAAACTTTTTTCCGAATATTTTCGCGGAAATAGAGGGGGGTGCTTAGAATCGCGAAAATACGGCACATACATACATACATACATACATACATACATACATACATACATACATACATACATACATACATACATACATACATACATACATACATACATACATACATACATACATACATACATACTCAAAACGTACGCACGTGTGCGTATGTACGTACGTAAGTGCGTACGTAAATGTAATACATACCTGGAAAATACATCCCGCGATATTACATAACAGAAAACACCTACGTTCGCAAGTTTGCAAAAAAAAAAAAGTTGCGAATTGTCAACTTGTAAATTATACTTTTTGCTGATATAAATTTCATGCGTACCTACACACTTTGCTTACATATATGACGCTCGGGCTTTCAGCTAGCAGCTGTATCATCCGCTTTTTATTGCTTAATTGCGTGCGCGCTGTTTGTTTCGTACGCGTTGTATACGACCTCTCCCGACTCCCTTTGTTGTTTATAGGTCGCTTCTCGTGCGACGATAAACGCGCGCACAGTGCACCATGCACGGCTCTGAGATCCAAGATCTTGTGCTGGAGGGAAGCGGACTTGAGTCACTCCTGAAATCAGGAGAGCCGTCTCTTTCAGTTCATTGAGCGGCTCATGCAACAACCGTGTCGTCCTTTTTTTTTTCTGCCTATTGAAATATTTCACTCCGTCTGATGTGGTGTTCAAGCGAGCCGCGATGCTGTATGGGAGGCATGGGGCTTATGTGCCCCTGACACTCAGGATCCCGAAGGAACACCCCACCAGGCTAGTTTGCAGAATTATCAGCTAGAAAAGCAAGCCATATGTCAGTGACGGGCGAGCGGAGCATCATGTAACTGTGTAACAGCAAACCTGTGACGTGGCCTTCGCGAGCAAGATGTCGCCACTGTAGCATATACCGCCAGCAGTTGTATAACCGTAATCGAAACTATAAACTTATAGACCACTTAGTTTACAACAAACATTACCATAAAGACCTATAAGGCTAGTGTCTATGGCAGCTCCAATAGCGTAGGTTCACAGGCAGCGCGGAAACCGATGGTTTAATACATCGGTATGCCTGAACCTAGTCCGTTTCAACAACTTCGTGACTTTGTAAATCGATAACATCGAACAATATATAGCGTTATAGATGCGACAATTCGTAACGATTATTCATGTGCACATTGGCTTACTCCCTCCGTGTGTTTGTAAATACATGAATGCTTCAAAATTTACAGCACTAAAGAGCAATAAAAAATACGCCACAAGAACGTCTGAAGCCACAAGTACGAAGAAGTTAGAAATCCGTGTAACACCCAACATTCCGATGGTAGCTGAACGTCGCAGCTCTAAAGTTCCCTCTTGCAATTTTAGTAGGAAACTCCACGTCACAGACAATAGACCTTCCTCACTGACAGATCTCTGGGGGAAGCCGCAGTGGCCTCTCTGGGCTGTTGTAAGTCCACGTGAGAACCCGTTCAAGGGCACTACAGTGATAGCCGCAGCAAGCACACTTTGTACCCACGCGCAGAAGTCCAGAGAAAACGTGTTCTGACTACCCGATGAACGGACTATATTACACAGTGTAGGCTTTGTTCTAAGCCCGTATAGACCAAATACATTCCCAGTGCACTCCCACTGGCTGGCCACTCGACCGATAGCGAAAGCTCCGATAACGGCTGCGTGCGAACGACAGAACGGGGAAGAAACTGATTGAAAATCTTAAAGCAGTTATCGCTGCAAAATGCTCGATATGAACGAACATTGTTCCAGACACAGAAACAGTAAGAACACAAATAAGTTTATTTTTATTTTTCTTCAAAATGTAGCGCGATGCATAGTTCACCGAGGAAATTAGAAGCTTCTTCCTTCTTCAAGAGATTCGAGATAGCGGACGCAAACGGACTATACTCCTACAAACACGTTCTCCCGAAGGCTCCCTTCCTGCAGAGCGAAACGCGTGGGAAGACGGGGTTGCATATAACGCCCGTGGAAGGCGGTGAGATGATAGGGCGAGACGCGCCCGCGGTCTGAAGCAACAAAGTATACGTACGCGTTTAGCGAGATCCTGCTGTGCCTGTGCTTGTGGAACAGGGTGTGTATCAGTTGCCCTCTGAGAGAGCATATATACCGCCCTCTTCTGGTCTTTCCTTCTTTCGACCGGCGGCAAACTCTACTAGACGAGAAACGTCTCCGACCTTCAACCCGACGCACCTCGGCAAACAGACGACAACATCCAGGCAAGTTCAAGGAAGCTGCGGTCGCTTCCTTGAACTACGTCACTCGCCGCACAGCTTAGTACATAGCTGTAGGACTCGTGGCACGACCGCGTTTTGCAAGTGTCCCCCCCACTACAGAAAATCATAAAACTCTGTGTCGCAAACAGCGCGTGCTCCTTTTCCTCGAGCGTGCATTTGCAGCGGAGATAGGTGTATGTCCCGGCTATATACGACAGCTGTGACCCCGTACAACGTGTTATCTTCGCCGCGAAAGCAAAGGTACATATAAAACCTGATGTCGCAAAGGCGTGCGACCTGTGCCTTCCTTCGCTGGCGTTCCCCAGAACAGCCTTCGGCCTCAGCGAAGACCGCTTCGGCGCCATGTTACCTATCTCACCCTCTGTACACGCAAGGAACAAGAAAACTCGATGTCAACGAGGCGTATGCACTCGCTTTCCCCGTGTACCAAGAGTCCATAAAGGGCGGCAGGACCTCTTGAACTACAAAGCTAGTTGCGCGTTATACAGGTCATCTCTACGAAAGCAAGAAAAAAAGAAAGATGTTGCTACCGCAACCGCGCACGTTTTCCTTCTGTGCTGCTCGTGTCGTTTTAGAACAACCCAGAGAAAGACCGGTCGCGTCCCCTTGAGACAGACGGCTTGACTGACCCCTTAGGAGACACCTCCCCGTCAGCCAGTGACATCGCTACGGGGGACACCAAGTGGCAGTTTGGAGGAGTGGCCGCTGTCCTCGAGTAGGGCCAAGGAATAATGTCTTGCGTCTGCAGACTGATGCGCACTCTACATCGGAGAGGAGCGACTCCAAACTACTCGCCCTATGTCGCGCCCTCGATTCGTCCACGAAATGTCCAAGGTCTGTGAACAGCACGAATGGATAGACACGTTGCCGCGAGACAAAAAGGAAAAGAAACTAAAAATAACAATGCAGGTCTTCTGCAGGCCATTTCAAAGCAGACCTCGCAAGCGTAATGTGGCAAGTTGGACGAGAACAGTTATTATTTAGGCAAGGTGGAGTAGATGGGCTGGGGTCCGCGAGTTTCTGTAATCAACCACGTTTTCTTTTTTTTTTTTTTTTTTGCGTTCGAAGACAGGTTTGTTCCGAACAGGTGACGGTAGGTGAGCGAACTCAAATGAAACGGTTGATCGTCGCAGTTGACTCACAAATTGCTTCTTTCCGGGCGGAGTTGGTCAAACCTAACTTGCCTTGTATTAGCTTAGTAAAGATGACAGCCGACAGAAAATAGAAGGGGACAGGAGCTGAAAGCATTGATGCGACAGAATTTATGAAGAGGTTAGTCACCCATCAACAAACTTTCACGAACTACTTTTCTAATGCAGCGGGCCACTTTATAGTTGTATCAAGGACTGCTAAGACCAACACCAGTCTCCATAGAAACGAAGACGCATAAAAGTAGAAAAAAAAAACGTGTTCTTAATCAATACTACCAATACTATCTTGTGCCTTTCTCTTCTCAAGGAAAATTGAGAACCACAGGAACATGGAGGAGAAGTTATCAATATTGGCTCAGCAACGTAGGTCGATCTCTATAGCACCGTGCTTTATAGTCAACGTTGCGACAAAATTGGTTTCTCTTAATCGAGGCAACAACCTCAAAACAGACTGCAGCGTACTCGTCAAAAAGTTGGCTCCAGAGATCGTCATCCCTTTATCAACCGCTGTTAGTCATCGCGCTTTCAAGGTGTCACTATAGTACTTGCCCCGTCGTTTTCCACGCATGTTGGCCTTTATTGCGCTAATATATATCGAATGAACTCTACATGAAGCGACTGTACTGTCCACATAAGTGGAAACGACAATTATGGTCAAATGCAAGCAAGAATACCTTATTACCTAATTACCTGAATACCTGATTACCTTCCCACGTTCCCCGGTACGTATGAAACTGGCAAGCATTATACTCATGCTTTGTGACAAGTTTAGCGACAACCTACGACTTTGGCACGACTCTGCCTTCGACTCTGCCTGTACGACTCTGGCAGGTTTAGCGACGCCGTGTCTTCGAGAACAAATTCTGTTTGAGCCCACTGCTTAGTCCAGACGTTCAAGACGGCGAGGTTGCTGTTCCCTTTTTTTTTTCTTTTGCTGCTATAGTCTTCACGGTATCGTTCGGTGACGAGTTCCCGAGAGGATCTTCACCAGGATAAACTCGGAGCACTTTTCTTCACCTTGCTGATGCCGTGTCTTCCAGCCTTGCTTCCAGCCGTGTTTATAAAGCAGCAACATAATGAGTACAAGATGCATACTGGTCCGGGCAGACATGCGTTTAGCGTCTCTGCGGGTGATTAGACGGCAACTAGTGCGCGCAAACGCACAGCCCACGCGGCATTTTTCTTTTTCTTCCCTACCCAGTTCGTGCTTCTCGAGATAACGGAGCCGCGGCGGGAGAAGCCATATGCGGCGCGGTAGTGGGTTCCAAACGAAACAAAAAGAAACGGGTTGAGAGTCAGAGCATCGTAAAAGAGGAAATACCGGTGATGATCGACTGTGGGAATGCCAGATCGTGAGCGTACGCGCGTCCTCCCTGCATGCGCGAAGAGCGGCCGCCGAGCGCACCACCCCACGCTGGCGCCACCACGCGGCGGCTGTTGACCCCAAGCGTAATGGAGTGCACTGCGCAGACGTCATCTGACACTGCATCTCAGCGCCGTCTATACGTGCGGTCGTGGCGTATACCTTTCTTTTTTTTTATCATTACCGCTTTACGTCAGATCCATTTGGTCGACCCATTTTCACGCTCTAAAGGGAACCCTGGACACCGCACGCAGTGGTGGGGAGAACCCCTACGAGTCGGCATTTCAGAGGACGCAGGACGATTGTACCTCGACCTAGATAGCTGAGCAAACGAAACAGAAAAAATATATATATATACAAAAAAAGAACATATGGGCAGCGCGAACCAAGTGAATGTGGCGCGGCGTGAGCGTCTATAGCGAAGCTCGTGGTCTTTTCAATCAACAGAATGTGCCGGGCAAAGCTAGACCCCCGACTTTGCATGTTTATACTTTGCACGTAGAATATCGTACAGTGTGACCAAAGACCAGCGCGCCGCGCGCGCACGTTCGCGGTCAGAGAATCATTAGCGAAATGAAGTGGGCTACGGATTGTCCGGGACTATATTAGCGCTCGAAACTAGCCTCAAGTTAAGTGACTGCTCTACTTAGGATCAAGGTTTGGTGTTACGAGACAAATAGGCTGGCTTAAATTAGAAAAAGAAAACATTCCAGAATCTCGTGGTTGGATAACAGTCACTGAAGAGAAAGGATACGGGTATATCTTCCTAGTTCAAATTTGCGGCCAAGTTACACGCCTTCTGTACCCACGAAAAACAACTAAGCTGTTATGGGAGACGCTATAAGCAGCTCCAGTATACCTAAACCCTTTATATCGATGAAAAAAAAAAAGAATCAGAAAGAAAGGCGTGGCGGGATGACATTTACCAAAGAAAACGTACAGGGGAGATCTTCGGAGACTACTCATTTTGAATATGCAGTCGAGATACCATCTGTCGCACTTGCGAACAAAGCTAAGCGTTTACGGGGCACAATATCAGCAGCTTCGGCGGCTAACGCCTTAATCTCGAAGGGAAAACATTCCCGAAGCTCGTGGTCAGATAATGGTTACCTGGACGGGTAGGTATTCACCGAATCTACACTGCGTTCGAGGCTACAGTCAAGTTACACGCCTGCTCCACTTTGGAACAACAAAAAACAGCTTATGGGACACGTTCGAAGCAGCGCCTGCGCCTAAGCGGCATTTATCTTAAGAAAAAGAACAATGATAACAAAATAAGCGTTTTTGAGTTCGAGACCATGCGGTTACGTGCGTGCTTAGCTTGAGCGCAACGACCGGCCAAGTGCTCCCAACGGTTGTCGTCCTCATCTCCACCAGACCGTCATAACTCTCTCATCACACACTCTTTCGTCTACGAGAGGTAGACGGAGCGAGAGAGATAGAGAGAGAGAGAGAAACAAAGAAGTTAGCAACAGCCTGAAGTCAGCGTTACATGTTCCCTCGGCCGTAATGGTTAAGAGGAGTGGCGCAACGGAGCAACGTTCCGTGGCAGTTTCCTTCAAGAAACAAAGAACAGAAAAAAAAACGAAGCGAACAACCCTACGTGCACTGGGCACACGCGAACACGACCGGCACAATGCAGGTCGCCAGACGACCCGGCATGCTCGCCTGTGCGGAGTCTCCGGGCCCACCGATACTGCACAACACGCCCCGGCCACACACGCGCTCTCCCCCTGGACGCGTCCTTAGCTTGATAGCGAGCCTTCCCATATGGTTACTGCAGACGTCGAACTTCCGCTTTAGAACGTTTCTTCTTGCTTGAATTCACCTCCCCTTCTTCTTCATGGTCCCTATGCACCACTCGAATCAGCCGTTCGTATCTTCTCTGCCAGTTTCTGCTTGCTCTCTTCAGCTTCCTTTTCTTCTTTTATGTTTTTTGATGTTGATTCTTCGAGCGCCCAAGGCGGCCACTGAGTTGATGTACTCCGCACGCATTCTTTCCAGCCATCCGGGAGAGCCCGGTTGGGCTCTCTCCGGCGCGATGCTCCGGAGAGAATAGTCCTACGCGCTCGTCCCCTACCCCCCCCCCCCCCGCCGCCTCCCCCTGTGAAGATGGCGCAAAAAGAAAATCACAAATGAGAGAAGAAGCTGCCATGGGTGCTGCGATGTGTGTGCGGCGGCCTTGGCAAGCCCTCGACGGCCGCCAGCATCTCGGCATCTCTCGGCAGGACAGAAATGAGATGCTCGAAGCGTCGGCTAAACGGTCGTACGTGCCCAAGGACCGGGCCTGCATGGGCGAGGACGCTGTTTGTCGTTGTTATCAGAGGCAGAAGCGACACTGCACGTATATCAGCGAAGGAGGACCAGTCAGGCCTACAGTCGCGACATCGCCATGTGAAAGCAGTTCCAGAGATTAACGTTGCGCAAACACGGAAGACGAATGGAGGCATGAAGTCTGCGCCCCAGTGCAACTGAGATATATGTATAACAGTAATGGTTGCCGAAAAACACAGAATGCATATACGACTATCGATGGCTGAATTGTGGCTGCAGATTCACGTGCAGGAGTTGACAGAAGTCTTTGAAAGTCCAGGTGGTATGCAGAAAAAATAACGCAATAAAACGTTCGTCGAGAAAATGTTATTGAAATCAGACCTGTGGAACTAGATATTGCTGCGTGTGGCTTAGCTCTTGATGTGCTCTGTGCGACTGGTGCGCATACCTAGTGCAATCGATTAAGACCAGGGAGCATGGTAATTCGACTTTCTTTTTCAGACTAACTATGTATTGAAGTGACTTACACCAATAGCGGGGGACATGATTTCTGCGCATAAGTCACACTGTTCGCACACAATACATAAAGAAAGAAATATGATAGAACAGTGTGAGTGATTCTAACATCACAACTTTTGTGATGTCAACTTCTGACAGGGATCGAAGAATGAGAGTGCAAGAACGACGATATATAGTGTCATCTGCTGTTTCAATTAAGTTGGCTGACAATAACTGATTACCTACGTATCGACTGATAGGTTACGTATCGACCTAGAATGAGACCTTATTAAAGATTGGCGGAGCACTTTTATGAATTCGAGTTGCAATACTTTCCCTCTGCAGAGAAGAGGAGAACGTGCTCAAAGAGATTCAGCATCCTCTTGCAGCAATTATTTGATGGCGTACACCAGAACCCGTACTTATGCATGGAGAGGCCAAGCAGCGAATTTTGATACTGATTCAGTCTTTTTAACATGCCGGCGCCCAACGGCAGGGAACACGGACCTTGCATGGTTATTACAACATTGTCGTAACAACGTTGTTATTGTTGACTCCGGTGAGGATCTCATGAGTCCGACTGTTTGAGCAAACACAGAGCCTGTATTAGCCAAATATTTTGCAGCAGTAAAATAATAGGTATACTTGAGATTTTGTGACGTGCAGGCTTTGTGGCGCATGTTGCCATTATTACCGCGTTCATCAGCCTCATATTTTTTTGGGCGGAAACAAGGTAGCCGTAGCATAATAAGAATTGCTGTCCCGCCCAGGCTTCGATGCGTGGTTCCGTGACATGCGAATCGTCCTGCCCGGTCATCATCGTCCTTCCTTTGTCGTCCGGCGAGCTGTCGCCAACGATATATCCCAAGTAGACACGCTTGACCTGCCAATTCGTGGTTCAAGTGACCCCAACCCTCTCAACCGACACAAGATGGTGACCCGGTCTGCACCACACGTTCCGGGATGCGCGCGAAATAATTTTTATCTTTCGACTTCCGACAAGGAGCAGGAAGACGAGATGAACGCATCGGCGACTTTATAAAGACGTTTAGGACCAAAAAAAAAAAAAATGACCCGGCTGTTTCAAACCTGCCCCCTCACCACAGGCGCTCGAAACGCTATAGGGCCTCGGCCCGCGCCGAGCGGAGAGTGAATCGTGAATTCGCCTCCGGTTGTATCGATATTTAATGGGCATCCAGGTGCCACTCGCACCCATTGCCTGGCGCGCTTGAGACGTTTCGCAAACACGCCTACGGGTGCAACGAGAAGGCAACGTCTTCTTCTTCGGCACGGCAGCCGAGGCAGGCAGCGAGCAGCGGCAGCCAAGCGAGACATTTTTTCCTCGCAGGGCAAGCAGACAAGCAAGCAGGCAGGCCTGACCGGGAAACAAAAGCGCCGGAACGGGTTTCTTCTGGTCGCGAAGAAGTGCAGGACGCGCGTCTTCCTCGCTTATTCTGCGGACCCGTGCGCGCCGTACAACAGAACATCTAAGGGCAGCGCCTCATGCTTCCTTTATCCTCACAAAGATGGCGAATATGCCACCGACTTGCCGCCTCGCTATGATACCCTATAGTCCTTCTGTTCTACGCGGGGTCACTTCTTTCTCGTCGTCTGCGCGTCTGTTCTCTCCGCGGCCATCTTGCTTTTTTTTCACACTTCGTTGTCCTCGGCGGAGCAGAAAGAAAAGAAAAAAGACCGTGCCCTGCCGGCTGGCCCTGCAGCAGCCTTAGCTGTCATCGCGCGCCTCCCATGCGTGAAAACTTGTGTGCTCGCCCGCTACGGTATAGAGATTTGCCCGAAGAAAGAAAAAGGCCAAACTCAGCGGGAGCGAACTGGGTCTTGTCCCTTCGCTCCTGCTTAGAATAGCCGCCCAAGCAACCTCCGCCTCCTGTCGCGGCGCAGAGAAATATAGCGCGATGCGCGGACTGTACTACTTCTGCCGCCCACTCTGACGTTTGAAGAAACGCTCGCTTCTCTTCCCGGTACAGGCATTTCTCTCATAAATCATGCAGATTGCGTTGGCGACATACGCGGGTCTGCTAGGGACCTGGTGATCCCTTTCGTCTTACCGAGGCGAGCACAAGCTTTTAGTCTCGAGTCGGCAACGAAGAGAGCGGAAACAGCGTTTCAGGGTCCGGCTTCTTGTATGCATAAGCTATGCGTAGGTCCTGAGTCGGTTGCACATAGCCTTCTCTTAAAAGAAAGAACTGCGCCTCGGCGTTCCGCTTTTGTCCCGCATGCAGGAGCTAGTTATGCTAACGCATAACATAACGCGTACCTTCAACTTTTTTTCCCGAGTTTACAGAGAGTGCAAGCGTGCGTTGCAGCTGTTGCGCATTATACGTGTATACATACGGTCGCCGCTGTGCGCGCAGCTGCAGTTGTAACACGTAAGCCGGTCCTCGCTAGTCTGCCCTTCCGTGGTGCGCACTTTTATAGCTTCCGCTGGGTTATGTAGCCGGCCGCCAGGGTATAAAGCTCCCGGAGCCTGCAACCACCTGTTCTTCTTTGTTGTTGTTTCTGTTGCTTTTGGTCGTGTTGCGACGAAGTGAAACCGTTTCGCTCGGCGGTTTCAAACAATAGAGTCGTCTTCGATGCGAAGGTCGAGCACGCCAAAGGGATACCGCGCGTCGCTGCCGTGTATCGGGGCAGCCACGCCGAAAGGAAATGAAATATCGTGGTTCTGCGGAATCCTTGAGGCTCCCTTCCTCTTCCTCCTCCTCCCCTCCACACACACACACCTGTGGGATTGAAATCGCGGTAGCACACTTGATCCAAAGTACACAGGAAAGGGTCGAAAATGCGGGAACCGTACCGAAGTCATATCTGTTATGAGGCCTATAACTGTTGAGTACTCTCCACTGCGAGGCCTAACAAAAATTTTTTTTTTCTTTACCCTTTTGAGCCTTCGCAAGTAATAAGTCTGTTATAGACCACAGCGTTGCGGTTCTGACTTCTATTATAAAAGGCGTGTTCCCAACGTTTACAGTCGCAGACTCTTTTCTCTCTATAACAAACTTATTTTCATCTTTTACGTGTTGCATGTAATCGCTCAAACAAACAAACAAACGGACTGTTGTTCAACGATAGATGGTGTACAGAGTAAGTCGTTTGTGACTGCGGCCCGGGACTCTGCTCATTCTCGCGTAAGAAGCCCGTAGGTTATCAAAGCTCTAATGTGTGTGAACGGCAGCGCAAATTCAAAGCTACAGAGAACAAGAAAAGAAGACTTTTTAAAGAGACCCCATAAAGAAAAACACTAAATCAATTTACAACGATAAAGTATTATTTCAGAAGTTCAAAACTCTATGTTCCTGAACTTCGCGGCAATAGGTTCTTAATTAGAAAATGAAAAGAATAAAGGTCAAAGCTGCAATGTTCGTTTTTCGTTTTACCCGTAAAAAGAAAGCAACTCGAGCAGACGACGTGAATATCCATGACGTCACAACGATCGGGTTCGGGAAATTAACTGCGTCGTCGCCACCGGTCCTTCGCTCTTCTTTTTTTTTTTGCATTTTTCCTGCCTTACCAAGCCTCCGCTCACGAGTGGATTTTTCAGTATAGGTGGTGTCCAAACTTGGCGACCATGACGTGCTTCCGGATGCCGCAATTGCTTCCGGCACTTGCAGTACGCAAAAGCATCGCCTCCGGTATTGACTTCTGTTACTCCGACGGAGCCATCGCTAGGGTTGCCATTTGGACATTACCTATCTTATAGAACAACAACAACAACAACAACAACAACAGACTTTCAGTTTGTCCGTCGTCTATGTTTGCGACCATTGAGCACGTGCTCAAACTAATTGCGGAGAGCTGTTCACAACTTGTGAATGGTTGTTTTGTTCCACACACAATTTGCAATGTGAAATAAATATCGAAGAGGCAAGACAAATTTGCCGAACCTACATCAGAGAACACACGAATAAAATTAGAAACTAATACGAAAAAAAAAATGAAGTAATGTTTTCAGACGCTATGGTCATCTCTCTCAACTATGTATGTATACACAACTTTTCACTAAATGCTGCTATCGCTATGTAACTTTTCGCCGATTTTCATGTAGTTTTGCGTCACAGCGTGGATCGGGTAAAAAACCGCGTAATAACTATGTCGTACACCATCCGCCCTCCTCCCCACACCCCAACACGGTGGAAAACGAGGCAGCCTCTCCACGTTGCGGAGAGGAGGCCTCCCTGTAATTTATATTTAGACTATGGCATATGAAGATTTTTCTGTCTCCATGCGACTGGCGCTCTATTCAGCACCACGTTGTCGACGGTTGCTTCAAAAGAAAGATCTGACATTTGACTCCTAAGCGCGCTGATCGCGCGCGCATGTTTACGTTCGCCGTATTTTGCATTCTCTCGTTCTTTCTCTTGTGTGTGAGTGTGTCTGTGTGTGCGTGTGCGTGCGTGCGTGTGTGCGTGTGCGCGTTTGTGCGTGTGTTTGTGCGCGCGCGCGCGTTTGTGTGTGTGTGTGTGTGTGTGTGTGTGTGTGTGTGTGTGTGTGTGTGTGTGTGTGTGCGCGTGTGCGTGTGTGCGTGTGTGTGTGTGTGTGTGTGCGTGTGTGTGTGTGCGTGTGTGTGTGTGTGTGTGTGTGTGTGTGTGTGTGTGTGTGTGTGTGTCATTCTGTTTCCTGTCTCGCTGCCACCGTAATCAGGCCTCTATTGATCGGTCCGGAGCCGGACGGCGACTTGTTAAGGCCGGGAGGGTGGCGGGGTGGAGGAGGGGGGGAGGGTGAGGGGGGTGCAGCAACGCGCGTCGTTTCAGAAAGGTAACGGGGACGGCAAGCCAAGCGATCCCAAAATCGAGCTCGTAAAAACCGCGCTCGCAGCGAACGAGATCGCGGCGACGCAGCGGTTCGGGACGAATCGCCACCGGACCTCCCCACGCAGACCAGTCGTCGTCGTGGTGGCCCCGAACAGTACGGCACGGGACAGACAACCACGCCCCCCCTTTCCCTCCCCCTAAACTTTATCCTCTCCTCTCTTAGGTGGGGGAGAAGGCACCCCTCTCCCTATGGACAAGCACGGTCGAGGCGCTGGCCGGAAGACGTGCGCCTGTCAAGGGCGACTCTCGCGCGGTGTCACTGGCCTCTCCGGCAAAGGGGCCACCGCCGGTCCGCTTCGACCGCACGAGCGTTCCACACAGGTTTGGCTGCAGCGCGCGTGCCGCCGGAGGTGTCCTGGCAACGGATCCACATCGACCGCACAACCACAGGACGGCTGGGAAAACATTCACGATCGTGGTATGCGAAGTCGTGACGCGGCCGCCCTGAACAGTCGCAGCCCGCCGGAACGACCCAGACGTTTTCCTTATACGAAGTTCGTGGGGCCAGTAGCGTTAGACTCTAAAACTTAGTAGAGAGGCTCGAGCGTGTTGATTCTTTGACGAATAAAAAAACTGCGCATACAGGGAATCGGAGACAGCAGCGCTGTGGTGTCGTCACTGCTTCTGTCCCCGTTTACGGGTCCGCGCAGTTTTTTTTTTTTTCGTTCATTTTAATCTCATGGTCGAGGGCTCGAGCTCCACGTTGGGCGCCAGTGCGGGGAAGTCGTGTCACCGGAGTGCCGGCAGCCAGGCCCCATTTATATGGCTACACGTTCTTACAATGTGTGCATACATCGCGATGTGCGACACCTAAGCTGGCCATATTGTATAGTGATGCCTTCCGCTCGATTCTATGCCACTCTTGTCATCCACCGTTCACGGCCGTCTGATCCCGCTAGTAACGCAGGTGGAACGTCATCCCCGACAACTGACGAAGCACGAAAAGAAATAGGATCGAAAAAGGCGCCGCTACGAAATCGTAGTGCTGCAAGCGCAGAAAGCCCGCACGATTTAGACAGAGAAGAAACCATTGCGATCACCGAGAAAATCAACGTGTAAACGACAAGCCATCTCGGCTCCCTCACGTGTCCCTCGGCCACTATATCGCGGACCAGCGAGTCGGAACCGCTTTTTTTTTTCATGACTTGACGTAGTGAGCGAAGACATGATAGCAGGCAAGTTGCCACCGGCTCAACTGATAGCTCGCAATATTGCCGCCACGGCTTGCTCAGCACATCTGACACATGCAACTCTACGGACAGCTGGCGAACTTTCAACTAGAAAGTTTTGTTGCCCGTAGAAACATATATAATATTTTGCAACCCACAAACAGCGCTAACCCCTTCGTCAGCGGCACCGACAGCCGTTGAAAATGCGCCTTTTGCTAAACAAGAGTGAATGCAGTAACAGCTAGCAATAGCTAGCTGTTACTGCATTCGCTCTTGTTTAGCAAAAGGCGCATTAACATTGTCATGACAAGGTCCCTACGTTCGTTCATGCCTTCTTCCGCTATGCATAGTGGATGATATATACGCGAACGAACGAAGGACAACAGGGGTGCTATAACGTAAAATTATTCTAGACTGTTTTTATTCCAATCTCTGACGTCAAAGTTAGAAACCGCCGATGCAAGCATCGGGCGGTGACCCGCAGCGTTGTTTGAACAGCCCAATCAAACACTCTCCTCGCTGATAGGAGGTCACATTTGTTTGCTTTCAAAGCAATAACACTGCCTACCTTGACTGACTTTTTTTATCTGATTGGCTGACAAGATGCAAGAAGTACGCAGAAGGGGAGAGGCTTTCTGTGGGGAAGAGATAGGGCAGCAGAACTAGATAGAACCGGATTAGGAGGATGGTGCCGTCATCTGCGGCTGGTCCGCTTTCCCTTGCATAACTCACGTTAGCTGCGATTGGTCCGCTTCCCCTTGCCTGGCTTACGCTCGCTGGTCGAAAATCGCGGCGGCGTGAAACGGAACGTTAAAAGTGCCCCTAAAACGGGTCTTCGGCGAAGGTGAGTTGGCAGAGCGCTGTCGTATACACGCCGCAGTGGTTCGACAGTCTTATACTACTACGCGAAAATTTTTATTTCACGCAAATAAATCAATCGTCCCCGGCAGCTCCGAATGTAGCCATTGTCAGAGTGGTCGGTGGGCAGCCGTCATTTATTCTTTTCGGAACGGGGCAGTCTCCAGGTATTAAAAAAATCGTTTTGTTCTTCAGATTAATGCATATTTATTGCTTACACGTCATTTTCACGCGTGAGCCTTCGCGGTTTTGTTACGTCACGTAACAGACAGGCGAAGTAGGTGCAACCCAGAAAGCTATGGACCAATATCGGTGGGCGAATGGCTGAAAAGACGTAGAATCGGAATTTTTTTTCGGTCTAACCGTGCATAACCAGCGTGCACATGGCCTATCACATGGGGACTTCTCGCGGTTTTCGTGACGTCGCGTGACAGACAGGCGTGGCGGGTGTCACCTGAGAAATGTTTGACAAATCGTGAAGGGCTGATTGCAGAAATAGAATAGGGACAGTTTGGAATAGCTTTACGTTACAGCGCCCCAGCACAGGACATGCGTTAATCCATAGCTTGTGTGCCGTCGTCCTCTACTAGCTCGTCCGTGTCTGTTCTTTCTTGAGCTATAATACAATGTTCAGCCTCAACCAAAACCAACTAGACGCACTATTCACTTCTACAGCCCCTTAAATCATTCCAATAGCCACACTTCCATGCGTAATGGTGATCTCATTGGCTTACCGTGAAGCCGCCCTTTACCTACGCGAACGCTGTGGCGTGAGGCTCTTAAATGAAGCAACGTCACGTTTCTCGCTCGCACATTACATTCAGTTTATTCTATATAGAATGTAATAAGGAACAAAGAAATAAAAGAGATACACGCGACGGTTTCCCGATGTATACGATGCAGGGTCCGACGCACACGGACCGCACGACACGCTATTTCCGAACACGCGTTATATATACGGTGCTCGAAGGAGCGGTAAGCACGCTAGGGGGCAACCACTCGACTATTGGACACCTCCCCTCACTCACATGCCCACCTCCTCTCTCTCTCTCTCTCTCTCTCTCTCTCTCTCTCTCTCCACACACACACTGACGCTCGATACACTCGACGGTATCACGGACACTTATGAGAACACGCACCGCTCTGCTAAAAATACGCGTTCTCTTCATAACGGGGCCTCCTATAGCCACAGCGCTGCCACTTGTCGCATCTGCATGGTGCTGCTGTTGCTTCCACATCCGATTAACGACGGCCACTGACTCCTGTAGTCTGTAACGTCTTTCTTTGGCCGACGTACCCGTCTGCACTGCGCTTCCGTGCGAAGCTGTATACGGTTATGTTGCTGCTAACTCGATATCGGGGCACGGCGAAAATGTGCGTTCACGGATTGAAACCAGCAGGCAATGAAGCCAGAGTAAGCATGGGGGAGATCGGCTGTTCCTTTGTTCAAAATTGAATTGAATTTCGAATATTTGATTGAATTGATATTTTTAACTGAACAATGAGGAAGGTATGCGTGGACGAGACGATAACTTGCCGCTAGCGGGAGCTGAACCAACGTATTCCGCATTACGCATGCGGACCTTTACTAATGAAGCAATCGCGGCGACCGTCGTCCCATTTACTTCGTTAGGTATCTGTTTATGAGTACTAGAAATAGCCATTATTATTATTATTATTATTATTATTATTATTATTATTATTATTATTATTATTATTATCGGTACTCTGGAATGGCCTTTCTAAATCCAACACTGACATTATAGACGGAATGCAGAAAACGTTTCTAAGCATATATCATCACAGCTTTGCTAACACGGACTCTGGACCTTCTTCTGGCACTGTCGGATTATTGTCACTGCCCTCACTTCGCTCCCTACGTAATCGCGCTGAGCTTCTGTTTCTTTTTTTTTTTTTCGAACTCCTTAGCGGTATCCTCACCTACCCCGAACTACTCAGCTGCATCATGTTTTGTATTCCGGGCAAGATCACCAGAGAACATAGACCTTTCCATGTTCCTGCATGTCATCACCAACACTCAACGGTCCAGAGATAACTGGGACTTTAGATCGCTTATTTTTCACGATCTCAAATATTTTTCATAACTCGCTGTCACTGTTCATTTCGAAACTTTGCGTTCTTGTGGCATAAAGTTTAATATATTGTTAAACTGCCCTTCTCCTTCTTTCTCTTTTATATTCACCTCGCGCCTTGTATGTACACTATTTTCTTTAAT
This sequence comes from Dermacentor variabilis, assembly GCF_050947875.1. Taxonomy (NCBI): domain Eukaryota; kingdom Metazoa; phylum Arthropoda; class Arachnida; order Ixodida; family Ixodidae; genus Dermacentor; species Dermacentor variabilis. The sequence goes on from NC_134576.1 coordinate 101,680,641, forward strand.
ATTGTTTTTATTCCCCTGCAGTTTTCTTTTTCGTTTTTTTTTTTCAGTTTATGCGTGCGCCAGCACTCAGAACTTTTGGTTGTTCCTGGACACGACAAATGATTGATTGATTGATTGATTGATTGATTGACTCATTGATTGATTCATTGATTGATTAATTGACATCTCTTTTGAAACGGGGCGGGGACAAATAGTCACCTAGACTGCTTGATTTAATCAGATTTTACTACCTCTAACCCTATCGAGCCTTTTGTCTATTTGTTCTCGACTTTCGTACTTAAAAACCTCTGTCAGTATATTGTACCATTAGCTACGCTTCCAACGACTTCGGTTCTGTCAATCTCTTCCCTGTTTCATTCTTTTTCCCTCCAATACTCTGATCGTCCCTTACTTATCTCGACTGCTGACCACTTAATCATTCCGTCTTCTTTTAAGTACAAGCCTCCTGGAAGGTTGTCTGGCAGTAGAGTTACTGAATATGCTACCAAATGTAGCATATGCGGTCACTCCAACTGGGAATATAAGCCAGCGCACTCACGGCCGCGGCGGCGGATGTGAAGCGTCCTTCCATCCGCAAGTGTCAGGCCCGTGCACATAATACGCCCGAAAAAGTCGACGGGAGGACGGCAGCAGCGGAATCTCAACGGTAGAGCGACGCACGCGCAATGCGTGGCAGACGTGTGTTCGACTGCCACCTGCTGCAGGTCGTTTCTTCTTTGCCCATTTTCATTTACCTCTTCCTTATAGTCTTCCGCGTTTCTGTTAAATGGCGCAGTTATGTTTCTCGTGCTGTGCCCTGGCTTCAGCAATGCCTCGTGCATTCACGTGGCTTACTTAAGGAAAAATACGATTCTATAACTTCACCTTAGGCTACTCGCTCAATGATTATATATATATATATATATATATATATATATATATATATATATATATATATATATATATATATATATATATGTGTGTGTGTGTGTGTGTGTGTGTGTGTGTGTGTGTGTGTGTGTGTGTGGATCCTACGCACTTCAGCCATCGATGCCACGCGAAGCAATTCGAAGTTGACGCATGCCGGTCTGCCGTAAAGTAACGCTAGAAATGCAGCATTTCGGCTGTTGCGCAAAAGTAGTCTAACCTGCTGTTAAGAGAGTAAACTGGAAAAAGAAAGAAGCAGTACAATACGCGCAACTAAATAAGGACGTGTGAAACTTAGAAAAGTCACATTTCGGGCTAAAGAAAGGGCGAAATAATAGGTTTCCTTCGCAAGCCATTAGCATTAACACCAGCTTCAGCATCCAGCTTTATATTCACCGTGAGGTGAATATGGAACGCTATGGAATGCTATAAATGTGGAACGTTATGGAATTCTATAAAGCTACTTTCTCAGTATACTTCGCATGCCGCTCGTGCGACCCGCTGCTTAGATGAACGCTTCTTACGACAGTTCCTTCTCGACCAGTCACGCGATAATGGCGCTTCCTAGTGATCAGACTGCTCCCACATAGAAAGGCAGCCGTTCCGCCCCCGACCATTCCAAGCCTTCCTCCAAGTTTTTTACCCATGGAGCTCAAAGCACAAGACTACTTAAGGTAGCGCGCCCACGTGGTCAATCGTGACCACGCCCACACCGCAGACAGAACGATGACACAAAATTTCGACCATCAAGGCTACGGCTATCACGGTGTCTGTAATTGGCATTGCAATGTAGTGATGCTTTGGTCCTTTCTGTTTCTTATGTTTTGCGATGCGAAAATACTGCACTGGAAGTGACTGTCCGAACGAACAGCGGCGATTCAAGGGAGTGCCAAGGGGGTCCCTCCCTATCCGCTGACTCCGAGAAAGCCAAGCTTACCGGTGATCGACCCCATACACGCAATCGGGGTACGCAACCGGGTCGTCGTTGCTAAATACCTACTCGCACAGCTCCCATTGGCCAGAACGAACCGAAAGCGCTGCTTAGGCACGAGGAACGCCGCTGTTTCGCAAGACCCAAGATATATACGTGCTGTGTGTCATTTCGAAAACATGTATTCCGCGTTGGTTACGCATGTGACCGCCTTGAACCGGCCGTGGAAATCGAAATGACGTCGTGAGGTCGCTGGCGTGAGGTGAATACGAGAGTGGAGTGTTCGTATAGCCCGGAGAGAGACGTGGGAGAGCAACCAAGAAAAATAAACGATAAAGAAAAGAAGGATCGTAGTCTCCGGAACCTGTCGTCGATCGCACCTGCGTATTTCGTTGGCGTTTCGCGGACCAGGTACGCAGCACGCTGGGCATGTAAATCGGTGCGGCGTCCAGCTGTACTTCGAGGATGCTATGCAAGCATGAAGGACCTCTTAAACGTGGAGGCTAGATGGTTGCATAACCGCCGCTGCGGAGAGGGTGCTGACTTTGAGTGCAGAGGGTTGCAGTGCCAGACACGACGGACAGAGGGCGCCAAGCTCCGAGCTGCTTGCGAGTAGTGGAGCAAAGGAAAGCGTTGTCCTTGTCCTCCTCCCCCCTCCCCTTTTTTTTTTCTTTCTGCTTACGCTCACGGGCTCGTCTCTCTTCGACCCCATACCCCTTCCTCCAGTGCAGGATAGCAAACCAGACGTGCGTCTGGTTAACCTCCCGGCCTTTCCTGTCTTCTGTCTCTCTGCGTCTCTCTCTCTCTCTCACGGGATCGTACACGCTGCATGAATATTCCAGTGGAAGGGAAGGCAACTGACGGGCTCTGCAAAAGTGGTGCGCTGTCCGCAAGGTTAATGCTATGTAATTGCAGTGCTCGTCCTTCTTTTGCACTGCAGTGGTGATGGGCGCGAATTCGAAGATTGCCCACTTCGGCACACTGCAGGCACGCCGGTGCACCGACCACAGTGCGGAGCGTAATAGTCCGTAATTTGCGCGAGCGGTGCGAGTGCAACGTGTGCATTCGTGGAAGGCAAGGCTGTTGATTGATCGACTATTTGCTTAGTCGAATGGAACAGAAAAGGAAAATGGCATTTCTGACCTTGGTGTAGACGAATGTGTACATGAAGCCGCAACGCTGCAAAATTATATTACATTGAGCTAAATGTTTGAGACGGTGCCACTTATCAGTGTCATTTGCTTCTCTTCAAACACTGTGTACTGACGAAAAAAACGAATGTGCTTTGTTTGGAGAGTAGAAGACCTTTAGTCCGTGGCTCTACGTCGACTGGGGTTGTTGCGCCGCTTTAGACAACGTACTTTCGACACACTGATGTGCTTTCGAAACTTAGATGATGTGGTGTGCCCTTCACACTTCGCGTCGGCCCCAAAGGAGTGTCCAACATATGCTGCGGCGATAATCCCAGTATAGCTTAGATGCACACGCGTTTACGATCGCGTGTCGGGCCAAATATCCGTTTCCCTATGCTACATCAGCGCGAATTGTTGGGCTGCGATGCTAAACGTCAAGCGTGTGCCTAGGCAAGCAAAATGGCGTAATGTTTATTGGAGCTGCTCGGCGACCTCGACCGTTTTTACTTCACTAGCATCCGCCTGAGCAGAGGAACGGCACAAATAGCGGAGAATATGACAGTCAACTCTCAACTCACTGGTGATCTGATTAGACGGTGCGTTGCCAAACAAGAAATACCGCAGTTCACACAGGTGTCATAAAAACTAAATAAGTCGCAGTCTGACCAGTGGTGGCAATTACAAACGAGGACACAGTGCAATCCGGTAATGTGGTATATATCTGGATAAATTATATTCTAGACAAACGAATGTAAGTTATGTGGCTCAAGAACAATTCGAGAGCTCGTGCACTGGGAATGCAATGGGATGACGACGTAGCGACGGGGAGACAGACTTTAGTGAAAGCCTCCGCGTGCGTTTGTATATGCTGTGCCGCACAGCTCAGCCCCAGAAGAGCAACTGTGTGCAGTCCACCGGGCCGGCGGCGCCGCCAGAGCCGAAGCGCTCGTGGCAGACGCCCAGGCAGGATGATGCCCACCCTATACTAACTTGCCGGACAAAAATAAAGTTTTTCACCATCACCACCACACAGGCAGTCACACTTTTTTCTTTGCTTGCTTCGTAAATGTTATGTACTTATACTATGTGCGAATGTGCTCCGTAAATTATTTGTCTCATAGCCTATAGTGCAGTCGTTGTGCACGCTCGTTTACATGATTAACGACAGACACTCGTCATTAGGGATCCTTATATTTGGCAGAGCCCAAATTAGCAGCTGTCTGCCATGCCTAAAAGCAAAAAAAAAAAAAAGGAGTCCGAGACGAGTTTGGGCGCAGAGGATGCGCCATCTATAAAGGTGCTAGAGATCTTTATAAATGGCGCACCCAAAGTTAGCGCATGTTAGCCACTTCCTTTGCAAAACAACCTAAGACCAGCTTGGGGCCTGAGCACGAACATTGTCGCTTCCACAGTACGGGTACGTTAAGCAACTTTGGAGCGCTATTTATAAAACACTCTGCTACCTCTTGGTGATTGCTTCTACCCTTTCTCAAAGCTCTCCAACATCACCTTTGTCACTCCGCGTTCGAGGCTTGCGCATTCACTAGCGTGCTTTCGTGCTTTCAATTTTAAAATCCCACCCGAAATAGGGATGCCGGTCCTAACCCTGTCACCTCGTCCACGAAGCAAGAGACATCCTCAGCCATGACGACACATATTATGTCTGCCATCCCCTTAAGATAAAAAAAAAAAAATCTGCATTATCCCACTTCCCGTTGTTTCCACTCTTCGGGATACACGCGAATGTTTTGCAACGGATGTTTGGCCGCGTTCGCGACCGCGTAGCGAGCAACCGTGGTCGCTAGCGAGGGTCCGCTCCATCCGGGGAGCCCGCGCAAACTCTAGACACGGCGCACGCCGGCGTCCTATACAATAACAACGCGCGAGTCCCACGACAGCAGGCGTTCCGAGTTGAGGAGACTGGGGAAAAAAAAAGAAAACGCATGCCCTTTCTGTACGAGTTATTGTGCTGTCACACAATGGAAAGGCCGGGGGCCTCGGACATTGCCGCTCGCACGCATAGGTGAGACGGCATTCCTTCAGCCGCCTGCTCTTATCGTCCGTACGGTTGCCGAAGCCGTTGCATAGCGGGGTAGCGCCTCTTTTTCTTTTATCGTTTTTTTATAAGACCGATATCACCAAAAAAAGTGCATGGTACGACGGCAATGAAGAGAGCGGTCGACTTCCGTGCGCTTGAGTTACGGGAGATGCTAATGCTAACGCTGCGCAACTATTTCATGCACCGATTGTCCGTTTACAAGAAATACGGGGTGCACGAACGTAGCTGCGCAGCGGAAATGGTGGTCTTAAAGCTAGAAGCTCTACTTAAGGCAGTGCAGTGATCACTTCAGCAGATGCTGAGGATGGCCACCACCAGTTTTAAGACGTGTCTGCGGACGACGCTATGCCGCACTTTGTTGGACACTGGGTGGAAGGTTGCTGCAGTTATCTGTGCAGTGTGCTGGGTAATGGCTGTCTGTAGCTCATGCAACGTGTGAGGATTGTTGTCGTGCACACACACTCTTTAACAGCGCCCCACAGAGGTTATCCTGCGAACTGTCGCAGCTCATTACAATTGGGGCGGAGTGTATCAACTCAACGTTCTGCGAAACCCTGCGAAATGGTTTTGAACGTGTCCTCATGATTGGAGAGCAAGAATGCAACTTTGGCACTGCTCGCGCTCATCTTGATGATGATGATAATTTCTATCGGAATATCGTGCGTTAACTTGACATTTCGGTGCGCGAAAAGCACCCCATAGTTGTCGCGGAGCGTACACCGAAAACGTTGTTGTTCTCGCTTGACGCCTCAGCGCTGACCTGCACAATCACTGCTGTCTCGAATCGAAGGAGATAAGGCTGCAAAACAATGAAGATTTAAAGATGTGCACATGAACAGGCCCTGTATATTTGGAAGATAGCGGTGACAGGTGAAATAGGTGACCATTGTTAGCTGCATGGCCGAATGCGGAGAGCGACAGCAGGAAGAATTGTATAAAGTGAGCTAGCTGTCGACTATAGAGTGCTATACGAACCGAAGCAGACTACCAACCTAGTTATGGTGTCTTTCAAATCTCACTAACTATACTTTCATGACGCGCATTACCGATTAATCCGCCCCTCGAAGCTGCAGTAGGTTACAGTGCAGCAAACACACAGCTTGTGGACACATCGGGCTGTAGTGGTCCCAGTGAACGCGGTTGAATTTGGGCGGTACGACAGAAATTTTCCTTCACGAGTTGTTCAAGCACTGTTGCGCGCGAAGCACAAAGCAACATTTGAAACATAGCAGCACAAAATATACATACGCAGCATGTCAGGCTGTCTCGCGCGCACAGCCAACACTCAGGTCCCAAAACTTTCTATCGTCACAGGAACACCATTAAAGTTGAATCTTTCAGCCATCACCCATTGCTTTTGGCGCGTCTTCAATCTCGCAAGAATAGCACGCGCGACAGCCGACCTTGGCCTGTCCCGACACGACAGAAACCTTTGCTCCAGAAGGCGACGAACAAAATTTGAACCATCGAGCCCCCGCTTCTGCACGTTTTTGCCCTCTCTTTCCTCTATCTGTCCTGGCGTACAAATAGAAAGAGAAAAGGAAACGTGTAAGCTAAAGGAAAATCTGGAGCATGCAGGCCGCCCGCACCATCAGCACCCATGAGTCAGCTTCGGTCCTCGAATACAGCGTTGCTATATCTTTTGAGTTATATAAGCACGCGCGCAAGACTGGATCACCCAACCGCGCGCGCCTGTCAGCAAAACAATCCCCTACGGGCGTCCCCTCCCTCTCTCCCTCCCAGCTGAACCGAGCGCCTGCATGCAGTGGAAAGGCGGGCGCGAGACAGCATCACAAGCGCAGCAGTGGAGCAGCGGAAGTGTCCCCCTGCATGCAAGCACAGAGATTCGGCATTGACGACCAGGGAGCACGCTGTCGTCACCGCAGGAGCGCGATTGCCTCCAACCACGTCTCAAGGTTCTTTTTTTTTTTTCCTTCCGTCATCGCGTGCCGTACGCTATCCTACGTTTGGCGAGCGTCACCGAAGATGACGCTTCAGAGGCCCGTCTGTGTTCCGCGCGCTCGCGCGCGTCGCAGCGCGTCGTCCCGCCTCTCAGCGCGGATTCGCTGGCTGCGAGAGTTCTAAACATTTGACAACACACGCGTGCTTCAGTTTCAGTTTCTTAGGAAAGAGGCGACACGCGTCTCTCGGTGAGCGCTCACCTCGAACTCGCCGTATGGGTGGTGAAAGTGGGAGGTAGAAAGATATTGAGGAAGGAAGAGTGGGACAGAATATGGGGAAAAAAACGCACGCTAGACGACCAACAGCTCACAAGTGCCGCATGCGAGATCTGAGTCACAGAGAGAGAGGGAGAGAGAGAAAGAGAGTAGGGTGGAGGGCGACTGATGGGCGATTCCAAGAACTCGGGAAGCGAAGCCGAACACGCACCGTTTGCGCAACGACGGCCCCAGAGCGCGGCGCGATTTCTCACCTGGCTTTGACGACAGTCCGTTCAACGACGACGTTGACCACAGGGCGACGACGAGCAGAGCTCCGAAGGCGAGACGCATGCTCGCCTCACATGGTGCACCGGGCCCGCCGCGCTTGTCACGGGGCGTCCCACCACACGAACCACGCGCGCGCGCACACGCTCACGACGACGCGTCACCAAAGCAACAAGGAGCGCAGCGAGCCACGCATGCACGGTGGCGGCGGCGGTCAATGCGCAGCTAGCACGCGCCGCCCGCGAGTATTGGCTTCGGGGAGAGCGCGACGCGTCGCGGCGCTCCGTCCTCCTCCAACGGCTCTCTCCGCCGAGCGCGACCAGACGCGTACGGCGCGCGCCGGGCGCTCGGGACACAAAGCTCTCCCCGCGCGAGCGCTTCCTTTGGCGACGGACGTCGGCTACTATGGCCTAGCTCTCTCTCTCCTTCTTTGTTTCTCTCTCGCTCTCTTTCCCCGTCGTGTGGCGCGCGCTCTCCATTTCCAGGTGGCTTTTAAAGGGACTCGGGAGCCGACGCCATCTGCCGGAGAGGGAGCCAGGCAAGCCATTGGCGCGTCATGTGGTCGCGCTCAGTAGTACCGCGCAGTGTGCGGCGGAGGGGTGGCTCCATGGCCAATAAGTGAAAGGATGCGCGATTTTGTTTTTCGCTTAAGTCATCGTTTGCGATTAGTCAGAGTCTGTAAGATCTTTACAAAATCGCGACAACCGAAACAACGGCCGATCACGGGCTTTTCCGATGCGCGCGTACAGCTGCGTGAATACGGATCCATGATTACTGCGAGCCTGAGCTAGAATACATGGCGCTGCAGGGTACTGATGAAGCGGGAACAGAGCAGAGTAGGGGGTTTGGCGGGAGGCGGTTGACGGACAAAGCGGAGAGATGTGAGGGCAATTGAGAGGGGGGATAGAGAGAGAGGAGGCGGCGGTTTTGCGTAACCCATAGAGCACAGAGAAAGGTGACTTCAAAAGACGGGGTTGGGGAACAACAGGTTAGCCCTTGGTTGGTAGTTGTCCCTAGTCGCGCGGTCATCAAACTCACTAACGTACTGCGTGACACGCCAGTGGTATTCCAAATGACTGTGCGGTGACGCTCTTTGCGCGGTCCTGAGCGACGTTAATGAATATGAATTAAGATGCGCACTTCGTTTAGAGCATCCAGCGATCTTTTTTGAGTGCACCAACGTAATTGACGACCGAGGTTGACGCGGGTTTGTGACGGGGAAGATTGATTGTAGTCCGGGAGGGCGGGAGTTGGGGCTTGTATGCCATCAGGTGCTCGTGCTTATCTGATTTAATCTCTGACTGAGAAGGAAAGTGCCAGTGGGTGGTACACGTGTCCAGGCTGAAAAGCAATGCCTGTTCATTGACATGGACGCAGCAGGCAGTTTGGCACCAGTCAGTTCGGCCCCTTTCAGGCATACATACATTCCTGAATGGCAGATGTACTCAAGCGGAACCGCATCGCGCCGAGTAGGGTCAACTGGGCCAAAGTGATCTGACACGCTTTCCCCGTGTTTTACGAGTTCACTGGAGTCGACTGCCTCACTCCTCCCGCACCTTTCTCCTTTCGCGTCAAAATGTTGTGCATCGCATAGTGACCAGTCGAGACTGCACAGTATCGCAAGGAAAGAGGGACGTTTGCATACGTATACTTATTTCGTCATTTGCACAGCGTTGTGGGATTTCATTGCGGTAAATACTTCCACCGGAAACCAAAACATTGGCTAGAAACTACTTAGCTGAATCTTTTATGGTCTTGTCATTGCTCTGCGTTTCAGCATACAAAGAAAGAATAAAAAGGTAGAAACCGTTCTCTGCAAAATGCTACCCTCTCCATTAACTTTCCAAACTTTTCGCAGATCAAATTATGTCATACTCATCATTGAACTAAAGGAAGCTCTTGCTCTCTTGGCTTGTTGATGCTCTTCTCAAACGGTTCACTTTTCCTGGCAGTCATAAATTCAGCTGTCCCAGTGACACTGTAAACGATGATAAACGTGGGTCTATACCAGCAGACGCAAGCAGTCACTAGAAGGCAATTGTGTTTCCGTTCCTGTTCTTCCTGTGTCCTTGTTTCACCTGCTTTTCACTGCTTGACATTCCATGATCAACCGATAGGCCTCCCACCGCCACCCTCGTAGCAGGCTCAACTTCACCAGAAATGTACAAGAAGAAAGAAAAAGAAAGACACGCAGATATAAGGAAGTGTTCACACATAAACGACGCGAAGCTCAAATCAGTTATCGAGGTAGTAGCAATATAGTGAATGACAGGTATCTTTTTGAGTGTTGGTGCACTCACCATCTACAACTTCTCAATACAGAGGTTTCTCTCTCTGTCTATGTGCCCCCCTCTCTCTCTTTACCATCTACCACTTCGTGTGAATTTCTGGGGCATTTACTCGTTGTCACAGTACCAATTTTCCAAGTACCAATCATTCACAGTACGAATTAAGGCTCAATTGCGTAAGTGACGTACACGTTTCCCGCAAGACAAGACTGTACCTTCAAACAGTCATAACAACTTAAAGGACGCCGCATTGCGCTGTGGGAAATCTGAAATCGCTAACCTGAAATTTCCGGCTCAGTACCACACGATGCGGCGAAGACCTCTCGTGGAAGCACTTCCTCGAGTATGTCGAGAAATGCATTTTATATCTTCAGTAAGGACGGGGGACGTTACCGTGTGAGCGAATCACCAGTTCAAAATGCCTCTAAGGTTTGATTCAAACTTATAAGAGTTTGATCAATCTGATTAGCCATAATCGCTCAGTCGAGTACTTGCAGTAGTCCCTGTCCAGCGATTTAAGCTGCGACATTTCAGGAGCGCCGGTTGCGACATGACCTGAGCTCATCTAATTCCGGAAACCATTCGGATTCAGATGAGCGGAGACGTATGCGGTGTGCCAACGACGCCGCCGACTCGCAGAGGTTGATCTCACAACCGCAGTGTTTACTCAGATACGACGTTCGCGAACATGTCCTCACAATTGGGGTTTGAGGTGCTTTCATGTGACGCCACGCCACTTCCACCTTGATGACGTCCCACCAGGGATCTTACGTCGACTTCTAATAGCCGGGGCTAACGCCGCTCTCATTAGCCTAATGAGCCTGCTCATCTGTGCAAGAACGTGAACTGACCTATATATACCTGGCCAGACGTCCCTCGGCGTTAAGGGACAACTTTAGGGTTCATCGTAAGTGCTTACACGCTAAGCAATGGGGTGATAACGATCCAGCCGCTTAGATGCAGGGTATACCATAAGTGACTCGCCCTAGGTAAATTCTTATTTGTTATTTATTATCGAGTCACGCTAGTGGGCCGATGTTGCGCCCCTGTTTGATATTGTGGGTTGTCAACTCATTAATGCGACGTCTCGACTGATGCGACGTCTCAAGCTGATGAACCCAAGTACTGTCCCTTTTGCTCGTATGGCGATCTTTGTATCGTGACATCACGGCTCCTTCATCTGTGTGTCATCTAGATGGACGAGAATGTGGTCTGGGAAGTGATGACAGGAAGGCCTTTTTTGTTCACAGGCTGCACACGTAATTGTTGCGGTGCACATACTGTGCTTGATGCGCGCCTGCTGTGGTTGCCGAGTGGCTCTGGTGTTGGGCTGCCAAGCACGAGGTTGCGGATCGAACCCCTGCCATGGAAGCCACATATGAATGGGGGCGAAATGCGAAAATACCCGTGTGCTTAGATTTAGGTGCACGTTAAAGAACCCAAGGTGGTCAAAATTTCCGGAATCCCCCACTACGGTGTGCCTTATAATCAGATGGTGGTTTTGGCATGTAAAACCCCATAACTTTTGTGGTTGATGCGGGCCGTGTAAGTACCAGCTTAAGCAGAGAAAGAATCTTATCCCAACCTTTGGTACTGGCATTTAATTACAGAAAACCAAGAAATGGACTGAACCTAACTAGGTTTCCATTTCGGGCGCGCAGGTATCTAGTCAGTTGTAGACAAACACATTTACGTTCACGTTCATTTCTTGAATCATCGCACGTTGTTTGGTTGGTTGGTTTATCCTATAAATATGGCTCATACACCAACAGGCCTTGGCCAGGAATCGGATGGAACTAAAAGGGCGATACTCAAGTAAAAAAGAAAGAGAACTTTTAATAAAAAATTGAGAGATTAAAGTACAATAAAATAACGTAGTCGCCCAGGAAATTACCAAGGAAATCGTTTTGAATCAAATAGTATTTTCTCAACGGCTGCCCAGAGATCCCTATGACAGTGTTCCATAGAGAAGTTTCTCAAAGAAAAAAAACATTGGCTAGAAATATTCAGCCCGATAACGCTGAAACAGTGGTTCTGCAATAATTTTCTGTACCCTTATAAGAAAAGGCCACAAAAGTAAGAAAAGTTATCTATCGTCTTACCTTCACAACATAATGGGCCCGGGTGGGAGTGCGTCAGAACAGCTCTATGAATATAAATGTTCGAGGCAGGTAGGTACTCGACAACACAATTTAGTGGAAACAACTTTCATTCTTCTAGTACGACAGACAGGTCTACTCCAAGGAAATAGGAGTTGTGAATACTGAGATATCTTTTCTAAAGATGATCTCTGGCATAATTGCACGCCTCCTAGGCCTATAGCAGTAATTATGTAAGCTGATGCATGACAATGACAGAAAACATCCCTGGAAACTGGCCTACGCGAACATCAGCGCGATCCGCTATGAAGGCGCAGCTACGGTACTTAAAAGATATGGGACTTTCTGACAAATTGTGGCTGTACACTGTGTGACCTAGGATTGTACTGTGACACTGCGTAACACTAGGAACGCCTCTGTGGGCTGCGTGACAGTGCCCACAAAAACAGTTCGTGTGTATCTTGTGTACGTGTGCGTCTTTTTTTCTTTCATTAATTTCTTTTCATTTTTTATACTTTTCTTTCAACTATCGCATCCATTTGTCCCTCCGCCACTACAGGGTAGCCAACCGGAGAAAATCCCTGGTTAACCTCCCTGTCTTTCTTTCGCCTTTCCATCTCTCTCTCTATCTGACGCATGAGGCATATAGAGAGGACAGGACCACCAAGGGCCGCTCTTGGCAGGCTATCTGTTATTTCGGTGATAACTAATTCTCTTTGACGAGGCTCTTAGACCAGTCTCATTAAGCTTAAGTTAAAGGGTATTAGAGAACGACGTCTATGTGAAAACTGGGAAACACTATTTTCCATGAGAAATGAGCATAATAATAAATAATCAGTTTCTTTAGCAACTCCACAAATCTATTATTTGAACAATTCCTACGCATTCTAAAACGTTTCACGCAGAAACTCCTCTGGTAGTTGTCTACGCATGCGTAAGCATTGTGCCACATCTCCACGCAGCCCAGTGTCGTTATCAAGGTTATGGAACTTGATCCGACCAGTATAAAGCCTTATCAATTTTCATCGGTCGTTCACTTATCATGTTCGATTGCGAACATGATACGGGAACTTTAATTAAGATAGAGTTAATTACGGCGCTCGAATCCACTACCACTGGTGTTAAGGTGTTCGATTGCGAACATGATACGGCAAGTTTAATTAAGATAGAGTTAGTTACGGCGCTCGAACCCACGACCACTGGTGTTAAGGTTAATGCAGTTAGCCTCAGTTAATCATGATACAGTTAATTAAGGCACTCGTTATAATATTTAAGTTTTATTGAATTTTAAAAAATGTCCTGTTGCAGATAACTTAATTCTAGCCCTTGAACATCCGCGTTGAAGGCCTTACTCGCGCTATTAAGGTTCTTGCGGTCTACGGGGCTTCACGACAGAGTCGAAGAATGCCGCCCCCTACCGTTCTGTAGTGTACGCGCTTTGTTTGTGCTTGTCTCCCTTTCTTTCTATCTCCCCCTTCTACTCTGTTTCTCTTTTTATCCCTCTTAACCCTTCCCCCTGCGCAGGGTAGCCAACCGGAACTACGTCTGGTTAACCTCCCTGCCTTTCTCTGCATTATTTTCTCTTTCTCTAGCCCTTGAGGTGGATTACTCAGAGAGGCGGACATGCACGAGAAAAACAAAACAATGCTTCAACTACTTAACAAAAATACACTAATTATCTGCTGAATTATTTACTTCACTGCACATGTTGCAATTTACGAATCGTGGAGCCCGTGACATTGCAAGCTGTGTCCACTTCGAACGAACTTCCAGGGTGACACTAGTTTGAAGATATGCGCCATCAAACTCGCCGCAAAAATGCACCATTGTTCCACTTACTTATTTACCAAACCTTAATTTTGTGCATTGAAACACAAAAGTAACTGGAACACGCATGTATTTCGTCCCACGCTTTGGGAAACATCTCGAAACTGGTGTCATCCTGGAAATTCATTTCAAGTGGACACCTTTGGCATGCTCACCGGCTACAATTCGTAAAGTGCAATATGTACCGTTAAAATTATTAAGAAGTTAATTAGCTAATTCTTATTAATTAGTTAAATATGTTTCGATTACTCGTGTTACTGATGTCTGCCTCTTCCAATAATCCAGCTCGAGGACAATAAGTGTGCCCTCTGCCACAGGAGATTTTTAAAAATTCCATAGAGCTTAAAAACGATCAGCACGTACATTACAGACACCATCAAACTGGACGCGGACTGAAAGCTGTCGCAATCGCATGTCCCTGCCTTGTCAACGTCGTTACAAGCCAAGGGCACCACGTGACCTTCGGTCGTCAGAGCGGTGCGCCGACCTTTGCCGTTGACGCCGCCGTTCGTGTCGCAACGAGATCGCCTATAGCCGCCCGCTGTCACGTCTGTACTGCGCCCCATCAATTCGGTGCAGTGCAGCGAACGCCATAGGACTCGTGCCGCGCTGTCGGCAGCGACAGGCCTGCAGCTGCGTGTTGCCGAGAATATAGGAAGGATCGCCCATTGTGCTCCACTAATCCCTCCGCGAAACTTCCGTTCAGCCGGCGTCGCGCTAGAGTGTAGTCTAGTACACTATAGTTGCGCGAAGAGGCCATCATATATGGCGGCCATTAGAGGAGCGCTTATTCTCGTTCTGTCTTGTGGTTGACGTGGCTCATAGCTCGCACTGCAGTGTACAGATTTCTCGAGGTACAGTCCCTGCGGTTGAGAGACAGCGGGGAGACAACACAATGCACATGGAAAGTCGATACCGTTTAATCGACGAAAACAAAAGGAGAACGTGCGGCGCGACAAAGGTCGCGGACGGTGGTGACAGTGTGGCGGTGACGGCGCGATCTCCGCTGTGCTCCATTCGGTCGTGACGCCGCCGCCGCCGCGGGACTCACACCCGCGACGCCTCCGCCGCACAAGGCTTGCGTGACGGTCCAGAATTCGAAGTGCCGGTTCACAGCCGTATGCTGAAAGAGCTGCAAGTGAGTGGCAAAGCGAGAGAAACAAAAAAAGAGTTAGCAGACTTCGCCGATTCCACTGGTGATAAACACATTTTACAGCGCCGTCCGCTTAATGTTACGCAAGAAGTAATTTGTATGTACGCATATGCTACGCTATAATACGTATATATACGTATACGTATATACCTATACGTATACGCTATAAGAAGTTTGCAGGGACGACATGGCCGCAATTAGTACATGACCGGGGTTGTTGGAGGAGTATGGGAGAGGCCTTTGCCTGCAGTAGGCGTAACCAGTATGATGATGATGATGATGATGATGATGATGATACGCTCAGACGGGGGAGTACCGTGCACTATCACGCCTGTCAAGTCTCGTGCCGTAACAGTGCAATGTTACGGCGGGAGATAGCCCGCTTAATCCGCCATCGCAACTTCTTCACGCTACAAAGGACCGTCCGCACTGAATGCACCTCAATGATCGCAACTTGAGCGACAACACGTACTTGGACCACGAACTAGGGCCACCTGCAGCTGTCTCTGGCGCCACGAAAAAGATTTTGTATTTTCAGCGAGACACTGGTCTGGACGGGATACTTCATTGCTGTGTGTGGTGCGTACACAACAAAGGTAACACATGCATGCACAACAAAGGCATCTGAACAGCACGTATAAGTTCGTTACATGTTAGTTTAGCCCAAATCGAGTTCGCCTGTATTGCACCTTCTTCCACTGTGACAAAATCATGACATTTATTTATCTATTTATTTCAATTTACACACACACACACACATAAAGGAGTGGTAAATAGAGGTGTATGAGGGAACAAAGCCGCACAGACGCGGCTTGAGGCAACCTCGCCCCTTATTATCTGATTATATGATTGTCATTTTGTGAACCATTAGTGAACCTAACTGGAGAAATTAGCATGTAGGTTCGCGGGGCATTAGTGTATTGGTAGACACAGATAGTTAGGGCTAGTTGGTCGAACATTGATAGCGCTGTACCATGTTCCATGCCCCTGCAGTGGCATAGGGATACCGAATGGACCACCAAAAGGGAAGACAACTATGGTTTGACGGACAGAATCTAGGTCTTACTCTTGTCACGGATCGAACTTGTCCCACTCGTATGGGAAACAGCGTTAGCAGAGACACTACTCCGCACTTGACATTCTCAAAACGAATTCCACAAGCAGACTGGATCAACACACAAGACAACTTCGGCAGCGACCACTATTTAATCCAAACAACAGTTCGAGGGGGCCCGTGAAAGCCTGAGGGCCGTCAACTCCGCATAACGAACTGGGACGCTTTCTGGCAGGCCAGAGCCCTCACCTCTTTCTCCGGTACCCAACCCCCTTTCGACAATTGGGTCGCAACCTTGCTGCAAGACGCGAGGGAAGCCACTAAATTGGTGCCCGAGGAAGCCAATCTGCAGGAGTCAGCAAGTTACTGCATATGTGGGAAGCACTCGCCAGTCTGCAACGCAGATGCAAACACAACAAACTCAACCGAACGCTCAGGAAACGTACTACTACTCTCACCCTTCACATCGAAGACTATGCACAACAACTTACTCGTCAAAATTGGCACAGCACATGCGACAGCATGGAGCGGCAACCAAACCTGCCCAAAACGTGGAATATGCTCCGTTGCCTCCTCGATCCGGCCAACAGCAAAAACACACAACAGCACAACTTGCAAAAAATTATTCACACCCATCCAGGCACGGACGCACAAGCTCAAGAGCTGATAGACCGATACATAGGACCTCGACCTTCTAAACCTGCTCCAGCATACACAGGCACCGCCAACGACCACCTGGACGCACCCATACAAGCAGCAGAAGTACGTGAAGCCATCCTCGCACTCCGCCCTAACTCGACCCCGGGACCTGATGGCATTACTAATAATATGCTTCGCAACCTAGATGAGGATTCTATACTAGCCCTCACTGCATACTTTAACGCATACTGGGAAACTGGAAACCTCCCCTCACAATGGAAAGAAGCCAAAATTATTATGATTCCCAAACCCGGGAAGCGCCTCCTACTCGAAAACCTCCGCCCTATCTCCCTCACTTCATGTGTCGGAAAGGTCCTCGAAAACGTCATCCTCACAAGCTTACACAGAAATGAACGACAACGACCTCTTCCCCAATACCATGGTTGGCTTCCGCCCGAAACTTTCTGCTCAAGATATCATGATTCAGCTCAAGCACCAAATTATCGATGGCGGTAAAAGCTCCAGGCTGGACACCAGAGCCATCTTGGGGCTAGACCTATCCAAGGACTTCGATAACGTCACACATGAGGCCATACTCAACCAACTGGCACAACTCGAGGTTGGACATCGAATGTATAACTACGAGAAGAATTTTCTTACTGGTCGCACGGCCACCATTACCATCGGAGGGTTGCAGTCGCCAATTATTCATTTCGGCAGCAAAGCCACGCCGCAAGGATCGGTTGTATCCCCTTTTCTGTTTAACGTGGCCTTGCTCGGACTACCGCCTGCATTAGCTAGCATCCCCAGCCTCAAGCATAGCCTCTACGCAGACGATATCACCCTGTGGGTCACCGGGGGCAGCGACGGAGACATCCAAAACACGCTTCGGCAAGCCATCAGCGAGGTCGTTGCATACGTAGAACCACGCGGCCTGCAGTGCTCCCCACAGAAATCGGAGCTCCTTCCTAATTGGGGAGGTCGACGTCCAGACCCTCACCCGCCCGAGATAGAACTCCACGTGCGCCAGCAACGCATACCTACTGTACCTAGCGTTCGTATCCTTGGCTTACGCACCCAACAAAACGGTAGATACACGGAGATACTCAAGCAATTAGATTATCATGTACACCGAACCACTCGCCTCATTGCACGCATCGGAAATCGACATCACGACATGAAAGAAAACAATCTTATACGCCTGTTAGCCACCTATGCCCTGAGCAGGATCACCTATGTCGCCCCGTACCTTAGCCTCAATCCAACTAACAAGCTCAAACTCAATACCATCATCAAGAGGGCCTATAAACAAGCCCTGCATCTTCCCATCTCCAACTCTAACGAGAAACTGGACGCCCTCGGCATTCACAACACCATAGACGAGCTTATTGAAGCCCAGCATATTAGCCAATATGAACGACTCGCCAATTCCACCACGGGCAGCCACATTCTAGGCCCCTAGGCATAACCACCCAATTCGGACCAAAAGTATCCATCCCTCCAAACATTCGCGCTCAGCTAGTTATCGCGCCCATACCTCGCAATATGCACCCTGAACACAATCCGGAGCGACGTGCAGAAAGAGCTAAACAACTACAACAGCGCTACGACCAAGCCGCTGATGTAACCTACGTGGACGCAGCGGAATACCCCAACCAAAACGCCATGGCGGTCGTCGCAGTCGCGAGTTCGCAGTACCGCCTCGCCGCGGCCGCATCAATATTCACCACGCAACCCGAAGTACGAAAAGAAACGGCCATCGCTTTGGCCTACGCGGCTACCAACGCACACTGCATCATCAGCGATTCAAACGGCCATTCATAACTAAACAAGAGGACTGACAGCACCCCAAGCGCAGAAGATTCTCTCTGGCACTCCTCCCTCAAGGCAACGCCGCGTCCAGATCATCTGGGCCCCTGGTCACACGGGTTTGGCTAGAAACGAAGCCGCCCACGATGCCGCCCGAGCTCTCGCACACCGGGCGCATCATCCTTCTCCTGCGTCTTCCGATCCCGACCAGCCCTCTGTTATGCATCGCGGTCACGTGCGGGACCGAATGGTCACGTTCAGAGAAATTCTCCTGCACTACCGCAGAGAGCGGTTACGCTACCCCCCAGCACACAAAACACTGAATAAGTCTCAATCCACCACTTGGCGACTCCTTCATACACGAACTTTTCCGAACCCCATGCTTTACAACCGCATGTACCCCGATGCATACTCCCCACTCTGCAAAGCATGCGAGACCCGCGCTGACCTCGATCATACTATCTGGCAATGCCCCAAAGCCTCACCCACCAACACCTCCCGCACTAACACACGCATCATAACTACGGCCGAGCAGTGGGAGACATTGCTGCTCAGCTTGGACCCAGAGGAGCAGCTCTGTGTCGTCCGGATGGCCGAAGACTGGCCGCCGTCTGAAGGACTGGCCGCCGTCTGGCCGCCGTCTGAGGAAGGGGGGGGGGGGGGATGGGGGATTGGAGGTTAGTCTCCCGACCCCCGCCACCCCTGAACCCCATCAAGGAGATAATAGAGTTTTATCTCTCTCTGTCCTTTTCTTTCGTCCACGTCTGTTAAACGCGTTTACACATTTGCAATGCCAGTTTATCGTTCCTTGAAAAAATCAGCTATATAAAGAAGGTGAATAAGAATGTAAAACAGAATCCAATTTGCGTCCAACGAATTGTAACGTTGGATGTGGTCCGCTAGAGAAACGTGCTGGCGACGTAGGCTGAAGGAGTGTGAACCCCTCTTCCAGAAATGCCGCCTTGGGCGACTGCTTGTTTTACCTACAGCACGAAATTATAGCGCCTGCAAGGAAGGGTTCGAGCACACCAGCTAAATGCATTTTACTAGAATCATGCACATTTTTGTGGGAGCAACGCCTCCCCCGTTACCGACCACAGCACTTGCAAGAACTGGATACTGAACCATAGAGATGACTGAACGGTGATGTGGCATAAGAAAAGTGTACGTAAGACCAACACATATTGCAACCACAACCAATTTTAATACGAACATGTTACCAATATCTCAATTTGTAGATCCATCATAGTGGTTCTGGCCATTCAAGAGATCTTTTCAAAATATTTGTACCAACTTCAGGAAAGGCATCGGTTAAAAAAAACGATAATTATGTATTTCGCTCGGAGTGCATGCCTGTTAACCGACAAGAACGTCAGGTAATTGACAACTAGTGATATATTGGTACTTATAGTGTATCATTGTTCAGTCATCTTAAGGTGGCGTCGGCCCACGCACATTGATATCGCACCGAGAGTAGGTGGCCCTGCGAGTGTCTTGCTCTTACACTCCGTTTCGTGCATCAGGTGCGACACTGTGAAAGCTACGCAAGTAGTGCGGTCTCCAAATGTTATCACTCCGCGCGTTCCGTCTGTGCTTTGCTGGGCGCCAGCGGCGTTTGCTCGCGCGAGCATGCACGTGAGGCTGCCGCGACGGGATGCAAATAAAAAACAACGAAAAGCGAATTGACGAAAAACAACGTGTTCGCGTGAACAACGTGATCCAATTAAACGCAGGGCTTGTTTGCTTCTAAGGGTGAATTCTTATTTTGCTTCGTAACTGACCTTATATAAAAAACATTTTCACAAAAAGCGGTCAGAAGACACCGAACTATTCCTAAGCGCGAACGCAGCCACGGCAAAAAGCATCTCTAGCCTCCACAGCGTTGCACCTGATGCATGAGACTGAGTATAGGAAGCCTAAATACCAGTCTACAGATGCAAGATTGCATGCAGGCTACCTACTTAAGCTTTACATTGAGATGGTCGAAAACTAGGGAGCCTATTTGCAAGCGCTGTTTTAAGGCGGTGACAGCACCCGAATTTTAACCGCCGTTTGATACCAAATTTGGCAAGCACCCATTTTAGTGCTCGATCTCACCAGAAGTCGCGGCGCATTCTTGCACGTGTACACATGTTGCCGCGTGATTTGTTTAATTTATTTACATTGGTTTTGTAACAATGCGCGCAGGAAATATGCATACATCTTCAATACATACGTTGCCGTTTTTTTTTTCATTTCAACAAATGAAATTTATTTCTTTCCAATTGCACGTCGCGCGAAACGCTTAAGACGATAGGCTATATGTTGCGTTATACGTATGTTACTAAGAGCACGATGGCGTGCCCTTAGTGACATTATCTTATCTCAAGAATGTGAAGTGCATTCAGCAATATGTTGTTCACCTCCACTTCTATACTTAACACAAAGGGCGCTTTTCGAAGTGGGTGTTAATAAATCGAGACTGGTTACTAGCCGGTTGAATTCTAGGGTAATAGCGGCGTGTACTGTGCCCACATGCGCCGCAAACGCATTTGGTGACTGAGGCCCAAGTTTATAGAAAAAAAAAAACTTGATTACCTTCACATCACCGGCGATTGCGGACCACGGGGTCTGCCTGGTTGGTTTCGTACCACTTTTTTTTTTTGGCCGGAATCACACAATTTATCGGGAAGTGTCAAGTCCCAAATTACCTACACTCCCAAAGGCTGTCGCCACCCTAAGACGGCGCTTTATGCTCTCTATAGTCGAAAGCAGACACAATGGGCAGTTGGCCCAGGGCTAGTCCGTGCTAGGGAGCCTTCCTGTATAGTATATATGGACACGCTCAAGCGCTAGTTCAATGCTCCCTAGTCGGCGCGCATTGCAGGATTGAAACCTTGTGATGGCATGCACAAATACGCGTAGGACGTGGAACAAGGTGGACGTGGGACGGAGGTGTTTCCTGTATCTACGTTGATCTAATACCGAGTCCATTTGGCATATGCAAACAAACTCGAATCAAGTCAGTTGCCCAACTGATCCTCCACAGGTCCTCCACACGAGCCCTCCACAGGTACCTAGTCTAAGAAGGGTCACAACGGCACGCAGAACGATCAGTCAGTCAAATAATCGCGTCGGTTTTAAAAAGCGGGGTGGAACTTTTCGAATCATTCATGTTAAACTGGCTTGATCGCCTAGGCTGGCGGGAGCGAATTCTTGGCTATAGAGCGCAAGAGACGCGTGAACGAAAGACGGGTGGCTATACGTAACGTAATGTTAAATTTCCCGCGCCCGCTGCCCGTGAGGTCAGTTTTGGACATCGGCCACTCGGAGAGAGAGAGAGAGAGAGAGAAAACAAGGATAGGAAAGGCTAGATAGATCAACCAGAACAGCAACCGGTTTGCTACCCTACAATGGGGGTTGGGGAAAGGGGAACAGAAATAGGAAGAAAGGGAGAGAGTAAGCACTGAGTACGTGTGGGAGGGACACCATACACAAGGACACTATAAACGGTCTCTTAAGCCGGTGCACTTCAAGTACTGCACTAGTGCACGAATCGCTTTTCGAGCCAGTGAAAAGAACTATTTCCCGGTGTCGAAAGACAGAGACTAGTGGGCGACAACTTTTACGGAAACCCTTATGGTCCAGCACAAGAATGACCGGCACAAATCCTAAAAAAAAGAATCGCGAATTCCATGACGTCACACTTAAATCAGTGCAATGGTTTATGCACTAAATTAAAGGAGGATCGTGTTTGTGCATTCTTTCCCTTATTAATAAATCATTTTTTAAACAAAAGCAACTGGAGTTTTGAAAGAACAATCATTCAAGTTGGCCTTACGAGCTGCACTGTTGCTGTTGTTGTTGCTGTTGGTGTTTAAATAATAAGATTCCTGTTAAAATAAGGCACGAAAGACCCGGCTATCTGAATTATGAAAAAATCAACTCCAGCGACTAAGAAACAAAAAAGAAAATCGAGAAACAAAGACAGAAAAAAAGGGGAGGTATAAAATACCACATAACGCGGTCACATCCTGCTACTATACATAGTGTCTTTTTAACGCGCAATATTTTTACCTACCGAAGGCAGACGTTTCGAAAGACCGCTATATCCATTCTCCAAAGCCGTCTATTCGCCCTTACATTTATCTTTTTTTTTTTCTCTTTCTACTTTCTCGCTCGTTCTCTTTCGTTACAGCGAAGGTCGCAACTATAACGCCAGGAGGCGATGCCGCCGTCAGGCAGACGGTGCGAAAATTGCAGCCGGAGGCGGCGCCCGGAAGTTGTCACCGGAAGTGAGGCGAGAGCCCTCCCATAGCACGGCCAAGGTCAGCTCAGCGAAAACGTTTGCTCGCAAAACACGTTGATGAATTGCGCATTGTGAGCTGTATACAGCGTGATTTGTGCGTGTTAAGTGTACGGCGCTGTGGAGTGCTCGATAAAATGCACTGAATCTGTGCGACAACTTATTCCCCGTGACATTCTAGGTGGATAGGCGCAGTGAAAACACGCACGCATACACAGGAGCGAGCAAAATTAGCTGACATTCTCTTTTTCGGTGAACAACTCAATGCCTACGTTTTTGAGCTGTCGTTTGCTTTCTTTTTGCTTTCTTGTTTTTGCACTATTGTCAAACAAGATGTGCACTCCTGCCACCAGGGGGGACAGTCACGGATAATATTCAGTTTATTACCCGTGCTATATTGCTCAACTGTCCACTTTGTTCATTTCATGGTTCTCACCGTTTGTGCGAGTGCATGTGTATATCTGCGTTTTTCCTTTCTCTGTCTTACGCCCATCATATATCAAACATTCATCTCACAGTAATATGCAAAACTTTTTTTATTATTATTAAATATATGTAAGGCAATATCAGATGCCTACTCTCATGTTGGACAGGAAACTGTCCTCGTGAATATCTATCAAGCAATTTCTATAATTACTTTCCATAGCAGCAGTTCTAACACGTGAATAATGATGCGATTGCCAGGCAAACCAACCAATTGATTGTCTCGTTTATGGACCCACTGATCTGCCGATTGATTGAACGACTCATTTGTCGACTGACCGACAAGTTGATTGAGTGACTCAACTCAACCTAGCGTAACGCTATACTAAGATGCACGCTCGACCTTCCGTCGCCTTACATCTCATGTATGCCTTCTTTATTCTTACTTCATTCCTTCTTCATTCAAACCACATTTGCGAACTTCGCTCGCCTCACTCACAGTCCACCGCTAAGGCGCATGCCTAACCGAGCCATTAGCAACGCCAAATTCATTTTTCCTACACGTAGTAGCCTTGCGGAATTCCCCCCTGATAACAATGTCACATGCAGGAACCGAAATTCGTTTCTTGATAAAGTGTTACTGTACATCGCATACTTGTGCACTCTCTGTCGCAGATGATTCACAGTATACTATCACTATCACCAGAGTCCTTCAATAAGGACTCTGCTATCACTGACCTAAACCACACGGGCAGCACTTCAGTGAAAAACGTTGCATCCGCTTGGCGAAGGGCATTTTATACGTGTTGTCATCGCACTCGTTGCTGTTTTCAACAGGTCTTGTAAGGTCACGTCAATCATTGTAGACGGAAGGCAGCTCTTGTGCAGAGACGCCAAAGAGATCGTCTGCTCACAGATACGTACGTGACCAAAGAAGTGATATTTGGATTCAAATAATACTGATTGTCGCTTATTCCCAATGCGCTGCTATGTGAGCAAATATTTATCGATGCTGAAAAGTAAGGTAAGTACGCCAAGCAAACGCATCGGCTCGCAGGTGCTACTACCGCCTGCGGTCATTAAATCAACATATGTAGTCGGAAAGCGTGCGTTTGTGACCTTGGTGTTGGTAGCTTGACGAATATGTTCGGTGGTCCTGCGAGCTTAGCATGTCTGTTCCCCAAAGGAAGATTCCACACTCCCACATCTTTTCGCTCGTGTTTGACACCACCAGGGGCTCATGGCGCGTATCGAGTTAGGCGACAAAACAGCTTCTTCTCGTCGTGCGACCTATTGTAGCACCAGTGGGACGCAAGAAATTAATTCGCGTGCGGAATCCGGTCCGCGGGCCTTATGTTGTGTAGCTTCTCTGCAGAAATTCCGATACAATACGTTGCTGGGCGAGTTGACTGAAAACTATATATTTATGCAGACTACTATAAGTGCAAAACGTTCAATGAACCTCATACCCGCGTTCTCAAAGCTACCCAGCGTTTCTATTATTACCTTTATTAAAGGTTTATCAATACTTCTGCTTTCCTGTACTATCTTTAATAATAATTTACTGCTTTTCTTGCTTTTTTTTACTTTGTATCGTGTTCTCATGCAAGCAAAGAAAACATGCTCATGCCTCTCTTTATGTAATGTCCTCGGATTTTTGAGGAGAAATAAACGAGACGAAATCTATAAAATCTGATTCAATGATTGCTTGTTTGTTTGATTGATTGATTGACTGATTGATTAATTGATAGAGTGACTAATTGATTGATTGATTGATTGATTGACTAATTGATTGATTGATTGATTGATTGATTGATTGATTGATTGATTGATTGATTGATTGATTGATTGATTGATTGATTGATTGATTGATTGATTGATTGATTGAAAGCGAGAGAGCGGTAAGGCTGTCGCCACAGTCACCTTGCGAAGTCGGGGTTTTTGAGCATGCAGTGCTGGAACTCCATGAGCGACATGTGACCGCTCCGGTCCAGGTCCGCCTCGGCGAGGATCTGCTCGATGATCCGCTGAACGTCGGGCGTCTCCAGGCGGCATCCGGAGTCCCACGACGTCAGCCGCTTGATGACCTCCGCCAGGTCGTCCTCGCCCAGAACACCGTCGTCGTCCATGTCTGCGCGCGCGCGCGTCGCGACAACAGGCATCGTAAGAGCGCTTCTATACACACTCGCGATAACGGCGCAGTGAATGCGCGAACAGGTGCTACGCCTGCGAACTCGAAACGTACTCGCCGTGAAACACCGAGCAACAGCAGCCCAATCTAACCTTCGGTTGCCGGCCGCGCATAAGCCGGGGGATCGAAGCCACGACTTCGCGTTCGGCATAGTCACTGAACTACAGGGGTAATTGGGCAAACAGGCAGGCGTGTGCACATAGGTGGCACACTCAGTTATTCTCACACCCGTTTCACGTGGCGTGAGCGCGAGTGTGTGACGTAGCGCGTGAACAGAAGTAAACGTCGGGGTACGCGAGTGAGTTGGCCCCCTGAATGTGAATGGATGCGAGTGTGAACGTCAGTTAGCTGTGTGAATGTGAGCGCTGGTGTAGGCGTGAGTGGACGCGAGCGAGTATACCGTGCAGTGCGGGTAATAGGCGTGGACACGTGACGTGTGCGCACTCACCGAATATCTGGAAGGCGTATTCGGCCTTGACGTCGACGGGCGCATCCTCGCAGAGCACGCTCAGGAGGTCGAGGAAGTCCTCGAAGGACATGCGATCGTCCTTGCAGGACGAGAACACCCGCAGTAGCCGGTCCCGGAAGGGGTTGCACTGCGCATGTGCGTAGAACGATGAGAGCGCTCCCCCGACAGTTCTGTCTAAGGCGTGTCGTAGTTTTTATTGCGACGTCACAAGAGGAGCATATGGAGCTACAGTGTTATGCGCGCAATTCCTGCAGTGCCACGACGTGAGATGAGACAGCATTTGAAATAATAAGTTATACGCGGATTCGCCTAAAGTTCTAACTTCTGGCTTCTAAAGTCTTAATGGGCTTCTATATCAACTTGCTTTAACTTAATGTAGTGAGGAGTACGTTAGTGGCAACGATTAGTGTCATTTTGCCTCTGACCTTGAACCTTCAACCGTTACCAGTACACTATAGTGCGAAGCAATCTTAAGAACACACACACACACACACACACACACACACACACACACACACACATACACACACACACAGACACATTATATATATATATATATATATATATATATATATATATATATATATATATATATATGTGTGTGTGTGTGTGTATATAATACTCACTGAGTATTCGTGCGTGATTGAAATAAATATTTAGTGACAGTCATACAATAACTTGTCGCTCGTTCTTTATTAAATATAAGAATTGCAGAACGAAATGGCTCAGCTGCGAACGCGAAACGCTTCACTGCTCTAAAGAAACAATGCGGCGCAACAATGCAGTTTATCGTCAAAAAATGCATTTGTAGACATGTTTTTTTCAACGCAGCCACGCCAAATCATGAAAAATAAAAACAAAGATATAATGCGTACTACCCATGGTTTCTACACTAAAGTGAACGACTGCTGCCCCACATTTCCCTCTATAGCCAGTATTGTACGAAGCTCTATACGGGACATGGCTGGCCGCGACAGCTTATCGTGGCGGAAAAAGAACGAAGCAGGAGGGAACGTAAACGCGACAAAATTGTAGCCAGGAAGGGTTGGACCAACACGTGACCGTGTCACGGTAAGTTTTGAGTGTCTCCCACCGCCAGGCTACGTGCCGGCGCTCGGTTGCTCGGCGCACGCCCTTCCGAAAATTGTTATCGTTATTTGTTGCGAACACACATACACAATTAAGAACGGGTGCCACGGCAACACGTGGCTGTCCCACTCGCAAAGTACGTCGAATGCTTTACGTTTGCAACAAACGACCGAAGTCCCACGAACATATGTCGACAGAAAATGGGCGCAGAGATAATGGAAAAGCGCCCGAACGAGTTCTCATCGATTAAAAGCTACCGGGAACCAAGCACACTGGGCCGAGTCACCGTGTTGGGCCGACTTTCTTTCCTTTTCTTTTTTTTTTCTTAGCAGAAAGTGCGGAGGAGGTGGCCTAACGGAGAGTTCTCTGGTTAAGACGGGTTGCGCGACGTAATATAGCTCCCTCCTAGTTTATTTGCTCTCCGCGTGCAATTTCAATACGTCCCAACGCATAGATATGAACTCGTCGTTATCTACACTAAAACAATGAGGAGGCCTCATCGTAGGCTGACTAAGACCCTTCAAGGGGCCGAGAGGTGTGTGCGTACAATTACGCGGTCTTTTAACAATGACAAAAGACAGAGCGTCGTCTGCCGTGCGACTTTGTCCCGCGTTTTGACTGCCTTGTTGCCACGGATTTCTCACAGCTCGGCACGGTAAACGGCGAGGACAGTTGCTTCTTGCAGGGTGGACTAGCACTGATGCACGTGATGTCACTGCGCGCGATGTCGCGTGGGTAAACGCGAACGCTTAGAGTGCAGGATAATTGTTAAAGATGATTGCTAAGCGAGGCTCATAGATTGCTCGCGCTTAATAAGGAAAAAAAAAGAAAGTGGGAGAGGTGGGTGGGGCATTACAAATGCTTTTTAACTTGTACGGTAAGCAAGGGGCTGAAGTACGAGCTTTACCAACGCTCGGTAATTACGCCTTCCCGTCGTAACCGAGCCCGTAACATTCCTTTTACACGAAACCGCTTCGTAATGACTCTCTTTAGAATGCTCTCCGAAGCGAAAAACTGGAAGTATGCGAAAACACCGCATTTACACGCGTAAAACCTGCGCCTTTCATTCGATACCTTGGCTGAGCGGCTCTAGATGGGGCCACCGTCTAATGCACATAAGCACACGCCACTTGTCTCCCCCTCCTCCTCATAGTCGTCATCATCATCATCCATTCCAGCCCTTTCACTCCCCTTCGCTCTTTCCCCGTGCAGAGTAGCAGACTAGAGCGCACTAGCTCAGGTCAACCTTTCCGTCTTTCCTATCTATCTATCTATCTATCTATCTATCTATCTATCTATCTATCTATCTATCTATCTATCTATCTATCTATCTATCTATCTATCTATCTATCTATCTATCTATCTATCTATCTATCTATCTATCTCTTTGCTGAGGCGCTAGTCTCACACCAGCCTGTTTTATGACGTAGTAAACCTGGTGACGCTGGTACGCGGCTTCTTCAGGTATTTTATTTTATTTTATTTTTATTACCCTCAGCGTTTTCACATTACAGAGGGTAGGGAGGTGGAAACACGCGATAGGAAGTGCAAAATCACTAGCACAAGCAGTCAAACCACATCAATTAGGTGAACAACTAAAGCAGGTGGAATAACAGAACGTGATTATAGAGAGAGGGGGATAGAAGGAAAGCCAGGGAGGTTAATCTAACTTAGTCCAGTTTGGTACCCTACACGTGGGGAGGGGGAGCGGGAGTGAAACGAAGAGAGAGAGAAGGCGTTAGTCTTGATCGCAGTTAACATGGCTAGCGGAGGTCAAGCTTTGCTGATCTTTGATAGATACAGAACTTCGAACTAGGAAAAATATCAATAAACAGTGCATATCCAGCACATGCCATAACGATAGCCACAGCAATGATATAAAAACAAGCTGGGACAAATACAAAAATATAAGTACAATAATTTAGTAGCACTCAGAGACATACGAACATAGCATAGAAAGACATTAAAATTTAATATGTATACAACACTGTTGCAAAGAATACCAAACAACTCATGCGGCTCAGTAAACGAAAAGAAAAAGAAATACATTAGCAGTCAACCCCTTATTACTAGCTAGAAAACCATTTATTCAATAGCCTTCCTCGCTTTCGCTGTCCCTAAACTAATAAATGAGTAGACCAGAATCCAGAATGGCTCGCGCAAGGTCAAATCTCTACCCTCCCTCACCCGCTTTAAACCAAATTCTGAATTCCAAAGTAAGGGGTGTCAGCCGCCGACGTAAATTAAAAATTTTTACCTGTCCAAACCACGATGGGCAGGTAAAAGGGTAGGCATACCGTAGCGGGGAACTCCGGATTAATTTTGACCCCCTGGGGTTCCTTAGCGCGAAGCCAATGCACAGTAGACGAGCTATTCTTTTTCTTTCTATCTTCTTTTATTGCATTTCGCAGCCCCCTCCCCCCCTCCCATGAGAATGAGGCCACCGCGGCAGGGATCGAATTCGCAACCTCAGCCTTCTTAGCAGCCCAGCACCACATATCCACGCAAGCCACCACGGCGGGTCATAGACGCAAAGACGCGGGCCTTGCGCGAGCAAACACGGTACGCGTACGCAGCCGCGCTACGCGAAACATTTCTCCGAGCACTTTTCTTTTTTTTTTTCTTCTTATTTAGAACTGCATGCGGCTTTGCGTGCGTGTGTGAATCTGCTAAGGCTTCCGTGCAAGAACTTCAAACGCGCCGCTTTTTCCCGACGGGCCGTGGTGAATCACTAAATAGCCGTTTTCTATCTCTCTCTTCTCAATTTTTATTTTCTTTCTAGCGCGCTCTTTTGATCCCACTGATAAATCAACACATTGTTCGCGAGAACTTCTGAGGGAGACAGAAAAAAAAAAGAAAGAAAGAAAGGTCATGCAGGTTAGAACTTCCCAACGGAACGCAACACTCGTCGGTACACTACGTCGCACGGTTGAAACGGACCCGTCGTGAAACGCCGCTCCGCAGAACAGCCAATTTAGCAACGACCACCCCCGTGACAGGTCGTCCTAGAAGCGACGCCATAAATCGGGCTCGTGCTTGCGCAACGTTCACAAGAAGCTCACGTTAGCAAATACTGCGCCGTGTTTCGTAACCTTGGGGGAATTGTGTTCAGTTAAGAACAAAGTTTAAGCGACGCAGGTTCCGTGACCAATGGCGGTTTCTGCTCAGCTAAGGCGCTGCTATTTTAATGAATCGGTGTATAGGTTTACGGAAGTACTACTTGTTGCGACATCTAACTGACAGACGTAGTAATTTTCATTTATCTGTAGAAAAGTATTCTGTGCACTTCATGTTAGTGATTAATCCGTTGCTGTATTGTACATTGTTTAGGCAATCATGGGCCGCTACGCAGGATGTCTGTCTGCATTCAAGAAACATTTGCATTTTAGTCGTTCCACTGGTTGTACCGTTCGCTTGCCATACATGTGTTCATCTTGATTGTATTTTGGGATATATGCAGGAACCTGACTGGCATCTCCAAAACGTGTTTTGACTGGGCTTTCTTGCGTTTGGCATAATCAGAATTTCTTCGTGAGTTTCATTTAGCTCCCAGTGTTTCAGTGATACTGAGTTTTGTTTTCCTCTGTGTTTGCTCTCATGTAGAGCGCGCGCTTGGCGCGTGGCTCGAGGACTCACAAACCGAGCCACCGGGGCGCCGCGGTTGGGGCTGACAGGGGACCGGATGGTTGGCTATAGGGAGATCACTAATCATTACAGATTGGGGAGGGTGCGTTTTCCTCCCGCACACCCATCACTTAATAAGCAGCAGGCGGTGGCATGGCGCCTCCTTCAAACAAATACATATCCGAATCCGGTGACTTACAATCATTATTACCCAGACCAATATTCGGCCAATTGTAAACTTTGCCAAGAAAGGGCGGACCTGGATCACATTATCTGGGCCTGCCCTCGGGCGCCCCGACAGGGCCAAAAAATTCAGGATAAGAAGCAGTGGGAGACCGTGTTGCTCAGCTCGGCCCCCGAAGACCAACTTTTGGCTGTCCAGCAGGCCGAGGATGCCGCTAGAGCTCAAGGGCTTCTGGCCGCCATCTAGGCGGGGTTGGCCCCCCCCACGAATCTGCCGGCTATATAAATAAAAGTTATTTCTCTCTCTCTCTCTTTCACACTGATGTGTCAGGCATGTGTTGTATTTCGTTGTAAGATAGCCTTTGTTTTTACCATTTTGACGTGCGCCGCTTATACAGTTTTTTTTTTCTCCCTAGTTTAAACACGCCGTCGCGAGTTTAAAATAAGGAAGACTGTATTTTCCAAGATGGCTACGTCCTTTGAATACGCGTGGTGTGCTTTGAATAACGTTGTTAGTCCGTGCGTGTTCCTGTCGTTTGTGTGCTTTCCTTTAGTCCACGTTTCGCTGCGCAGTTTTTACTTGAACCTATAAATCGAGCTGTTTATCCAGCTTCCTTTTCTTTAAATCTCTCTCATTCTTTATGATGAAATGAATGGTCAGTTAATATTCATATTATAGTTACTGAAGACTGAAACATTTAAATCGAGGCGTCATGTCCCGCAATCATTTCTGGCTCAAATGTACACCGAAGTTCATTGAACCTGTGAGTCTTCACTCGAGCTTATTTTACTGCATCACTTAAGTATACAATAATTGGCCGAGCATGTATATGTGGGAATCCAGAAATACTAGCCATGAAAAGGGTGTTTTTAATTACAGTTAATCCTATGCAAACCCCAACTTAGCACTTTTGACACGCTGAACTTAATACTTCAAAGTTCTGATTTCAGCGTGGAAAACTTATCGCAAGGCACGCAGCTAGTAGTGCTTTTGATACTCTGGAGCAAATGTTCAGTTGTGGATAGTTCGGTAAACCAGTAACTAATAAATTGCTACACTAATTACTAATGCAAATCATGTTTCAGGGTGGCTGCTTGTTGTTGTTGTTGTTGTTGTTGTTGTTGTTGTTTAGTACGAATCTACTCTCCGTAAAGTGCCTATAAGCCTACGTGCCAACTTTCTCGCATTGTTCGTAATATTTATGAATTCGATCTCGTCTTACAATTTTACGAATGTCGCGTCAAAATTTACGAATAGTAGGCTCGGTTTTACAAAAGTATTGAAGATGTTGAAGGATGGGGCGGTGCAATAACACAAAAAATTCATCCAAGAAAAAATTGTGATGTCTGTGCCACCTTTATGTGGCAGCACTCGTCACCATATACTAGAGGGGTACCTGCTTCCAGCAAATTGGTTCTGAGAAGCTCCTCAACCAGGCGAAATCGGCAACAATAATGTCGCTGAAAAAGTCACCATGATTTAAAGATTATGTGTTACATTGGCAGCTCAAAGGTAAATGATCGTTAATAAAGTGCGCACGCACCCCATAAAAGACATGCAGCCAGAACAACCTTTAATAAAATGTTTGCTTTCATCCCCCCTGTCCCTTTGGGATTCTCACAAATTGTAATATTCACAGGTTGGCAGGTACTGGGGGCTATCTCCACCACTGGAAAAGCTGGCGCCTCCATCGGAGTGACGTGATATGAGGGATCATGCGGACACAGCGGCCGTGTCGGCTGCTTCGGAAACGCCGAAGCGAACTGAAAACGAAAGTTTAAAGCCCTACCTGCGCTGCAGTTCTCATTAAGTGGGGAGGTCTCCTTGCCAGCACTTGAAAGCACTATAATATATAGTGGCTGCCTTTGAAGGCGTCCAACAAGATAGGCTACTACTCGGGGCCGCAGTGCAGGAAGTACGCAACGGAGCCCGGTGTCAGCCTCCACGCGCACCCGCAGGAGAAGAAGCTGAGTCAAGCTTGGATCGCGAAACTTAGAACCGGCAAACAGCCATCAGCTACAACTCGGGTGTGCAACAAGCCCTTCCGCGAGGAAGATTTTATAGCTACGGCGGCGTCGGGGCTGCGATGTTCGGTGAGTAGCACACCGAGACGCTCGCCCGCGCGCGCTGCCTGGCTAATGTCATGAAGCTTTGGTCTATGAACTGGTTGATGTTAGATACTGGCAAGTTCACTGGAATGGAAATGGAACTGTAAGTAGCGCATTTAAAAAAAAAAGCATGGAATATGCTCATGCATGTTAGCGCCGGCGCCAAACAATGAATGTACTGGATTAAGGAAAAGAAGCAGCGGGAAATCGTTCGCTCAGAAGACCGATGAACATACAGTGCGATGCAACTTGAGAAATAATGACATTGAAACGCCCAAGAATTTAGCAGAAAATAATAAAAAAGAGAAGATTGAATCGTCGCGACGGCACATCGCAAGTCGCCTTAGGCGTTGAAGTCCCTTGTTGTAACAAAATTTTTTGAACAACTCTAATAGCGTCCACTCAACAGTGTTTGCTTGTGTACTGTCAAATGCCCATATGCTGCGGCCTGAAGCTCACGGCGCAGTGCGAAAACGCGCTCGCAGCGAAAGGAAACATTGTCGGTCGCTACGAACTCGAGCGATCGCTGCATTGAGGCTTCATTCTGTTATGCTCCATTTGATTATACAGAGAGCCATATCACATTTCACATAGTTTGCTCTCAGCGATTGCCTACCTTTCACGCAAAAAGCCGGTTCGGGGGACTCCATCACGGCGACCGCGCGCAGTGGGCGTTCACTGTACGCATTCGGTAAAGAGATAACGTCTGTAAACCATTATGTGCTTTCTATTTGCCCAAGATTATTATTTTCACAGTAAAAAACTTGTCATCTTTCGGGAGTACTTACAGAAGTGTGGTGTTTTAAAGCGAAAGCTTTACTGGCCGCGAACTTGCGATTTCGCTGTGGCGGTGCTCCGAGGAAGCACATGACGTCACAACGCGCGCATCGTCGCGGATATTTCTCTCTCGCTCCCTAGTCACTACTGCGCATGCGCCACTAGTAGCACCGAGCCACAGGTGTTCCGCCGCTGCGCAGCGCCGCGCCTTCCGCCGCCGCCATTTGGTATGACGTCGCACTGCGTTCCTCGTCGTTGCGCTCGCCTCCGCTCGCTTCGCCAGCTGCGTCGCATGTCTGATAACATGTCGGAGGATTGAAAAAAAGAACTCGCGTGCGCCGAAAGCACAGTATAGGCGGTAGTATGGACGGCGACAATAGTGATAAGCAGGAGGGGGCCTGGAATCGACGTCGGAACGAGATGAAGAGGAAACGAATCGCGCAGGAAACAGACGAACAGTGCATCGAACGACCGGCTAAACGCCGCAACATAGCTGGACAACCAGACTAACTTGGACTTACAATCAAGATTAACCAAGGCTAACCATGCTATGCCTTAGCTTTCGCTACGTATATCCTGGCATAGCCGAGCTAAGCCACTGTCAATTTTTTATTAAGCGCCGACAGCCAAACGTACGAGGAGCGCGCCGCGTTATCCCTCATACTACGCTAGCGAGGCGGTTCCGACAGATGGCGGCTCCGTAAGTCCTCGCCTCCAATATGCGAGATGTGACGTTACTGTTTTGTCCTACTATACATTGTGCTTCTTTAATGGGCTGACATATGGGTCCTTATATATATATTATTCGACTTCGAGCTGATGTTGAACGCGTTATTGCCTATGCCAGCCGCACGTTGCCTGCTGCTGAAAAAGAACTCAGCAAATTCCAGCCACATTCCAGCAAATTCCAGCAATTCCAGCCACATTTGTACGGACGCCCCTTGCGCGTCGTCAGCGACTACCACACTCTCTGCTGGCTGATGATTCTCAAGAATCATCCAGGCCATCTCGCAAGATGGAGCCTTCGGTTGCGGTAATTTGACGTGCCGATCGTCTACAGGTTTGGTCAGAAACACACCGACGCCGATTGTCTCTCCTGTGGCCCCCTCGAACCCGCACCACTAGATAATTACGACGACTGTGGTTTTCTTTGTACTCTTCCGCCTTTAAACCTAGCTCAACAGCAACGCCAAGATTCCGAGCTGCAACCCTTGATTGATAAAGGGAAAATCAGACATCCACGCGTTCGTAGAAATTGCTACAAAGGAAATCCATACGTGTTCTTCGAAAGAAAAGCCTCGCAGTTGAAGAAAAGTTCGTCCTGGTCCGGGACCAGTTCGAACCCGAGACCACCGCCTTTCCGGGGCAGCCGCTCTACCATCTGGGCTAACCAGGCGGCTAGCAGATGGTAGAGCGAAGTCGACTTTGTCGACAACTCAAAGCAAATGCAACAGTTTGACGTAATAGTTCTGCGGAAACCCGCAAGGTGGACATAAGTAATTAATAAAGGGAAAATCAGACATCCACCCGTTCGTAGCAATTGCTACGAACGGGTGGAACGACAATTTCGACATTTGCGTATGACACTGGGCTTCAAGAAACCTCCGGGTTCCCTTTTCACCTGGCCTACGGACGCGACGTCACCACTATGCTCGAAAGGCACGTACCCGGGGGGGCCCGGGCCCCCCCCCCCCCAAAAAAAAATCATGTGGCATACCCCCCCCCCCCCCTTCCCACCCACGCCACCACTCCTCACACATTCCTAAAGCGCCGCCAGATCAATGTTGAGACTTGGCAGCTGTTCATCGGTCAGCATTATGCTGCCTTGTTCACTCCTTTTAGATGGCGGTAGTTATCGGCCTCTCTTGTAATGTGAAGGACAGTTTTCTCATAGATTCCGCACCCGCGCAATTAACTCGAGATGCGTTCAGTTGTCACCATCTATTCAACCGTCACGCCCATAGCTGTTGCTTTTGTTAGTTCAACCTTCTTTGTTTAGGCTGATCCTGGGACCAGGAGGAGGATGCGGCTGTTACTCAGCTGGTCTGTACTCTCATGGAACGAGTTGCGGCCAGAGAAAACGCCAATTGCGTTTAACTTTTCCCTTTGCTTCATTATTTCCTTGAGTAACGGCTCGCCGAGACGCTGGCAGATGCCCGGAACCATCTACACGTGATATGGGTTAGATAAGGTGGGAAATAAAATAATGTGAAAGAGAGTTCATCATGAAACCCTGCAATAACCCTTAAACCCATAAGCAAGATGACTGTCGCCCGTTACCTCGTCTGTTTTTCCCTAATTGTATAGCACTTTTCGCGCAAAATTGGCAACTGGAAACAAAAATCGCAAGGAGTTGAGAAATTAAGCGATCTACTAAGGGAGAGAGCCAAGGCAACAACCAAACTGCAAGCAAAAACGAATAATAAAAAAGTTAACCGTTGTTTATGCAAATATTTATGGATCAACATCTTTTTATTTAAAAAGGAAGTAGAGAAAACGCCGCCGGAAGTGGAGAACAATTACTTGTTTTGAATGATGCTTCTACAGTTATCGGTCGAACCGCCTCACCTAGCCACTTCTCTGCTGTGCTTATGTGTGTGTTACACTTTCTAACCTTTCGCGGTGAGTGCAGTACGTCTAGAATCGCAGAGTCCTGCGCTCTACGCGGTTGTATGGGACTGGCGGCCGCACAGCGTTACGCAATTCGCGGAACTGTCAAAACTGATCAACAAGGCGAAAATAACTGATATTCGAAACTATAACATGACAAAGACTGAAGAAGCCGTAAAAAATGAACGCAGCCTGAAATCAGTAAAAAAGAAACCTGGCATAGGACAGACCATGATGTATGCACTAAAGGATAAGAAGGATAATATCATCAGCAATCTCGAAGATATAGTAAAAGCAGCGGAAAAATATTAAGCTGACCTGTATACAGTACCCAGAGGAGTCACGATACCTCACTTAGAAACAGTAATGAACAGGATACAGAAACTCTTCTATAACTAGCGATGAGGTCAGAAGGGCCCTGCAAGACATGAAACGATGAAGATCGGGAGGAGAAGGTGGAATAACAGTCGATTTAATCAAAGATGGAGGAGACATAATGCTTGGAAAACTGGCGGCTCTTTATACGAAGTGTCTATCGACTGCAAGGGTCCCAGAAAACTGGAAGAATGCAGACATTATACTAATCCACAAAAAAGGAGACGTTAAAGGGGTGGAGACATCAAAATTTTCGTTCATGCGTTTGTTGATTCAAACGTTGCGTCATGCTTCAGGGAGCACGATACACACAGCGGGATTCATATATATCCGATAAATAATTTAATAATAGCATTATTATACCGAGCGATTTCGGTTTTGGTTTCTGGGCTCCGGGGGATGCTATGACGTCACAGAAGAGGAAACGCAACATGGCTTGGTCACGTGGCCCACAAAAAATAGTGACGTAAAACTATGCTGCGTCGTCTGCTCGCGCATACGCGTGCTCTGCCAGCAGAGGTCAACCACTGGCGATTCGAAGTGCATGTCGCGATTATTATAATTATTGCGAAGAGCGACAACAACGGTAAGAAAATATTGCGGCTTGTGAGAGTCGGTGATTCATTCCGAAGCGCCGTAAGCATTAGCTTTGAAGTGAACCGGAAAAGGCCTAGCGACGATATCGGCGGCGCCGAACGATCCGAGGCGGTGAAGCTGCCGTCGATGCCAGAGCGACCACTCCTCGGTCGCTGATTGGCCGCTTCGCCGTACGGCTGCCGCACAAATGGGTCCCGGGCCCTTCCTCTCTACGGCAAGGAAATCTCGCCGTTCGCGAGCAAAACCGCCGTCGCACGGGGGCCCGCGAACGGCAAACGGAGTGCGGCGAGTTTCCGTGCCGGTAACGTGGACGGGCCGGTAACGTGGAAAGGCCAAGCGAAGGAGAGTCCGCTCCGAGCTGCCGAACTACGCGACTATACGAGGAGAGAAGCAGACAACACGAACGCCGCATATCCTGGTCCCTTTCGGAGTCGGCCGGCTAGTGTTACACTCAAACGTGTAAAGGCCCGTCCGCAGGGCAACTCGCCGCACGCAGTTTGCCGTTCGCGGGCCGGCGTGCGGCGTTCGTGTTGTCCACTTCTCTCCTCTTGTGTCCGTTTCTGCACGCCTTACCCCTTCTTTGCATTAAGAAAGGATTTCTATATGCCTGTAGCTCGGTCGTAGTGGAGGCTATGCTCGGTTGCTCGGCTCAGCAGGCTCCGTAATCGGCATTTCATCGCTACTCATCATACGTCACGTTTATGTGCTGGTGCGCTATGACGTCAATATTTTCGTTCCTCCTCTGTGACATAGTAACTGCCGCGCTAGCGATGGGTCTCGACTACGAGTAGGAGTTTTTAATGACTCTTTGGAGCTCAATTAAAATTATTTTGAAATGTTTGCAGCGTCCAATACCTCGTTCTGGGTGTCCTTGCATACGGAAGCAGCCTACAACATGCTTTTTATAGCCTCAAAATTTGGTGTCTCAACCCCTTTAAAGAATTGAAAAATTATAGGTCTATTAGCTTGCTCCCAGTATTATATAAAATAGTTACCAAAATAATCTCCAATAGAATAAGGGCAACACTGGATTTTGTCAACCAAGGGAACAGGCTGGCTTCAAGAAGAGTTACATTACAATGTATCACATCCATGTCATCAATCAGGTTATCGCGAAATCTGCAGAGTAAATAAGCCTCTCTATGTGGCTTATATAGATTACTCAAATGCATTTGATTCGGTAGAGATACCAGCAGTCATAGAGGCACTACGTAATCAAGGAGTACAGAACGCTTACGTAAAAAGCTTGGAAAATATTGCTACATGCGTGTGGTATTTGTTTGTTTGAACGAGGCGCGTGGGCGCCATCACTCCAGAAAAGAGGAGGAAGAACGAACTGGGCTCGCGCTGTGAATCTAACCGGTGAGCGCTGCAACCGTTGTTGTAAATATAATCTGTGAATAGCTTCTCGTCTTACTGACTCGTCCTTCGCGTAAGAATATCTACAGAGGTTCTACAGCTACCTTAATTCTACACAAGAAAATCAGGGAGATGCCTATAGAGAAAGGGATCAGACAGGGAGACACAATTTCTCCAAAGCTATTCACTGCGTGCTTAGAAGAATTCAAGCTATTAAACTGGGAAGGCCTAGGAGTAAAGGTCGACGGCAAATATCACAGCAACCTTCGGTTTGCCGATGATATTGTTCTATTCAACAACAATGCAGACCAGTTACAACAAATGATTGGAGACCTTAACAGAGAGAGTCTAAGAGTGGGGTAGAATATTAATACGCAGAAGATGAAGATAATAATAAATAGCCGGGCAAAGGAACAAGAGATCAGGATCGCCAGTCGGCCACTAAAGACTGTGAAGGGCAACACTGGATTTTGTCAACCAAGGGAACAGGCTGGCTTCAGGAAGAGATACTTTACAATGGATCACATCCATGTCATCAATCAGGTTATCGCGAAATCTGCAGAGTACTACTGCAATGTGTAAGTGTACCTAGGTCAATTAATCACAGGGATCCCTGATCATGAGAAGGAAATTCACAGAAGAATAAAAATAGGTTGGATCGCATACGGCAGAAATTGCCAGCTCCTGACTGGAAGCTTACCATTATTACTGAAAAGTAAGGTGTGCAATCAGTGCATTTTGCCAGTGCTGACATATGGGGCAGAGTCTTGAGAGCCAGTTAAGGACCGCGCAAAGAGCGATCGAACGAAGATTGCTAGGCATAACGGTAAGAGAGAGAAAGAGAGCGGCTTGGATCAGAAAGCGAACGGGTATAGACGATATTCTAATTGACATCAAGAGGAAAAAAATGTACCTGGGCAGGTCATGTAATGCGCCGGTTAGATAACCGTTGGACCATTATGGTTACAGAATGGGTACCAAGAGAAGGAAAACGCAATCGAAGACGACAAAACACTAGGTGGAGCGATGAAATTAGGAAATTCGCGGGTGCTTGTTGGAATGGGTTGGCGCAGGACAGGGGTAATTGGAGATCGCAGAGAGGCCTTCGTCCTGCAGTGGACATAAAACATGATGATGATGATGATGATGATGATGATGATGATGATGATGATGATGGAGTTGTAGGCCCCCCCCCCGAAAAAAAATCCTGGGTACGTGCCTGATGCTCGACGTGATGCTCCTGCCAACTTTGTCTGATACGACCACACCAGATACAGACGCTTTTGTTCAGCGTGCCGAAGAAGCACGGCACCTTGCACGGCAACGAATTCTATCTCGACAATGTCAAGATGATCGTCAATACAACATACTACACCGAGACGTAACATACAACCCGGGAAATCTCGTATGGGTTTGGACTCTTATACGCCAAGAAGGCCGCTCAGAAAAAATCATTGCACCGCTACTTCGAACCCTACACAGTTTTTCATCGCCTAAGTCCTGTCAACTACGAAGTTGTCCCAGCCGAAACATCGCACCACTCTCGTCGACCACGCTCCTCTGACATTGTTCACGTCATCATGAAGAAGCCCTACCAATCGTGCTGACTCCCATTCATAAACTTTGTGGTGCAGTCCCTGTCCTCACTCCCGTTGTATTTCTCATTTCTTTTATTTTCTCCCTGTGGTATTTAACCTGTCCCCAACTTTTCTTGGCTTAGCTTTCGTGTAGTCGCACCGAGACAAAGTTTCTCTTCTTTGTTGGGGGCAGGGAGGAGTAATGCCACGCGCTAATAACGCTGAAAGCCGAGGACAAAGAAGTGTGTGTGGTAGCTGCTGTAGAAAGAGAGAGAGAGAGCAAATGATAAAGGAAAGATAGGGAGGTTAACCAGGACTGAGCCCGGTTGGCTACCCTACACTGGGGAAAGGGAAAAGGGGACGGAAAGATTAAAAGAAGAAAAGAAAGTCTACTGGGCTGTAGAAATGTACAGTAAACGACTGTTTGCTTGGAACTGACTGCTTGCCTTTCCTCTCACGACAGTGTATATATATATATATATATATATATATATATATATATATATATATATATATATATATATATATATATATATATATATATATATATATATATATAAAGCTACACTGGACTGTGCTTTCGGACCACGTGCACGGAGAGAGACATTCCTTGCGTGCTTGTGTCTGGTGCATAAATAGTTCATTTTGATACTTTATGCTCGCTTTTCCATTTTTAGCTGTAGCTTGAGCGACGAATCTTTTTTTTATTTTTCGCGCACAAACAGGTTTGAAAACCTCCTTGCTGTGCACCTCAGTGGTTCAGGAGACCAGACCGAAAAAAAAAACGCCGTCGGCGTTTATCAGCGACCAAAAAAAAAAAGCTTTACATTGGTCTTAGCTACACTTGTGCTGCGCACAGATGAAAATCGGTAACACGCGAATGTCGTGTTTTACGCCCGACGCTTATCCTGCAGCAGCGGAGGCCAGAACGCTGCGCATGGTGCGGGCAGAGCCGTTTGGGCCGAGTGTCATGGTGGTGCGTCCATTTGGCTTGGTCGCTCTCGCAGGCCAACGCCACTGGGCGTCTCTGGATACCTCCTCTCGCCACGGCTGCTCACGTACATTCGGTAGCGAGACGTTATGACGTGTATGTTTCGCGAATGCACTTAAGCGCCTGTGTAAATTGTTATCGCTGTAAATCTACTTGCGTCCTACAAAGTTTTGCACGAATTCTGAGAGGCACCCGCTCAGGTGGAAGGCCTTTAGGGGGTTTCAAATGCAAGAAGCATTTCAGAAGCGTGTGGAACCTCCGGGAACGTTAAGTGAAAGATATAAACAAAATAGAAACGGTTACGTAAATATAAATGTAGAGCACAAATTAGTTTTAAAATAGAATGCGCTACATTAGTTTTTAAAGTGTGAAATAATGTTCCGTGCTGGTTTAGAAAAGTAACCTCATGGTTTTTTTTTTTAAGAATAGAAGTGATTTGCAGTTTAGAAGGTTTGTTTCAAGAAAACTTCAAAAGGATCCCTGAGCCACTATTGAAGCTGAAATGGGGCAGCCCTACATTGGAATGTACGTATGATCGGCTCCAACGATGCAATAGACTGTTTGCTGAAACATCGCTAAAACACATGGCCCTACGATTTCAACGTTCGATACATCCACGAAATTTGCTGTGGCTTAATTGCGCCGTTTACAACGCTGCATCCTATTCGTGGCTCTTCTGCAAAAGCCGTTGCGTCCTAATGATCCCTCAGGCCGCCAAAATTGTCGGCGGCGATTACCTAATGAAAGGTAAAGCAGAAAAACGCGGAATAAAAAATGAGAATGTTTAAAAGCGGAAGTTTTGAAAGACGACTGAAAGACCATATGACCATACGTCATAAAGAACGTTGTCTCCAACGCACTAGCGGAACACTTGGCAACTTCTATATTATGATCTCGACTGGGACAAGGCAAGCGTAATGGCGAGAGAAAGAAAACTGGTGTTCCCGTCAGTATCTGGAATCGCTTCTTATCCAGAGTAAGAAAAAAAAAAGAACGCCAAACAGGAATGATGGCGCTCTCGCACCTGTGTACGCTAGGTGCCTCGGTCACATACTAAAACGGGCATAAGCTCGGCTCGTCGAGCCACTTCATGGTGAACAAGGCTTCCGTACGGAAGCCGAACCGTCTTGAAGTTCCTAAACCTTTTCATTTTTTGGTCGGCGTTTCTATACTTTACCTTTCATTATGCCGCCTCCCGAGTAGACAAATTATCGTCGAACCTTCGATTCCAGCGACGACGTCGAACCCGCAGCCCAACCGCTACCGACATCATCGTACAGCTTCAGCCTCGGAGTTGATAGCGTTAGACTCTCGCCAAGCCTGCAGGATGGACTCGACGTAGGAATGGCGGTACCAGGAGAAGTAAAAGCGTGCTCACACGTCAGACTCTGGCTCGGACGGAGGCCAGGGTATTTTGTCTACGACGTAATCGGTGGAGCTAAGCAGTGGCCACGGGACATGGCCGCCGAGCCCTCTTTCCACTTCTGTAGAGGCTCTTCTCTTAGCTGCTGTCTTTTTCGTCAGAGGAGTTGTTCTTATTCCCTGGGGAAGAGGAGTTTCTCCGACAGTGGTCATGCCGTTTACTGTCGGTGGCCGATCGATGGTCGCGTGTGGCTTAATTTTCGACCAGCCCGGTTCTCGTAGCCAGGCCATCAAAAGTATTATGAATGTACAGTCACCCGCGAAAGTTTAAGGGACACGGGTTTCACGACAAATGTGAATTTCTGCTCCGTTAAGGCGTAGCGCTTCTAAATAAATAGATCACGGTGTAGTTCGCCAGAACTGCTACGGATCGAAGCCTTTGCCTTTAGTTAGAGGCTACGTGCGCAGGCTTCGCGGAAATTTGGCTCTTTCGCAAATCCCGCGTCTCGTAAACTTTTGCGGGTAACTGTACCTACAGTGCGCAGGTGCCCGGAACTTTTGTGTGTGCGTGCTCTCGTATGCATAATTTTTGTATATACACATCTCATAGCATCACCACAAAATTATGCAGTCTCTGTCGCATCATCATTGAACATGAATAGTTGCGTACACTGCATATATTGAACATAATTTCTTATATGCGACAATTAGTTTATGAGTAACTATGCGCTTCCGTGGGTCTTCGTTGTTACATGTGAGTGAGGCCGTGTGGACTCGGACATTTTATTGAAAACGTGCCGTGTATATAATAGTACGATGCAAGTTCATTTCTTTTCGTGGTATAGTTTGAACGTCACAAAGACCGGAGACGTCGAGCAACAAGGTGCTTTCTGCATCTCGAGAAACGCCCTGCGCCCATACGTCACACTTCAGTCAGACAGATACATTGCACATAGAAAACGGAGAACAGCAAGTCCAACGATGCTTCGTACGTTGTATATGCTATCGTCCTGGTGGAATTGTGCCGTCATTGTGACTCACGGCGTTTGTGTCGTCTTTTCTTGATATAAACTTTTTTCTAAACACAAATACCTGCGCATCCCACGTTTGCCCAAGCAATGCCCTCCCTGCTTAGCGAGACCATCTGACACAGCTGGACATATACTATTGCGATATCCAGCAAATATACGGGCACTTCAGGATGATCTTCACCATCCACGTTGCTGTGAAGCTCTGAATATATCGATGCGTATGTATGCCATATATTTATGCGTGCCGTATATGGAAGCTAGATTGCTTTACTATCCAACCGCCAAGGTTGCTCAAACCAGGCCTTACGATCTCGACTTAAATTATTCCTCAGAACGTTGAAAATTGCATCCCGCAAATTTCACGAAACGTAGCATTCACAGCGCATGACTTTTATCTTAAATCTTCTCAGACAGTTAAATATCAGAAGCGAAAAAAAAACAATATCAGTACTCAAACATGAAAGTGACGTAATTTTATACAGACGTGGCTCTTTGCTAGCAGCTTATTGGCGCCTGTGCGATGTCATTACAGGCCTAACGCGCGGCGTGTTAAAGCTTTTAAGGGTGCCAGAAGTCTTGGCGGGCCCGCGTGTAGAACATCGTCCGAGAAGTTCAAGCGCCGCCCTAAACCTTGCTATCGCAGTCAGTACTTCGCCGTTCGGGCGAAACTGCCAACTGGTAGCTTTTGTGAACTCTGTTCTCACGCCTCTTGTCACGTCGGCGTCGTGAATTACCGATTTCTGTTGAAACGGACCTACACGAACAGCAGTACGAGCCGCTGTGAAGACGCTGCGGCGTTATTTAAAAGACATCAGACCGTGGGGCAAGGTGTGACTGTGCGCTGTGTGACGTAGAGTGTAATAGTGGGACATTAACACTGTAACACCATGTAACGCCTTCGCAGACTGCGTGACGGCGTCCACAGAGACAGTTCTGTATTGCGTGTTGGTGTTTTTTTCTTTTCTTTTCGTATTCTTTTTCTCTAATCTACCGCATCTCGTTCCCCTTCCCCGGTGCAGGGTAGCCAACCGGAGAGATTCTCTTGTTAACCTCCCTGTCTTTAATTTGCCTTTCTCTCTCTCTCTCTATCTCTCTCACTCGCAGTTCATTTCATTTGCTCTGTGAAGCGCTATTAGACTCCTCTCCGTTTTTTTTTTTTTTCAGTGAGAAACGCCTTGCTCAACATGAAATTGTCGAGCGCGATCACGGGCATGCAACGCATGACGACCATGGTACAAGCACGACGGCATGAAGAGGACTGCATGAAAAATGGAATGCCAACGACCACATGATTACAATTACGTCGCGGCAATGACACAGCCACACTGGAATCACTATACGACAGATTAACTACGACGGTACGACCATTAGGCGAGACGAATAGAACGACCACGGCGGCACAATGACAATGACGTTACGGCAATGGCGTCGCTACACTGAAATTCCTACGAAAAAAATTACGAC
This sequence comes from Dermacentor variabilis, assembly GCF_050947875.1. Taxonomy (NCBI): domain Eukaryota; kingdom Metazoa; phylum Arthropoda; class Arachnida; order Ixodida; family Ixodidae; genus Dermacentor; species Dermacentor variabilis. Next base: position 101,725,499 of record NC_134576.1, read on the forward strand.
GATGGAATGTCCATGGCGGCACGATGACGAATCCATGATGGTGGCGACAACAATGAAATGATGACGAAGATGATACAACGAAGGCACGACGTTTATGAGACAGCGACGTTGGTGTAACGACGACGGCACGATGACCAGACTTGCACGTAATGAATTATCTGTAATCAATTACTTTAATAAACGACACTTCTGGTAGTTATGTAACTGATCGATCACTTCATTTAATGGGTAACTTTCGCGACAGTTCAAGTACTTTTTTTTTCAGCACAACCAGTTAAATTATTGAAAAGACGAGCTTTGACAGGCGATACAGCTTCGAGCACTTGAATTTGGCCGAGCCTACAGTATAGAGTACCTGGGGTTATGCCACGCAGCAACCTCGTGGATGCACATTTCCAGACAGGCAAACCCCCACGCGCCCAACATTGTTTCTCCATCTTTACACTCGAACGGATGTCGGCCGACTATTTCAACCGGCGCCACTATGGCTCGATAGCGCTGGCCACTTCGGACGTTTCTGCGTGGAAATCAACTACGGACCATTTCTTTTTTTTCTTTCAGGTTTTCATTAGCCCTGAGGGGAGTACCTTCTCCGAGCAAAAGCAACAACACGGAAACGCTGAGCTTTATAGGGAACTCAAACGCGAGCAGGGATCTTTGAATGCTATCGCGTTCCACTCTTAAAGGCGAAACTTAAGCGTCCTGCAAGTTAGTTTTCTTTTTTTTTGTTATTGAAGAGCGGCGCATACACAGTGAGACAAGTTGATGTGAAACGGTTTAACCGATGAGCGGAACATAGCAAGTGTCAACTACTACCCTGTGACAGAAGTTGGTCCAGCGATTGGTTTCAAACCCGATTACCTTAACACAGCAGTGCGATGCTCTACCCGTTAGACCATGGGCTTCCCAGTAACCCAAATAATTTGGCGTTTTCCCGCTAAATTATTTCCCCCACCGGGTGCAACGGTATAATGGTATAATAGCTATCCATGGTATAATGATTAGAGCATCGGGCTACGGCGCTGAGGGAATCGGGTTCGAAACCAATGGTCGGGCCAACTTGGGTCACGATTATATCACATTGTCCGTACCGCTCATCAGTTTACGCCAACTTGTGCTATAAGCCATGTGCCACTGCTTATGTGCCATTTTTCAGTAAACCTCGTTCACCAAAACTGGGATCACCGATTATGTGAAACTTGGCGTGTCACACTTCAATGAACCTCACTTATGCCACTTTGGGTCACTGGGTATGCAAAATTGGTTATGTGCCGCTCTTCAATGAACTCTCTGACACTAACTTGGGTCACTGGGTGTGTAAAGCTGGGCATGGGCCGCTCTTCAGTGGACCTCTTGAATAAAGTTTATTCTCTCTCTCACTCTTCAACTTCAGCTTTGCTCACTGGATATATATGACACTCTCCAATAGACCTGTTTCACGCCAACTTTGGTCACTGAGTATGTGTCACTGGGTTATGTGCCGCTCTTTAACGACAAAACAAATCTCTGTGGTGGTGGGCAGAGTCGAACACCCCCTCATATTGATTCAGACAATCTTGTCTCGATATACATTTACAAACGCGCCACGCGGATACTTCCCTGCGGCGTCGCTAGATGGCGCGACGTGTTCAGAGCGAAGCGCGAGAGAGCCGCCTGGCTGCGTACACGCTTCATACACGACGGGATTCGCCGGTTGCAATACGGTGTGTCGACACATCGCTTCAATGTTGATCGCATTAACGTTGACATTCATCATGAGATGGTTTATGCCGGATTTTTTAGTTCTTTGTGCAAGGTGGGTTCCTTCGTTGCGACACCACAGTTTCTCCTTGCGCGCACTTCGAGAGAGAGTTTTGAGTGTCGCTACTAGTAGCTGGGGGGGGGGGGGGGTTATAAAATTCCACCTAGTGGACATGTCCATTTCGTCTGCTGCTGAAGTGCTGATTGGCTGGAGTGCCTGCCTCCTTCTGACGCGTACCCCAGTGCAGCCACTCAGCACTAGGTGGACATGTCCATTTCATCTGCTGCTGAAGTGCTGATTGGCTGGAGTGCCTGCCTCCTTCTGACGCGTACCCCAGCGCAGCCAATCAGCAACCCAGCAGCAGACGAAATGGACATGTGCATTAGGTTGACTCTTACAGTATACCCCGCTGGCGGTGAACGCTATGCGCGAAGTCGAGCTTTGTGGTAGGAACGCGGCGTGGGCATCGGATGCGCGGAGGCGAGCGCTACGAAATGGTGCTGCAAGGAACCGGGCGCGCCGCTCTATAAATGGCAGAATAAACGCTGGAAAAAAGGTTTGTGTTTGAGTTTCCGCGTAACCGAATTATGTTTTCTCGTATATTCAAATTACAATCCGACGCTACCGTGTCTGTAGGTTGTTTGTAAGTCGCGCTTTACGATTTTGCTGACGCTTTTACTTTGAGAAATTCAAGTAGTTCGGTAATGCCTCTGCCTACACGGATGGCCTGCGTGGTTCGATATGCGTGATTCAGAATGATTTTTCGCTCACGAGACCATCGGCGCCGGACGCCGACACCGGATTTTCAGCGACACCGGGCCGTTAACACTTTCCAGTTAAAATGTAAAAATGCGTCACACTACGATGAGAGTCGCGCAGCGAATTTCGGGAATGCCTTCCGTACCTTCCTTCTTCATCGATGCGCGCGCTCACTTTTTAAAACTAAACGTTAAACGTTGGCTTGTACGAGTTTATACCGCCTTTTTCAGGCATGTGTCCGCGGTCTGACGCTTTGAGAATCGAGTTTCTGTGCCGGAGACCAGGTTGTAAACTGACCATCGGACATTTTCATTTACTTCAAGTGGCCACTACAGTGACAGTTAGCGTTCCAAGTTGGTCACAGATGGCCAGAAGCATACAAACCGCAAAATGGGGAAAACAGACAAGGAAAGCTATTTCTTTAAAACACTGAAGACATTCGCGTACCACGATCATTTGAGTAGTTCGGCACGCCAGTGAAATAGGGCACAGAAGGGTGCAAAATGACACTCGGAGACACACCGTTGCCTAAACAAATCGAAGTGCTAAAAATAGCCTCACGTTTAGCAGAAGAAATGGCTGACATGTTCAGACGTATCTAGTTTAACAGCTTTCACCTGCCGTGCGCGTGCACAATGATTCTCCTCTCCTTACCTTTCCCCTTCCCCGCCCTGTGGCGTAGCAAACCAGGCGAGACCTTGGTTAACCTCCCATCCGTTACTTCTCGTCTCTCTCTCTCTCTCTCTCTTTCTCTACTTAAGAAAACACGTATACGCACAACTAAATCAGACGTGAGCTTGTTCGCTTACCCTGAATTCCGGCATCTGTTCGATGTACCTGACGGGAATCCTGGTGTGCTTGTCAGCGCACACCTGCCCTTCAGCGATGGCCTTGAATCGTTTGAAGGCGCTGCATACGTGAAAATGAGAGTAAGGAGCTAGGTGGAGCCATATTCAAGTTGGAATCCCCCCTCTGTGTGCATGGTCGACAGGTTTTTTTTTTTTTTTTATGATTTCCTTGTGTTCGCTCTGTATGCATTGCTGCATGTGCTTCAGTGAGTGTGTGCTCTTTTGTGCGTGATTTTTCTTTTTCTGTGACGAATGTGCGCCTCACATTGTTGCTATTTGCCAGCAAATATGTTCTGTACGTTCATTCCTCGATCCACAAATCTATAGCAGGTCCGCAGTATAAATGAGCAAATAAAAAAATAACTAAAAACTGGGGAACGGAGTAGGGGGGGGGGGGGGCATATGCGGCAGGCACCGTAACTGCACCGCTAAAAGCGGATGCCTGGAATATTCCCCGACACAATAGAAGCCATCAACACGGCGCTCCCAGAAGACAACTGTCTCCCAAGGGCTTACCGAACCATTTGATGCTCACGGCATCTTTGGTTGGGCCTTCCATAGCGCACAGACCGTGACACAGAGTAGCACCGGTAAGACAGCACTTAAAAATTATAATGTATACCTGCACCGGTTAGTACGTAAGTACTTGCACATAAACAGCGTGAAAACAGGACACAGGTAAGACGAAACTGCCAAGATTAAGTTGTTTATGCAGCATTCGTTCGAGCTGCTGACACACCTGTGTAGGATAGTTGGGCCGTTGATAGAATTACCGCAGGATGAAAGAGCACGCGTACTCCGCCAAAGAAAATTCGGGCAGTCACTTGGCAGGGTGTTGTCTAATGTTCGGATGTTCTCAACTGTTAGATCGCTACAGTAAGCTCAAAAAAGATACCGATCAGTACTGGACGAATAACGGAAGCACGAGGGTGAAGTCCATGTTTTTATAACAGGATTTGTCGTCGTCAGGGCAACGATTGCTGCCCTTGGCAGCGTTTCTATACGTATCTTGCTCTTAACCAAGGAATACAAGTTTACAAAAAGTTTACAGGAAGACGGAGGCTTGAAGGAATCATCAGTGGTCAAATAAGAAATTTCGCTGGAGATAACGTTTCGAGACAACGCTACTTGTCTTCTTCAGGGCACCGACGAAGATAGACACACGCTTGCAGATGCATTATCTCCAGTGGCGTTTCTCGTTCAACCACTGTTACTCTTTCCTTCTTTTTCTGGGGATCTGCCACAAGGAATATGTAGTAAAAAATTAACAAAAAGCAAACAAAATAGACTCATGTATGATGCAAGTACTGCAAAAATGAGTTCACGCACTTGCTACTCGTTATCGAATGGGTAACGTCACCTGGAACATTGGGCCTTAGTTTGGTCTCCCTGAGTGTCTTGTGCTTATTATCCCAAGTACCGCAGCTCAGCCGCAGAAGGGAATCAATGTCCATCATTACAGACGCAGGGGCCAGGCACTTAAGACGTGTACCACGATTGTCGGCTGCAGATTCCCAAGCCCAGGTGACTGCAGGTGTCAGGGTCACTCCTAGACCGAAACCTCTGAAGACAAACTCATCCACCACATAGAGGTTGCGAGGAAAGAAACAGATACACGGGGGTATAAGCGTGCACGCGTGACCCTTCGGAGAATGGACTTCTGGAGTTGGAAGTAAGCGAGGCTGGAGGGCTGTAATAGACATAGAAGGTGAGTGAGCGATTTGGTTGACCAAGTTGCTGAACGGGATACAGCTATGTCAACGAATTCAATGCAGCGTATAACGCCGAAGTACGACTACATGACCAGCTTGCGTGTCTCCTGGCAGATTCGGAATGTCTCGGTAACTTTCTTCAGATCCTTCAATGTGCCATGTGGGTCAGTACAGATCAGAAACAGTACAGATCAGATCAGTACAGAAACGCGCTGACCCACTCGATGGCATCATGTATGGTATGTAGTTCTATGAACATGAAATCTAGTATTTTGGTGGCATACAGACGAATACGGCCCGTACTCCTTGGGCAGTGGCCTCTGCATCCACGTACACCAGGCAATGGTCCTGAGCAACGGCAGTCTGAGCTGTACAAGTGGGCCGATCACGTCGGCGAAGACTGGCTTATTTGTTTGTGGTAACAGATATGTAACACCACGGGCAAAATGCCTACCTGTGTAGTGGTTAGGAGACCCGCCATTGAAGTGGTTGCTAAGAGCTGTGGCCGTCGCAATGCGCAGTCTTATAAGAATCCGGGCATTATCTCACTGAGACACGAGCTCCAAGGTAGTGTTGATCACAGCTGATCCTTTCTCACCTACTCCGTGTTCTCAAGCCAAGTAGCATATGTGGGAACAAAAGAATAAAGGTGATGGAAATGTGAGCGTTCAAGCTGAGCAATTATTTCTTTAACCCTTTTTTTTTCCTTTGTAACTCCTATTTTTTAAAGGAACCTGCAGCACGGGCAAAACCATTCACTTCGTATCCCTATCAAACTAACAGCTCCCTTGGAACACTTACAGTTCCCTAATCCCCAGGAAACATTCGGCACCCGTATGTGCTCTTAGCCCTTAGGAGGACAGTGATCTGGCCGCATCAACGCTGTCAAGAAGGGCAGTTGCTGCTCTGACGAATACAAGTCTCAATGATGAAACGCCCGCGACTTCCCCTGTACGCCCAACGTTCGCCACTTCGTCTTCATCTTACAGCAAAACCATCTGCCTCTTTTATTTTACCGATATATTTATTTACTTGCAATACATCAAGGACCCTGCAGACAGCGTTTTACATGAGGGATCGGTGAGTTAAGTAATGTTAACAAAAATATACTGAATGGCTACTTTGGAGTAAGCAAGGTTTTCGACGCGAAGGATGGAACTATGTGAAGCGAAGCAGCAGTCGGTCCGGACGAACACCATTGTTGACGTCACGAGGCGCCCGACCAATCACAGGCGGAAACGAGGCGCGCTAGCTGGGCGTGTCTGCTGCTGCACTTTTCGTCGAAATAAAATATGTTTGCGCTTTCTGTCGCTCAATTTCGATGCGATATTCGAATTCAGAGGGTTGAAAGCCACGACGTACTGCTGTTCACTCATTTCTTCTGGAAAATCTTTCAGCTTCCCTTTAAGCGGTAATTTTACAGCTATAAAACTGTTCATCGTCTCAAACACGTCTTGCGGCAAAAAGATTACGTGCCATGCTCACCAATTAGGCCAGAGGCGGACCTTCCCCCTCCCCCCCTCGACTACGCGACCCACCTGATCCACGCGACCGCGGCTTACTTGCATTGCCTCCGAGATCGACCCCCCTTTCATGAGGCCATCTCTCGGTTCACTCCACTTTGCAATCGCGCAGTACCATAGTCATACACGACAAGAAGCCGACCATGCAGATGCGCCAAACTCCGGGTAAGAAGGCATGGAAAGCTCCACTATATAAAGGAATGATACGCTTGATTGGGTATGCTTGTTGCACCGAGGACACATAGTTAGGTGCTGTTTGCCATTTCACTGCGTTATTCCGTAAAGAACGGAGTCGGCAACCGGCACATCTGCAGGAGTCGCACAGATGTGGCTATATGTAAACCTAATCACCATGTGAGTGCTGTCCTCTGTGTGAGCTATTCGGCAGGACAGTAGCTGCAGCTACGGTTGCAAACTCCCAGAGAGATCGCAAGGGAAGATCGTTTTAAAAGGATTGAAGGTGCCCGGCAATTCAGGCCCGGGGGCTGTAGTAAAGAGCGCTTGCGTGGCTGCTTTGAGAGGTGCGATAAGCTGGACTGACGAGAGAACATATGCGTGAGGGCATGAAAACATTCAATGCAGAGAAGGCCTTGCAATTTCGCATCGTACTTTAAGACTAGCCAGACGCGTGTGCGTGTGTTATTCTTTTCTTTTCTGTTACTTGCGTAGTATACGACTAATCAGAATGTTTGTATCTAACGCGAGTTTTTGTGTGGATTCAATAAGCTCCGTCAAACTCAGTTCAGCGGAATCCCAAACAGAGCCTAATTTAAGTCGAATCATTGTTTTGTAAGACAGTAGTTCTACAGAACTAGCAAAACTCAAAACGACTATGATAAGAGGGCATGCACGTGAAAATTATGAAGTGTATACGTTAATCATGCGCAAGGAGACACGTTCGTAAGCGCGCCTGCCGTCGGCATCATTTTCAAAAGCGAAATAATAATAACTGCCACAGTGAGTCCAAACTGCTCTCTGCTGCGGGCTGACGCTCGCCTTTTCTTCTCCTTTTGTTTGAAAAACGTGTCGTCCTGACTGGCGTTCATGAGGCGTCTTTTGCTTGCGGTGTTTAACCTCCTGCTGCAATTAAGTCTTATTGGGAGTCCAAAGTGAGCGCTAAAGTCTATAATCAAGAAAGATCCTGCCTGTTACACTGGGCTTATTACAAAGCAGTAGGTTTACTGCTGCCTTACGCCACCTTTGAAGCATACTGCCGGATCACCCTGAAGAGAACAGTCGGAGACATCATCAGCTTCGGTAACATGACGATAACTAGAGTATTTGTTTAGCATGACAGCAGCTGACGTAGTTATGAGGTGGCACGTGACATGGCCAGCAGCCACGCGAAGTGGGGAACCCGCCAACTCTGCTGCACGTTGTCAACTTGGCCCCGAACTGTTTTGTCCTGGCAGGGACGTCATCACGATAAATTACAGCTACAGGCATACACAGTTCTGCCGCATCAAACCGTCTGGGCGAAGCTGAAAGAAATGCCAACTTAATATTTTGTTTGCAAACGGAAATTTTTGTAGCTCTTACCGCATGTGAGTTGTGACCGTATGAACTATTTGGAACATGGTGAGCGGCATGTGGATCAGCCCAATTGCATGACTTTCTCTTTGTGCCACGGTTGTTTCCCTTTCTTGAAGAACTATACCATGCAATACGCGCCAAAATTTAAAATAAATAAAGTTATATAAACTTACTGCAGAATTTCCTTTTTCGTAAGGAACGTCAGCTCCTGTAAAGAAATTCAAGTGCTCAGTGGTCGAAAACTTGCGGAAGCTGTAGATCAGGTCATGTAACTGATAACATGCATTAAGGGTGCGTGATATGAAGGTGATATGAAAGGAATGCTCGTTGTATCTGACACACAGCAGATTATGTTTTTTTTTTTTTTTTTACGATCACGTTTCGTCAAAAGCACGCTTGCTGCAAACGGTTCAAGACACCTCGATCAATCAATCAGTCGAATTTTTCATATTCAGAAGTATGGGTAAGGAAACTAAATCATACGAGTCGTGCATGAATTACCGCACTAACCTTGGCTATTGCATGAAGATCGACGTACTGGTGTCGTATTTCATAGCATATCGTATAATTTTTCCAGCGCCCTGTCTTTTTCTTCACTGGCCCGCGAACGCTGTCGCATAGCCATGGGATCGGCGACTCGGTGTGACGGCTGATGAATGAGTTGGTACAAAAGACGGTCCCAGTTTCGTATAGAAAAGTAACACCTAACAGTACCTGCACTGGTGCGGCAGCTATGTACAAAGAATTTCAAAAGAACGTGCAGACTGTAAAGCCACACAGCTATACTGGCAGCGTATTAATGCAATATCTACACAATATATGGCCGTCTAACGTACTCTGTAGTCCCGCAGCTCCTCAGCTGTCAGCTGGCTCTGGCTGGATCCCATGGCTTGCCTTGTGAAGGTGGAGGCGCCCGGTCACCTGACAGTGTGGAAAGACCATCGGGACAGGTCAAGGCGTAGCACGTAATCCTCCAGACTGCTCAGTGGGCAATGTAACTGAAAACTGAAGGGCTGATACAGATGTATTTTTCAAGCTACAGCGATTGCAAGAGCACGCAGATGTTTCCTGACACCGTACGCACAAAACGACACAAGCTTCTCGCATGAATGTGCAAACGTGGTCGAGAAACGCTTATACGGCTATAAAACGTATCTGCTTTCTAAACGATACCTACCGCAGTTAGTTTCTTCGCATAAATCAAGTCCATATATCGCGGAGAAGAAAAATAAACAAGTAAAGAAAAGCAGAAAGGAAAACTTTTTCTGTGCGAAAAGTACTTCTACCTTAGTCATGCCCGAACAGACCAGCTTTCAAAGCTCTACAGGATTATATAATGGACACAGACGCGATTCATTCTATGTCAACAGTAGCATAATCGTTTTTAATTTCCTCAAATTTCTGTGGCCTGCTCAGGCTTATGTTGTTCTTGGACTATAGTACATCGGTCACGGTGAAACTTCAGTATCATGTTAAAAATATAGTCTTGTACTTAAAAATGTGACTGGTGCGCAGCTGTGCGGCAGGATTACGGGGCCTTTGTTTCCCGGAGACGTGAAATGAATTGCTACGACGCTAGAACAATGCACACCCTTAAACTCTGCATTCTTAAAACGGCGCAGTACACATGCAGACGCACAGAGTGAGCCAGTATTAAGGCGAAAGCGTTAAGTGCCCAGACCCCCGATGGCCTTCAAGTAAGAACGCGTCCTCCGGTTTAATGGTACCAAAACTGTCATCGTCAGCAATGGCTCATACCTCCCTAAGCAAGCTAAAAATCCCTCTCGTAATGCATTAGCTAACAAGCGCTCAGCAAAGTGAAGCGAACAGTGCATACATTCATTGAAATCACTCATACAACACACAGAGCAGCGTATACGTTTCAATCCCCGGCTAAGAGGATGCAACGTAAAGTCGAAGGGAAACGTCGTTGATGCGAATCTGACCCCGCTGTATACGAGCGCGCGAAGCCGCAGCTAAGCGTCGAAAACGAGCCGGTGAAGCCAAACTGCAAAAGCAGTAACGCGACGACGCGAGACGGCGCATTACGAAGTGTGCAACACACTTTCGCCTTCACGTGTTACAGGTGTGCAACATGCTGCCGAACTTTCTTTTTATATGATCAATCCATCCATAGTTGTCACACAAGACCATTTGACGAATAGCTTCGATGAAGCTAAATACTGGTGAGGGGTTAATAACGTTTGCACTGACATGTACTGCAACAGTTCACAATATTACGTGCATACAATCGACGCGAACCATTGCGCCAAGATGTATTTGGGTCGCAAAAAGAGACGAAAAAAAAAAAGCGCTCAGCATATTGCCCAGAGCATTCTTTTCTGAGCGCGTACAATACCGCGCATGCAGTTACGCAACCTATACCACGACTGACGAGGTTTTCTGCCCTACAGGGCTGCTCTTTGAGCTAGAAGGATGTCGTACTGGGTAAATGAGATTTACTTGCAACCACATGGTGTTTGTTCTGTTACGTTGCGCCAAGATGTACTTGGGTCGCAAAAAGAGACGAAAAAGAAAGGCGCTCAGCATATTGCCCAGAGCATTCTTTCCTGAGCGTGTATAATACCGCGCATGCAGTTACGCAACCTATACCATGACTGACGAGGTTTTCCGTCCTATAGGGCTGCTCTTTGGGCTACAAGGATGCCGCACTGGATGAATCAGATTTAATTGGAGCCACATGGTGCTTGTTCTCTTACGTACGCCTAAATTTATATCCGATTGACGAGTCAGATAACTGAAGAACTGTACGGTAGTGGTTTAAGTTTTATTCTTGCCATCAGCGTTCGAGAAGATTAACACTGACTTGGTCTATAGACTGCTGTGTGTAGTCACAGACGATGAAAATCACCCGTAAAGCGTGTTTCGAGTGCAGCAATACGTGGTGCCGAAAGTCATGGCCCAGCGACCGCTGCATTTGAGTGACGGTAACCGATCGATCTCATCATAAGGCAACAAACAAAGACACCAATGACAACATAGAGGAAATTACTTACTACTTACTAATTGAATTTAAAAAGATGGTAAATTAATGGAAATGAAAGTGGATGAAACACAACTTGCCACAGCTGGGGAACGATCCCACGTCATCGCAATACGCGTGCGTTGTTCTTACCGGCTACCACGGCGCCGTTTTTCCATCCACTATCTTGATTAGTGAAGTTTTACTACTAGAACTAACCTTGGGAGTGTTAGCCATGACATTACCACTCACAAACCATGGCTGCTGATGTGGAACATCTTTTCTGCCGCAGGCATCACAAGTACGTGATCTTTTAGGGTGAAGGCAACTGGTCAATAAACCCCCACATGCTACCTGAAACTCAATTGGTAAGAGCATCGCACGCGTAATGCGAAGACGTGGGATAGTTCCTCACCTGCGGCAAGTTGTTTTTTCACCCACTTTGTTTTCCATCAATTTATCATTTTTTTAATTCAATTAGTAAGTTCAACTAATTTCCCTTGTGTTGTCCTTGGGGTATTTGTTTGTTGGCTTCTTATAATATGACTAATCAAAATCGGGCCCCTCGGTTAGCCCCCTATCTTCTCGTTCAGAAACCGATCTCCGAGGATATGATTTTGCAGGCTGCATACGACAGAAGTGAATGCGGAGCAGGAAACATGTCATATAGCCGCCATACTTTAACATTTTTTTCCATATATCGAATGAAAATCCTGGATGCAACGTCGAAATTCCGACCTGCGACTCGGAAGTTACGGCTTGATCTGTGTTCAGACGAAGAAGAAAAAAAACTTATTTTACCATGACAAAGATGGGGCGATCATAACTCTGTCCGCGTGTAGACGCTGCTTTGAGTATCAAACCGCAGTATTTAAACAAATAATAGGGTTTTCCCGTTCATAGCATATCACTCAGTAAAAATAAGCGGCTTACAAAGAGATAAAGAAGCTCCCTTCGGGTTTGAGGAGTGTATAACAAAAATCGGCCTGTTCAGGTGGTTTAGTGGAGGTGTACATTACTTCGACGACAAATCACCATATTGAGAGACCCGATAAACGAACTTCCCTTTGTTACTTTACTCACTTTACTTCCCATTAAGAAACGCGTTGAGATACCAATACTGAAGCCAGGAAGCAGTCAAGCCAAGTCTACCGAGCGGAAATTCGAATACTACCGCCACTTTCGAGACGACCATCCCTTAAATCTGCTAAAAAATACACTACCATTGTACAATTAACAGTTAACATAATTACCAATTAAAATCGTCCCCAACTCCTAGAATATGGTCTTTTGGAAATTGCTTGATGGAATGGCTATTGCATTTCGCAACACACTTCAAGCGAATAATACAACGCAACACACGTCAAAGCGAATAATACAACACGTTTGGGCTATTTGGTCCTTTAATAAGTATCACCATTTGAACACCGTCTTAGCATCCGCTAACCGAGAGCTCAGCCTTCTTAAGTGTAACCTCAGGCACGCACCTTTGCACACACACACACAAAAAAAAATACTTGCTTATATCACGCTAATCCACCCACAAGTACAATATCCTTCCGCCATATAGATTCCCGATCAAGCATACCTCTTCAACATTGAACCGCTGCAAAACCACGCTGTTCGCTTCATATATTCAGGTTACTCACGCTTCACCAGCGTCGCAGCATTAAAACAACAGTGTCCAGTTAGAACCCTTATCACGACGACGCCACTTCCCTCGCCTAACCTTATTTCATAAACTGTATCATCATTCCTCGCTTCACGATTACTTCTTTTCGCCCCCCCCCCCTGCAGTCTTCTCCCGCCGTGATCACATAAACAAAGTAAAACGCATACCGTGCCATTCATCTCCTTACGCAAATTATCCCTTGGAATAACTCACCATCACGCATAGCTGCTGAAGTTACCATACTTCTAAACTTTGTTGCAAGACAACGGTTAGAGCTAGCGGATTAGTTATAACTCTTTTTGTTATGTTATCTGCATATCAACATACTGTGTATCAAGCGTCTTCCGATATTAAGAATTTTTGCACATACGCCTTATACATCTCTATGTTGTGCTCTGTGTGCCTGTCTTGGTGTGTGCGTTTGCGCATGTGTGTGTGTGTGTGTGTGTGTGTGTGTGTGTGTGTGTGTGTGTGTGTGTGTGTGTGTGTGTGTGTGTGTGTGTGTGTGTGTGTGTGTGTGTGTGTGTTATATTTCATGTTTGAGTTATATTTCATGTTTCTGCTGTAAACAATGTATTATTAGTTATATTTCAAGCGCTAGTGCTGTATTTCTCATGCTTCAAATAGGGTCTCCCCCCCTCTCCCCATGTAATACCATCTCATGAGGGCCGTTAGGGGTATTGTAAACAAATAAAATAAATAAATAGACAAGGCAGCGCAGAAAAGCACTAATAAAAAAGACTGACAACGCAGTCTTGGAATAACTACTAAGCAGGCATATGACTTCACTACTGACCCGCCACGCTAGACCAGTGGCTACGCCGTTAAATTGCTGAGCTCGAGATCACGGGTTCGATCGCGACCGCAGCGGCCGCACTTCAATGAGAGTCGAAATGCAGCAAACGCTTTAGGTTTAGGTGAACGTTAACAAAAACCAAGGGAGGTCGAGATTAATCTGGAGTCCCGAACTACGGCGTGTCTCGTGATTATATTTTACTTTTACTTCATTACTGCTCGGCTTCAATATCATAATATTAAACACGCGTCCTACAGTGTGCAATTACAACTTCAGGAAGTGAATCGTTCGTAATTAGCTGCCAGGCTATTGCGATTTAAAATGCATGTGCATTGCGGCTATCCCAGAAACCCATCTGAATATGCAGAACAGCCGCGATCTTTTGCACAGACGTATTCGAAATAAAACACGCGTATACCCACAATCGCGGACTACTTTCCCTGGCGATAAAGGGAAAGCTAAAGGGGCGTAGTTCCCGCAGGTGCGTTACTGCGCCAAGTATTGACGTCAGGGAAATACCGCGGCGCCATCTGCTGGTATCTCTCCGCGACGTAGAAATCGACATCACGTGATACCGACTTCGAAGTGTTCGGCAACTCGAGTGTTTCAGCCACTGTTATTTCTGAGTGTTTGCATGTCTTAAGCGTGACGTGTGTGGCGTCTTGGTTGCAAAACAACCTAGCCAGCGCATACATTCCAGTCTGGTGCGCATACGACAGCCGAGGTTTTTAGCGAGCGAACGAGCGACCTGATGTTTTCATATTGGTTATTCAGTTCGCGTGATCTTTCATAGAAGTAGCCATACGCACTTTTGCCGCATTACCAGTACTGCCCACGGCGTCGAGAGTGCGGCCTGCCACTTTTGCCAGAATTATCGCGGGGCAATGATCTATCATCCCGCGACGCGCGTAGCTGCGGGATGATAGATCCCGCCGCTGCGATACTGCTGCGTGCGATACTTTCGCATTTGTCCAAACGCCGGAGAACAGCATAAAAAGCAAATTTATCGCTCAGTGGTGTATTCTATCCTACTTTACTGTTGCAGGTAAGATGTTAATGCTTTCTGCGAGAATGTGCGACTTTAATAGCGCTCTTGCTCGCGCTTTGCCTCCGTAGATTGCTACAGAGAGAGAGAGAGAGGTCACAAGGCAAAGGCAGAGAGGCTAAAGGGCCCCTGAAACGGTTCGGACAAATTTTGTAGACGCGTAGGGTACAACTTAAGTAGAACATTCGCACCATAATTTAAGTGAAGCGTTACGTATTAATGGAGCTACAAGCGATTACAAGTTACCCTCCTCCCTAGCCGTGCTTTTTCTCCTCAACTCGTTCGCCGAGCCATCGACGCTAAGCTCCGCCTTCACTGGTTCTGCGTCACGATACGACGTCACATCGTCCACTTCCGGTTGTTTTGGAGCCCGCCTCCGCCCGCGCGAAACTTCTCCGCTAGCCGCTTGGCCATCGACCGCAAGCGAGAGCTATCGAAGCAGCGTGCGTTGCGAGCATTCTGTCGCAGCGCCGAACGTGTCTGGTATTCCTTTAACCCCACACTAGCGGAACGTTTCGACTGAACGGTGGAAGCATAAACTCAAGCTGATGAAGGAACTTTAGCTTTGACGTACGTGAGCTGCCTGATCGGTCTCCACGGTCCAGCCACCCGTTGGCGCAGAGCTTAATTAACCAGCCAAAGAAAGAGCTAATATTGCTCTAACCAAGTGTAAAACATTTTAAACATATACAAAAACAAAGTGTTAACAATTACACCCCTGCAAAACATTTACACCAGCAGCAAAGAATACATTTTGTTACTGCTATTGTGTCTGGTTGAGCTCTATGCCACCAGGCGGCTGCCCCGTGCAGACCATTCACATTTGCGCTTCTGTTCGTCCCCTGAAGCGACACGCAAGGGGACACGGCCAAGCCCTGTCCACTTTGCGCTTACCCTAATAAACGCTATTGCGTTAGCAGTCTTCTGGTGTAAAGTGACGGCTACAATCGCGCAAATCCTGACGCCGATCGGCTAGCGGCAGTCCGATGCGCTGCAGCCAGTCCGCTCGTCTACTGGCTTGCAGAGGGACACGATGTCGCAGCTTG
The DNA here is from genome assembly GCF_050947875.1 of Dermacentor variabilis. Taxonomy (NCBI): domain Eukaryota; kingdom Metazoa; phylum Arthropoda; class Arachnida; order Ixodida; family Ixodidae; genus Dermacentor; species Dermacentor variabilis. The sequence continues at coordinate 101,741,157 of NC_134576.1, forward strand.
ACATATTGCCGGCCGCTACATTTGCAGTCCACAACGCAACGAAGTCGAATCATAGCGCTCGCGAAAAGACAGACCAACACTGATGGCGGAGCTCTCGTCAGAGACGGAGCACGTTGTAACACAAGCAGACGACACTTGCTGTGTGCCGGAAGTGCTTAAATGTACTGAAAAATTGTTCTTGTGCATCCCCTTTATGTTACTTTGTTTTTATAAAAACAAATTAACTAACATTTAAACTATTACGAACATCATTTGTTTACCATAAAGTTGGAAAAATTATCGATCACGCGCCCTGGTCAGCCAATCGGATAGCTCGCCCCACTGAAGTGATTTGCATCGCATGGGTAGGGGCGGCTTAAAATTCCGCCGCGCAGTGTGCTGCGATCGGCAGTGATGTGCAATTTTAAAACCTTATAATAAATTACACGCTTTACGCAGAGCGCTTAGATGCGTCAATTAATGATCAGAAGGACCTACTCTAGCGATTCAGTACGTTTGTAGAAAATAGTCAAAATCGTTTCAGGGTACCTTTAACCACGCTGAGCCCGACTGGATACCCTGCACATGGGGATCGGGGGAAAGGGGAATGAAAATGAGAAGGAGGAGAGAAGTTCAGACTTCGCACCGACACACACGCAATTAAGCGTTCATCGTTCATTACGAGCGGCCACAGATGACGATACATCTGAAGCATCGCAGCAGCACTTTAGCGGCTTTGCGCATCGCAGCCGCAAGAGGTCACGGTCTCCCGATCTCTTCTGTAAAAATTAAGGCCTGTCATACACGTGCCCTAAAGCTGCCCGAAGGGCAACTGCCACAGAAAGTTGTCCGCCAGTATAGCAAAAAAGTGACGCGTCATGCTGAAGCTTCGTTCGATCCTCGAACCACATACGGTGCGCGTGCGCCTCAGCAACCCACCGCGGAGAATCTCGCCCGTCCGCTTACCATGCAGCGTCACGTCTTTTCCTCGCAGTCGTCTCTTTCGAGCAGCTGCAGCTGCGACGAGCTCTCTTGTGCGTGCAGCATACGTGCGTCTGTGCAACGAGGCCGGTCAGCAGCGCAGCTGCGCGCTTTGTTTCGCCGCGTGCGCGGGCGGTTGTCTCGAGAAACGCGCTCGGAAAATACAGGGCAAACAATGGACCCGCCTCCCACCATTCGTCATCGGAGGGGACGCGACAGCGGATCGCTGCGAGTCGAGCCCCGTGTACGCGGGTTTTGCCAGATATTAGAGAGGTTTAGCTTGTCCGGTATTCCGGTAAAGCGCAGGCGGACGGTGCGTTGGGGCGGACGTGTAAAGGTGTTCTGTGGTGTAAACGTGAGCGGCCTGCATGGTGCAGCCACCTGGTGGCGCAGTGTTCAAACAGACACAAACAGCTAATATTGCAGTAACCAAGTGTATTTTACTTTGTTGCGGGTGTAAATTTTTGGCAGCAACACTATTACGCCAGTGCCGAAAAATTTACACCAGCAGCGAAGAAGAATAGGTTCGGTTAATACAATATTAGCTGTTTCTGTCTGTTTGAGCACTGCGCCACTAGGTGGCTGCACCATGCCGACCGCTCACGTTTGCGCCTCCGCGCCGTTGCATTTTACCTAAATACCGGACAAGCTAAACCTCTCTATTCCCCACGATTGGAGCGTCGCTGGGTGACATGTATACCGTTCGAGAAGCCTCCTGCGCGTTGCGCTGCAGTGTTCAACAATTACCGAAAGTTTACATATATAAGCAGCACGAGCTAAGTGGACGTTATTCCGTTGTAAGAGTTAGTTTCTAAGTTCTAACACCTGCTTCTCTCTCTGTCTCGCTCTCATCGTGTATTTATAGCTCGGAAATGCATTCCATTACTTTTTTTTCATTGTTGTAGCATTGATTCGTACGTGCGGTAATATTCTGAAACTGAGTTGCGAATAAGCTTTTATTGCCTTTTGCCGTCCTCCGTTGTGCATGTTGCAGATTAAAGGGACACTAAAGGTTACTCTGAAGTCAAGTTAAAGTGATAAAGTAATGCTCTAGAACGTCTAAGGCGTCAATATTATTACGATATCATCGCTCGATGATATTTGATGCATGGTGCTCCACGTCAATTGCTTACAGACCGCGGCCGTACGTTTTTGGCCAAAGTCATTGACATCATGCGTGCCTGCTCAATACAGCATAATTTTGCCACATCCTACCACCCCCGAACGAACGGCCTCACTGAGCATTTGAACCGCACGCACACTTACAGACATGCTATCCAAATACGTTTCAGACGACCACCGTGACTGGGACCTGGCTCTACCTTACATTACCTTTGCATACAACTCTTCCCGTCTCGAAACTGCTGGCTTTCGCCGTTTTACCTCTTGTATGGCCGCGAACCGACGTTACCACTGGACACTGTGCTTCCGTCCGCCACAGCTTCAACTAGCGATAATGCCCGTGATGCAATCGCCCATGCTGACCATGCTCGCCAACTTGCGCGCCCTCGTCTACAAGTATCTCAAGACAAGCAGAAACAACGCTACGACCTCCGTCACCGTGATGTCCATTTTGTGCCCGGCGCCCTCGTGTTGCTTTGGTCACCATCGCGTAAAGTCGGCCTATGTGAAAAACTGCTTTCCTGTTACACAGGCCCGTATCGCGTGCTCCGCAATGTGACCGATGTCACCTATGAAATCGTTCTAGCCACGCCCACTACGTCCTCTGCTGTGACAACCAGTGACATTGTCCACGTTGCCTGACTCAAACCCTACAACTCTCCACACACCTTGGATATTTAACAGCACCGTGACGGTGCTTTTGCCGCCGAGGGGGGGAGGGGAGGGGGTTAGTATCACGATATCATCGAGCGATGCTCAAGAGACGAGCCGCCGCGAGAACGACGATGAAGTGGGTCTGTGCCCTTGGCGCGAGCGAATGTCGGCCAAGTGCTCTGGCTCCAGTCCAGTGTAAATTAGTGTACATAGTCTGTAAATAGCCTCTTCCGTCTGTGTCTTTCTACACGTAACAATATAATCACGAACAGAGCTTTAGTAACCGAGAAATTGAGGTAAATGCACGACACGATTTGAGACCCCCCAGCGACATTCCAATACTAGCCCGATGACGAAGGCACTCCTCATCATTATTTATGTCACTAGTACTCAACTACTCATATTAAAAAGATCATTTCATTAGGTTATAGGACGGAAGAAAATGCTAATTGTCTACTTCTGTTCGATCCTAAGAAAAAAATAACATCTTGACGTTACTCTTCAGTAGTATGGTTGGTCGAAAGGTTTCGTTTTCACTAGACTCCGCGCCGCGCGCGCTTTGGAGTTTCAGTTGTTTCTGCTGGCTCGCGAAACTTGCATTTGGAACAAGCAGCGAGAATGTCACGTCCATGTGATGTCGTGGGATGCGCGAACGGTCCGCGGAACTTGGCCAAGGGCAGTTGCAGCGGCGAATCCAACGTTACTTATCACTGTGTGCCAACGAGTGAACCACTCCGTTCGAAGTGGTTAAGTGCCGTACTTCTGCCACAAGCGTTGGCAAAGAGCAGAAAAATAGCATAGTGTGCTCGCTGCCCTTTCGTCCAGAGGATTACTAGTTCAACGCCGACTTACAATGTGGAGTGCCTTTCAAAGCAATGCTTTCCCGTAGCGCTGTTCCGTCGGTCTTGCCTGCATTCTACAAAGCGCAAGAACAACTGCAGGTCGAAGATGGGGCGGCGAGTGCGGCATTTGGTTTTCACGAAGGAAAAGCTACAAATGTGCGAATATGTACTGCCATAACATATAGTTGCCGTCGTAGTAGCACACAACGACACCGGCAGCGCGAGCCCTCAGCAACAGATCACGTTCATCAGTGCTTAAATCGCTGAAGTCGAGCCCAGCATCGCGAGCCAATGTGTCGTTGTCAGGTTCGTCCATTCCAACGAGCGCCAAAGTTGGCGTCATAAAATAAAGAACCAGCTTATCGTCGCGCGCTTTCCCTTCCGTTAGCCACCACAGTTCTGCTTTCACGCTGCTGTCGGCTCTGCCTTGGCTTTGTTTCTGTTCCGTGCGCAGAAAAGCCGTAGCGCCGTCTGCGGGCGCCGTTTTACTCACCGACGGCGCAACGTCACTATGAGACCATGACGTCACCACTCCTCGATCGGAGGGCGGGCGATTTGAACTGCGCTAGAGGTACGCGGACGCTTCAGAACGCATTTTCTCTTAAAGTAAGTCTCTTCTTCGCAGGAAACAAGCGTTTCGAGGTTTTTCGAGGTTAATATTAGCCTTTAGTGTCCCTCTAAGAACACATCATGCTGTCGATCTTACATACCGCCTTTTTTGCTCCTTCTTTGTAAGCTGTAAAATAACTTAACTATAAGGATACGGAGCAAAATTGAAAGGAAAATCGACATTTTCTGTCCATTCTTGCTCATTTGCCAAAAAAACACTGCATTGCTAAATACACGGTACTAATAACTGCGGGAGGTCCACCCCCTCCCCTAAAAACAAAGTATTAAAAAGTTAAACTGCGAGTCATGCAGTGCGCACGTACGAGAGGGTGCTTTGATAAGTATGGAGCCTTATCTCCCAGACACAAGCTAGGTAGATGCAAATTACCAGGTATATTGACCAATATGTCGACACTCGGTAATGCAAGAATCAATCACCTTTGTTTTCAGCTTTCCATGCCTAAAGTGAACACGGCATCATTACCTTCACAAGATTTCAGTGTGGACAAACACAGATTCATAATTTAGTTCCCGTCTCTCCAAGGCAAAGATGCGAAGCAGATCCATGATGAAATGTCGCAAACTTTAGGCTACAATGATCCTTAATTCCCATGCTACCGTTAAACGTTGGGTTGCCAATTTTAAATCTCGTCATTTTGGTGTTGAAAGTGAGAAACTCTGCGAAAGGCCTGTTTCTGTCCCGGTGCCTGCAAATGTGAAAGCCATAAAAGACATGATCCCGGAGGACCACGCAATAATAGCCAGAGTTATTGCTACACATCTGGGAATACCTCGTGTGAGGTTTGCTGCAATTATCCACGACGAGTTGGAAATAAGTAGGTTTCAGTAACGCGAACAAAAGAGGAAGCGTGCGGAGACATCTGCGGCCCTTGTTACGTTTCGCCTACGACGCGCGGTTTAGCCGGCGCGACTGCAACAAAGCGGCAGACATTTTGGCCCGTTCGGCGTCGCCGCTACGCTCCCCGCCAAGCGCGTCCAGGCATGTTCCGATGCCACGTGTCTTCATGTGCGTGTGTGAGTGTATGTGCCATTGTGCCCGACCGAAGGCGCTACGAGAGTAGAAGTCTCCTTCTCCTCCCAGCCATTGTGCCCGACCGAAGGCGCTATGAGAGTAGGAGTTACCTTCTCCTCCCAGTCTTTGTGCCCGACCGGCGGCGCTACGACAGTATGCGTCACCTTATCTCATTGTACAATCACATGCTCGTCTATTGAGGGGTTCCTTCTTGCCCTCAACTGCGAGAGTATAAAAGCAGCTGCCCCCGGACGCCAAAGAGGGGCTCCGATTTCTTCTGTTGAGTAAAGTGCTCTCCCGTCTCTCTACTTCGGTCAACCTGACCGCCAACTCTTTGCGATGTTAAAATAAACAAGTTGTTTTGTTGTTACCAGTCGACTCATGCTTTGCCGGGACCTTCGGATGCTTCCAGTTGTACCCCAGGCCGCCAGGCCAACGCTACCCTTGGGGCTTGCGACCCAGGTGCAACCACGGGCGTCAGCGCCGAGTTCCCAACAGGTCGTACCATCGGTGCGACCACAACAACCGTTGCCATCGGAGGAATTCAAACACCCTTTAGAACATCTTGCAAGAAAATGAATCAGACTTCCTGAACAAACTGCGTGGCTGGGGATGGGACATGGATCCACTGTTACGATCCGGAGGCAAAGGAACAGTCTAAGTATGGGAGCACAGTGCTTCCACCATGCCAAATAAGTTCTGTATGCAAAGCTTACTGCAAAAGCAAACGGCAATAGCTTTTCCTTTTTTTTCTCTTGGATACGAAGGTAATTCTGTTAGTGGACTACCTCCAACAGGGTCTAACCATCAATACAGAATATTGTTGTGCTTTATTGACGAAGTTGTGGCAAAATATAAAGAAAACTTCCAAGAAATCTCTCTAAAGTTGTCAGCCTGTTGCATGGCAATGTCTCGTCACACATTGCAGGTGAAACAAAGGCCAAACTGATCTCCTTAGGCTTTTAAATGATGCCCCATCCACCGAATTCTAGCAACCTGGCTCCTGACTATCATCTTCCCATCACTTGCCCCCACGATAAAAAATATAAGAAAAACTATAGGGGCAATGACGTGAGAGTGTTCTGGAGACAACTAATGCTCCAAATGAGGAGTTGCACCAGCAGACAGAATACCTTGATTTGGAGGGACTCAGAAAACGCAGGACAAATATCGCAAGTGCATTGGCTTTCCGGGAGATTATGTATAAACAACGTAAGTACAGCTTCCAAGCTTAATTTCTTCTGGATGACGCTCAATACTTATCGGCATCCCCTCGTATGTGGTGGGATACTCGACAACTGCTGCATGCAGGACGAAGGCCTCTCCCAGGGACCTTCACTTCTGCTCTCCTTGTGTCAGCTGACCCCACCCTCGCAAGAAAAATTGCCTAATTTCATCGCACCACGAGGTTACTTGCCGTCCTTGACTGTGGTTCGTTTCTCTTGGAACCTGTATTAAACGTAAATAAATTTCGGGAATAAATTTGACAACACACGGGGTTCTTTAACGTGTGTTTGAATTTAAGTACACTTTTTTTTTGTTATTCGCATAGCAGCGCCACCGTCGCTGCAGGGAATCGAACTTACGCCCTCGTGCTCAGCAGCACAATGTGTGAGCCACTGAGGTCTACACCAATGGGTACGCCGGGCGTGTTCAACAACGGACGTGGAGACAAACGAAAAGCAAAAAAAAAAAAAAAATCTACCAGCAAAAGACAAAAGAAAGACGTACGCGAATGAAGGCACGACATTCTCAAGACGCACGCAAGCCGATCCACACGCTCGCTTAAAAGTCCCGGAATGCGGGAGACCCAGTTACGCATGATTAAGTATTTAGTTTCTTTCCACAGAGCTATTGAAGGCGCACTGGCAAACATTTCTAGGTTTAACGCGTACTACAATTAATACCGGAGCCGTGTTCCCGCTCGACTACGTTCGGACATGTTAATTTCGGGGCCCATCGATTGCCTATATGCCTGCGGAAGCTGAGACGCCCAGAGGAACGACACACCTCCCACCGGCGCAGCCTTATTTTCACTTCGCTTCATATACACCTGTATACGCAGTTCACAAGTGCGTTCGCAGGATTGCCCGTCGTTCCAGATAAATAATTTAGCGCTAGGCGCCACGCAAAAATGAAGCTATCCCGAATACGCCCTCCCAAGTAATACATTTAGAACACGAGACATGATTAAATTAAAGCCATGTTACTTGCCCTGCAAGAAAACATATCCACACTCAAACAATAGAAATGGTTCAAGATGGAAACGCAGCGACCAACAGAGGGCAAAAAAATAAGTGAGGCTTCGCATTGTAGCCAGCGCTTCGGCGAAGACGGAATTCTGTCCTGTCTTCGACAAAGTGCCCCGTCTTCGCCAGGGCAGCTTGACAAAAAAGAAGTTCCCTTGCCGAAACGTTGGCTCCAGTGTCAAGCAACACTCGTTCACCCACTATCGATCGCGTCAGCGTTGGATCGACTCTAAACACACTTGCCGCGCTAGTCACCAAACGTAGCCCAAACTTGCACGTTACACCAAACTAACTCACGCACGCGTCACCGCATTATCCACGCAAGCGCAGTCCAAGCGTGCGGAAGGCGGACCGAACGTGCAGCTCACCTGCTTCGAAGAGCTCGGCGTCCTAGGCGAAGTCGCATATGGAAGCCGCATTGCCGGTCGCGCCCCCTCGTAGCGTCCGTCGCGACGCCTGTCTCGCTTATCGCTTCCAGCTATCTCCTATCAGCCCGAGGCTGCTATCGGCGTCCCTGCTCTCACGAAAGAACCCCGCACACTGTATCGACGGTGTGCATTACGCGAGATGCGCGCAGGCGCATTACGTGGCCGGGAGGGAGTCGCTTATCGGCGCGATAACAGCACAGGTCAGCCGTTCGCGAAACATTATAACATGCCCTTGCACTACCGACACGTCCGTAGGGGCGTCGATAGCGGGTTAGTTATAAATGGAAGGGCGCGGAGCCGGAAAGGACAAGCCCGCGCGCGTTAGGTCAGTCGGAAAGGCGTTCGTTCCGGTCGCTGCGAAGGCTACACAGCCGGCAGCTGCAGGCTATATCTGCTCACCCGTCTGTGTTGACACTTATCTATAACGCACGAGTGTACAAATGTCTTCACGTAACCTGCTGCGTTGCGCAGCGAAAGCAATTCGAGGTCGGAACTGTTAAAGCGCGCATAGAGCCGTATAGGTATATACACGCACGGCAATGGCGCAGCCGGCCGCGTATAGAGTCTCTCAACCTTCACTTTCTTGTTCGCCAGCCAAGTACAGGCTCTCGTTTCTCACGTAGGATGACGACTACGATTGTTAATAATAATAATAATAATAATAATAATAATAATAATAATAATAATAATAATAATAATAATAAAAAGAAGAAAAAGCCGTATATACAACGCAGTGTTGAAATCTAAATGACGCAAACTTTCTTTTCTTCCTTTGTATTTTTTTTTTTGTTCGCGAAGTAGCAGATATACATAATGGATGACAGGCGCACACACGTCTTCGTCGCACGTACTACACAGCTGCATAGCTGTTAGCCCTCCGTGACAAGACGAAGAAGGCTATGTATTTTGCTTTTCGAGAGTAGAACGCTGATGAGAAGAGTATGTACACACGAGTGGTACGGAAATCAAAAGCTTTAAGGAGGGTCGCAAAACAAACGAAAAGAAGAAACTGCGAACCTGCTGATATGCCGATTCGATAACGCCGCGTTCGTTCGGTTCCGCGTTTACGCACTTTCACCCCCTGCCGAGGAGGACAGGGTCGGCCTTGGCTGTGTGCGTGCATACAGAGCAAACGAAGGCGGCGCCCACTTGGAACGCGATCAAAGTTCCCGTATACCACCACTCCTCGAATGTGCGCGTCGCAGTGTAGGTTGGTGCCGACGCGAGATTGACGGCGTAGCAGGCCAGACGCGATCAACACGCCCCACGCCTTGCATTTACTGTTCCTTTCTTTTTTTCACGCTTAGGCAACCTACACGAACCCCCGGACACGGGAGCGCACTCGTTCGTATTGCCTCTCGACCTGCCAATCGCTCGTCGGTTAAACTTGCAAATTGAGCATTAAAAAAAATTACCGACGATTACGTTACTTCCTAATGCGAAATTTGAGCGCAGCAAATAAGCTGTTTCACCTTTTCGATAGATTAAGGCAAGGAAATCGAGCAACACATGTATGCGCTATCACAGAATTTTTTTTTTATTTTTCACACGTATTCCTTTAACAAAGACTCCACTAGGTAAGCTTCTGCTTCGGCGGCACGCACCTCTGGATTCTGACGGCGACGGCGCTGGGCCTCTGCTCTGGCAGCTCGTTTAGCAGCAGCAGCAGCAGACGGAGGACTTCCATCGGTCGTCTCGCTCATGGCTCAGAAAGAACTGGCAGATAATTTCGCAGTGGCAAACGGCAGCGGCAATTTCGGCTCGGGCGGTGCACATATACAGATCCGCCGCCACCGATCTGGCTCTCTGATTGCCCCCGCACAGGGCGAACGGCAGCGGCAATTTCGGCTCGGGCGGTGCACATATACAGATCCACCGCCACCGATCTGGCTCTCTGATTGCCACCGCACAGGGGTTGCATTGGAGGAGGAGCGAAGAAAGGAATTAAGTTCGAGCCGGCGCTTTGACAACCGGAGACTCGCAGGAAGAGGGGGGAGGGGGGCGGCGTGTACACCCAGCGGCAAACGATGGGGGCAGAAGCGCGCGCAGCAAGCGGACAACACGATAAAGGGAGGAGGGAAGAGATAGCAGCGACTGACTGATGCCGCTGACGCCGATAGTGAGTCAACCCCAGCTGCGGAGTTGGTTTCAGGGACAACGCCGCCGATGCCGACACAAACAATATGATACCCTCGCTTCCGCAGCGCTAAGAACCAGGTCTAGCCGTGGGAAGGTGGTCACGTATTCGTCGACGTGCCGGGGCCTACGTGAAATAACCGGCGCGTCGGCAACTGAAGAGCACCCTATCCGCCACACAAGAACAGGGGGGGGGGGGACCCTTTCCTCCTCTTTCTGCATGGCGGCGACGGTGTTCTATGCAGTCACGTTATCTTGACTCTCTAGCGGCGTCAGCGGCATCCAGCGGTATCAGTCGGTCGCTGCTAGCGCTGGGGGGATGAAAGGGGGGCGGAGCTGGTTACGAGGCCGACGACAACGCCGACGACGACGCGAAACCCAGGAACGGACGCCAAAGAGCTGCGCTCTAAAAAAAAAGAAGGATGACTAAAGGTATGATAACGTTTGCCCTTACGCGCGGGCTGTTCGTGGCGCAAGACTAAAACAAGCAGAACATCGGCTAATGGGTTTCACGGACTCGCAACTTCCGGCTGCGGTTACTGGTATGGGCGGTCGGAGCGGCGAATTACCGTAAGCCCGCGAAAAGACCATGCAAGTGCGCAACGCGCGGTCGAGTTGTCCAATAATTAGGCTTCACTCTGAAGGCTAATCTGCTATAGACTCCCGGTTAGCTCATAGCAAGGCGACGCTCATTCGTTTGCGTGCGACATGCGTTCAGACGTGCGTTCGTGTTAAAGCAACAAATCAGTAATTTGGGACGTCTAACTGTACCTGTATACCTATTCTCTGCGTATACAAATGCGTTGTACGAGTGCACGGTAGTCGTTCGTTTTATGGGTAATTTCATTGTAGATGTATTCGTTGTGAGGACGCCTGGCTGTATCTATTACAGCGTCGGCTGTTACGACTGCGAGAACCTCAGTCCCGTAAGGATTAACAACCTTGGGACAGCATGCCGGAGCAGTAAATGGCGGGCGATGTTTCAAAACGATCGCCGCAGAAGGACGAGATGACGTACCATAGTGAAACTTAATGGTAAGCGAGTAAACAGTCTGTGCATACCTACAGGACGGCCCTAAGATATCCGGGGTAAATTACTAACGCCCGCAAGAAGTTTCAATGGACCTCAATTGAGTCGGCGAGGTCCTGAAACGTTCACCGATTTCCATGTAGCTTCTGCAGGCTTGGGTTATCAGTTTGAAAAGGAGCACCCAGTGATCGCATTTAGAAATCAGTGCCACCTTTAGCTGTCCGCTTTGCTACTATGCAAATAGGTAGGTTGCAAGCACGTAGGCAAATAGGTAGTGGTAGTAGGTAGTGCAGGTAGGTAAGCAGGCAAATAGGCAAGTAGGTAGGCAGACCTATGTAACCTACAGGTAAGTTTCATAAGTCTGCTAGATTGTTCCCTTCTTTCTGTTTTTAGGAGTAGCTTGCTAAATGATCGTCCTCATGCTTCGTGACATTTCAGAAAATTAAGGGGGCGAGAAATAAAGCGATTTCATTACATATAATATCTAGCGCCGTTGCCGCATTTCCAAAGTGTTTAGATAAAAGTTTAGATAAAATTTAAAAGTATCCATTGTGTAATATGGCACTAGTGTCGTCTCTAGCACACCGAAAAACTTTCTCGGCTTGATTGATCGCTTGCTTGCTTAAGTTTTCCTCGCTAGACCACGGGATAAATGTATCGGCGAGGATCTATACTGTGTATCGAATGGTCGCAGACAAACATGAATAAGTAGATTAGAAGAGAGCAGACCAAGAAGAAATATTCAATGGCACCTAAGCAATTCTTATGAGTTGCGAATGCGAAAGCATTAATGTCCAATTGAAAGCCACTGAGTGATCCTTCAAGTTATGAATTCCTCGCGAGCAAACGAGCGCGTTGAGACACTTGGCCAACGCCTCCTAGATAGCACAAGGCCGGTGCACTTCGATCTGTGACGTCATGCTACGTTGCCCGACTGCCATAGAATGTAACGGGGATGCTCCCGAGTAGGCCGCGGGGATTTTGACGTCACCGCTTTCGTCACGCCTGGCTTGGCAAGTGCTCCCTTTCGCCCGCTCTGCTCCGTCGAGGCACAACGCACGTGAAGTGGCGTCGCAGCCAATAGAAATTTAGGCGCCGCTTCGCTGCTACAGACGCCGTCTTTTTCGTTCAATGGGTCATGTGATGCTTTCGCATCAATGAGAAAGTAAGCGAGGGGTGGATACGTAGGCGGAATCTATGGCTTTACGTAGGCTCCCATGGAATAAAGACCGCGTTCAAGCGACGCAGCCTCAGCAGAAGCTAACGATTCGTTGTGCCGTGTGCACAAGAATTGTTATCTTGGTTAGTGACTGTCTGTAGCCATGCGCAATTTCGCATTTGCACGCAACCAGCGTGAGCCCTCAACCCCTTACATTTCTTTAGGGGTTTACGGATAGCGAAATTTGAGACCGAATCGAATAGTGCCAGAAGCGAACCGAATGTTGAATACTTTCTGAATAGATTTAAAATAATGAGCAACCATTTTCACTACAAAGATAAGGCAATCCTCATATTATAGAATATACACAACCTTAGCAAGTTGATGTCATTATAGTGCAAGATACAAAGTGTCGCTCAGCAAAAGCGCAAATAAAGCACTAGATGCTAATAAGAAGCGTATTCGTAAATTAAGGACTCGTTGGTGAGTGCTAGTGATAGGGGTTTAGCCGCGAAAGTCTAGCTTCCTGAATGACTGAGGGTCTACCATGACCTTGTGTTTTGTGTATGCTGTGGCAGCCAGGATGAAATATCAACGCACTTTTGCTACAGTTTACGCCTGATTGCGCAGAGTCAGCTATTCAAAATATTGGAGGAAAAAAGAATATTCGTAAAATATTCGTATTCGTATTTTATGGACTCCGAGGGCATTTTCTTGAACTTATCAAATGATATCTCATTTTTCTATACAGCAGTTCGTTCAAATCGAAACGTATCGTTCTGATTTAAAATCCATAGTTAAAGGTGTTCCTCAGGGCAGCATTCTTGGTCCGCTTCTTTTTAACATTTACATCAATGATCTCACTAACCTCTCTACTAAACCTAAATATGTTTTGTATGCCGACGACGCTAGTATATTTCTATCTGCTCCAGATTGCCATATCTTACACAACGACGCGAATTCTCTCCTTACCAAGCTTAAAACATGGTCAATAGTAAACCACCTAAACATAAATGTTAATAAGACGAAAACTGTAATATTTAGACCTAAATCGAGGCAGCTAAATTTTCATGTACGCTTAAGTTATGGTGGCGCACCAATAGCAATCACAAATAATATTAAATTCTGGGTGTTTCATTTACTCAGAGCACGCTATGGGATGGTCACATTGATGCTCTTCCAACTAAGTTAGCTCGAGTAGCCGGCATTATTTCCCATTACAGATCATATCTCCCGTATCAAGTAAAGATCCTGCTTTATAATTCCCTGTTTTACTTTCATCTTAATTACTGTTTCTTGGTCTAGGGCACGACCATGTATACAAATTTGCAAAAGATCTTTATACTTAAAAAAAAGCTTATCAAAATACTTTTTAATCTACCATACAACAGTCACTCGCAAGGTCTTTTCTCCAAAGCATACATAATACGAGTATTCAATCTTTACAATTATAAGCTAGCACTTGCATTCCAGCGCGAACTAAAATATCATCTTGAATCTCTGCATGAGTTGTCATTACTGAAAAAAAACACTGTGTTTTACTGTGTTTTAGGAGTGGATTGTACCAAGTCCTAGAACCAATTACACAAGAGAAAAATTATCCTTCACACTTCCAACTCTATTAAACAACGGTAAAAAATCCGGGACTGACCTACTTAAAATATCTAAACGTGAATTACGACAGCTTCATTGCGCATATTCTTAAAAACTCCACCTGTATTCCTGTAATGAGTATACTTAATCATGTGTTTATTGTACAGCTTTATACCCTCAGTACTTATTGTATTGATTGTAGTTCTATCTTTTTTTTGTTTCTATTTTTATTTCATTTATGAAATTATCCCGTTATGTTTGGCTCTGCTAAATTGCGAAGAGATTATATGTATACTTGTGCGTGTCTTTCCCTGCTTTGCTGTTGTTGCCCTGCAGAGGGGGGCTGTGGGCCTTTGTCAAGCTGCCGTTTACGAGCAACTTTTACCCACAACCTCCTCCATCACCATCCCGATGGAAATAAAAAATTATTATTATTATTATTATTATTATTATTATTATTATTATTATTATTATTATTATTATTATTATTATTATTATTATTATTATTTACAACTAGTGACTATTTCATTCGGTCGTCGAATCGAATTCGCTATTTGAGCGTTTCGAATATTGGCAGACCCCTGCGTTTCTTTTAAAATCTTTCTCGCCGCGTATAAGGTTGCAAACCGGACGATTGTCTGATCGATCGGTTGTACTTTTATCTCTGTGGATTTCCAAAATCGCTGCGTTAGGTTTGTCCCGCGTACACCGAAAAAAAAAACAACCCTACCTAAACTTTCTGCGAATTTCCTAATCCCATCACAAATACCACGTCATCCTCTACTGTGCTCGAATGCGCTTCCGTTCCCCGAGCACCCGTTCTTTTATATATATATATATATATATATATATATATATATGCTCGTAGTATAATAGGCCATCGGTTATCTGCTCTACGCACTGCAAGAGCGTCCCATCTTCACTTCTTCCATTTGGACTAGCCTTGTCAGAACTAAAGACCAATCAGCGACGTAAGTGGTTTTCAATCAGTTTTTAATAGCGACTGGTTGATATGTTACGATAACGACCCTCCCCCCCCCCTCTCTCTCTTCGTTTATCCGAACATCCCGGTTGGATGTTGAAGGCAGCGCTCATTTCAATGTATGTGGATAAAGTAACCGCTTTCTCATGATCCTTGTCCTAAAACGGCGGGCCAACATTCGAAATTCCGAATACGAATCGAATATTCGTGTTCGTATTCGAATATTCGTTCGATTATTCGAAACTAACCAGATATTTCACAACAACCGACTGCTAATATGTGGCTACTTTTTTTGTCAGAAGTGAAATTGTCAGAAGTGAAACAAAGAGAAATGATTTAGAAGAAGTGCCGGAATAAAAGGGGCAATGCAAATTATGTTTTCACTTTTATGGCGGAAGCCTACATGACGTGTTATTTTTGCTTGTACGCTGTCATTTGGTATTTTCGGCACTCTAGTCAGGAACCAGTTTTATCTTGTACGCTAGAACCATGATGTTTTCCTTGTAACAGGTGCCTTTGTATTTGTCTACGGACCACAAGCAGTTCAGCAGCTACCTGCCGACCCCCCCCCTACACACACTTTTTATCTTTTTTTTTTTTGGTTACCATTTATTTAGAATTTTTGGAAAGCTTGTTTACATCCAGCCTATAAAGTTAAGAAGCTATTGTTGCAGTATATTTGTTAGTTTTTTAATGGCTACCAGTGACCTTAAGTTTAAAACTGATTCTTTGTACCTGATAGTTATCTGTCTGTTTTGCACTACTCAGTACAGTAGTGGTACATAATTATACTTAAATCAGTATTCATGCTGTAAATGCATGCGTCTGTACTCGAATATTTGGTTCGATATTCGATACTATTTGTGTTCGATTCATATGCGGGAAATGTTGCGTTCGCCCACCTCTACTCCTTTTCAAAGTTATGCCTTTTATTTGCCATTCCATCGCTATTTGCCCATAGTTCATAATAGCAGCACGTACAGTCGCGATCAATTTGAAGGTGATCGCGCGAGCATCGACCGGCGGGCCTTCCAAGCAGCATAGCGGCCGATTTCGGAACAGCGAAGATAAAAATTCGCTGCCTTCTTCCCCTTTTATGCTCTTCCAGGCTGCAACCGTCACCCCCAAGACTAACTCGCAACATTTTTGTTTGTTTACCTTTCATGGCAATGATGTGTGTGCGTCGATGTCTCATGCATATCTTGGCTAACAATGACGCCTCTGTGCAAAAGCTGATAAGGTAATCGAAATGAATTCGCAGGTTGTCTCGTGAAGGGCGACGGGAGTGACAGCTGCTCAGGGAACAGCAAAAGAGAGAGAGGGGAGCTATCTGATGCTTCCCTCTCGACTGACGGCTATGACGTAATGTGGCGCTGCTCCTAGTTTCAGTCGCCGCTCGAGCGATCACCTTCAAATTGATCGCGACTGTACGTCGAAAACTTCGCCGACATATCTTTCGTTCCCGGGGACCAATGATGACTGCGGCCCGCCGCTTTCTCAACGACAATTGGCGTGTCGCGCTGATGACGTCGAATCGCCGGAGGCGTTGTCTGGTGC